>NC_061137.1:6250000-6875000 GCF_905220365.1 Vanessa cardui
GAATATGACTTTGAGAGAGTTAGTGGAACATAGGGAAAGGGGATCTAGTCATGTACATTTGGCAGATATATTTCACAACACATCAAGAGAACCTAATCCACCAGAACCATTTTTGTCGAAGTCGCTTATAGAACCGATTTCAAAGGAAACATATCCTCTTAGGGCTCTGTTAGAAGCAAATTCATATGATCCTAAAACTACGACTTTTGAACCCAATCTAAATGCAACAAACAATTTAAACATTCCAGTAGTAATGGATTTTGGTAACAATGTCAATGAAAACGGGGAAAATATGGGTATCATATCGCTGTTTAAAAATTTTAGTCAAATAGATAATGAAGGACAAAGTCTGTACGATGAAAGGAAAAAAATATATGAAACCAATTCAGATGATCCAGATATTTCCAATCATGTAACAACGAGAGAAGGTCGTCTGTTAGACTCTGAAAAAGATTTAATAACATGGAATGACTTAATAACTCTGATGCAACAGAGTCATCAAAACGAAAATATTGGAGTAAATAAACATTCAAGAGATGGTAAGTGAGTGCAATGCATTACAATTAATGATTAATTAGTATTTGAATATTAATTAAAACACATTTAATTTCAGATCTGATAATGTCTGAGACATTGAAAAAGAATAATTTGGAAAATGAAATTGACGGTGACAGCTTAACTGTATTGGAAGATATACAAAAATTAAAAGACTTTGATAGCAAAATAACATCCGATGAATTATTAGAAATGAAATTATTCGAAAATGTTGAATTAACACAAAAACCTACTGCAACAAATACTGTTTCTAATAATACCAAATCAGTAACAGTTGCTACAGCTAGTATAATTGGATTAGTTCTCATTCTCTTTTTACTAACATATGCTATTCTGAAATGGAGGCAACAAAATAAAATGTTCCAAAAGAAACATGCTAAAGAAGAAGAGTGCGTACCAACTCCTATTTTTGAAAATCGAAAGGGACACAAAATCAATAGCAGTACTCGTAGTAAGAGTCCTATGATTTCTTCAAACATATATGCTATTGATTCAATTGACACTCGTGCTGGGAGCGAATCACCTGAATATATGTGGGACACATTAAGAAAGCCGTTTCAATAGATTTAGCAGAATTTTAGATAACATTTAGACTGAATTTAAACATAATTCTTAATATTTATTAAATTTTTTTACTAGTGACCTGACAACAGCTAAAGTTAGATCTCCATTTGAAATGACGTTTAATAACTATTTGGTCATTAAAATTAAATTATTATTATCACTTTAATTGCTTTGTATATTATATGTAATTTTAACTAGACTTCAGTATTATGTGGCAAGTGCAATTGTCTTTAATTTTAAAATAATTGATGTAAGTTTTGGAGATTAATTAATAAATTTTAAAGAAGAAAATTGGTTTAATTATTCTAAAGGATATGTTAAATTTGGCAAATACATTAAAAAAAAAGGATATTTCCATATTCTATCTCTTACCTGTAATTTTCGAAAGTAAATATTTCTTTTAAATTGTTAAGAACTGGTACATCCAATGAATGAATTTTATTATAAAAGTAAGCATATTGTCTTGCAATACTATTGTACAATTTTAATGATGATTCAAAAACAGGTGAAGGCTGAAAATTATAGAATAAATTAAAATAAATTATCAATTTAAAATATAACTATGTTTTAGTACTTATATAAATATAATAATGATAATACAATACCCTAAGCTCGGCCAATTCTTCTGATGTAAAATAAAGAATTGTTGAATATTTCTCTGGTAAAAAGTCTATGTATGGTTTCCAAAATGAATCTGAAATAAAGTAAAAGTCATATATCATTATGAGTAATCATCATCTTAGCTTAGTTTTAATTATTATTATATATATATATATTTCAATATTGTTGTATGTATGTATGTACTAACATATTAGTAGTTTAGATTACTTTTAGCCCAATATCTCATTTACAGATTTTTTTTATAGCTCTCTTTAGTTTTTAATGATAATTCCTCAATTGGAATACTTTTTTGTTTATTCAAATTTAAAAAAAAAGCTTTTATTTTAATTTTATCAAATAAAATGAATGTTACTGCCAAATGCCTTACTAGGACTTAAAGTATACACAAACTCTTTTTTACATATTTCATACAATTTGCGAATTCTACCATATTATATTCTACTAAAAGTCATTTATATTCATTCAGAATACAAAAGCTTTTCTCTTAACCACTTCCTTTCACTTTAAATTGTAGTTTCAATAATGAATTTATAATAATTGGGTTGTACAATTTTTAAATTAGAATTTAATTTTTATGTACATTTTGCATTGGTATTAATATAAGTAATGTTAATATTACCTGGGTTACTCTTTTCAAGAAGTAAAAACAATGCTAAAGTAATATTTGGCATATTTTGAAGAAGAGGATCAATTTTGATGAATGCAGAAAGGTCTGAATCCCTTGCATCTTTTTCGCTCATAATGACTTTATGTGGCACAGTCAATATTAGAGATCCTTCTGTAAATTCTTTGGTTGCTTTCAAACCAAGCTCATAGCCATCAAAATCGCATATATCAACACCTGAAAGAAATCGATATCATTTTAAATCTTTAAAAAATATTCTTGATAGTGCCACTATAAATATTCGTGATTGAAATAATTACCATCGAATTGCGCTCCATTATCGTGTAACCAACTGACATACTTTTCTAAATATAATTTTCTCTGGCTTTGTTCGTTTTTTGTCAGTGGTGTTTCAATATTAATAATTTCCTTAATTATTGCTTCTACTTGTAAATGATGCTCCCAACTCTTGGTTACAGTACCCGTAGCTTGAAATATGCTTGTTAATTTAAGTACTTTATCTACTAAATTCGAAAGTTCTTTTCGCTTTTGTTGAATAAATTTGTTTCCTTCCTTTTGATTTCGCTTTTTCGACATTTGTTTAGATTGCAGTTTTCGACCCATTATTATTAGTTATATAATTCACTACTTCACTGTTAATAGATATTTATTATAATTTGAGTAAAGTGAATAAATCTGAATTGAAAACGTGGGAAAACGAATTAAACTAAAAATAGTAAGTAAATGTTTCTATGAAAAATGACACTACGTCAACAAAGAGACGTTGACAACTGACGTCTACGACCTCTAGATCTGACGTTAGTGCTTAGAGATGAACTAATCGAGGTAAATCACTCGAGTAATCATTCGAGCAAATTTATTTGGCGAGTTCGATGGTGAAATATTAAGACTTGTCAAAAAAATCGATTGAATAAGCCTTTTAGAGACAGACTAAATCTTTTATATTCAAAAATATGCTTATATACTTAAACTGTGTTACAATTAAACATACATTACATTCAAAATATATTTTGTACAGACGTTAGATTTGTAAAATCGTAGACTCGATTTAATGGTGTAATTCTATATTATAAAATATGGAATATCTATTATTACATGTTAAATATATTTTTATATGCGAAATAATCTGTAATTATAGATATGATATATGATATTTTTTGAAATCCACGAAGCACTGCACCGATATTAGACTATTTAAAACTTTTCATTTCGGTTTAACATACATTTATTTACATAAAGCAGGTGTTTTTTTTGTAATCCAGTGACAACTCCCCGCCCTTTCCACAATTCCGTACAATTGTATCGTAACTACGTCTAGTGTCTACGAAAAATTAAATAATTTAAAGTTTAAAGCTAGCCAAAAAAGCATTTTATAATAGATACATAATAAGTAGCAATAACTACTATTTTTAATAAAAATGATGTACGAAGCCAGCAATAAAACTAAGCAGTTTACATGTTTCTTTGACCACGTATTATAAAATTAACTTATACATTACAAGAACCAAATGTTCAGAGTATTACTAAATAAGTTTTTAAATATTTGTGTAAATTTTATTGCGGTTATAAAACAAAAGAGATGGAGCGCATAAGCATAATACAAAAAAACTTTTGTTTGCGAATGCAAAATCAAAAGCGTATAAAAACGTGCATCGTATAAAAAAATGTTTTCAATAATTAAAAAAAAACGAAATATTTGTATTTACATATATTTTTACTAATGATTTGAAACATAAAACTTCCGTGAAGTAACGAATTTCGCTTGGTGTTATTATTTTACATTGGAAAAATTTTCCTCGGAAGTCATCAAAAGGCAATAATATAAGACTTGATGCATTTACAAAATTGCTATAATTTATTTAAAAAAAAAACTAATACTGCATAGTTTTTTTTAGCCACATAATATTTATTCTACCATTCCATTTGATTTTTGTTTTATACTTAATCTAAGCAGTCTTGAACGTTGTTCATATGAGCATGAACATGCTAATATATAAGAATTTTAAACTCTACAAACACCTTTTTAATATTTTTTTAGTTTTTGTTTTGCTAACACCTGTCGTACAAAGTAATCCAATTTGATCATTTTTAACCGTCTTCAAAATTTGCGTCAGGCAATTATAATTTTATGCTGCTGAGCTGATGATGGAAGGTGTAAGTCCTCAATTACAAGGAGTTAGGAAATATATCTTTCAACATTAATATATGGATTTTTACTCCTCTTCGTACCTTCTATGAAGAGAATTACAGGTTCACTGAACATTTCTTTAGGGTGCGATTTGGTGCAGAATGTCTTGCTATCTTTAATCAAATTTTGTGTATGTGTTGTGATGTCACATGATGTACCTATATTATTATATGTCACCTATATTAGCTCTTTTGCAAAGCAAAAAAACATTCATTAAAGTATTCTCGTATTGTTTTTTGGTAGATATACTGTACTGGGGTTTCTTAGCTGACACCGACTCCAAATATAGCAATAACTATAACTACATTATATAATCATAAATCGACTTTTAAGTTATCTTATATTTTTCATTTCATTTTACTTAGGAGAACTCTAAAAACTATGTTGAATACGCAATTATTTTATTACATTGTTGTGCATATTTATTTGTTTTAAAATAGTGTTTTGTTTGAAGTCGGTTTCTATTTTTGTTAATTTTTTTTAATAAAATTAATATTTCGTTCTCGGCGTTAAATGAAAACATTAGGAGGAAACTTGGATCCCAAATTTTTGAAGCTGTTGGAAACTTATAGATTGTTATTTCTCGATAAGTACATTTATTACTAATAAATAATTTGTTACAAATAATTAAATAAATAAATAATTATGCATTTTTTATTTCTCATTCTATTTTATGTTATTATTATTTTCTCCTGCCAGCGGTATTATTAGGTACAATGTAAAACTTAAATATAAGTATTCTGTTGGTGCTTTAATACTTACTAGGTTTACTAAAATATACTGGGTTTTATACAAATATGAACTTGAATTTGTTTATAAACGTGTTATATTTTTTGGTTTCCGAGTGATCCTACTTCTCGTACGAAATAGGCTGTGATAATTTTTAGTTATCAGAATATTCTCAATCTACCTACATTTCAAGCCGCAGAGGAAAACGACATTATTACCGAAAGTTGTAACAAAATTTTCAAGATCCGACTAAATATGAAAGAAGCGTATTTGTAAAATCCTTTTACAAACTACGTAGTTTTGGTATGGTTTACTCAATTTAATAAATAACAGACATATATTGATCTTATGTTCAATGACTTAATGCAAGCCCATAAAATATTGATCTGTTTTAGCGGGAATACATTATAGTTACAACCTTGTAACGCAGCAGTAACTAATTGTAAGCTTAATTTGGCTTCACTTGTTTTTTTACGCTCTCCGTCTACCTTTTTATTTAGTGTTAGTGTGGCGTCTAAAGGCATCATTCTTAAGAATACTTTAAAATATTTTCTCACGATGCTAGAGCCATGATTTCTATTGAGTATTATATATCCCCAGTCAAAATTAACGTGGTATTAACTACAAGATAAATTATGTTACTGATCGGTACACACCGATTTATTAATTTTATTTATCACTAAGCTGACAAAAGAAAAACGACAAGAATTGTCTTCAATTACACACCCACTACATAAAGTTTGAGAGCTGAGTTGGCCCAGTGGTTAGAACGCGTATATCTTAACCGATGATTGCGGGCTGTTACTATACTTTTTTTACATAAAGTTTATTAGTAGGGTAATAATAATTAGTTCATAAAGCTACAATATCCACAATAAATCGATAGATTTAGTATAAAATACAAAAATGCAGTTTTTAAGGTTATAATTGGACAATGGCATCTAAATTTTTATCTGGCAATGGCAATGGTGCACCGACTTGGCAAACGCTTAGTCAGTTCTACGAAAAGTTATTTGAAATCGCCCCAATTTTCATCCGAAGTATTGCCCTCTGCATTACACGGCATATATCGTGGTTGACAGATATTTAGACGAGATTATATAATGGTCATATTGACCGCATGCATTTAATGACATGCATAATATGTCATTAAAAAAATGTGTCGCTTGCGAATTTATCCGTCCACCTTTCGATTTCCCAAAATGCTAAACATATTTATGAACAATATTAACAATTATTTTCGTTTATTTTATTTAAAAAATAAAAACCAAGAAAACTGTTTGTTATTCCTTGTAGAATTAATATTATAATTTTTACTCGAATGTTACGATTGAAATATGTATATATATTAAAATGTTACAAATTATGTACATTATACAATTTAAATTTAAAACCAAATCACACATACATATAATACAAAGAATAACAAATAACATAAAAAATAGAAACAATTTAACAATTTAATTTGAGGGTATTTAATTCGAGCTTGTATAGCTAGCTCCTCATAGTTCATACTTCGCCTAAAAATGGAAATAGATAATACTTTTTTCAACATTGGAACCTAATCTTAAAAAGCATCTAGAAACTGGCAAATTTATGTTTTTAATGATTCACAGTTACTATTAACGAGACTTGTAATCATTATGGTTCTAAATTATTTCAATCTAATTGCAAGTTTTTTTTTATGGAATAGGTTGGCAGACGAGCATATGAGCCACCTGATGGTAAGTGGTCACCATCACCCATATACAATGACGCTATAAGAAATATTAACTATTCCTTACCTCGTCAATGCGCCATCAACCTTGGGAACTAAGATGCTATGTCCCTTGTGCCTGTAGTTACACTGGCTCACTCACTCTTCAAACCGGAACACAACAATACTGCGTATTGTTGTTTAGCGGTAGAACATCTGATGAGTGGGTGGTACCTACCCTGGCGGGCTTGCACAAAGCCCTACCATCAAGTAAAACTATGTTCTTTGATGGGTAATAAAAAGCTTTAGCCCCAATATTCATACGTACGTACTCACTCCTAAACATCTCTTTTAACATATGGAATCAAAAGTCTTGATGCTTAAATATGCTTCCCAATGCGAACGGTTTACAATAATTTCCAAAAAAGAAAAGAATCTTGAATTGTATTTCCTTTAAAATAATATATTTTATCGTATGTTCTATTCTGCCTTAGACAAAATTTCACTAAAATATACGATCCATGTTTACGATTCCTTTAGCTATGTTCAATATTGCGGCAGTGGGCACTTCTACATTAATATTTATATTCACTTTTAGAAGTCTGTCTAGTAAAGCTTGTAAGTGGTGTCAATCGATTCTGACTTTAGATATTTAATAAAATATCAATCGTAATGAATTAGTCAACCTTGGCCCCATCGATGCTTAAGTAGAAAATGATAATTATTATATGTAGTGATTGATTATTAAAAAATATTGTAGAATTGTTTTCTTATTATGTATATTTATTTTAGGTTAAGGTAAATAGGTATTAAAATATATTTATCAAACATTTTACTTTTTCAGTATGCCATCTAATTTTGAATAAATAGTAAGTATACTTATTAACGCCTGGACACGCCTTTCAATATTTAAAAGGTATTTTATTATTTTTCGGACGCTAATGAGCAAACTAGAATTTTCTGTTGATTTATCTGATCTAGCCGATGCAAAGTTTCCGTGTTAAAAAAATAAAATAGTTACTTAACAAATCATGGCCGCGTGGAATCGCGGCAAGTAGCAGTAGTTATTTGATTAAAAAAAATATTTTTATTTATTTACATGTAGTAAATACATAAAAATATAGTTATTTGTTTGTTGACTATTTTCAATTTAAATTTCGTATTTCCGTGGGCGTTTCTTTACAGATCATACATAAATTTTATATTTTAGTAATGCCTGTCTAATCTTTACGTAGTATAAAACAAAGTCAATTTACGTTGTCTGTTTTTGATTTGATATTTTATCCTCAAGTATTATTTTTATTAAAATAGGTACGTAAGCTATTTAATAGTAAATAATTCTAGTTAAAAACGTTTTATGATTTCAGCAATAGTATGGAAATTATATTGACTCGTTTTTCCGGGAATTTTATGGTATATAATATACAGAGATTATTCATTCGTTTTCCTCAGATCATTAATATTTAAGTTATGAATTATTAATAAATCTGTATGTAATGTAAATATTTTACTTATTACATAAAATACTTTTTCAAATTCAAAGGTAAGCATTTCTAAAACTTCTTTTAGTAATGTAATAACAACACGCACCAAATATTTTAGTAGTACAGAATAAAAATACAAATTAAGTCCATGAAAGCTCAATAAGGCTTGCTTGGGTTTGTAACTTAAATCGAAACTTTGTTTAATATTCACAGTGTTCCAGCCCTTGGATTATCTTGCATCTTTGAATTTCAATTACTTAAGGTTGACCCATTTCAGTTATTTCAATAGATAATATCAATAGAAATAACCTTTTATATACAAATACATTGTATTTTTGTAAGATATTTACGGGAAAATATTGGATTCGAAGGAAAATTTATCTGAAAAGTGCGTAGAAGCGGGAAACAGCTAGAAGACATATTAGACATTACTTACAGAAAATAAAAGAATAAAATACTGTGCAACATTTTACATTTCTGATCAAACATTTATAATAATAATAATATTTTTTTTACTATATTTTAACTTAAACGTTTTTGTAAATACAGGTTATAAAACTTGTTTCGAATGTGTTCGTATAATATTTTGTATCTGACATTTATACATGCAAAATTAGTTACACTAGCGTATGAGATTGCTCTAAATGCCATCTGTACGCATAATCACAGGTTTTAAGTTAAATTGAACAGCTGCGTAAGTATAAAGTAGAAATTAGTTCCTATCTAATACAAATTCCTCAGCGACACGCCTTTCATTATGAAGTCAGCGCTAGGCCTAGGTGTCTTAGACATAGAGTACCTAGGGCAGCTACATAACTCCGGAAAATATTTAAAAAGGGCTAAATAACAGTATCGAGACTCAGTAAAAAAAATCGAGTCAAAAATACTACAAGATTTCCATAAATATATGTATATTTCATCCATCCGTGTGATCGTTCCGAAAGTTTATTAGATAATCAATATATAATTGTCATAAGTCATGTTAAATCTTATTATCGCGTAGGTACTTTATGATAACGTTTTTTTTTTAATTAATTAGCTATGTTTACTATATTCGTTAACATTTTTTATCTACAGTCAAGATTGCTTACATCTATAAAAACAAATAAGATCATCAATAAAAATAAATCCGTGAAATATTTATAACGAATTGTAACGAATATACGGCTGTTTTTATTCAGTTGTATATATAGATCGTTGAATTATAGAATTAAAACATGAATATTATATATTCGGATAAATTTATCATTGAAACTAAGGAGACCAATATTTAAGGAAAACGTAAGAAAACTCACTAAGATAAAATAGATAAAATATTGCAAAAGATATTGGAAGAGAGATGGACGATTATACTATTTTTATTAACGGAAATATGTACTTATAAAACAAAAAAAAACATGTATGCGATGTATCATATTTTACTGGAAATTTTACTAGAACTGGAAATATTGTTTCTGATTAAAATACTAATATTAATCAAACTTAACAATACGTATATTAACTATAAACATTATAAGCTACACGACGTAAGCGGACGTAACAACACTCAAATATTCAACGTGAGGCCTCAGCTTTGGTCGCTTAAAGTTTTTAAAAACCGCTTTTAAAAAGATTGTTCTAAAGACTTGTTAATCTATGCGAAGGTTTCACTGAGACTTGCGTCCATAGTACCGTTCAACATTTAAGCTGATTGAGAATTCTATTAAAGGCTATGAGCTCAGCCGTCGTGGAATACATTAGCGATGCGTGAACTTTATGCTAAGCTTTGAGTCTCGTATTACAGCCTGTCCACAACTTGATTTTTTTTTAAATATTTCTAGAACGAAAACTTAAAGACTTGCTTATTTAGTGATGGTCGGAAATAATATAGATTTTTTAAGGTCATTGTAAATGAAATTAAAGTACGTACGTTGTTCTTTAAACATAATGAATCTTTTGATTTAGCACATCATAAAAGTTATGTTAATCCTTACGTAACCTTGAATTTATCGCTGTTGGTAACTAAACTGTTACAATGAAATGAATATGTTTGAAACATAAGTTGAAATAAACGTTAACATTATAAAAAATAACGGCTTTATTTATATGTATCGTGATTAATTAAATATTGTTATTTTCTTCCTTTCTGTCATCTTTGATTTGACATTCGAAACAATGACTCCTAATAAAAAGTATTGTAAAATCGGTAATTATTTACAGATAAATTACTATTTACAACAACATTTAATATACCAGATATGATATTACCCATTAAATGTGAATCATTAGAATTGCTTAGAATATAAAATGATGAGTCTATAGTTGTATAATGTAATAAAGAATAGTAGGATAAATTTAATATATACATACATACATATTTCTAAAGAGACACCGATAATCTATTAAATGTCTACATTTATATCCGTTAATCTACTTAAATTCACTGAACCGTGAATGATAAAAACTTTGCAAAATGTATCACACTTACGATCGGCTTAATTTTTTTTAAGGACAGACAAATGTGTAAAGTTTTAAAACTTTTTGAACCTGTATAACATATTATATGTACGTTCAAAAATGAAATGCCTAAAACAGTAATAGCACCGAATAAGATGTCGTAGTTTAATATGGATGTAGTTAAATATTTATTTATGGGATTTTTATCCCATAAATAAATGTTTAACTAATTTTTTAATTAATGTACTGACAATGATGGTAGATATTTCAATTAAAAATAATAAAAAAATATCAAGAATCAATAATCCAAATCAGATATATCAAGACAAAATTTGCAACAAACAGGAAATAGTTTAATTACAGTAAAAGAAGACAACTTGTGTAATCTTGACACGTGTAAGGATTTGATGTGTGTCTGTGTGTGTGTGTTCACGGTGTATTATATATTTTTATTACGTATTATAAGGTTTGAAAAATATATAGCACGAAAAGCTTGATAAGAACACATTAAGATATGATAAGTAGCTATTCTATCTTGATATACTCAATTATGTTTAATAATATTTAAAGACAAAAGCCTATACGATAAATATCTTATCAAATATATAAAAATTATAAACATTTTTATCAAACAGGACATCATGAATATATTTTGTCAAGTGATAACAGTTAGTAATGGACTGAATAATAAAAATCTGCTCAACTTTAGCGATATTAACGTCACAAGTGACGTGAAATGACACAATGACTATTGCGTTATAGCTTGTAGTTGGATAAAGGATGCTACATTGAATTTATCGATATCGACTATACATTAATGATAAATATATATTTTTTACATGTTGTGTTTGAAATAGGAAACGCTCTTATATACAAACATACTTCAACAACAAAACAAGTTTTTGATATTTGCTACAAATTATGCCTCTATATATAATATACGAGTATAACACTTTACATAGGTACTTAACATAACATTTGAATCGTTGATAAATAAAATATGCAAGAAGTATCATTATTTGAATTTTTAGGCATAGAGAATTTCTTTTTAAATTGTGAACAAGAGTCGATTAGATAATGCTTAGTTTTAGACGCTGCTTGTGAGCCGACTGATTTGTGACGAGAGCTTATTAAAAACTCTTACGCCGCCCAATAAGAACACGCACGCGATGAGCTAAACATTTGGCCTAAACATTCGCGAGCTCATCGATATAAACGAGAAGCTAGCAAGCACTAGACTCGTATTAAAATCGAATCACCCGTTCAATTACGAGGCATTACATCATCGAAGGTTTGAGTCACGGTCATAACCTGTTACCTTCATGTATAGTCCTTTTTGTCCGTGGGTTGGATCCTTTTAGTCATCATAAATATGTGTTAAGTCACACTGACCGCAATAACGTAAACAATCATTTTGTTAGTTGACGCTCAAGAGACAAATTGTGACTTATGCTCTATCGTTCCGATACTGTATCATCCGATACATTTATATGACTCTAAGTTGATATCTTCGCGTTTTGTTTGCCATTGGTGGCTGTTAAGTTAAACTTAAAAGTCACTGAGGAACACTATAGGTTTTTTTTACAATGATTGTTTTTCTGCGTAAAGTCTCGATAGATATGAAAACGATTAACTTATACCATATCGTAAATATCGGAGATACAATGCCGTCACATTTATTTTTAATTTGCAAAACATAGTACAGATATAAAACCAATATACAGATTTCTTGTAAAATTTAAGACCTTCATTGCAGTGAGACATTTAAAGCTAAAACTAAATGTTGCAATTAATAACCAATTGCAAATTCTTTGATGGTATGCCAACATCATATTAATAAGCGAACAAAATACAACATACAAATAACAGCGTGTTCACGGCATCATTCTAAGGCTTTTTATAACCTTCGATCAGAACAAAGGCTAGTATAAAAATTTGTAAGGAAAGGCTGACCAAATTAGCAGTTTATATATTTTTAATTTTTATTATCGAGCATTTAAGTGCTTAACAAAATTGATGTAAGTGGCTAGTAGTAACGCTTAGTGTCGTCTTTTCATTCGCTTTAAATGCCAAGGTCTTAAACTAAAAATTCCACTGCGCATATTGCAATCTTTACTGAAAGTTAAGCTTACATACCTATCCGATTTTTTTTACTTAGAGTTGTATTACGTATTAAGTAACTTTATTTCACTTCAAAAGTTTAATAGGGGTTGTAAAAATACTTATTATGAAAAGTCGTTTCAAAGTTACAGTGAGTTTTCAAAGGGAACGGAATAAGAGTTTTCAAGCCATAAAACGTGACGACCCAAATTCTGCGTTGATATTTCGTCTGTATTTTTTATTAGATAGTTAATTAATATTTTATAGTTTTTTAGAATAATCGTTAAACAAACCAAATTTATCAATTTTAAGAAATCTACCACAGTTTTCGCAAAAATATTATACATATTTTTCAAACAAAACAGGCTAAATCGATTGCAACTATTATAGAAGTCCTGACTATGTTCGAGTGAAATAATACTTTTTTTTATATTCTTAGCTATTATTTTAGTATGACAGTATTAGAAAACTTTATATGAATATTACTTCAATCGGTAAAGTCGTTCTCTCCGTTTAGAGCGCGACCGAGAGATATATAAAGACCGAGAAAATACTTATAAAACGTTTTTTTCCTACTCGAAACTACTGAGTCTAGAATTTTGTGATATAGGTTTAATAACTTTATAGTTATTAAACCTATATTGGGGAAATTATAGAAGAAATTAATTCTACTCGTACAAAGTTGGGAGAGCATTGGTTTTACATTAAGATTAACGATTTAAATTAACATCATAAGTCACATATTAGAATGTGTTGATGTATGTTTTCATTTTATTAATCAAACTCACAATGGACCTTGACTAATGCTTGAAGAATTAGCGCCTTTTAACAGCGAAGGTTAAAGGTTTTACGAATGCGTTTGTTTGTTATTGCGATACGCCAGTTATGTTTGCTTAATATTAATCAATACCTTACTGAGAATTAAATTGGACTTAATCATATGTAAACACAATTTAATGCTCACATATAAGATATTAAATTATATATTTGTACTTATGGCCAGGTAGTGTATAATTTATGATCGCGTGTCATGATCGTATCCAATTGAAACGCAATATGAACTACTCCTTCTAGCACAATTGGAAGCAAAAGACAAGTTAACAAAACATATGTATGTATGTATTTACGACAGTTATAACTTTTTCTTAGAAGTATCATAATAAATAAAAAAAAAGTAACAGCCTGTGAATTTCCCACTGCTGGGATAAGGCCTCCTCTTTCATTAAGGAGAGGGTTTGGAACATATTCCACCACGCTGCTCCAATGCGGGTTGGTGGAATGCACATGTGGCAGAATTTCGATGAAATTAGACACATGCAGGTTTCCTCACGATGTTTTCCTTCACCGCCGAGCATGAGATGAATTATAAACACAAATTAAGCACATATATATAGTGGTGCTTGCCTGGGTTTGAACCCGCAATCATCGGTTAAGATGTACGCGTTCTAACCACTGGGCCATCTCAGCTCATTGGGCCATCTCAGCTCATAATAAATTATTTCATAATTTTCTGGAAACACTTATAATTAGAGACTTTTCCTTATTGATAGAGCGTTTTATTTTAGGAGAAATATACAACGTAAAGTCATTCTTTTTTATCAGTCTTCTTAAAATATCTGTTTTTTTTTTGGACCAAGCATTTACTCTATGTACATAGAATAACTTATCAAAGTTTAATATAAATCTGATAAATTGCAATGTACAAACAAATACAAGCTCTCTTTATATAATATTTTGTTATAATAAATTTATTTTCTTACGATTGTAATAAAAAAAATAGTATATGACTGAAAATTATGACCTAATGTAATGTAATGTATAGAACAAACATACAATAATTAATTTGATCAATTTAGGCCGTTTCCAGTCAAATTTCAAATTGTGTTGCATTTAAACTTTTGAAACTATTTATTTCTTATTCTATAAATTCGTTGTAAAATAAAATTTTATTTTAATGCTATTAATGAACAAGTGGCCTAGTTTAAAAATCATACCGAATACACACTTTCCTTGTTTGTTTTATTTAGTGACGGCTCCTCTCAATCTTTCAAATTGTTTCTCCGAAGTTATTACAAAGACCCATTTGTCCTAACCGCGATGCTACTATCGTTAGTTAAAGATGGCGTCCGCTCATTTATATTTTCAAGCCCCAAATAATTTTAATGTGTTCCCATTATCATAGCCGCACGTGTTATTCTTTTCAGTGAGAAATTCCCCGACATTTGGTTATTAACGATTGAAGCTGAACACCCTCTGTCTACGCTAGATTTACAACGTAGAACAAAAGACATCAATTCTTAGACCGACATGTAATCTATGAATTACCGAACTGTCTATGAAAATATGGGCGCGGGTTTCATTTAGATTACTATAGATAATACCTATACGAATACAAATAAAAGTTTATTTTTATTTACATAAAAATATTTTTTTAAAAATACAAAATGGTTACTGTATTAATCGCATTCGCGTGGAATATTGGCAAGAATGGTAGCAGCATTTTCCATATTGAATCGCAATTCCGATTCTCTAAGCAAAAAACGAATCAGCTCGTGTCACCAGTGGAGGCAATAAGGCAAAATAAAAGTGTTTTCATATGTATTTAAATAAATAATATTGGACGTTATTTGCAATTTTAATGTTATATACTTAAACTAAGTAATAAATGACACGAAAAAAAGTAATAATGCTATTTTCAACTTATGGTATTACAGTTTATAGTTAATGATTATTATAAAAGTAATTCTTTTAATTTCCTTATGAAGATGCAAGAGGTTACTTTCAATCGTTATATTTTATGACTGAAAATCCAACAGTTTTTTGTGGCTAGTTGTTAAAGTTCCAGAATATTGAAATTATTGATATGTAACTAATTGAAACTTGCATAATAATTGTAAAAAAAGTCGGAAATAAAAATAATTTAATGCGGAAGGTATGTCAATATAAAACTAGCACACTAGAGCGACTCTAAGATTGCAGAGCGGTAGATAAATTGTGAACGTATGCGATGCTTTTGTCCCGTCAATATGTCAACTGGGGGCCTCCTCACTTACGATATGATGACATAATACAACACTTTTACTTTGAAATTTAACTACAAATGTTGCCATTGACGAAAATTTATGTTCTTTACATACATCACTTTGACAAGATACATTTTACAAAGAAATCTTTTTCGCCTTGATGAAAGATTATTTGGTGTACCGAAAATAAATCATTTTATGTGTATCGATCAAATAACGCTAACAAATTAAGTTGTCATACTTTCGAATACGTGTACCAGCCATTTATTTATGACAACATCAGTTTATCAATTTTCCACTGCTAAGGCCTCCTCTCTCTTCAAGGAGAAGGTTTGGAGCATATTCCGACACTCTGCTGCAATGGGGGTTGATGGATTCACATGAGACAAAATTTCGTTGAAATTAGACACATACAGGTTTCCTCGCGTTGTTTTCCTTCACCATAAATTATAAACACAAATTAAGCACATCAAAATTCAGTGGAGCATGCCTGGGTTTAAATCCACAATCATCAGTTAAGATGTACGTTCTAACCACTGGGCCATCTCAGCTCCATTTATGACGGTGATATGATAAAATTCATCTTTTCATTCGAACCCGTCCTAAATTAACAGTGTCCATACGCTAATCATCGTTAAGGGGATTAAGAAAGACGCTATCTCGTTAACCAAGTGACACTTCCGACATCACTGGCCGTTACGCTGCTTGACTAGATAAAAAACTAAGACTACATATAACATATTTGAGATAAAGAATACATATATTACTTACTTGCAATGTTTCTGCTACACGATTGATTTTATTTAAAATTAATTTATTCCTTTTACAAAAGTGGTCTGGTTTTGTGAGGTGAAATAACCTTATAACTTATAATCTTCATCAGTGACGTTTACGGACTATTTAAACTAAATAATTGCTAAGAATGATCGGTCATTACAAAATAAAAAGGACAAATAAATTGGAGATTAATTTATGCATATAAAAACGAAATATCACTGAGTAATAACGAAATCTTCGAAACTATAACATCTTTAACGATGAAATTTGGCAGGTTTATGAAACTCGACCCTCGAGGAAGTAAAACGAGATTGAACGTGTATTTTATATTTAAATTACGTGCAGGTAAAGCCGCAGATTCAGCTAGTTATTTATACCTCCTTAGACGTCTCTGAACCAGGGTTGTTATTGGTACATAGTCTCGAATCTTGTAGAGTATAATACTATGCAAAAAATAACAAATTTATCTCGAATTTTGAATGTCCGATAGTTTCCTTTACGATTATGGAGCTTCATAATAACCTTGCTCAGAACATCGTAATGCTTTAGGTACTACTTGATTGTGATACACAATCTCGGATCTGATAGAGTACTATGCAAAAAAAAAAATATAACAAATTTATTTCGAATTTTGAATGTCCGATAGTTTCCTTTACGATTATGGAGCTTCATAATAACCTTGCTCAGAACATCGAAATGCTTTAGGTACTACTTGATTGTGATACACAATCTCGGATCTGATAGAGTACTATGCAAAAAAAAAATATAACAAATTTATTTCGAATTTTGAATGTCCGATAGTTTCCTTTACGATTATGGAGCTTCATAATAACCTTGCTCAGAACATCGAAATGCTTTAGGTACTACTTGATTGTGATACACAATCTCGGATCTGATAGAGTACTATGCAAAAAAAAAATATAACAAATTTATTTCGAATTTTGAATGTCCGATAGTTTCCTTTACGATTATGGAGCTTCATAATAACCTTGCTCAGAACATCGTAATGCTTTAGGTACTACTTGATTGTGATACACAATCTCGGATCTGATAGAGTACTATGCAAAAAAAAAATATAACAAATTTATTTCGAATTTTGAATGTCCGATAGTTTCCTTTACGATTATGGAGCTTCATAATAACCTTGCTCAGAAAATCGAACTGCTATATGTACTACTTAATTGTAATGGATTTCCTGTTTAAGTTATATGAAGACAATTTAAAAAGCAATACCTACGTTTTACACAAATTCATACCAATAAGTTTACATGTATCAAAAACAACAATTCTAGAATAATATTTTATCACTTCCCGATACGATTGTAATTGAATATACTACTATGTAGTCGCATCAGCTCTAAAACCGTGCAAACTTTAAGCAAAACTCTATAAAAATAGCGGCCACCTCGTTTGTATTGATTGCAAATCACAGATCCTCTTATAGTTAAGAACAGCTGTATCCGCTTAATCAAAAACATTCACCTTTAAAATATTTTTCTGTTAGCAAAATAATAAAAAAAGAAACAATTATTATTAAATGCTGACGTAATTTTTTATTGCGTTTAAGTTGTAAGACAATCCTAATGATCGCCTCACGGATGAAACTTACCGTCGGAACAAGAATTTGTCTTAGTCATAAATAATATAACAGCAGGCTTAAGATACGCTATATTACCATTATGTATGCTTAATATTAAACTATGCGTATGCATACGATATGCTACTGGCTGTTTTTTAACATTTAAAATAAAAAAAATATAAATAATCTGTGGTGCGGTTCTTTTGATAGGTCAATATATACAAAGACGCTTATAAAAGAGATACAATTAATAAAATTACCTTTTTAATTATAGTAATTTAGTCAAGGAAATATTTTTATGTTTGTGTTTTTATAAATCTACTATAACACTATTATTTTGACGATAAAAGATATCTAGAAACTGTGTTAAAGTAATGAATATTATAACAGAATTTTAACACTTAATTATTATCAATATGTAGTATCACTCAAACGTTTATTGGTTAGTATTGTATTGAAATTATAAAATTATAGCAAAACTAGAATAATGCATAGACTAATATTCCACAATTTTGTCTATATAAAGCAAAAATGTAATGAAGAAAATATATAATACGGCAAATAACCTTTATTTTACTATGACCAATATGATATCATTAATCCATCATGATATTTTTGCTAATTGGTTGTTAGATAAATTATATTTGTTATATGCTTACGATAATAACATTCAATTGTAATAAATAACTGATAATCCATTGAATAATAATAGTTTTATCTAACCTATCTTTGTATGAATACGTCATTTTTACACAAAAAATCATTACTTAGATTTCATAATTTACTTGAAGTTTAGTTTATATAGAGTATTAAGTAAGTTCCATATTACTTACATAGGATATAGTACTTTTAATACAACTAAATAAAGTATACAATAGACAAACGAATTAGGTACTAAAGAGGTTATGAAATAAAATACATAAAGACTTTTCTTAATATAGTAGAATTTTTAGTATAAGCACCATATAATATGAAGGTACATACAAAAGCAACCACGTCTGAAATAAATATGGGATGCAAAAAAAGTTTGGGTGAACTCAAAAACTATTTGGACCTTCTGGGGACCCCCCATCATGGTTCCGCGGATGGTTTGAGTCTTTACCATCATCAACGAAGTAAGACACGCCGTGTTATTTCCATCGACAATAATCATAATGGGTAAGTAACTATAAAGACTAATATAATAATTCGGTTGTATTTGTACATCTAAAATGACTAAAATTAAAATAAAATATGTATATATTTGTATTGATAAATATATTAATCGTTAACACTAATATGGTGTTAAAACTCTCAATAAAAGAACAAGCATCGCAAAAGAGACATTTTTTGCTAGTTAGTTTATTATTTATTCGATACTAGTGGTAATTAATTCAACCAGACTTTACTATTTACTTGATAACGCTAGAAGCCTGGCACGGTCTTAGACACTAGTTAATTTTTGTATCAAACTGTATAATGTAACGTAGACCAATGACGAATCCCAAGTTTTTGTTTTGTAACTTCCTCAAGGATATCATGATCAGGGCACTTTACTTTCCAGGTCTTTATTGCCTCAATAACATTCATGATTTTGTCTTATAAATATGTACAGATCATTCTCAGAGTTGATGAAGTTTGTGTTGGGTTTGTACTCTATTTAGTTTAACGCAGGTTACAGGTGTTTAGGGCGTTACGGTAGCGAAAGCGATCCTGTGGCGCCTGCCGAAGAGACGGATACGGTACCTCTAGTTTTAAGTGGGTATTCCGGTGAGTACAAAATAAACACTGAATACAAAATAAACAGTCAGTTTGGACATTCTTTATAATAAAATTAATTGAATAATAAAAGAAAAAGATAAACATGATACGATAAGAGATTATATATTTGATAAAAAAAGCGTAGAGTTAACAATCGCTCATTTTCACAAAGGAAAAATATTTATTTCATGATCTCACTTATGTCATTTCGTCATTGGAAGAGAGTTACTGTTTAGAAGGACCGATTACAATTTATATTTCAATTTAATTCAATCAAAAGTCCCTTTAAATCTAGGTTTGTTCTAGGTTAAGGGGCTGTATAGATATTTGGTTCACAGAGTAAACATTTGTTTTAAAGATATTTCAACATCTTTTCAGATCAGATATTATAAATCTCAAATAAGCCTCAAATGATTTATACTTCCGTTCTTTCGCGGCGGCCATTATGAAAACGTAAGTGGAAATAGTATGTATTATAATTTTTCAAATAATTTTCTCACATTCTTATGTTTTTAAATTTTTGAGCAAAATTTTTCTAATTGTTTTTTTAAGCAATTTCTATCAAGGTTCATTTGTCACATTTACAGATTATATACATATAAATATGTGTATATTATAGGATGTAGGCACAAATCTGGACAAAGACCTTTAAGACTTTTTTATTTTTCTAGCACTGAAAAGTTACGTAAGAAGCCATATACTTATATACTCTTATTTGGCATAGATCCTCCTTAGGCTAACTTGCTGATCAGTTTTATAATTCTATGAGTACCTTATTGCATAAAAATAACTACGCATCGCTAATTTATTCCCAGCCTGTTAATCAGCAAACAACACGGATTTCTAATACATTCCATCATTAAAATGTTACAAATGAAAAAAAAATAGTCTTATATTTTTCTGTTATCATTATCCGTTATATTTTATTATGCTTGTTTATATTTCCAGAAAAGTCTAGAATCAAACATAACACAACAAAGTTGATTTTGTATAACTATATAATCATTTACGGCAATAAATTAATGAAATTGAATCTACCGACAATATGTGCGCAAATAACAATACCTAACTTTATTTTTATTATTTAGAATCTTCTTGTTATAAGAATTTGTTGAAATAGTCTTTATTTTTATAGAAATAGAGTTTAGAATAGTTTATCCATAGAATTCTTGACCCCTGAATTCAATATGCAGGCAAAGGCGCGATTGAACGAGTGCGTTGCGCTTATTAACATACCATGTTTCCTTTAATTTGAATTGGTTCTGGTTTTATAAGAAAAAGTATTCGTTGAAATATCGTCAATTTTTTATACAATGCTGTCAAGATTGTTATAATATATTAAAATGCTTACACGTTTTCAATAAAATATATACCTATTCAACACCATCTGTGTTGTTCTAATTAGCATATTATATTTCTAATATAAAACGATTAAGAGTAAAAATAATTTTATCATGTACTTTAATTTTAAGAAAAGTGTTAATAATAATGTTAAATCCGCTTATCGTTAGGTTGCTCTGGTAGAGTCGGCGGTAACGAACTTTTTGATAATAATTTAAGTTTATTATTTATTCTGTAGATTTCGAGAACTTAGGGTCGTTAAAGGTCTTACGTTACAAATCTTCGACAATCTTAATTACTTTTCTGATAGTTATTTTGATAATAATTGTCTATACGATTTCATATCAGTTTAGTTTTATCAAAAAGTTTCAGTTAATCGCTAATTGAACTGTAGGTAATCCGTCAATGAAGTCTTTACCAATCAGAATGAATTGTAGCGTGATAGTTACGTTTTCCTATTGGTGGACGATGACGCGATATCTATTTTGGTCGCGAGTGAGAATGCGCGCGCTGAGAAACATTAACATGTGTGAATCTGTGCACGGGCGATCGATGTGTGCGTGTGTTGTTGAGGCGCGCTCTCTCTGTTTACCGCGCGGTACTGTGGCCGGCGAGCGCCTCGCACTCACGTGTGTATCGCGAAATCGAGTTTTCCGGCGGCTGCCGACCTGCATTAGCAGCCTATGGTGTTTTCCAAAAGTTTATTGGTGCTAATTCGTGCCGGGCGTTAAGATAACATTGCAGGGTCCCACGGATAGATCGAGCGTGCCTATTTCGGTCCTGCTCATAAAAATTATAGGTGTTTTCGGCGGATGCGATGAATAAATTTTGCAAATCGAGTCTGTGTGTCGAAAAGGTTCGTGAGAGCTATGTTTTGATCGGTCGGCGTGTTGTGGCTGTGCCGGGCGGTGCGGATGCGTTTCGGCTCGCGTTCCTGCTGCCGGTATCAGTGAAATTGCGACAGTGTTGCCAGTTCCTGACCCTGAGGGTACTGGATCTCGGAGACGGACTCGGAACTGTAAACAAGGACTTGATCCAGATGCTTCACGCTGTGCCTGGCACATGTTAAGGTAAACGTGATCTTGTATCAGGATACATACAAAGTGCATCCTCTTGATATTCTTATCACGTATGTTTGTTTCCTTATTCAGTCGAGAGTTTGCTTATTTCCGCTGAAGCGCAGCGAATCTCGCACGGATTTTATGATTTATGTTAGTTAGCGTTTCATTAGCATGTGTTACAGAATATTATGTGTACTTCAAAAAAAAAAGAGTACAAATATTTAAATTTAATTATCGTTCTGAAGTAGACTCTAAGTATGTTGACCTAAAATATAATATCTTTGCTATTGATACCGACGATTTTATCTCTTTCAATACATGAGTTGATAGCATATGCACTTTTCCAGCCAGTATGTTAAAATAATAGAGTTTTTTATTTGTTTACGTGTAACATAACAATTACGGTTTTCCTATAATGCTATTCATAATTACATTCACGAACATGTTTTCACTGTTTTACAAAAATATAAATAGATAAATTGTACATTTCTTTTTTTATATTAACAAGTATTTTGTACAATTAATAATTTATTTAATAGAAAAATGTCACGCACAAAATTAAAAAATATTACAGGGTGCGGTGCTCATGGATATTTAAATCAAAATAAAAATATATATATATATATATATTTTTATAGTAACATTATTAACTAACAAGTCCCTGAATAATAGATTCATGTGACAGTTATGCTATTATAATAAAAAGATACAACTGAACTCTACATATTTTAAAGGTCAACGAAATTAATAATTATAGTTCATTTATAAATTGAATTGTTCTTTTTTAACAATGTTAACTTTGTTAAATTTGTCTTTAAAAATGAATAAAAAATAGATAAATAGATAGATGATATATCTACTTTTACTGAAAGATTGTCTAGAATTACCATTTAAAGAACATAACACAGTTTTACTATTTATACTCTTTAAATGCAGTTTAATTCGAGTCGAAAATTTGTTCAGTTACATAAGCGTAAGCATTATGTAGTTAAATATAGTCATAAATAATTGGGATAGCTATACACGTACACATATGTCAACAAAAAACATTTCAAAGATGTATTTTTACCGTAATTTATTGTTGTATTGTTTTTAAATAAAATCTGGTATTTAAAATATCAAGATTATCTTCAGTCAGTCAAGCACAGTTACATTACTTTTAAAATTAATCGAGTTTGTATAAATTGGTATATAGTTTTTAATTACGACATAGTACGTATAGAATAGACAAAAAAGATAAGGCATAGATGTGTCTGACGCATAATTCGTTTTTGTACTAGACGCAGATGTTTATTTATTTTTGTCTATTACGAATTAAACACAATGTTTATTAACATATCGTTTATTACATAATATATGTCCGGCGGTAATTAATTATAGGGCGCGTTCATTTTGTGCTTCACATAAAAACGCATAACATTGTAATTTCTCAGGTCTACAACCTTGAGCAATAATTATATTACGTTAAAAGCTGTTAATTCTTTCGTTTATTAATGTTATATAGAATTAAATAAACAACCCGTGATTTTACAAACGATTTTCAATCGGAATACACTTTTTTTTAATAAATATAAATACATTATTAGTTGATTTAAAACTATTGAATTGGTGAAAAAGATAGGAGTGTCTTGAAAAGTCCTTGAGTCTTAAATTCCTCGAACGAAATGTTCCTGTTAATCTTGTGAGTGGCTCTCAATAATAAAAACAATTCTCTATTTATAATAAAACTTTATAGTTACATACTTACCTTAAGTAGGTATTTTTTAGCACTATAAACTACTTACTGTATTACTAGCATTAGGTACTAGTAACACAGTTTGTAATAAAAAAATAAAGTAGTAAGTATAATATCAATACTCTTGTTTCACTGTTTTCCGGTTGAACTGCTAGTGAGCCAGTTACAGGCAAACCATATGGTCAATACATTCACGGTGTAAGGATTGGTTTATACTTCTTGCAGTGTCAAAGGGGAGGTATGCACCACAAAAATATACACAGTAATACGTATATAAAATATAAAAAGTTTCTGATTTTTTATTGCAATAAAATTCCGCATATTATTTTGTAAAACAAGTTAATGAGTAGGGTATTTCAAGATCCAGGCCTGTATTAAGCACGAAAATCCGCTTATAAGCAGTGTCTGGGTATCTTCTCACCCTAATAAAATATTAAAAAAAAATTCCTATCCATGCAACCGGGATAAAGATAGATTTGGTTACTTTCACAAATAAATAAGTGAATATATTTTATTTGTATTTTATAAGAAAAATTAATAAAACATATTTATTAACATAAGAATTAATAACATTAAATGCTTAAATATATATACAAATATGAACTAAAACTAGTTACTGTATACATCAATATTTTATTGATTGGTATAATATATATACATATATGTAGCTGTTATTTAAATGAATTGTAATATAGTTCGTAAATATCGGGATAGGCTTTCATGCTTAAAGGCTTTAGCACACGCACATTACTTTTTATCTTTTTACTGGATATATGTTTTATATTAAAAATAAGAAGTGTAACACAAAGGAGAAGAATCTTTTCATGTAATATATATATTTATCTGATTAGATAACGATTATTTTATTCGTATCCTTGTACTCAATGTAAGATTTTCTTGATAAAAATTAAACGATTGTTCAAGAATTAGGCTTTCAATTTGGCATGATAAACTAACAAGGACTAGTTAATAATAAAGGTCAAAAGGTTGAATTCTGTTATATCCTGTAAGAATCACTTCATAACTCACTCGTGAAAAGTTTAAGAAACACTTCTAAGTACTACTTAACTACGCGTAGTTTATGGCGATGTTCTATTTAGATGTATGTACGATATGTGATATTTTTGACATTTCACGGTCGACTTAAAAAATAATCATTTAAAAGTACATGAAAGTTAATACTCAATTAATCTTCTAATCGGTGTCGGAGCAACATTATTCCGATGCATTTTCTTATGTTCGATACGTCTTCATTACAGGACACGGTGATAAATCTTTTTGAGGCATACTAAAAGTCCGTAATGATATTTAGTTTATCGACATAAATTAAATCCTTTTACAGATCCGTAGTATTTCTAGTAATACTAGTAAAACAGGGCCTTTTTAAAATAAAAATCAATGAATTAATTATCAAATGATGTATTTTTCAGCATAACCAACAATATAAACTAGAAACGGTCCAGTGATTAAAACTTCAATGTACAATAGAGAGATGAAAGCGCGTTTTTGTTTAAAAATATGTCACGATCAAGCATTTCGTATACATTCCAAATATTCACGTCGTTCTTTTTTTAAAATTTTGTTGTACAGACATGACCCCATTACAGTTTTATATTAAAAAAAATATCATCACAGATACAAAACCGAAACCATAGCCTGTATCTATGTTTTTAATAATCATAAAAACTTTATGATCCATCAACATTATTCATTTAGTTGCAAATATGCACAATCGATAGAGAATCGCTAATAACATTATAACAAAAATAAATAAAATTAATAATATATATATTTTCTTCTATTGTGAGAGGGCATGGTATGTGAGTCAATCCGTCAATAGAACATTAACAGTTGAACATCCTGAATATTCATTATCAATTGTTATGTAATGAGTACTATATTATATCTCATATGACTAATATGCTGGGCTCAACTTTACTTTTTGCGATTCAATTCAATAATAAATCATTGATATAAAAAATAAGGCGAACACATAACTCCCATAATTTAATTACTGTATTTACTTCTTAGCAAAGTAATTGTTATTGATTTAGTTGATTGATTGATTGAGATTGACGAAAAATAAAGACTCTATAAAAGTATTAATATGTTTAATACTTAATTCTTAAGAAGAAATTCTTACGAGGACATTAAATACATTACACAAAAAGGATTGCCTCCTCACAAAATAACTTTACATAATGTTTTCATTTCTTGGAACAACTACATCTTTAAGCTAATATGAATAACACTTGATGTTTCTGCATTTTTCTTAAATAAATATTATTAAGGTTACTTGCGTAAGAACTTATACCATTTTTGTTACTAGTGTGTATACTAATACGTTCTTGTATTTTTTTGAGTTGAGATAATTTTATTTTTTTATAAAAAAATTATCAGTTTCTTTGATTGGCCATTAATGTATTAAGAATTGTCTGGAAACAAGGTATATAGCTTTAAGAGATTTCTATCAGTAGGTTATCATTCGAATAAATGTTTTAAATTAAAACAGAATATTATGTCATAAAATATTATCGATCGTATCGCATAACAACATACTCGATTACGAAATTCAAAGTTATCAATATGACCAATATTACACGAACATCTCGAACAAACAATATGATTCTTATGAATGAGTTTTGTCGCCTACGCAATGCCGTTTTTTATAACCGTCCATGGACGGACTGAAATAATTGTTTTAACAGGGCTCCATCTATCAAATGTGCGTTTCACCAAGGTTTGATGTGACCAATCTTTAACGCATGCGTATTAAATAAACTCGAGTATTTTTCTCTTGACATTTTGTTTAAAGTATGCAATCTTATATACTATTGATCGGACATGTTATTTATCGATCTATAGCATACTGCAGTTCTCATTTTAAATATTCATAACAAGCGTTTCTTTTACATTTGTTTCATTATTTAAATGCAAATAAAGTCATCAACACGATAGGATAATACAATGATACACATAAGGTCTATTATTAGACAGACTACTCTGCAATATACATACATGTATAGTATAGCAAGTTTGTTTCGTACAGAAACAGTCTTTGAATATTATGTAACAGTTTATTTAGAATAGTAAGTACTGTGAAAATGTGTTTTTGTTAAGGCGGGACATTAAAAGTTATTGCAAAGTAACAATAAGAACGTATTCTCAAGTTCTATATTATAATGGCGTTGAGTATGTACGTATCCGTGATAAGACGTGGCACACATGCAACGGACAAGGCCTACACACATATGAATTAATGTTAATTAGTACATGTTTGTTTATAACACACCCACACACATACATATCCGCACACATTTGTAAACACCGCGCATAATGAGCCTTCACATTTAAACTGTTGCTGATTAGAAAATAAACCGACTATAGAACGGATTTTCAAAAATGTCACGTCTTTTTAAGATTAGGCACAGAGACTATTACAATATTATAATGGAAAGAAAATCTTGTTCAGTGTTGCGTTGATGTTTAAGTAAAACACGTATTTTTAAATTCAAAGTAAATTTAGATATTTCTGCCTATTGCAATAATAATCCCGAAGGAAAAGCGGTCGTTCGTCATACAATACAGAGTTCATTTTGCCTTCACACATGCCTTAGGTAAGTACTAGTACCATCGTGAGAATAATATGTTCAAACTTTTGTTAGTTTTTTATCGAAATAACACTTAATCACTTCCTACTGCTCAAAGGGCGGAAGTCATGCGTTTACAGAAATAATAAATTAACGCCACTGTTTCAATACAATTCGTTAGATGCCCTTGTGTAGAGGTCAATTTTCAATTTTAGTAGGGTATTACAACACATATCAAATTTAACAAAACAAATGTTTGTTTATGTGGGCATTCGGTAACTCTCGAGAAGTTTTCTGACAAACTCGAGTGGGCACTGGTTGTCATCTATAACGTCGAATACCTATTGCTCAATGACACGTTGTATTTGTTTAATTCTTTTTTACTAATCGCTTTGATTTTAAGGTCAATTTAGTAACAGATTTTATCGAGATATTCAAGTAATAATTGGAATATTTAACTTTACTTACTAATATTATACATGAGAAAGTTACGTTTGCTCACGACATATTTTGATTTTGACATATTTAGCATTTATGTTGTCAAATAAGGGTACATTCC
This sequence comes from Vanessa cardui, assembly GCF_905220365.1. Classification (NCBI taxonomy): domain Eukaryota; kingdom Metazoa; phylum Arthropoda; class Insecta; order Lepidoptera; family Nymphalidae; genus Vanessa; species Vanessa cardui. The sequence continues at coordinate 6,278,404 of NC_061137.1, forward strand.
ACACGCGGGTGAAACTCAATCAGTCTGATGAATTATAGCGTTTTTAGTAAATCTTGAGAGTAATCTCGGGTCATTTTGTGTCACGTTCCCCTTCGCTCGGGGTAATTGAAAGTTATTTTTGCATGCATGCACTTACACACTATCGTCAGCCAGAATAATAGTCTTGTTTATCCCTTCAACTGAATATTTTGAATTTCGAACATTTTATCCCAAACTAATATAAAAACATTATATTTAAAAAATCGAAGTTTTAATATCCAAATTTCCGTTACTAATTCATTATGTCATAAATGTGTAGACGTACAATTCCTTCAAACATTAACAAATGCTACACGCAAAATATAATTTAATTTATAAGATTTGCCGTATCTTTAGTTTTTTAGTTTGAAAGTAATTAAATTAACTTATCAATGAAATGTTTATCTATTTCTATACGAAGATCTTATCTCGTAAACTTATTCGCAATTCTTAATTAAAGTAAAGATTACTTGTATGTTTTTTTAGCCCCGCCCCCGGCAGATTGTTCATAAATGATAATTGTACGTGACAACTAATCAGAACGTAAATAAAGATTAATATGCAAAAGATGAATGAAACGTAAAAACTCAAGACCATCTTGATTAGAAAACGTCGAATGTCAAGCGAATTATTATTTGAGTTAAAACATTTTGTTGAATGAAATAGCTGCCAAAAATTAATAGAACAATACTAAATGTGTGTTAATAATGGCAGTTGAAGGTCCTTTTCGAATTACACAGGCAATTTACAGAACATTTCCAGAATATTCTAGGTCGAGTTTATGAGTTCGCACTGAAAATATCTATATATGTCCGGAATAATATATTATTGCTATATCACATTTCCGACTATTTAGATAATAGTAAAATAAACTGAATATATAGCTCTATTAAGATGCGATCAAGATAATTAGGTTAATATATATAGTTGAAGCTTGTACATACTCGATTCATTTTCATTATACATACATCATATAATGCATAGATAATGATTTTTTGTTTCATATTTCATTGAATTTAATAATACTATGTTATCTCTAAGATAATTACTTTAGTAACATAAGAATTGAAATGTTTATATTTTTTTGACTTTGTAATTTAATAATTAATCTTCATATATTTATTATATATGGTTAATATTCAAGAAAGAATCCACACTGATAAATCTTACTTGTGATTCATCTCGAGTACGCGGCGTGAATTGAATATTTAGTTATAATAACCTACATCCTGGTAGGAAATGAAATAATCTATTTCTTATACATATATTTATATTGCAATACAAAATTAATACTCGTTATTGCAATGTATTCATTGAAATACCAATAATACTAGCCGCGACCTGTGGTTGCACCCGCAGTCATTTTGAACAATACTTAATTGCATATATATTTATATGATGACTACATAACTACATAAAAGACTACATAAAAAATGACGTAGTAAACAATGATAATATTTTACTACGTAGAATAGTTCCCTTCTCTTAATGAGGTGTTTCTGGGCCTTATTCCAGAACAGTGCTTTAATGGGACACGTGCAGGTTTCCTCGCGACGTTTTCCTTCACCATCTAGCACGAATATAGTATGAAGTAGGTATATCAAAACTTGACGGTGCTTGCCCGGATTTACAATAAAGTCTTGGTTTATTATTCACATGTTTTAGCCACTAGACCATGTTACATAATGAAATGTATGTCATCAACTAAATACTAGTTGGCAAGTTTCTTTGTCGTTTATGGTTCCTCTGCGGCTTAGAGTGTGAAATTATGCTCTCGAGTGCAAATCATTTTCATATCGTACTTATAGTTCCGAAGACCAGAAGAAATATACGAATTCAACTTTATAAGTTATAGCTTGAGTTGTATTCAAAATCAAGTAATTATAAACTATTCTATCACAATTATGAACTAGTGACATTTTTGCATTGCAGGTTATTTTGTAAGTGTTGCAAACGATTTACTCAACGCCAATATCAATACACTATAGTTTTACAAAGAGAAAAACAAAAGAAATTACGAATGCTTAAAATCCGCCAACACATATCTCGTCCTTCATTTATCAAGTTTTATATTACAAGAGGAAACGATTATTTATTGCGTTTATCGTAATCTTAATAAGTCCCTTAGAGATTATTTTTTATCTCGGAAAATTTGCACTTGCAAATGGCCAAGGCGTCTTTGCCTGACCTGAGTGGGTTCTCAAATATTGGTTCAACGTCTAAAGTAAACAACTTTATCCGAGCCCGTTTACTTCGCTCTATATGGACAGTTTGCCAGCTGTTTTATCTCTATGTGGGACAGGCGTTTTTATATCCTTTATTAACTTAGATAAGAGAAAATTCAATGAGGACTAAAGTATCAATGGAAATTTTGTTTGTATATCAAGTATGATAAATAATGATTATATTTATGTAAATGCAATTGAAATAAAAAGAAAAACTATATATATGTATTTTAATTTTCTAACATGAAACAAACGAATAATAACATATTTTTTAAGTTGTTTGTTTTTGTCCAATTACATCAAGGTTTATTAAACAAGTAATTTCCAGTAAATTATAAATACGTTTAACATACAATAAAACCATAAATTATGACAAATAAATCGAACATTTAAATAATGACAAACCGGCTGAATGCTTAAACGTTTAAACTGTTGCTGCTCTTCACTGTTATTCCGTTCTTTGTTCGAAAATGTGACAATCGATACTCATATGTTTTTATATCATAGATAATACTTTTTATTTTTCTTTACTTCTCAATGTGATATAACCCATAATAATAAATAACATTACGTGAACAAAATCAAAGAATATACGCTAAATAATATACAGGTTTATCAATATTCTCGTTAAAGATCTCATCATACTATAATTATAAGTTTACAAACCATATCGAATGGGAGTAAACATAATAACACTGGCAGGTAACATTATATAATACCTCATACTTATTTATAAATTTAAAACAAAAAACATTCAAATATTATAATCGAGTAGCCGTTGACCCAATAAGCACTGTAATCAGGTTACGGGTCGGACCCGGAATGCGATCTATTGACGCCTCCATTGTACCATTAGCCTTGCCAGCTATTTAGGAGATTCATTCCGTCTCGTCTGTTTGATTGAAGCTAAAATCCTTTTTATGATAATGTTGCAATAATAAATTTTACATTATTTTTATTTTTACAATTTTAATATTTTACTTATATTAAATCATATTTATTCCTATTGGGTTCAATTCAGAATTATTCAAAATATTAATAGAGAATTATTCAGCCAAGTGATTAAATCACGTCTCCACAGATAATAAAGTAAGGAAGGTTATAAGATTAAGGAGCTTATATCTACCTACGGAAATTGGCAACTGCAGAGACAGTAAGTTCCTTGCAATTCGTTGCCAAATCTGACACCGAAGATGTCATGACTTATTATTACTAATTCACTCACTTTTCATCAATAAATAAATAATACAATGTGATAGAGTGACGATATATTATATGCTAAGCTTAAAAGTACATTGAAATAGATCAACGAAAGGTCAGACTAACCTTTTCGTTGTAAATTATATCTGACAGAAAGAAATAGTTTTATTTTTAAATTGTTTACGTTTAGAAATGTATCATTTAGAAAATAAAAAATTTAATAAATATATCCAGATACCCAGATTACATTTTACAAAGAGCTAGTTATATTTTCTTGTTATCTTTTTATTTTAATATTTCTATTTATTCGACTTTTATTGACAAAGATAAAAACAGGTAATAAATTAATAATTTTAATAACTCAAATTATCTTGTCACGTAATGATCATAATAATAAATGTCTTTTTAGAAACAAATATAAACATTCAGATATTTTTTTATATTAATCTCAAGATTTAATTCAACTTGTAATACGGTTATCTATGGCTACCAATAGTAATGTTTGTTTAATTCCTTGCGGCGTTAAATACAAAAAAAAAGAACAAAAAGTTTTAATAAAACAAAATCGTACAGCTGAAGTTAACTACGTGGGTTGTACTTGAAATCATAAACATTAACTTTGTACAAATACACAGATAGCGATCTTAATTACACTGAGAACTGCAACTATCAAACATCTACTCGCATTTTATTAAAATGGACACAATTTACGAAACAATGTACCTTATTACCGGTTATCTATACGTTAATGAGCTTTTAAAACAAAAATTAAGCAAATAGTTTCACTGATAGTCATTTTGGAACTATGAACATTACCTTAACCGTTAATTCGTGATACTAAGAGTTATTTCTCCGAAATAATAAATGGTCTTAAGTTCGGTGGCAAACAGGCAGGAGAAATTCACAGGATGGATAGAGACTACCACCGGTCGTGGCTATTTGGAACAATCCAGGGGGCTCGTAAATGAGTTGCCGGCCTTTTCAGAAGGTGCCTATTACGAAACAGAGGTTTTATTTTTCTGCTTTGGCTATCAATTACTAAATCTAATAATTTCTACATATGTTGAATAGATAATTTTTAACTGTTTGTATGTCGTACATTATTTGGGTCTGAATCGCCTGCTTTGTATTTAATAGAAATGTATCCTATACCGTACCAAAACATAGGTACCATATTTTGGAGAATTCGTTCAGATTTTGCATTTGGATTAAGTAACATGAAAACTGACAACGTAAGTCAACGTAATCGAAAAGAAAATCGTTATTGTTGAGGCTGGTAAATACTGGCGCCAAAGAAAAACAAAAGTTAATAGAACGTTACGGAGAAATTGGTTTGCGCAGGGTACCAATTTTTTTATCACATTTATACATGTAGGTTTATTTAGTTTCCCGCAATTCTACTTCATTCTCTGAAAGCAAGGGCGTATATATAAACTCAAGAATAACTCTTGAGAAATAACTTCGAATAAGCAGTCTTAGTTATTCATTTGGTTAATATCATGGTGAACTATATAGATCATAAAATATAATAACACCGAAATAATATAATCGATTACTTGATGTGATTGTATTGCTCATAAAAATCAAAGTGACCCCGACTTACAATTTGGGAGCTGCTAAATCAGCTAACGAATCTCAAGGCCTTAAATCTGTGAATTAGTGCACTGAGGCAAGTGAGGCCGATAGCGCATTCTTGATTGTGATAAAAACAACCTCCATGTATCAGATCATTAATTCCTTAATTATCTCGCCGTCCTACATCAAACGAGCCGACGCGACAGTAAAGTACAGATTCTAGAGAATGTAGATAATGATGCTGCAAATTATACGCCGCTCGTAATTCAAGACTCATTTAAAATATGAATAAAGTCTAAGGATGGAATTTTTATTATTTATAAAACCTGATGTACTTTAATAATTTAAACATAACATAAAACATAAACAGATTAGACTCTATTATGTCTATAGTTAGATACAACAGATAAAAAAATGTATGAAATAAAATAAATATTACCATTTAAGATAAGCCGCCAACTGCATTTATTTACTTCTAAGGGTTAATAAAAAAATGCAACAAATGCATTATGGTCGGTTTTTATAAATGTCGTATTTACATATTACTTTGTTAATTTTTTTTTAAATCTTAAATAATGTAGTCGATTTTTTACAGCATTAACACTTACAATATATGATACGTATTATTCATAATATTCAAATATTATTTTATATAATCAATTGGTTTTAATAATCCGAAACATGGACATACTATGTAAGTACTTAGATCTAAATATCTTTAATAATGGACATAAAAAAATGTTGTCTTTTATTGCCTTAATAAATTTCTCTTAATGCGCTTAGATACTTGATTATTTAAAAACTAGTTTACCAGTTAATTCGTAAAAAATATTTACAAATACTTTATAGAGTAATTTCTAAAATATATCGTATACTTATTGCTTATTATAATTAGCGCAAACATTGTACAAAACTTGCACATACTGGGAGACACACATTGACCTCATAACGGACCCAGAGCGCAGGTCATCCGAACGCTACTCAATAACAATTTGTCGGTATCGCACTGCATGTACGATAAAAGCGGTCTGTTTGAAGACATCATTCTATATAATAGTGCTGTTCTATAAATAAATATCGATATTTACATTGCGCCTTATAATCGCTTCATAATTAAAGCTAGTTTTAAAATGACGAAATATCTAAGAATCCATTAAAAAAATAAAATTGCTAATAAATTAGGAATATTCCTCGTAAAAATTTGGTTATTGCCGACCTAACCTCCATCTTGCAGGTGTGGCGATCACGAACGTTCAAAAATCATTTAAATGTTTTCTAATATCGCAATTAGCGTCCGAAAATTGTTTTATGAATTCATTAGCTTTTTAACTGAATATTTTCTGTAATAAAAAAATGTTATCTGTCAATAAATAAAGGTATTCAATACTTTCTTTAAAATATATATTTTTTAATTTCCGACTCGCATACACGGTACCAATTACAATGTCATTTTTAGTGTATATATAAATAGTTAATTAATATATTGTATATACATACATATATTGACATTTATAATTAGATAATTATACGTTCCGTATAAATATTGCAACAATATATTTAATAGTGAAGTTATTTCTATTTTGCAAAGTATTACGTACCTATAATAATATTTTTTAAAATATATATCAAATAAAAAGATGCGTCAATAAAATAATAATTTAAATATTTTTGTAATTTAATTTAATTCTATTATAAGCAATTACTTGTACACATGTGGATTAGATGATAAGCAACCTGTTTAGTAATAATATCAAGTTAATTATAATTTAAAGTACTTATGTAATTATTTTACACTTATATTTCAACATTATATAATGTTACAAAAAGTTTAACCGCTAAAATATATTAAACTCTATTTAAATTTTAAATTTAAGACCTGGTCAGCAATACTCAGAATGCAAGCATAATAATTTTTCCTTTGAATCGCAATTCCTATTGTACGAGCGCAAAATTAACCCGCCTTCTTGGCAGCAGTTGAAGTAATGAGACTCCTAGGCTAATATTTTCTTTTATGTTTTTAAGTAACCAAAAGTCCTCAATAGATTTAATTAAGTAAGGATAATTTGTTTTGGAAAAAGGACAACTAAATCTACAGCAATAGTATATATGCAAAGTAATTCTGTCCGTCTATTTGTTACGTTTTCACACCCAAACCACAGAACTGATTTTGATAAAATTTGATATGAAGCAAGTTGGAACTCCCAATTTATATCCAGCTTCCAACTATAGTAGTAGCTGATGATTTTCACGACATAATTCATTAAAATATGGTGCTTATAAAAGTATTTTACTTAATAATAATCTAACGTGAGCAAAGGGTTACCTTTCATTATTTAATAAGATAAGATAAATTCTAACTTCATACAACTGCAGTAATCAATTTTTATCAATACGGTTAAAACGAAAAACTGTTTAACAACAACCATATTATACATATTATAATCTTTTTTTTACTCTATTAATACAATAATTAATAGATAAAAATCCTAGACACAATAAATAAATAAAGTTAATATACGTTGTTTTTTAACTTATCTATTTAATTTGAAAATTATAGATGGATTATCACTATGGTCACCATAAAATGTAAATAAATATGTTAATTTGTTAACATTAATTATGTTTCAAGGTTATTTATGTGTTGTTCGTTTTACGATGTTTTGAAGGTAAAGGCGTTTATGATGCACATATATTACTTGAAATTAATTGTAAACGAATTATTTATCACATTTTGTTCAGGGAATCGGATTATAATTGTAATTTATATAATGAAAGAAGAATGAACTGGTTATATTTTGTCCTAATTTTAGTATTCTCTAAGACAATAACTAAAAATACTTTTGGCGTTTTCGATATGCATATTTTGCTTCATATTATATTGATTACATTTACATCATCGATTATTATTTATAAGCAAAAACGTTGCTGGCCGTTAGTTACATTTATCCGAAAGATTCCATAGACAACGAACTAAAATTTTTTTTTAAAAGCATTTATTCATGGACTTGTTAAAGGTATTGTAATGTACAGCCACGCTTTCAGTGTTTTGACAGGAAGGATTTGATTACTAAAAAAAATTATCGCGAGACGAAGACCGCGGTATAAAACTAAAATAGCCGGGCCTTGAGCTATTATTTAATTTTAATGTGTATTGGGTGTGAACATTTTGGTACACATGTGTGCACATGACGTGCACTAAGCGTACAAAAATATTACCTTCACGAAATTACGTCAATGTTTACAATAAGAGTGTATTATCTCTTGCAGCCAATGATTGAACTTAAAAAACCGTTTAGTTGCGTGAATATAATTTTCAATTTTATTATATTCCTCTAATTTTTGATAAAGAACAGGCTGATGAATACATTAAATAATATATATGTGAAAATGTAAAGAAGATTTTCTATTTTTCAAATGAATTAAGAAATGAATATGCGTTCCGATTCAATGTATCGTTTTCGAATTTTCGAATAGTAAAACGAGGTTAAAGTAATTCGTTTTAACTATATATAATATAACCTTGCTAAGATATCAAAATTAAAGTTTATTTGAAAACATGTTTTATACATTCTGTTAAAACAGTCAACTATAAGAAGATGTACACACGTATTATCTAACAGAACTTGGCACGAGTCCAGGTTCATCGAAGCAAAATGTTTTATGAAAAAACGCCCGCCCACGCTTGTCATATAACGCCGTATTGATCGTTTATCAAAATTGAATAATATTAATAAATATTCTTTACGATAGGAAATGAAAAAACATGGTTTTAGTTTGATGTAACTTCCTTTCGTATTAGATTTGATAGCTCATTACAATTTTATTAGTTGTGAGAAATATTTTGTAATTTCGTTAATATAATTATTTAAATTCCATCCCAAAACGACTGTATAAAGTTCATTTTTCTTTAATCGTATTTAACATTACAGCTGCTTTTATAAATATTTAGTTCATATCGCAAAAAAAATCTAAATTGAGTTAAAAAGTAAAAATATATGAATGTATATGTTCCGTAAACGTTTATAAAAAAAGGTAATCAGTATCTATATTTATTTTAAGTATATTATTTAGCAGAGGAAGCAGTAAAATGTTCGACAGGTAGTTCCGCACGATTTGAATGTTGGCCCAACTCCAACAGTTTAAGGTGTGAAACAGTAAACTACTTATACTTATGTATTTGTATCGAGGAAGCGAAATTAATCTTATGTTTCACCGCAAAGCGATAATCTCTTATTGCATCTGTTTCACGCATTTTTAATTATGTAAATTATTAATAAATGAAAATACTAAATTTGTATTGAATTTAAAATGTAGGTAATTAATTAATGATATTTAAATAACATACAAATTCAATTAATTATTATTACCTTTCTCGAGTTTCTCGTTCTTTTATTAGTATAAATTATAAATTAGGGTTTTATGGTGGATAGGTTATAGTGTCGTGTTTTTATATACATATGTAACGTTTTCCTCGATATATATCTGGGTATCGTAGGGTTTCGATTTAATTACGCTAGTGTGATAATTAGTTAGTAGAATTGATATCCAGGTTATTTCAGAATACCGTCTGATATTAGAAGGAATAGTTCGTATACAAGTTATCTGTAGTGCGCTATAATTAATCTCCTGTGTATTTAGCCCGTCTCAATTGGTTGTAAAATTCGATGACTGAATTATAATTTGAAGAGTAATTTAGCAAATCGTTATAACTTTCCATTTGAAAGTTGTTGAACGTTTTTTTTTTTTTTTTATGTTATAGGTTGGCGGAAGAGCATATAAGCCACCTGATGGTAAGTGGTCACTATCACCCATAGCCAATAAAGCTGTAAGAAATATTAACTATTCCTTACATCGTCAATGAGCCACCAATCTTGGGAACTAAGATGTCCCTTGTGCCTGTAGTTACACTGGCTCACCCTTCAGACCGGAACACAACAATACTGAGTACTGTTATTTGGCAGTAGAATAACTGATGAGTAGGTGGTACCTACCCAGACGGGCTTGCACAAAGCCCTACCACCAAGAAAAAGAAAAGTTGTCGTTGTAAAAGATCCGAAAATGAATGAACGAATTAACGATATCAGCTTTAACGGAAAATTAATGTATATTATAAAAAAAATCAGGAAACGAATAAGTAATATAATTATAGAGATATATATAAAAAAGATCTATAATAAATCTTTTGTGTCCGTCTTTTAATTACTCGAGTATGAATATCGATTGTTCTACGATTCTACCCTTCCTAGTTTTTCTTCGCACCATTCATTAGCAATTCAATAGATATTAATTAATCAATTCAAGCAATGAATGGACGGCTTATGCTTTATAGTCTGTGTAGCTGATAAAATTAAAATAGATAAATTTATAACTATGGCTTTTTGAATCAGACACTTTTTTCCTATAATAATAAATTAACTTATTTCATTAAATTAAATTAACTTTTAAAAATCATAAAATAGAATGCATGTTTCAATTTGCTGGCGGTAATAGAGCATACCGCTTTGAGTTCGAGGTATAAAGATAAAATATGTAAGCTCTTATACGGTGAAAAATATTTGGGCGGAAACATTTAACAAAACAGATTGATTAAGTTCTATTAACATTTACAGCATTTTCAATTAAAAGTTTAATTATAATATAGTATTAAGTGTGGAAATTAAAAATAGACAAATTTTACGTATTTAGACATATTTTTGTTTTGATTTTTATGCTATTAGTCAAATGTCAAATTATGAATGGAATATTAGGTGTAAAATAACAAAGAAAATGACGGATGGTTTCCCCATGTCGTTTGAAAAAACACATCGCGGGCGGCGTGCCAGTGAAATTGGGTCGTATCGCCGGTCTCGTTATTTGTGCATTTTTTAGACATATTATCAAAATACCCACGAAATGTTTCAGAATTAATATTATTGAAATTGTGGGAAACTTCCAACTAATACAATCTAACTATTTTATATTATTATTATAATGTCAATAATATAAAAAGACGTTGTTAAATTATTGAGACTTCTATAGTCTACTAAAAGGACTATTTTTAATACATCTGTAATAAATAATTTATCGGATGAATTTGAAGAGAAATGGTCCTATTGTTTGAATATATTAAATAAGTATTTTATGTTCTTTAAGTTCTTCTAAATATTTGGCGCCTGTATGTTACCCACCACTGTTCATAATTATCCCTTTGTTTTAATGAATTATTACAAAATAATTGATACCAAGCGCTTAAAAGAAAGTTTAATATGATCGTTTTGTATAATAACTAAAACAAAAGACTGTCTAATAAGACAATTCTATGAGAGAACAATGTATTGTATTCATAATCGAATCTTCCTATTACTCCACTCGCGTATCTGTTGTCGTGATTTATTTCATTCGAGACATCCATTAGCAAGTAAATTGTTTGTGTTTGGTAATACACTAGGCCCACGGGCGCTGTGCCAGGCACGAAAAATATTAATATATTATATAATACATCCAAAGTTATTTTCATTAATCCTGAAGCATCTTCTAATCAAATTTTATTCGTAAAATTATTACGATAGAAGTCGCAAAAAGGAGAAAAAATAATACTCTACTTGTTGTTGTGTATATAGTGTTCTAATTCTTATTTTATTCTATGACCACTCGCGTAAATGAAATAGGGTCATTGAAATCGTCAAGTATGTTTTTATTATTAAAAACTCTATTAAAAATATTACGAATCTGCGTTAGGCTTACGTTATGTTCCAATTTAGATAAATAAGACTAAATACGAAAATTCTTCATAATTAAAGGAAACCGTTACTTGATAATTTATTACTAAGCTGTTATTACCAAAGTATTCCTAAGTAACTTAACAAACGGACCACTTTTTACATATTAATAAGCGTTAAATTTTAGACAACACCAAACATTGTATTTCATGGACTTACATAATAAGTATTTTCACAGCGACCCAGAATAAATAGATGTTGTCTGACAAATGGAGCGAGAGAGGGGAATGCCCTGACGAATCATTAATTTTTGTGTTATTATAATATATATATGCAGCTGTGTGTTTGTTTAGACTATAACAGTGATCATGTTACAATGTCACTCGCATACAGAGTGGAATTATATGGAATTTGAAACGTCAGCGTCGGAAAACTCGATCTCATATTTCAACGTGATTTATCGATGACGATTAATAAAACAAATGACAGGTGTTAATGAAATTAAAGGTGTATCATCAATTTACTATTAAATTAGCATTTTATTCGATAACGCAATAAATATACTTGATATTATGAAGGAAGTTTTATAAAATAGTATGATAATACTTTATGAACGACACGGTTTTAATATATAATAAATGAACTAAATACAAATATAGGTACATATTTCGAAATTTTAAACTAGGAGGAATGAGATAATTCTATTACAAAAAATATCAAACGAGATGAGAAAATAAATGTAAGGGCTATTTCAATGAGCGAAATGTTTTGAAACTATCTAAATTATTCGCAGCGTATGTTTATTTTGAATGTTATATTCTATTCTTCATTGGAACCCTTTGTTCTAGTTGTCATTGTGTACAGAAAACATTGCGTTGTCCGTTCCGTCTTATTAAAGAATTATGTTTATTTTCATGTTTTAAAATATTCTTTGTCTATTTATTACATTCGGCTTTTTTAATATACTATAAATAAACATGTAAATATGACGTCTCTAAACCGTAATATCTAGTTCGCGGTACAATGAAAGTGTAAACATTGCTTTATAATACTCACCCTTAAATGAAAGCGTTTCATAATAAATAATCTATATTCTTGAGATAATCCATACGTATATATACATTACTTAAAAGCTAGTCTAATTAAAAATCTGTAAATCTATATAACTATCTATAAGAAATAAGAATTAGGTCATGAAAATCATTTCAAACCTAACTCGTATAAACAATTTGAAATGTACTCGACGTTTTCGAATCAATTTATTGGAACAAATATTTTCTAGCATAAACAACATTTATTTGTTTGATGTATTGCAATTCAAGTGTACAATGACGATTTGCGAAAATACATATATCTTTGTATCCTGTCGATATATCATAAGATCTAGGTCAGATCGGACCTTACCTGCTTCGAATGTTTATATGAATAAATGGATGAGACCTTGCGTTTTGCCGTCTTTTAGGATATAATTCCCAATATAAATACTTTTTAAACGTTTCTTACAAGCTTTCGGCCGTTTACTTCGGCGATTCGTATCTTTGTACGAATATTTAGGTCATGTTTAATGAAATGTGTTTCGTAAATTGTTTTTTTTTTTTAAATAAATTTTCAAAGCGAAGGTAGATTTCATTTGTTTTCGCATTGTTGTATATGTAATATTATCGTGAAATGCTTGTTTTTTTTTATTGCCAATTTGTACTAGATCTTAAGTCGATAATAATTGTATGAAAATAGTTTGATAGTAAATTGAATGTGGTTAATTTACACCTGTCTCGGTGAGCCGAATTTATATTGTCTATGAAAATAGAGTCTTTGTTAGTTATTTTGAATGTCTAATCAAAGTCTTAACGCTCGAGGTCGTAGTCTATGGAACAGATGTGATCAAAGCAGTAAATTCTTTTTTTTTATATTTTTTTTTATCTGTGATATTTGAGCAGGAACATTTTTCGCTAATGCTTTATTACTGTTCAACTATTTCTTAATGTCTGGTCATGTATTTTTACAGGCGATTATGAAAGTCAAAAAATGTTACGACGATATATTTTTATTACATCTTTATAATTAATTTCCCTTCGTTCTACGAAATGATTGACAATGAAGTGCTCAGTATTTGTTATTGTTTATAGAATCATAATGACTATTGGCCTTACAGATAAAAAATTACGAATACCTGTCAAAATTAATAAATCGTAAAATGCAAAGCAATGAATTATATTGTTATAAGATTGTAGCATATATTTGATTATCGGATTTAATTTATATATTTTTTTTAATTATTAATAATATTTTTTGTGTAAATGACAATATTACAAAAGAATCAAAATTTAACTGACAAAAGCTATCTTCTCTATCACCGTTAAAGGAAAGAAAATAAAATCAGAATTTATTATGAATATTAAAAAATCAATTAAAGAGTATGCAAATGTTCTAGGCCCTGCCTCAATTTGGAGGTCGATAAAACCGTAAAATCGAATGACTCAATCGTGAAAATCGCTGTTTAGTAGTCAGGAAAGATCTAAGTGAAATGCAACCGCCATTCACAACCCGCCAATGAGACACCTTCGCAAACAAGGCCACGCCCACCTGATGTGCTACTGCGGTTAACTTACATACATTATGTAGCTAGCCTAGTCCTTACGCAAGACCTAGCCCGTGATTGCCAATAGTTTGATGGGTGACCTTAAAAACGAGGATACATGCAGGTTTTTGTATTTTTTTAAATACTTTTAAATAACATTCAAGCGACTTTATCGAAATACCTTTATGATTTTTATAGCCTTAAAATCTATTTTTATTATTTGTTAGATGTATCTTTATTATTCGTTATTCCGTTTCTTATTTTTTTAAAGACGAACAGTTGGAAGCAAGGAAATGTTTTATGATTAATGATGTACGTCCAAACTTTAATACAAAGTTTTTTTAATTAATTATAACTGGCCGCATCCAAGGTCACACGAGGCCTACAAATGTTAACTAAAACAGACGTCACGAGGTTTCACTATCTAATAACTAATTTATTACTGTCGAATTCGGTAAATTACCTGTTCTTGTTATTAAATCAAGACATGGTTGACCATCAACTATTCGATTGAAATTTTAGGAAGAGCTTGAAATTTCTTGATCTTAAAATTAAAAAAAAAAAACTAAAACTCATTCGACGCTTACAATCTCTGAAAAACGTCAAAATTGCGCGTAGTAGACGTTAACGAGGTTTAAATAGATTATCAAACAGTTTAAACTTTTAATATTAATAATCTTTCGTTCAAATTTGGAACAGCAATTGAACTCAATTTGACTGTCAAGCGTGTTTTATAGAATTCGGGTTTTCCCTGGTCAATAAACGAACATTTTCAATACATCTGTCTGAGTAATACAAGTGTAGAGAAAACCATAATTTAAAATATTATATGTATACACTAAACATATAAGATTTTTAGTGGTTAAAAATATTATTTCTACCAATTTATTATGACCTAGATGGAACGCGTGACCTATTAATAAAATCGTAGAATTTGTGGGCGAGCGTACCTAATGGATTTCCATTAAGTGAATTTGTTCACGAGAATATTTCCGATTCGTTATCGTTCTTCGTGAGTGCTTGGCATGTTTGTGTAAATGATTTTATGGGATTTTTACAAAATTATTATAGAAATGCATATCCTTTACCTGTTGATAAATTGTCTTTGAGTCTTATAAATACCTATATGCATTTTCATTACTATTATTTATCTATGCAAAATAACAGCCGTTACAGTGATAAAATTTTATTAGTTAAGCAAATTTAAATATAGAATAGATGAAAAGGAATATTAATTATATTCTATAAATTCTCAAGTAATAATTAAAAAAAAAAAAACGAATAAAGCAACGGAACAAAAAAAAAGAAACAACAAAAACATCGGTCTTAGATTTTATAATACAGATTTTGTATATATAATATATATTTATTTGATTGTGTTTTAATCACACGTTTTAAAGGTGAAAGTTTGAATTCCGCGAAACAAATTACACGTTAAATAAGAAGGAGTTAGCAAAGATTTCCAAGGCATCAGAACGTATCACATGTAACCCTATCTGTTATTGCCTGCGTAGGTTTGTGGAGATCTTTTAAGGCATTTACTTGTCGGACAACGTAATTTAAAAGCAGATTTGCTGTAGCGCTACTTCAATTCATATACTTTATTAACATCACACCGTAGTCACATCGTAGGTTGCTGTGTAATAATGTCCCTCATTTTGTTTATCAATGAATGATTTTATATTCAAATACATATAAAGTAAGATTAATGTGTTATTTTGATCAAAGATGTGAACAAACTGGTCTATATAATTAATGTAATAAGTTACTACATGAAATCTCTCACGGCCTCGACATATCGACGAGCTTTTCGCAGATGAGAGCCATATTTAAAGCGGTATGGTTATCTGTAGGTATAAAAAGTTATAAATAAATCGACCAAGACTTTAATTAATATAAACTAGTTCATTCATAACGTTTCATTCATTCATTTCTCGAAACGAGATATTTTTATTAGAACAATTACTTGACAGGCGTTGGTTTTAATAAAAGAATACCTAATAACCTCAAGGCGTGTAAAATCCTACATTACTGAGTAGATTATAGTGGTTAAGGGGCCTATATAGTTGATACTAACGTATAGTGGGCTATAAAATCTCACTCGAAGCGACGTAACGATCGTAAACTCAGCCTCTATCAGACTTACAATTAATGTCTCTCCCGAGGTCACAATGTACCCATAACATTATACATGTGATCATTATACATGAGTGTGTGATGTGATGTGATTATAAGACAGACAGAGGAAAAGATTTGTCTTTAATTATAGTAATCATAAAAAAATTAATAGAATTATACAACCGTGTCTAAAAAAAACTTGCGAGTTTTTGTTATTGTCTTTAAATTAATTATACAAATGGACATTATAAGGCAATACTATTTTAAGATAATTATTATTACATTGTATATTGTGTTTGTATTTAATGGACGATATTTTAATGTTTTATTGTCATTTATCATAAATATGATTAATTTTTTTTATTGAGCAACTTCCTTCTTTAATAACATGTTTTTTGATTTACATTAATTTACATTAGAGGACTTTGGAGGTGCAGGTAATTATTCGAGTGTTATAAGTTTAGAAATTAATTATACTTTTTAGTAAAACTTTTTCTGATAAAATATCACTTACGAAAAAAAAGTATCACAGCATATTTTCTAATTGATATCCTTTATCTATTAAGAAGAATGTGTATGCATTATAATATGACAATTTAAAATTTAATTGGCGATTTTAGCAGCAGTTGTGTTACCCTTTCTATCTAAAGCCACGTACAGACGAGGTTTCCATAATTACTCGGGCATATCCTTAAAGTTGCCTTACCTAAGCCTTAGCTACCGGTCCAATTCATTTAGACCTGAAAGGTCAAGGATTCTTAGTCCCAGTGGTAGTCTACTTGGAGTAGTGTAGTTTACCTCGCTTGTCTCATACTTGCGTTGTCAGCGTTCTTTTTTGACACATCTTATACGTTATTGAATATTTTTAGTAATAGGAAACAAATAAGTATACATTGTAATATAATAATTCAATTTTAGTTTGCAATTAGATATATTAAGGTTTTTGGTTTAATACCATAAACGTATAATACCCAGTCAGTCGATTCGTATCGGATAATTGTTTATAAATGGGCAAAATTGCAACGCATTCCTTAGATTAACTAATAATTTCAAGCAATAAGCAATATTGATATTTTTATATAATAATGTTTAAAAATTATATACTTCAAAAACGTGCATTTTTAGGCATATTCGTTAAGTTTATAATTTAAATGGACTTAAATAGCATGCGGTTTTATATTATTAAGGAAAATCTTATAGTCATTGACCATCTTAAATCTTGAAAGTAACCTTAACCCAGTAAATTACGTTATGCAGATGCACACTTAAAACAATCAAACGATCTTTATCTAAAAACTTGATACTTCATAAATAGCGTAGTAACAGCCTGCATGCGTTACATGGCTGGGCTACGGCCGACTCTACTTTTCTACCGACTTCAAAAAGGAGGAGGATATCAATTCGTCTGAATTTGTTTTTGTTTGTTACCTCATAACTTTGCACTGGGTGAATCGATTTTTGATATTTTAATATAACAATAATTGTAACTATGTTATATAATCATAAGTCGACTTTTAAGTAGTCTAATATTTTTCATTTCATTTTGAATACGTATTTTTTTTTACTTTTGATGCATATTAATTTGTTTTGAAATAGTGTTTTATTTTAAGTCGGTTTTTCTTTTTGTTAAAATTTTAATTTATTGAGGCGACGGTTCGAGTTTAATAAACCGCGTTACTCTCTTCGAGGATTTATAATTATTTGACAGATTAAGATCTGTCAAAAATCTTAGTTTCAAATATTTGAAAATTCTAAAATCAGGTAATTAATGTATACAAACTGAATTTGTTGTTTTTAATTTGGTTGTATACACATGTCTGTGTACCGGTAGAAGATATTTTCTCAAGGTTCTGTTGATTTACATTAGCGGTTGTGTATTAGAACAAATATTATTTCGGCTAACATATTATTTTTGTGACTGTTAAGGAAGCCACATACACACTTAGCTGTGCTCTACGAATTGTTGTTCCCGCGAAATTTACTACACGAATATATAAGCAACTTTGAAAATATAATCTTAAAGAAGAAGGACTGATAATAATTATTTATTTGAATTACAAAGTTATGTCAATCAAATACAAACATTTTTATACATATAAACTGCTTTGTGTTAAATAATATGAATTATTTATTCATAATTTATCAACAAAATATTTAAATGTTACTTGGGAAAAAATATGTAGTACTGGCTGGTTTTGAGAATTCAAGAAGAGAAGAAAATTCGAGAAGTTTGAAGTGTGAGTGAGTCAGTGTCTCTACACACTAAGATCGCACAGCTGACATGTAACGGTTTATTGTTTTTTTATTATTATTATTATTATATACAAAATTGTATGAACAAATAATTCATCTTTTGTTCTCTATGATATAACTTGTATAAGTGTGAAACTATGACAAACTTTATTCAGGAAAAATGTTCGTTAATCAATACAATGTAAGATATTTCATAGATGTACGTGTGAATAGTCACATGCATATGCTTAATGTTATACAGCAATGACATTGAGGTGTTCGTTAGGCACGTTTGGGTGTGGGCTGCATAGATTAGGACGACGGCGATATAGGTCAGGATCTCAGAGCAGTGGGCATAAAAATACAAAAGATAAAAACCTAATCAAATAAAATGAACTTGATTCATATGACTTGAATTTATTTTGACAATTGGCATGTTCATTAGATATGAAACTAGGTAGGAGTTAAATAAAAAGTACATTCTGCAAACTAGAGTCGGCAATAACACATGTAAATAACTAAAAAACAAATGCTATTTATTTTTATAAAAGTAGAAATTATAATGGTTATAATTACGCTTTGAGACTGAACTCATGAAAAGATTTTGGTACGGTTTTCACCAATAGATGGAGTGTCCCAGAACGAAGGTTTGAATTCATATTTATAACTAACTGATATATAGTAGTGGTACTAAAATGTGATCACTACTGAATGCGAATGAACGGTTTTTTTTAAATCTTCTAATTTAACGATACAACGTGACCAAATTCGAAGGGATTCGATGTAATAAATTGAATAATAAATTGATCGAAT
The DNA here is from genome assembly GCF_905220365.1 of Vanessa cardui. NCBI lineage: Eukaryota > Metazoa > Arthropoda > Insecta > Lepidoptera > Nymphalidae > Vanessa > Vanessa cardui. The sequence goes on from NC_061137.1 coordinate 6,297,861, forward strand.
ATTCAAAATACTTATACAATCAAGGAAAGTGTAGAATTCATAAAAATATACAAGTATACGTATTATGGTATGACCACTGCATTTTCTGCAATATGTGTTGTGACAAGAACATTATCCAAAGAAATTTATTATGCTACACCAGCCACTTAACGGAGTCGGCACCCACATGATTTACAATCGTCGTTTTATAACTTAATTCAGTGATATTAGTTGATTATCATTTTATTTATGTGAAGGGATACTATTGTGATAATTCTCATATATATCTCTATATGAATATGTATACTTATATTTTAAACTGTAAAACATTTGATCAAATATAATAATACTTATAAAGCAAGTTACATATGGTATATGTTATTTTTGTGATTAACAGTTCTTTAGCTTGAAATAATAGTAGTCAGAAGGCAAAGCGCTACCCAAGTTGCAATAACCGTGTGCGCGATTCAGATATATTTGTATGTAATACATTAAAGTCTATTAAAAACCCGACGAGCATATGGGCCACCTGATGGTAAGCAGTCACGATCGCCTATAGACATTGGTGCTGTACGAAATATTAGCCATTCCTTATACCAACCGTCGGGAAGTAAAACGTTATCAATTTTGTGTACGATTGCTTTCTTCTCTTCAACCCGGAATACTTAGGTATTGCTGTTACGCGGTAGAATATCTAGTGATATCTACCCGCATGGCCTTGTATAAAGCCCTAGCACGAATTATAAATGTTTATAAACGGATACAATGCTTGCTATGCTTTTAATTTGCGCAAACCTAAAAGTTATGTCAATAGTTATATGATTAGTACGTTTCGTTTCGTACAGCAAGTGCGTGACCGCCTCGGGGGATTCCTTAATGAAACATAAGCATTAAGTTCTATAGTCCACTGAGCCCGTGCTATTAACTTTGCAGGTCACGGTTTTTTGAATTAAATTATAATTATTGAAATTATTTAATTAGTAAAACCGTCTCTATGTAGTAAATATATTCGTTTAACATGTAATGTAATAGTAATAAGGCTATAAATTCCTTAAAACTATATGAATGGTCTCTAGGTTTATATAGAAAACCTTAGTATATTTTTATCATCATTAAATAATCAATCATGATATATAGCAAGCGTTTTCGTAAAGCTTATTAAATAAATTTAAAAAATAAGAACAAATGCTTTCGCGTTAATTATTTTAAATTAAATTATTTAAGTTGCAAGTTTTCTGGCATTAATATTATCATCATAGTGAAATGTTAGGCAGCGACATTAAACTATAGTACTTTTACAATTAAAGGATACAGGCATCAAAATAGCGTATCACCGTAAGTTGGTTTTAACATTCCACCGCTGAGATGCGAAGTGATTTCTTACGGAATATCAAGGCAATTATCCGGGTTAAACGTACAAGTTAAATAACCATAAATCACGAGCTAATATCAATATTGATATTATATGTATTAAAGATCGAAAATAACGTGCGACAGATACACGATTTTTTACGAGATATTTTGGTTGTTTCGTTTGGATTTTTTGATCCGTCTTTTTGTCGTTTGAGACAAACCGGTTTCACACCCACACGTTATTTGCGAAAGTGGAGTCTTCGGCATCTTTTTTAAATTTATTTGATTATATATGTATATTTTACGCGCAGTTTAACCGTTCAAATATTATAATAGGAAATTTGTTCCGTCTGTCTGTCTGGTAGCGTGTTACGTAAAAGCCTCTCACGCCCATAAAAAAAATCAAATCGTGTTGTTTACGAGGAGTAGAATAATGTAATTAAAATTTACATTTAATTTTATTGAAACACTATTTATTACCTGTCATCTTTATACTCTGTTCTTCTTTATTCGTAATATAGTGTCACTATCTGTAAAAAATAAATAAATGGTAGCTTTTTCATTGCTTGTCTCGATATACAGTAGCGTGCATAAGTTTTGGGCCACTCTGATTTTTCCATTTGATTGAAAAAAAAAAATTTTTTTTCATTGGTCCATTGTTTAAAATATGTAAGATAGTTCGAATATAGACGAAAACATCAAACATTTGATTGGTTCGTAGCATATTTTACGTGTACTACGTAAAATAACTAATATTGATGTGCAAAAGTTTCGGGCCACTACACGCCTGGTCTTTGTACTCCCGGTTTGTTTAATTTTTTATGCCTGCTGGTGTCAAAAAATATTCCACAAAGGAAAAGTAGCTATCTTGTGGCCACCATGGCGAAACACACGAACATTCAGGTTCGCGAAATCGTAATTAAGCTTTCTTCAGAGGGAAAAAGCTCACGTTTTATTGCAAGGGCTTTATCTGTCGGTAAAAGTACTGTGAATCGTATTATTTCCAAATATAAAACAACTAACTTATTGTGCGATAAAAAACGCAGCGGTAGGCCGCGAAAAACTTCAGTTCGTGTCGACAAAATTATAAGAAGAAAGTGTGTTGCCGATCCGCGAAAAACTGCAGCTGATGTTTCACGTGAATTACGCAGCGAAAATCTAGCCAATATTAGTCGCAGTACGGTGTCTCGACGCCTGAAAGACGTGGGACTGATTGGACGTATTGGCGTGAAGAAACCACTGATTAGCAAAAAAAATAAGAAGGCTAGGTTGGACTTCGCAAAAAAATATCAATACTGGACAGCATCAGATTGGCGGAAAGTGCTATTTTCTGACGAATCGAAATTCCAATTGTTTGGAAGCGATGGTCGGAAGTACGTAAGACGTCCGACAGGTACTAGATATCATGTAAGGTATCAGACTCCTACTATGAAACACGGTGGTGGGAACATCAAAGTTTGGGGAGCATTTTTTGCTGATGGCGTTGGTCCGCTGGTGGAAATTCAAGGTAATATGGACGCTGTAATGTATAAGAATATTCTGGTAGACCACATGCTTCCATTTGCGACAAAAAATTTGCCTCGTGGTTGGATTTTTCAGCAAGATAACGATCCAAAACACACTTCGCGTCTTGTCAAAAATTTTTTTCGGAGCCAAAAAGTCCGTGTACTATCCTGGCCGTCACAATCACCGGACTTAAATCCAATCGAACACTTGTGGCAAGACCTAAAGGTTCGGGTTGGAACGGAAAATCACTCCAATAAGACGGAATTGTGGAATCATTTGCGAAAAGAATGGGAAAATTTGCCAAAAGACCGAATCTCACAGTTAATTGACTCAATGCCTCGTCGGTGCGCTGCTGTCATCGCTGCCAAGGGCATGGCAACAAAGTATTAAGTCAAATAATTAAATAGAAAACAATTATCCTTAATTCACCTTTGTTATTTTTGGTTTTTGATTTTTTATTTACATAATAACGTGTGACCCGATATGTTGAACAGTTATTAATAGAAATATTTTGAAAAAAAAAATGTTATTTGAGAATAATATCAATGTATATAAATCGTTATTTTGGAAAATAAATAAATATCTGTTATAATCGACTGTTTTTATTTATTTTACCTTCGTATTGCTGTGTAATATTTATAAAAAATAGGATGGCCCAAAACTTTTGCACGCTACTGTAGCATTATTAGATAGCTAAATGCAAGCATACGGAAATTTCGGTATAAATAATCTTCACGGATAAAGTCGCGGGTAGATGTTTGTACAATATATATATAATATAATAATATGAATGAAAAACTTAATTATGACCTTAGTTTTTTTATATGGATGACTATGGCTACTAAACCAGTTTTGTGGTCGAAGAATTCTATTGTATAGATTGGTAACGAGTGTTTTGTTTTCCTTGAATTAAAATCTGTAGTAACAATTTAAAAGGGATATTGCGTACGTGATTTTATTAATACCTACATATTATACGTCATTTAAGGTCTAATACAGACTGTAGACAAGACAAGACATACATATGTACGCATAATTAAGAAATATTAACTAACGTTAAAGATTTGCTTTTGGTAAATAGTGAAGCTAGTTTCATACAAATAGACTTTGTGGGTATCACCCATTCTATTCTACCGCCAAACAGCAATAAACTCATTATTATTGTATCGTTGAAGGGTGAGTGAGCCAGTGTAACTACAGGCATGAGGGACGATGGAAGAAATACTTAATATGACGTATAATACCGATCTTTATGGATGGTATATCTCTCATTTATTCGTTTTAATTCCTATTTAAATGATTTAAAAAAATCGTAAAATAGAACTTAATATTTTAAAATTGACTCTATCTTTGAATAGTATAGCCATGGTATCAATTAGTTTAAAAGAACTTTAATACCGTAACCGGTTCTCTCTAGAAGTATTAGTACTATACATACATAAGAAATACATACAGTGTATTAAAATTTATATAATGATATAATAATAAAAAATCACCATAGATCCTAAAAATATGTAGGACTATGATTGATATTAGAAAATATCAATCATAGTTGCTATAGAAATATAAAGTCACAGGTTTATTCATTTTCAAACATGACAGAGATTAAAAATAATGATGGAACTTTTTTATACCCATGGTATATTCTTACCATAGTACTTTTTTATTCTTACAATGAGTAATCGACTATTTGTATAATATCTTTACACAGTATAAAACAAAGTTGCTTACCGCTGCCCGTCCCTATGTATTCTTAGATCTTTAAAATTACGAAACAGATTTTGATGCGGTTTTTTTAATAGATAGAGTGATTCGAGAGGAAGGTTTTTTTATATAGTACATGGACAATGTAGTTAAGAAATGCTGACAATTTTAGAAGTTTCTAATGTGATGTCGTAAATAAACAAATTCTATAGAATATTTAGTATCAGTATTGCAACCGTGCAAAGCCGGAACGGACCTCCAGGAGATATTTTATTTTATATAAAACATTGCTGTCACAATTTCTGCTAGTCTAAAAAGTCATAAGCTGTATTTTTAATAAAAAACACTTATTTTTTCCTTAATATTTAAATGTAGAGTTACAAGCATTGCATAAGCAATACATCCAATGTGAATAAAATTACGAAACCCTATAATACGACTTTGTATATAAAAATAATCAATTTACGCATCTAGTTATTCAAATTTAATACATTTTGTATAGAGTTTTATTATTGTTGTTATCCGTGAGCTTAACTTACAAGGTCGATCTGCGGTTACAGCTGTCAATCAACAATAGAATTAGAAAAAGATGATTTAACGGGTGGTGTAAATATACTTACGATGTTTTATGTATATTTTTCATTTTATATTTAAAACGTTGAAATATTCAATTAATATGAATTATATTCATAATATGGGTCCATAATTTTACTAGACTTAACTAACATCATAAATAAGAGTGCTTGAGCTTTTTTATATATTTAATATTTTGCAAACATTTTCTATAAGGTACAGAATAAAAAAACAGTTGCCTCCATTACAATTGGATGTTGCCAGTGGAAATATAAACGAAAAAAATATATGTATAGAATATATATAAAATAAATTTAGAAACCAGGATTCAGAAATAAAAACAGGGCGTTTGTTAAGCAAGTACAGTCAGAAGTACTGGTTACATTAGCGTAAATAGTTTTCCTTTTGAACAGTAGGTACCTACGTACACTAATCTAGCACTCAAATTCGACCTTGAAACGCACAAAAATGATTCACTTTAAAAAATGGTTACTGACAAATATTGATTAATGAGGTTCATACACAAAATAAAAACCCATGTAATATTATATTTATAGGTCGTATTAGTTTAGACTTTTGCTTAGACTAAATTAAAAAAATTAAAGACAGGACTAATATATAATAACAAAAAGTTATTTAATCAAAACTTATATCTGTTTAAAAAATAAATCATATTTCTCTACACGTCAAAGCGTAAAATAAAGGCACTTAAATGTATATTTAACATTATGTCAATTCGGTATTGTTATGCCATAAGCGTTTTGCCACTTTGTAACTTAAGTATGTTTACTTATGCAATCATATAAATAGCTACCAATCTACGTTTGAGGACAATCGGATGACAGTATCAATGCTTCTAATCGACAATGAAAAATGTTATGTAGCGCACCTAAAATTACACATGCATAAAACTAAATTAAACAACCTTGTCACTGCTCACGACCACATGATGACTTTTTGTTATTTACATGAATAACTAAACATATGTTACTGCCTAAGTAATAACTCACGTTGTTCCATTTTAGTATTTATAATCTGAGCGATAAGAGCTACGGTCTGATGTACGGGACAATAGGCCCAGTAATTAGTTCGACGTTTTGTATGTCTCCAGGTATTATCATTTTATTAGTTTCCTGTCATAAAATGTTCGAGGTCTCGACAAAATTGCAACACCACGATATCAATAGTTGCAGTTTTTCCGGTTATAAACGTGGGCTGGATTTTATACGCTGAAATAAATTACTTAGGTCACGTAATATTATCTTATTGCTCGTATAATTCGATCGAGGTACCTTTACATGATAAAGTTTAATGTTTTAAACGGATTACTATTAAAATCGCCTAAAATATTGCCATGCGACTAAGGACGCTCGATATAATCTTTCTTCCTTTACTTTAAATTTTAAGCAAAATGTATTTTTGTATCGCTGTAAAAAATAAATACTTACTTTACTTGGTGGTAGGGCTTTGTGAAAGTCCGTCTGGGTAGGTACCACCCACTCATCAGTTATTTTATCGCCAAACAACAGTACGCAGTATTGTTGTGTTCCGGTTTGAAGGGTGAGTGAGCCAGTGTAACTACAGGCACAAGGGACATAACATCTTAGTACCCAAGGTTGGTGGTGCATTGACGATGTAAGAAATAGTTAATATTTCTTACATCGTCATTGTCTATGGGTGATGGTGACCACTTACCATCAGGTGGCCCATATGCTCATCCACCAATCTATAACAAAAAAAAAAAAAGAATAATACTTCATCAAAATCTCTATGTATACTGAATATTTAAATATTTAATAATGATCAATATTGTATATGTGTCCTTGACTTTGAACATGAACAGAAGGAAAATGGAATTATCCATTTATATTTTGAAATTCACATAAATACACATCATACCTACTCGTTTTTAGGTTGCATATTAAGATTGCGGTTAGTCCGCGTGGTGATGTCTGTAGTACTAAATATACATTCAATTAATATTAATTTAATTCCGAAAATATGTACCTACAGTTTAGGTAAACCCTAAAATGTGAATTCCCATGTAAAACGAGGGTCAATGACATTATTGTCAGTTCTTAAAATACACTATATTCAAGAAAAGCCTTTAGATAGAAAATAAAAATTTAAACAAAAAGGTTGTTGATGCCGTGAAATATCAGGTTTTTAGGGCCCATTTTAATCATTGTCTCGGCTGGCGGGTTTTGTTATAGCAGAACATTGTGAAATTTTGAGTACAATGGACCACGCAGAGACTGACCTACTCAAAATGGGAAATATGGTCACGTATGGCATAACCTATGTACATTCAACTTTCCAAGCTCTACATTTGGTTTCATTTCAGCGACATGTGACACAACGCATAATTAAAACAATAATTAAGTGAGTAACTAAAATTTATCCGTTTTACGCAATAACTCCTTCATTTTGGAATGTTAAGGTATTAAAAACGGTCTATTATTACCTGTATTATGATTTCAATTTATTTTTTACATTGTAATCATCTAAAAACGTACTCTCTCAGGAACTAATTTTTTTGCGGTTGTCGATTCACGGCTTCAGTATAAGATCTCAATCTTTTTGTTTTTTGACAGTTATATATTTCATTCATTCAAAGATTATTCGAATGGAACGCTAGCTATTATATTAATTGTACACCTATCAAAATAATTCGTGAAATAATATATACTGTACAGATGTTATAGGTACGTTAATCGTGATTGCAGTAAGACTAGGCATTACGTATAATAACATGCATTTAATGAAGGTTGTATATAAATAATAATTCTAGTGAATTGTCTATGGTTTTATGTAAAATAAAAATGAAAAGGATTAAAAGACTATTAATAATAAATTGTTTATGTTTTATATCAATCATTACCCCATTATAAAATTATCGTTTGATTTATTATTTCAACACATCGAAGTTTAAACGACGGAAATAAGTATAAGGTACTGCGAATGAAATTAAGGACGTATTTATTGTACCTATTTCATATGTAAGGTTACGTCAAACATTTTTTTATTGAAAACACTTGTGTCTACCTCAATATATATTTTTAGATAAATCCTTTCATTAACTATTCATAATAACATTATGTGTTAACAAATGATATAACTATTTATTTTTGGGCTCAAATTAAAGCAGTGGTTTTTTTCCGTTATGGCATTGACAAACAGATGTAATAAATGTTAACGTGGATTTGTTTTTTGTTTAATGTAAATATAGTATAATAACAATAATTGTAAGTATATTAAATAAGTTATATTCGGAAATAACTTATTTCATCTGTATCTATACTAATATTATAAATGTAAAAGTAAATATGTCTGTCGCTCTTTCACGACCAAACCAATGAAGCGAATTTGATGAAATTTGGTATAAAGTAAATTTAAACTCCAAGGAAGAACATAGGTTAGTTTTTTTGCCTTATATATGACAACCAACCATCTAAAGCGAGCGAAGTCGCAGGCGACTACTAGTAGTAATATAATAATAGTCATAATAGAAAAATTATAACAGTCAGTCGGGATCAAGATAGAGTATTCGGTTGCGTCGCGTCGTAATATTCATAAGACACTGTGTGGGTGTCAATATTCAATGCAATTTTTTTCGTCTACAACTTGACAGACGCGAAAAACGAGCGAACAATGCGTTGCCAAACTTCCTTTGTTCCTTTTACGCGATGTATAAGTGAATACATAAAAACCGGCGCTGAATTATACGGCAGACGATTAGATTAAAAAAAATCAGAAGTGACAAAGCTAAAAAACACAAGAATCGTACAATTATAACTCATAAAAAAGCCTTCTGGTTAGTAAATAACTACAAAGTTGAACTCGTAAATGACATTAATAAATTATACTGTAGGTTTTACACCCTAAATGAAAAAAATGGGGCAAGGTGAGGCAATAAAATGTGAAGTAGATCAGTAGTTAAGTTTTATGATGTATTAAAATAAATTACGTCTACTTTCCTTAACGCGTGTAATTTTTAATTTTAATGGGTATCAAAAGTTGAAAGCCGAACCACGAATGTTTGTTACACATACATTTTGTTTTTAATTACGAGGAATGTGATTATTTAATTTTTTATTACCAAATTTATAGAAATTGTTGCGTCTATTATACATAGGAAAACTTAGTAAATTTTATAAAGTGTGTTTCCGTTACCAAAAAAGTCAAATCTAAAGAAATAAATGATTTATTTTAAGCATGAAGTTTAAAGTGTTTTAAAAATTCATACGTTTGTACTGTCTACGTAATTTTATTCTATGGTGTGCCGTAGTGTGTGTTTCGGTTTACTCTGAACACACCCACCGACGCCGAAATTGCGGCCGATAGTTTTTGCCCGCTGCCGAGTGTCAAGGACACGGTTCTGTTGCTACGTTCAGAAATAAGTTAAATATATCATTTGGTTTAACACGAGAAAACGATTATGAGTAGAGATGCTAAGAACATCGCCACTTATGATTTTTAATTTGTATATAACATCACTAATACGTAGAGTTTAATTTTGTTTTAAGTACCAATCCAATCCAATCCATCAGCCCATTTCCGTCCACTGCTGGACATAGGCCTCTCCAATTGCACGCCACTGAGATCGTTCTTGGGCTACTCGCATCCAGTTTTAAGTACTTAATTAAGTAATTTATTTTCCTTTTTATTATACCGATGCATTAGGTTTCGATTTTTATAAAATAAATTAATAATTTATGTATTTATTTCAAATGTTGTCTCAAAACGGAAGGTAGATCCAGTTATACTGATGTCATTGACCTTAATGACTTATGATAAAATAAATAGGCTTAGGCGAGTTCTAAACATCCGTCATTTAAAATATTAAATCAATTAATTGTATAAATAAATTCGACTATGTAAATAAAACTCTGTTGAATGAGGCGTAAATAAGTAATTATTGTTAAACAGGATTGCAATCAGTCAGTAAGGCTAATACATAATGACGATTGGCTGTGCCTTTTTGACGTTTATTTATTTTTTTTATTAATCTTTTGACATTTGTTTGTCTCTAATTCCGTTTGTAAGCGCTTTGTTTCATATTTATATTGTACGTACAAGACATCCCGGTAAATACATATAATTAAATTATCTACTCAGTATTTTCTATTATATTAAATCTAGGTATAACAACTTTGAAATAACTTGAACAAAATCTACTATTTTGACGTCGAAGTCGTACTTGTTTTTAACATAAATTACTGTGTAAAATTATTCATCTTACAAGTCGCTCTTTTATTATGTAAGATACAGCCTCGCCCACCTGGTATACGAATGAGTTTTATTTATTATTTAGCTATTCGTTTCGATGAAAGGTTCTTGATTCAATGCGAAATAAACCAATTCAACTCTTGCCTCGAGCTAGAATTTTTACACATGTTCGAATAATAAATTATTTTAGTAGACGCACTAGTCATTTTTTTAACGAATAATTTTGCACATTTTGTCATAATGAGAATGTTGTTATATTAAATAAGGAATACTTATTTATTATATAAATTTATTTGATCAATCTTTTTTAACGATTTTGCTTGTTATGCTTAACAATTAATTGTTAACATATAAAATAATTGGTATGTAACGTTCCGAATAATTTCATTCGATTATATATAACATATTATACCCATTGAACTTACTGGAATGCTAAATCAGAAACTGGCAATTATTCTATAACAAATCGTGAATTAGATTTACTTCGATGTTTAATCAATTACATTCATTAAAATGTAAGGTCAGTTATTTTACGGTTGTTACCACGATATAAAATTATAATTTTTATTTTAAATTATTGTCATTTTTTTAAACAAATATCTTTATCTTGTATTTAAAATAAATGCCTATGTTATATTGTCAATAAATTTGTTTCTTTTTTCATCGACATAGACAAACAGCTTCTAACACTGTGCCAAATTTCAATTTGGCTAGGATACCATACAGACATAGGAATGGACACCAAAATCTCATAAACATCTCATCTCAGAACGGAATATTAAATTTTGTCGGTACCGTCTGTTTGCAGAACATTATTATTTATAGTGCGATTATATTACGTTATAATGCGATTTTTTATTGATTTTGTCTGATAATAAATTTACTTTTAACCATAGACACTGGAACTATAAGAAGTATAAACTCTTTTATACGCAGTCAATGGGTTACAACTAGTATTTATGATATTTGCCCCTTTTTCGTGTAAATTACACTTGCTAACTTTATTGCAAAAAATTAACCGAATCACAAAACGATATTGCTGCTGAGCGGAAGAATAATAATTGTATTTATAATTTAATTTTTATATTTCTATTTGAAAACGCCTTGAGTCAATTGCAGTTGTTTATTAAAAAAAAAACAACCGGTAGGACTACCTGAATTGCTACAGTCCCCAATGAAACGTAGTCCTCTGATATGTCGCCAGGAAATGTCATAATTGCCGTGAATAGTAGAAATATGTTGTTTGATGTATGAGTTGTATATTAATAATATTTAATTTGTAATTGCAATATTCTTCTTTGTACGGTCACAAAACTGGTGACATTCTTCGCTATTATGTCGTGTGTAGTTTGACAGGTAAATAAATGATATGATCTCGTTATGGTTAAGGTTAGGTCTCAAATAAGTAATCAATCTTACACGGTTAGTCACTTGTATATAATGCTCATGTATCATTTAAAATATATATTAAATCGAAGGGTCTCGTATTTGTTAATTGACTTAAAACGGACAAAGGTTGCTAAGTTCCCTTCTCTTATTTATGTGGTATATAATTTATTAAACGCAACGCCGATCGATTAACCGCTAATTATAATTTAAAATATATTAATGTAACTAAAATTAAGTAAAGTATTTTTTTTAATTTATGTTATAGGAATAAAGTAATCTATATATCCGGTTAAATAGTTTTGATTAATCTATGTTTGACATTTAATTATAGGTCAATAACATTAATTTATAGGTCAGTTAGTTATTATTACATAACAAAATGTGCATTGCGGAATTGCAATAATATAACAAATTAATATTTTTTACATTTCCATTTTATCTCATCTTCATCTTTAAAATATCCCAAGCAGAGCAAAAAACAGCGTTATCATAAAAAAAACCGTATACATTTCTTATGTATTACTTTATACGTAATACAATGTTACGTTTAAAATAAAGCAGACTCGTTTGGTTTCAATTATATTTAGTTGTAAATAAGCACAAGCATATTAATTTGTGTAATTACATATCTCGGAAACATTAAAAAAACTATAATTTAGCAACATTTTCAAGTATAATATTAAAATGAAAAATATATTTCAATATTATTTATAAATTATGCACATGCGATTCATGTGTAGAACGACCTTCATATTCCTATTAAGCTACGTTCATTCATTACTTTACGACCACTTATTATTTTATGTTTCAAGTCTTTTAGCATTTTTTTATTCAGATATTATATACACATATTCCGTAAAGTACACATAAGATAAACAGTACAAATTACTTCATATAAAAAGGATTAAATCTTCTTCCGTTTTTATATAGTAATGTTAAATTAAATAGAGTATTTAAAACCGGCATTCATAATGGACTTGTTGCTTAAACAGTAATAGAACTAATGCAATTAAGTTGACATATATTAAATCGTTCGTAGCTAGTGAGCGGGTGCGGCTTAAAGTAGGTTACCTATTTCTCGTAGCGTACACGAGGACAAAGAAACGACTCAACTTCATTTTCAATGTTCCTTATGACGTTGTAGAATCAGACTCAGCGACCCCTTTCTTCAAAGCTTCAGCTTAGAATTCTCTATCCTTTTCATTTTCATAAAAAAATATCTAAGTGCGAGTGAAATGTGAGATACGTTAGCGTTATTTGAGAAAGGACAAAGTAATTTGCTGTTATTTTTCCCCTTCATTGAAATGTGTGTATAAATTTGGTAAAAAGAGTTTAAGTGTTGTCAAGTAAAAAAGAGAATAATAATAAATATATATGTCAAGACTTAATATGAGCCCACGCAGTATTGGCCGGATACATTTATTTTTCATTTCCCTTTTTTGGGGTACGGACGTCCTACTGCCAGGTATTAGCATATTATATGGTAGTATCGGCCCACGCGTCTCAAACAACTGTTATTATGTAGGATTAAAAATCTTTCATATATATTTTTAAAATATCCTTTAAGGAAGTGTCATTATTAACGTATTTAGCTTTCTCTAATTATTTGAATGTCAAATAATTCGTGCCAATACGTGATATTTGAGCAGATGTTTCCTTAACTCACAAACGGCGAGCTGCCAGCTACCAACGGAAGGTCAACGGCGAGTCGAATGTTTTCGTTTTTTAAAACGATTTTTTTTATTAGTTTATTATTGTCAATATGTTTATCTAACATAAAAAAAATCCTACATTACAGTCTGGTAAATATATTCGACATCAGCTTATTTACCATTTTTATAAAGTGACAATTTTCATGAATTTCTAATTATTTATAAAGTATCGTAAAACTTAAAAATTATAAACTTAAAATAGCTAAATTATTATTCGATTCTTTTACACAATGAGTTTATTATGGAATCATAAATCAATGTGAGATACAACAGATACGGGGAGTGGCAGTCGAAAATACCTATAAGCGGTTTGAACCTTGAAGACGACAATCTATTAAGCCTCGTCCAACCATATTTCTGTCGGTGAGGAATTTTACTTACATACCACGAGAGGAATAAGCAAAACTGTACGCAACTAGGTTACCAAGACTCAGGGTTTTATTGTATTTACGTGACAGATATGACTATAGATATCTACATACGTCGTTATAAACGCTGGGTCAAGGTGGCGTACAGCTTTCGACTCGTATCTATCGACGCAGGGAACGAGCTCATTTAGCTCCTGTTTTGAACACATTTGCGAATCGTGTTTTCAGTCACGGCGCGTCCTAGTTGAACATCGAGCACCCGAATTTGTTCACATTGTTGACTATACTAACATCGATATCGTGGTGTCTGCTAATGGCTTAATCCATTCATGTCCTTGTCGCGGTAATCCGCACGATACCGCGCCCGTTCGAACAATGGCCAAGACGACACGCTATACGGAAGAGCGTTAAAATGCGTCGTAAAAAGCGCTAGTTTTAATTTTATAGCGCGCGTTCAATTGGTGCCTGTAAAAAAGCGTTTTATTGAAGTTGCATCCTGGATACGAGGCCGCGATGCTCGGATAGCTCTAATTAAAAACTTGCTGCGGGCTCTTGCGAAACCGGGGCTCCGCCGAATTGCGAAACCGAGACTTGCCCTTTGCGAGATTTTTATTGCGCATTAACATACTGTTTTATTTGAGGGTAAACAATCGCCAAATTTATGGTTAAGCAAAACGTTGTACTCATACAAGCTTTTCTTTTATTTTCAGATAGCGTCACGTCGTTACCAACGTTACCTCCCTGTGAAGACTTCTATCGGAAGACTTAAGTGCCATTGGGAACCAGTTTACCACAATCAGTGATATTTAGCGTTAGGACATAGTGATAGTGCGTAATCGTGATATAGACTTAGTGTTTATTCGTTGACCGATAGTTTTAGTGTGAAACGTAACCAAAAAGAAGCGAAGCTGGCTCCTTACAAGGATATAATGAATTCGTCGAGCATAAGCTCAGCTGTGCCGACGATTAAATGTGAGGACACTTCCCCGTCGCCGACGGCTGCGGTGGGTACGGACGGGGAGTCGGGGGCGTATCTAAGCGTGAACGTGAACCTCAGCGCCGCCATGATGAACCTCCTCGCGGCAGAGGGCGCCGGCAACACCACGCTCCGGACACCAGAGATTGTTAACGATGTCATCACCATGACGAATCCTCTAGATCAGTACAATTACGATAAAAATTCTAGTTTCAAGGTAAGTTATATTTAATTTACATTCAAGAATCGTTTTAGATACACGATAATATGTCTATTAAAATGTAGCATATCATCTCGTCTCGTATGTCATCTCGATACGATGTAATTAATGAATATGCAATTTAATGGTTACATATTGAGCAAATCGTCAAAGTAATTACTTTTGGCGACCTTTAAATATTACTTTCTCAAATTAAATTACTTCATCAAACATTAGAGTAGGAGCACTTAAGATAAATGTTACATACGTTGCTAAGCTTGGCAAAATCTCTATTTAATATATATGCAATAAAAAACTATTTCAAAAGTTAATTATAAAGCAAGTTTTTGAACTTTGTACTTTGAAATTACAAATCGATCGAAATGCAAAAGAGATCCTTATAGTATTTAGGTCCGTTGCACGCGAAATGCTCGTTCGAATGCAAAATAAGCAATTGAATGCTTGCCAAGCATTAGATGCCACGAAAGACCACGTGACTATTAGTCGACATTATAAACATTGGATAATTCTAAGCGCCATGCAATTTGAGGTCATTTATATGACTCCGTAAGACAACTAGACTGACAGACGCCGCTGGTATCTTCTGTCATGTATTGCATTTTGTTTATGTAAACTAATTGTGATTGATTCACTACTTTTTAACGTTTGGCTTTAAAAAATAGCGTCATTAACGTTAAATATCGTAGCTGGGAATGTAGAGCGTGAAATGATCACGAACAAAGGGTTAATCTGCTGTGACCCATCTTATTGTAATTGTTGTTACATATAATTCTCTCTCATAAACATATCCGCTTTATTACATAATGTTGTAGAGAATGAGGTTCTATTTATTATTTTTTTGATAAAAAGCAGAAGATACGAGTATCTTCTAATGCTGTTTTGATCTTGCGTTTTATTTAAAACTCACAGAATATGAAGATTGGTGTTTTTTAATAAAAATATATAAAACCTTCACGAACACGTTTCGGAGATATGTTTTAACGAATGACAATGTGAATGTACTGAAGAAAAAACGTAGTTAATATATGTTTTATGTAAATAATTACAGAACCCTACGATATCATGACACGGTATTCACTTACTAACAAATTGTTTATTTATACAGTTGTAATAAACCTTATCTTATTATTAGATAATAATCAAGATAAAAAGACAAATATTTGATTACCAATCAATGATTTATTTATTACTTTAAGTACTTTGCGTAGTTATTTGCGTTGATATGTGTTTATTATTGTTCTATTATAAAAAAAATATACAGAAAAGTAAGATATAATTTGGCTGAACTGCATAAAAATCCACTTTAATAAACATGTCGTCTGTCAAGAACATATGAAGTCCATTTAACAAGCGATCGGTGACATGGAAAACATTACTAAGAGCACATTGTAGAGCAACAATATACGAAGATTGTAGAACAGTCTAAATTTTAAAAAAGACTGTATTTACAGCCAGTGTTTATACACTGCTGTACATAGGCCTTTCCAAGTGCACGCCATTGTGGTCTTTCTCCGGCTACTCGCATCCAATTATTACAAAACGGAAAATTAGCTTTCACGCCTACGTTTATTAAGTTAACAATCCATTGCTTGAATTACTAGAATTTCTTAATACAAATCTATTACAGGACTTTTAATAAGCGACTATGATTACTTGTGTGATTTGATGTCTTATGCGTTAAGTACGTTATTAAACAACAACAACAGCCTGTAAATTCCCACTGCTGGGCTAAAGGCCTCCTCTCCCTTTGAGGAGAAGGTTTGGAACATATTCCACCACGCTGTCCCAATGCAGGTTAGTGGAATACACATGTGGCAAAATTTCTATGAAATTTGTCACATGCAGGTTTCCTCACGATGTCTTCCTTCACCGCTGAGCATGAGATGAATTATAAAGATAAATTAAGCACATGAATCAGCGGTGCTTGCCTGGGTTTGAACCCGCAATCATCGGTTAAGATGCACGCGTTATAACCACTGGGCCATCACGACTTCTACCTTATTAAAACCGTTATGTTAACTTATTTTCCTTTTTATTACAGAATGCGATCTGTCAAGACTCTAATTCTTCAATGTCTAATAGCTCCTCTGCTACTTCACCAGCATCAGGCACTCCGCCCAGCATACAAAAGGTTTGTTTCAAATTATAATTACATTCATTTTGTTTATAACAGAAATATACTTGTGACGTTTTTATCCGAATATCGATACATAGATTGGTAACGTTGTAAAATATTCGTAATACAGTATACATAAAAAAGTACTTCTAAATTGGCTCTCTTAATTAAGTCAACTTATTGAGATTTAATCTCACCAAATGTTGACTTTTTAGTGCGTCTGAACGTGTTTTGGCTGATTATCTTAAAAGATACTATTTATTGCATTATAGATGATTTAAAAGTGCATTAATGATTTATTCATGTGTAAGGTATTTATTACAATACGAAACATTAGTTACGTAACTTATTTTTAAGTGGACTTAAAAGAATAAAATAATATCCAAATTATGTATTAATCAAGCTCGTGACACCGCTTTCTTAAATACGTAAGATTGGTATCGTTTCACTGATTAATAAGTATACTTTTTTTTGTGTTTCGTTACAAAAAAAAACGCTCTACAAGTCTACTATATCATATTTAATTATCTATGAGTTATGTCTTTTACGACTACTTAAAATAAATAAAATGTAATCAAGTGAATTTATCAATCTTTTTTACGGCAATATGTATCTAAATGAATTCTTGATGATCATAGAGAAATGTTCTTTTTTTTTACACGAAAAACTTATAATTTGATACATCCGCCATGTTTGTTAAGATGGCATTGAATCTCGTAAGCTTTGTTACGACTCCGCCCCCGATATTTAATAAATAATAATAGGTAGAAACATTAAATACATTAAGTATAGGATAATAAGATGTGCAATCTTTACAAAAACATATTTTACTTCTTGTATGCAACTAGAATACATTTCAAAAATATTTTTTACATTTCAAAGATAAAAATTTATCTGAGGTACCAGGATAACATCATTTATGAAGCTACTAAATTATTCTATTTTTTTATTATAATCGTGCAAACGTTTCTTTAAATGTAATCAATGGAATATTCAACGTTTCTTCTTACATAGAACTCAAACAATGAACGGACGTTTTTAATGTGAGAAAAATGAACACTTTTAACTATAACAATAATAAAAAATACGATTGCATTTGTCCACATTATCAAGATAGGTATATTATTAAGATTAACACGAGACCATGCATATTTTATAACGCCATAGCCTTGATGCCATCATTAGATAGCAGTTATATAGAAAAATATTATGTTGAAAATGATTGAGCACGATTTTAAATGTTATTCGTTGATTGATTTATTTAAAATAAATATTTGCTTATTAGTTTAGATGATATTTCATAAACATGAATTCATTATCGTCGTAACCCTGAAATTACGTTTAATTAAATTCACGATTTAATTGTCACGATTTTAAATGACATTTACTTTTTTTTTTAAATATTGAGACAGGCGCATAGGTAAAGTTACTAACTAACTACCTCTATGCATCGATTTACTTAAATAATTGTTAACGTAAAGTATATATTCCAATTTTATAATTTAAATTATTTATAGATACAAAATTTCTTTTCAGACGTGTTCGGAATTAATAAAGGCTGGTTTAAAGTTATCCATAGAGTCGAAGAGGAAGATGTCAGGCAGCGACACAGACGGAGGATTCAAGCGGCTTAAGAAGGAGGAAAGCGATGATGACTATGACAGTAGTCATACGCAAGCTCCTAAAAACGAGGTAATTAGGAACATTAATAAATCTTTATTAAGCAGGAATCAAAGCCAAATATATCTTGGTAAACTACAGCCTATTGATCTATGAAGGATAATATTTTTAATTGACTAATGCAACATGCTTATGCATCATATATATCACACCAAACAGACACGTAACGGTTAAATGATCGAAAAGATTCTAGAATTTATCTAAAAAAAACATGCGACGTTTTTAAGGTTCATAAAACGGATGATTATTTTTTTATGGTCATTATAGAGCTCTATTTTTTTCCTTTCATTCGTGCAGAAATTGAAATATGTTTAGTCATTGTCAGTAAAAGTGATAGTAGATAGGTAATATATATTTTAACAACTCTCAACTTCATAAAAGGTATCATACAAAAAATAGGGTGAATTCATTTGATTTCAACTAATCGTGATTTAATTTACGAACGTCATTATGCATTATACAAAATATGAGTACAGACATGCATACCAATACCATCAATGAGGGTATCTACCAGGAACTCATAGTTCATGAAGATTGCGAATCAAAACTAAACTGGCTTTATAGCAACTGAAGAGCATTATAATTCAACGGCTTTATTGAAGTTTTATGAGCTTACAAAGAAGGTTGGCATTGCAAATGTGGCTATGTTCGTGACTTAACTTCCTGATTGAAAGTTGATGACAGGACGATGAGAAATTATTGTCATTGGAAATGAGTTTGAAAGCGATTCGATGCATTCAGACCATTGTTTGAATGAATGATTTATTTAAAAAACGAATTTTGTTCGATGATTTAATCAGTCGAATATTAATTTTATTATGTTTTATTTAATCGACGTCTTCGCTTTTATACCAAAATAGAGTTAAAAAAAAACAATTTTATTTGTGCCCTATAGCTGTATAGTAAATTACTTGTATTTTTTCATCTTTCAATTTAAATATAAATAATTAATAATAACAGTATTGTAGAATGAGAAGATATAGCCGTGAAGTGGTTGCGTATGCGTTTTGTAGAAAGCGTAAATCTGAGCGGACGATTACGGGTTCATAAGCTTTATTTATTTAAAATGTATGTGTTTAATTAAGCCACAGTGTTTGAGCAATTAGCATTTTGATGCTAAAATATCTATCGGCGGAAAAAATATCTAATTTCTCCTCAAAGGGATAAAAAGTTAATACTTTCTAGGCTCAGCAAGGTCACAATTACAAGCGCATTATAACAAATAAATTGGGCTTGCTATTGTTGTTAAATTGTAAAGTATTGAACATGATTTTTATTTTTTTTTATAGTTAACACCTGAAGATGAAGAGCGAAGACGACGCAGAAGAGAAAGAAATAAAATAGCAGCTACGAAGTGCAGGATGAAGAAAAGGGAAAGAACTGTGAACTTGGTGAACGAAAGTGAAGTACTCGAAACGCAAAATATAGACCTAAAGGCGCAATTGAAGGTAATTTGTCGAGCGTTATTATCTATGGAATACGGATGCAGGTTATCAGACCACTCATTAGTGTTAATTTAAATGTTAATAGAAATACCGAAACTCGATAAGATTTGGTAATAAAAGTTTTTTTTTATCTGAATATATTTCGAAGTGATATCGTCGATGTAATTTTTTAGGTATTTACAAAACATAAATTTGGTAAATGCTTTTGCTCTGTGTAATATTTATTGTAATTTTTTCAGGATCTCGAAGTTCAGAAACGGCAGCTGATTGACATGCTATCACTGCACGCGGCTTCGTGCGTCAAGAACAATTCGAACGCGAGGACGTCGCCTTCAACACCCTACAACATGATTCGAACATTTGAATCGCCGACAACATTCCCAGTCTCCTTCGACACCCACTCGCCCTACATACGACCAGAGTCAGCGAACATACTCGCTTCGAGCTACACGTGTGCCACACCCATCAACGGAGACTCCATAGACACCATATCGTCACTCGAAACGACGTACTTGACTCCTCAGACAATAGACGTCGAATACAACAGACCGGACAGCGTTCTCAGTCTCCCTCCAAACTCTGACGCAGGCTATATAACCACTGATGGTTACTTGCCGAAAACGACCACGATTTTAGGTCCCATGGAGCCAGAGGCGGAATATTACGAATCTGAGTTAACCTATGTCAGTCCTCAACAATGCCATAGTTACCCGAGCAACATTCAAGACAGCCAATCAAAACTCAGCAACAATCTAAACGACGGCTGTCTCGTTTAGTGGCGGGCGATATTACAATATGGGGTCCAAAATTACTTTCACACGTATACGTATAGTTTAGACCTTGGAATAAAAGAATGTTTCATCTCTTATTAAATCGCATTCGTTTGAATTTCGATTCGTTATTAAAGCTAGTTATATTTTTTGATGTATTAAAAGCACATCTTTCTTGATTTGTCACGCCAGTCGTCGGAAAGGTATTATTTCGAAACGAAATCGTATGTCTACTGTGTAGAACAACAACGTAGAGTAGGGAGCTGTAACGTAACGGTTACGGGCCGTAGTAACAACTGGATATATCTGATATTTGCCGCAATGCGGCGTTTGCGATGTCACATACGTTTAATTTATTGTTTTAATATTACAAGTGTTGTGAAATAATAAAAATCACCATTACCGAGTAACATTCAATAGGACTGTCTAACAGTTGGTAGGTAGGTATATATTTTATTTTTACTATAGTATAACTAATATTATCGCATTCGTTAAATCGTTTCGTTCGTTAAGTTCTATAATTTTGCTTTGATCTGTACAAAATATTTATCTAATTCTTAGATCTGATTAATTTAATGGCGGTGCAATTGTTGGAAAGATTGGTTGTAAATATCCCTTCAATAGCTACCTATGTCTAGTCGCCAATAATGACGCCAAATTAAAAATACATGCATCACATAATAAATAATATATAGTATCTTTCAGTACAATTTAACTAAAGATACCTCCTGTTGAAGTTCCGTATATTTTATTTTACATAGAAATATATTCACAGATTATATCGGGATACTGATATTCCATTGTACGTTGTTCGCGTAAGGTTAGATGTAAGACGCTTTAACTCAGATTAAGTCGTGATAATATAACTTGTTATCGATAAATTACTTAAGTTTAGAATTATTGCGTATTCAGCTTACATTACTAATAATTATAATAAAATAATATATTGCAAAAACACGCAGTGTTGAACGAAGGACAACAATGAAAGTGCCTGTTTCAATCATATTCACAAAATCGATTTTAATTTACCACTATCGAGTAGTTTCGTTTGCTGACCTAAAGAAAAATAACAAATTTTGTGTGCAATATAAGACGACTTATTACCTTTTAAATATTGAAATGTATAATTCGAATATTCGATGTTCTCGTTATATATAGGTATACAACAGTACAAATATAGCGCAACGAACGAGTCAGCAAAGATTTTAAAGCCAGATTTTATGAAAAACAGTGCCTTTACAACCAGTGAAACTAGTCTCTCGGCTGCCAACGTATAACGGCATAAAAGCAGCCAGTCGCGAAAGCATTTATTTTTTTATTGTTATTGTGATAAACAAAAATATCACTTGTTCAAAAATTATAATAAAGATTTAATTTGTTTTATAATTGCAAATGGTGAATTGAAATGTGTAGTCTGGTTAAGAATCATGAATATTTACGAGACCAAACATCGATAGAAGCTGTCAGACCTGTGTGGTATAGCTACAACTAAGTTAATCATAGTTGGCTCGCTTCGTGCGCAGGTGTGATCGTAGCTTTATAATCGATGTAGAATGTATGTTCGATTCTTAAGATAGTACGATATAATAAAGGGATTGCAGATTCACCGTTTTCAAATGAAAAGTTTAACAGTTGGTAGTTTTTAAATTAAAAACATTTTAATGATAGTTTGTCAACTTGATTATATTTCTGTTATAGTATGTAAATGACTGCTTTCAAATAAATGAATTGTATATCGATGGCATATTTAGACCGCGGCTGATTATGGACTGGATGTATTCCCTCGTAGTAATCTTATGCCTAAGATTAACTTTGTAGGGTTTATTTGATTCGTAAGAAGTGTTTTGTTTTTTTTTTTTATTTTACTTTCAATTCCCAAATAAAATATAAACGTCGAGCACTTGGCTTTTATACTCTGTCCTCTCTTAATTCTAAATTTTGATTAAAATAATGAGTCTACTGTACGTACGTTTTGAGCACAGATCAAATATGATTTTAGAAATTTCTAATTGTAACAAAAAGTATATTTCCATCCACAAGTGCCTACTTCCGCGTCGAATACAAATGAAATGAAAATGAAACATGAAGAAATAAATTGTATATATTTAAGATATATCTACTTTACAAATAATGATATTAAGTATTTTGATATTTTGGTATTTAATATAAGTAAGAATATGTATTTCATGGTGGTTAGAATACCTTTATAATAATAAAATTATTCAAGTTTTAACTGTTCATTTACGTTTATACACATAAAAATGTTAATAAATATATAACATATGTATATTAAAACATATATTTTTAAATGGTTATTAGATTTAAACAACTACATAGTAATATTGATTTAAAAAAAATACATATTCTATTTTCTTGATAATTTTCAATATATTTATAAATCAAATGACCTAAATTCATCTTCTGTAATTTTTAAATATATTTTTAATTAAGTACGCCTTATGTCTATGTAACGCCTTTTAACTCTATGAATGATTTCAGGAAGTCTTTGAGTAATTGAAGTTGTTATTGTGAAATATTATCTGATACTTATTAAAATATTTAAGTGTTAAACATCACTTGTACCTGCTTCTTGAATATAAATATTTTGACAATCGAAGCAAAATTACTGTGCTTATCTACTGAAAATAAATCATATATTGCAGTATTTTGTTATTTTTTTTCTCTTTCTTCTTCCTTACAACACCACAGCAACAATGTACATAATTTATAGTTACGAAGAATCATCTTAAAATTATACCATTATCTCTTGATTCCGATAAGAAATAAATCTTTTATAATTCCTCGTTTTAAATATACATTTTATTACCCACCCATCGGCTTAGCAATCCAGAATCCCACATCGGCAAATAACCTTCTTCCTTTTTTATTTGTACTGCCTTTTTTATACAGAAACTACGTTTTAAAAAAAAGTAATAAAAAAAGTTGGTATATACATAAACATACATTTTTTCCCTAAGTGTCAATGAAATTCAAACATTTGCAATAAAGATATTTATTTAATATCACAATATACACGGATAGTTACAGAAAATGTATCTACAATATTTTACACGGGCTTTATATCGAACAAAAATATTCTGTTCAATTTTTAACAAGTTGTAATGTAAAAACATTCAAATATTACAGATAAATGGCTGAATCACAATAAATGACTGTCTCCTGAGCAAAGTTCCTGATATAACTTCATTCCGATTTCCCTACCTGAAAATTTAAAACGAAAAATTAGTAACAGATAATAAAATATAAATTTATTTGATTATATGATACTTGACAACAGAATATGTACAAATTGTAAACAAATTCAACTATTAGACATACATTGTAAGACGATGACGATTATAAGTATGATTAAGTAACTACAAAAAAAGGTTATTATGCCCCGTACAACCAGTTATAACACTTTTTTTGACAGTTGAATTGAAACGGTTTCGTATTGCGTAACCAATTTTAGTATTCGTAAAAAAAGCCACGTGACATAGACATAATTACATTCCATAGCACGTAGTGACGTTTTAAATTGTGAGTTGGTTGATCTTAATAAATTACAAGCTTTATTGCAATAAAAATGTATTTGAGTTAAATAAATATAATATATTATTCTCAGTCTTCTAAATAACTATAAAAAAAGATTTTATTTCAATATTCTACAACTTTCTTAGAAGATTCAGGACAAAGAATTACTATATAGTTAATACGTCAAAAAATCTATAAAATTGAATTTAAAGTTATCATAGCGTCAATATTGTACATTTTTCATTGAATACGGTCAACAGAACTAAGTAAAATTTGATGTAAAGCAAGGTGAATACCCAAATGTATGTTTGGCATAAGAATATAAAGCAAAAAGAAAAGTTGAGTTGAATAAACTCAACTTTAAATCTAATCAACAACTTTTGTTTACATTTTGTGCAAATCCTGCAATAAATTATACATATTTACATGTTAGCGTTAAAGTCAAAGCGATATAAAGTATATAATGAATAAATGATTAAAAAATTATGATGAAAAATAAATATCTAGCTTGTATGAGCGATTAAACTGTCATCAGAATGAGTCAATTACAATTTAAAATCATAATTTGATGACATTATAGATGATTCATGCTTTTGCATACAGCTATATATATATTTAAATAGCTGTATGTACATATATATGCAGTGGCAGAAGTAAAGATAAATAAACAATTTTAACCTTCAATAAAATCATGTCATTGGTTCAGATCTGAATATATACAATATGAATAGTCTGTGGTATTAATTGGGAATAGATAAAAAATATTTTGAATTCAAATTTAAGTGGATGAAATAGTTATGTGAACTAAAATAGACAACGTGTTTTAGTGCATATTATAGCAGATCTGTTGAATATGTAAATGGGTGGTTTGTTTATCTTTACTCATTTTGTTATTAAGGAATATTGTGTAAATGAACAATTAGATGGGAGCACGAAAATCACGATATAAATATTACTGTAGTAAAGTACTTTAAATTTACTACATAGAATTTTAATTTAAAATGGTATTATCGGAAAACTTAAGTAAAGCTCAATAAAATTTTAAAATGACTGATACAATGCACAGTCTAAAATGGTGAGTCAAATAGGATGAAGTTTGTAACGGAAAGGGGATGAGCACCAATACAGGATTTCAAAATTAATTACATAAGTTAAATTCGAATGAAATAAGGAAAAAGTTTTTATGTTAAAAAAAAATCATCATCATTCACTTATAAGATCTAACGATTGGATGAAACTTAGTACAGATGTTCGATTTTTCAGAAAATTATAGAATACGGTATTTAGTTTTCTGTTTATGAATAACAGCGTTCTTGAAAATTCACCCAAGAGGTTGAAATTGGGGGTAGAAGTTTGTTTTGAAGTTGGAAATGGAAATCAGTTTTAAGGCTTCTGTTTATAAGTAAAAGACCAACGTGATATTGTTTCACGATGGAATATAATAATTCAGTTTTGATATATTAAACATGCACAAACGCAGCAAGCGTTTAATGTAAAATAAAATTTTATTATACAGAAATATTTAAGCTTTCTTGTTAGTAAAATATATAATTATAAATAGCAATGACATTAGTGCATTAAAATATAAGTGTTAGACGAATATGGTTTCCAAAGACTTTGTTAGCGATGTAATTTATTAAATGGTTGTAAAGCTGTTACATATATTCGTTAGATACAAAATGAGTCATACGTGTCGAAGCCCGAATTAGATAGCTCGCATCTCCAAAACACTTCAAACGCTGGTGACAAAAGAGAAATGTTTACTTTACAGTATATTAATGACTTTATTGTTTTAAAATCAAAGATCATTATCTCATTTAATATTTAATAGTAATGTGCGATAAAGCTTTAATTTTTTTTAAATGAAAATAATATAAATTAAATGATAGATGAAGATGATTGGATGTAGTTGGAGTTGGCTTACCATTTGGCTCGTTTGGACCAATCCTTTGGTGTCCAATGCAAACATTTTGGATCGATTCGTAATAACTTCTTCTCCATTGCCTTTTCATGTTGTTGTATCGTTTCCTTATTAATTAAGAAAAAATATTATTTAAAATTCGAATATAAATTTGAAATTACATTTTGGAACCAATTTATTAATTTATTTATGAGAACTTTTAAATATCTAAATAATTATAGGCTTCAATTTGCTTAATATGTACAAGTTATTGTCCTAGATGTTTGACTGAAGGGATAGCTGTGTTTTGCCTTTTCGCGCATAACATACTGTATGTTATATGATACTTTGTAGTAGTTTTGTGCAAGACCGACTTGGTAGAGTTCAAACATCATATACTCTATCGCGAAACAGCAATAATTTGAATTTTTGTGTTTCGGTTTGAACGGTAAGACAGTGTAACTACAGACAGAGAACTTAGTTTTTAAGATTGGTAGCAAATTGGATATGTAAACTTCTTACGGTGACGGTACGGTACGATGTCTATGGGCAGTTGTGACTACTTTCCATCAAGCGGCTATGACCGCCTTGGTATTTCGATAAAAAAGAACGTCAAATTGAATATTATAGCAATAAAGTTAATCAATACAACCAACAAAAGGGTTGCTCTGTGTTTTAGGCGTATATTTTACTATGTTGTTGAGTATAGTAATTCTTGCCTGCATAATTATGTATATATTTGTTTAAACGAGCATATGATAAAAATACGGGGATGACTCACAAATATATATTATAATACACAGATAACATAACGGTTATCTATTATATTGAGTCGAGATGACCCAATGGTTAGAACGCGTACATCTTAACCGATGATTGCGGGTTCAAACCCAGGCAAGCACCGCTGATTCATCTGCTTAATTTGTCTTTATAATTCATCTCGTGCTCAGCGATGAAGGAAAACACCGTAAGGAAACCTGCATGTGACAAATTTCATAGAAATTCTGCCACATGTGTATTCCACCAACCCGTATTGGAACAACGTGGTGGAATATGTTCCAAGCCCTCTCCTTAACGGAAGAGGAGGCCTTATCTCAGCAGTGGGAAATTTGCAGGCTGTTACTTTACTTTACTTACTTTACGGGGATGATTCATAAATATAAATATACATAGATAATAAACAGTTATCTTTTATATGGACTACACTTTACATCACCCAGTAACTTTTAAGATATTACAAAAGCCAGTAAATGTAATTGAACAGATCACTCACCTGATTCACAGACACGATGTATTGGCCCTTGTAGTAATTTATTAGATTCAAATTCTGCAGAGTACTGATAACGTCCTCCTTCTTAATACTTGTAAGCTCGCAGATTTCACTACAAAAGTCATATTTATATTATATATTATTATAATCGTTTATTATTATATAAAACTAGGAGTCGCCAGCGGGTTTTTTTAACTTTGCCGTCTCGTAAATTCAAAACGTTTATATAAAATACATTGATAAAAAGGCGTATTATTCGATACAAGATTTTGTAGATGATAAAAGGGCGTGGAATTAATACCTGTTAACTTCCAGGGAGGATATATTAATTTAAATAATTGTATTAACTAACATGACTGTATATTTATAAATGTTTAAAAAGAGTAACTACTGAGTATGTTGCAGGTTCTTTTCGGTAGAATCTACTTTCCGAACCGGTGGTAGCTTTACTTAATTGTTAAATGACGATTCAATAGTGCTTGTAAAAGCCCACTTGAATAAAGTTTATTTTGATTTTGACTTTAGGGTTTTGATTATTACAAATTTCATCAAATTCGGTACAGCTGTTTGGTCGTGAAAGAGCGACAGCCAGACGGACAGATATAGTTACTTTCACATATATAATATTATTAGATTAGACTCAATAGGAGTCTTTAAGGTAAAGATAATTTCAGCTCTCTATAACATTGGGCCAAATTCAATGCCAAATGTTATTTATTTTGCTTTTATCCTTGTATGGTGGAATAAAGTAGAGTATTAACTGAGCTGATTATGAATACGATAGAACAAGTTGATTGGGGGTCGTGTTTTCAAAGTGGGCTAAGTGATTCCATTTGCTGTCGAAACGCTTGGCCCTTGGAGTAGTGGTGCAAAAAGCTTCATCAAAAGTATAACACCTCGCCTCATTGCCTCCACTGGTGACAGGAGGGCTGGTTCGTTATTTGCCCAGAGGATCGGAATTGCGATTCAACGGGGAAATGCTGCTAGCATTCTTGCCACCATTCCACGCGGTCAAGATTTATACAGTGACTAGTTTTAGTTCATATTTGTATATATATATATATATATATATATATATATATATATATATATATTTAAGCATGTAATGTTGTTAATTCTTTAGTGATTCACTTGATCAGCATAGTGGAATAAGAATCTGAATCCAACTCTAACAACTAATTTGGTTTAAATCATATTTAAAAAAAAAAACATATATAATTTTTGATGAATCGGAAAAGAATATACATATTGATTTTATATATAGATCGTCAACATTATAATTAATCTACAAAACCCATAGAGATACTCACTTGATAGTTATAATTGGTTTCTCGTTGTCACCGACTGGTTTGATATTTATTAATATTTCTAATATAGTTTGAGCCCAGTAACTTCGATACGAGAGCAGACCAAGATCCGACAAAGGTTTCTCTGGGGAACCGGTCTTGCCTTCGAACTTTGATAATTCGTAACCTGCAATTTAACACATCATTAATTCAATTTAAATAATATAGAATATAAGTCGAGATAACTCAGTGGTTTGAATGTTTGCATCTTAACCAATGATTGCGGCTTCAAACCAAACATCACTAAATTTGCACGTGATTGATTTGTGTTTATTCATCTCGCGATATGCGGTCAAAACAGACATTGTGAGGAAATCTGCATTTGTATAATTTCAATGAAATTATACCACATGAATTATCCGGTAATAATGGGCTATTTGACAATGCGAAAAATTAAAAATGGTTATTTACTAACGAAAGTTGAAAATAATGCTTAGTTTATTCAAAAATCCATAAATAAAAATGCATTTTTTCAAACGTTTGTCACGCGACACACGTTTTATTATATGTACCACAGATTAAAATACAGGAAAGTGACGTCACCGACCACATTGCAGCGCCATATTGTCCAAGTAGCGTTTATGCGCGCTAGTTAAATATGGAATTTTTAATATGATATTTTATAATATGTAATAGAAATAAAAAACACAACTTTTACTGGCTTCCTTAACTTCTACTAAATAATATGAAATGGTTTTTAAAAACCAGTCAAATACCCTATTATGTATAAAGTTTAATGAACTTATGGGCCCGCAATGGTCTTAACCTTTTGTTGTGTGCGTGAGTGTATTTATGTTAGTGTGTGTGTCTCATATTGTATGTACTTACTAAATTCTATAAGTAATGTTCCATATCCTTTTCTTTGATATGGAGGTAATGTTAATATACAAGCTACATTGTAGTCTTCTGTGCTTTCTTTCTCTTTTGAAAAATATCCTACTATGTGAAAACCTGAAAATATTGAAGATTATTAATATTTTAACTATAATAATTTGGAGTTTTTTGTGAAGACGATAGTTAACAAAACTTTCTTTTTTGTTTTAGAAGTCCAAATTAACTTGATATATTTAAAAAAACAGGTTTGCTATCAAATTAAGGTAATAAGTTCTTATAAAATATTTTTTTTACTTCTATGTTCTAAGGTTCTTAAGGTGTTTATTTTGAAAAGTGAATTAAAAGGGAATATATAATATGAGTAAATCGACCACTTATGGCATTCTATTGGCTGGGCAGAAGAAGATTGATATGCAATTTACCTGAAGTTAATTTGCTATTACTTCAATCTTTATTAATGTATAGTACGACACAACTTAAATATAGCATCGGCAAAATTCGTAAAACCGATCACATCCGAATTAAGTACGCCATCCCAAATTATCAATATTTATTTCTTAAGTGAATATGATCCTTACACAAACGCAATAACTTGTAATATCCCATGACCTAATAAATTCGTCGATTTCACGAGAATCCATAGGGAGAAATAGCGTTGAATGGTGCGATAGGGAGCTATTTCTATTGGTTGTATAAATCGGCAGTAATCGAATCGGTTTTATTGAATTTGCCGATGTTTAAGTTGTGTCGTACTATAAGTAGTTTAGTCATTTTTTATTTTCTTTGAAAAGTAAACCGATAGTTATTAATTTCGGGATATTTACCATGATTTTAGTCCGATATGGACACTTCTAACATTATCAACATCTACCCGCAAACTTTAGTCTCGTGAACAAGACATTCGCAGATAATGTCGAAATATCTAACTCCGAACGAAAATAAAAAAACATGATAAATATCCCGAAATTAATAGCTTTAATAATAAAAGTAACCACGTTAAATTAAAATCTTGTATAAACCGATGGTGTTTCTTAAATTTTATCAATAAGCAGTCAAATATTTTTTATTGTTATGTTAAATAAAATTTTATATATAATGCATAAACAACGTATGTTTACGCAATTGGCTACACTTATGATTGTAAGTCATATTTGAGTTTTAAACATACCTCTTGAATCGAACTCCGTCATAACGTAAAACAAAAATGGGTCAGTATCGTAATACAGTGTCTTGTGGTCTAAGAACAGTTTTGCGAGTAAACATAGATTCTGAGCGTAGCATTTGTTCTTCCTTCCATCTATCTCGAAGAACGATATGCTGCCTTTGCGATATATTTCGTTGCCCGGTGGATGTTTGAGTTTGCATTTTATCTAAAAATAATATCATTAATAATTTCAAATATTTTTAAAAAGGTCATATGTTCATATAAAATTATACTTACAAGATGTCTCTCTAAGCACTTTTTACTTTTTCTGTATTTGAGACAGAATTCGCATATGTATATACATGGTAGATTAACCATTTCCTGGAAAACAAGAAGAATACTGATATTAGTACAAAAAAAATGGTTAAATTAGGCTTAGAAAACATGTCGCAGGAAGTCGGGAATGGCTTGCTACCTTGGTTTCCATTAAAAGTTAAAGGGGAATTATACAATGTTCATCAAATCTGTTTTCATATATATTTCAGAGTAATGAGATCCACAATATGGATCCAATATTTAGTGAGATTTACACTTGTAAATATATCACTCTATCCCACCGTTTCTGGTCACTCTTATCATACGATTACTTTTTTAAGAATAAAGGCTAAATCAAACAGGAAAAAAATGCACGCACTCAAAATAAGGACAAGAATTTTTTTAAATAAAACACCAATTTACTTGATGGTAGGGCTTTGTGCAAGCCTGTCTGGGTAGGTACCACCCACTCATCAGTTATTCTACCGCCAAATAACAGCACTCAGTATTGATGTGTTCCGGTCTGAAGGGTGAGTGAGCCAGTGTAACTACATGCACAAGGGACATAACATCTTAGTTCCCAAGGTTAGTGGCATATTGACTATGTAAGGAATAGTTAATATTCCGTACAGCGTCATTGTCTATGGGCGATGGTGACCACTTACCATCAGGTGGCTCATATGCTCGTCCGCCAACCTATACCATAAAAAAAAAAACAATTCTCAGATTTAATCTTTTTGATTTATAGGTGATCGAATTGAATACCTTATTCGATTAATATGATTTCTCGTGATAATGCTATCATATGTACAATATTAGGTATGATATCGGCTGACCTGCGGGTAGGGCGCGAAGTACCAGGGGCGGATGCGGTGGCGGCCGAGCTCGATCATCTCGATGTTCTTCATGCGCGTGACGAGGTCGTCGTGCCCGTGCGCCACGAGGCTGCCGGACTGGCGCGGGCGCGCCGTGGGCGTGGCCGCGCCGCTCGCGCCCCCCTCGCCCTCCGCCCCCTCCGCCGCCTCCGCCGCCGGGCACTAACACACCAGTTATACTGTTAGTACGTCCTACCTGGGATGCTGTTTTAATTTCATATATGTATATCTATTATATATAAGCCTTTACAAGATTGAAACTCATGACATCTCCGTACAAGACTATTTATGCTGTAGAACACATGCATAGGCTAAGTATTCGTTGATTTTGGGCGTGGCCGCGCCGCTCGCGCCCCCCTCGCCCTCCGCCCCCTCCGCCGATTCCGCCGCCGGGCACTGACACACGAGCCACCCGACGTCAACATTCGTTATACAATACAGGTATAGTACGACACAACTTAGATGTCGCATCGGCAAAATTCGTAAAACCGATCAAATCCGAATTGAGTACACCATACCAAATTATCAATATTTATTTCTCATGCGAATATGATCTTTGTACAAACGTAATAACTTGTAATATCATATGACATATATTCGTCAATTTGACGCGTGGATTTATATGCACTTGCTTCCTCTGACGCGTGAATCTATAGCGTATTTGTCGTACTGTATAGTAGGACACAAATTAGATGTAGCATCGGAAAATGCAATGGAATGAAAATAAAACCGATCACTGCCGATTTACACGACCAATCGAAATAGCTCCCTATCGCGCCATTCGACGCTATTCGTCGCTATAGATTCACGCGTCAGAGAAAGCGAGTGTTTGTTAATCGACGTGTCAAATTGACGAATATATTCGGTCATATGATATTACAAGTTATTACGTTTGGGCAAAGATCATACTCGCATGAGAAATAAATAATGATAATTTGGGATAGCGTACTCAATTCGGATGTGATCGGCTTTACGAATTTTGCCGATGCTACATCTAAGTTGTGTCGTACTATACATCCTTCTTGGGGTGCTGTTTTTATACCATCGCTTTATATTATATCTTTGCCTTTAAAAAAATCTCATGATATCTCTGTACAAGATTATTTATGCTATAAATGCATAGGCTAAGTATATGTTGATTTCCGGAGGGAAATATTTGATTGTACTTTATAAAATAACTGCCAGAATCTCGGCAAGACGGTTCTTCAAAGTAGACGATATTTTCCGGAAGTATGTTTATATTTAATACAATACTGTAAATTGATAATTCAAAAGTACTTTTATCAGCCTACTTGAATAATGAACATTTTGATTTGTGATTTAACCGCACAGAATGCTTCAACGCATCACGCCCCCGACTCAATATGCCCTTAGACATATACGGAAACGAACTTTTCAGCCGAAAGTGTCTGTCGACGAAAGCCACTGACATTTATGTTAAAAGTCATTTTGAATGAAGTTCTTTTACGCGGCTTACAGTCACCCTACTGATGATGGTGGTGGATGGTGGGTAGTGATGATTTCACATTCCATACTTACTATACTACATATTATTTTTTATGTCCGTGCTTTAACATTCGCTCATATTCCACAAACACTACTAATGTAATGTATATATTCTGCTAAGTAAAGCTGAATGCTAGTTTAACATGTCGATAAGATTTGGAATTAAAATATCTCACATCATTCTCCGAAGAATTGGCTTTCCGCTTTCTGTTCATTTTCTTTTGTAGCGCAGCGGCCAGAACTGCGCCGCCGTTGACTAGCGACGGTGAATCATTTATGAGTGTGGGGCTCGCCGGCCGAGATATCAGCTGACGAGGTTCTAATGGTGGAATTTGAACTGAAAAATTTAATATTTAAAATCAATTATCATATCCATAAAATAAATACCTGAAAATTTAATTTTAAAGGAAAATTATAGTATAGAAATAAATTCTAGACGTCTGTGTCTATTATGGGAGTATTTTAATCGTTTGATTACAGCCTGTAAATTTCCCACTGCTGGACTAAGGCCTCCTGTCCCTTTGAGGAGAAAGTTTGGAACATATTTCATCAAGCTGTTCCAATGTGGGTTGGTGGAATACACATGTGGAAGAATTTCTACAAAATGAGACATATTCAGGTATCCTTACAATGATGTCCTTCACCGCCGAGCACGAGATGAAATATAAACACAAAATAAGCACATGAATATTCAGTGGTGCTTGGCTGGGTTTGAACCTGCAGTCATTGATTAATATGCTCATATTCCAACCACTGGACCATCTGAGCTCATTTACACATCACATTATTAATCCATACAAGTAAAGATATACATACCTAGAGTATACTCTTTCATTTTAATATTTCTTTATAATGAAAATTTAAATAGTTCATGCTGTGTGTGATATATTGTTAAATGTAATGTTACAAAAATTACTATTATGAATACTAAAGCACCTAATATGCCTTATATTTTAGGCACATTAGATTAATCTGAATTAAGTCTCTCGCTAAACAAACCAGGTGAATATATTCAAGTACAAACTTAAATTGAAATTGAAATTAAATAGTTTTCATAGAATAATAGCTTATATATGAATATAGTATTTAAATAATTGAAAATAAATATTTTAATTGCATCATCGATAAATTTATTTATAAAAATAAAATTAAACATACCAGGAGTAATTTTTGGTGTAGAACCATTTAGTGGGGTTTGTACTTTCTCGGGTAATTTTGGTGTGGTTTGATGATTCACATTATTTTCTCTATTGCTATTAATAACGGTTTTCTGATTTTCATTGCAGACTGTTTCATCTGCAGAAAAAATATTAAATTTAGAATTACTTATTTACATATTGATATAATATTCATTACGAATATTTATAATAATACATTAAAAGCATTGTGGCACATTTATAAGGATTGCTTTGCTTGCTAGACTAATATTAATAACAGTTTCAAGCAATTATGCTTAAAATGAATGTTGGAAAACATCATGCAAATTACTGATCAAAATAAATCATAATGCATGCAAAAAAGAAACTGCAAAACCTATTTGTCATGCTTTCATTGTTACTGAAATAAATTGTATTGATCACTGTGTCATATCATACATTGTTAAACACTATTTTCATCAAAAAAGAATCAAGAATCAATGAAAGATTTTTAATAAATTACTTAAAAGATTCAACAGTAGTTTTCAGATAATTACACATATACTTTATTCCAAGTATAATGGGAAAGAAGCTACATACTTGCCACAAAATTGATGCTATATCATTAGTTATGAGCTTGATAAATCTATGATTTCGACATACTTGTGAAAAAATAGTGTTTTAAATATTAAGTAAACTAGCATCTTAATATCGTAAGGAAAATTAAAGTGGAATAAATTAAGATACATTAATCATCAACTCTTAGTAGTACACAATATAGCCAAACTATTAGCAAAGCGCATGAAGTACGTAAGTAATCTAAGGTTTATTTATAATCTTAATACCTTCTTCCATTGGAATAGGTAATACAGAATAAAATTTGTCATGAAGTGCATTGGCTAATAACTAAAACACACATACTAAGAAAAGTAGGCATGACGCCACCTCCAGATCCAATATGAGTTTTCTTTGGAGTCGTCGTTCCACCAGTCGGTGCACCGTCTCTTCTCGGAAATTGTACCTTCCTTGTATCCAACCATGATTCCCCAACCCATTCGTCCAAACGTTTATTGACTGAAATTTATAAAGCGGCCATAAATATTATTGTTTGTAATAGTATTGTACTTCAATCTAAGTCATGATATTGCATTTAATATACTTATTGGTACAGTATGTAAATAAGAAACTTGAAAAGTAAATAAGTAATCATAAAACAGCATATTACTTGACTTGAATAAGCAATATTTATTTCAATGAATCCGTCAATTTATTTATATACAAACAATAACTCAGTATTTATGTATACATTTAGAGATAAAACACATAAGATTTTATATACGAAAAAGCTTACAATCAACATAGTGTACATAATATCCTCTTTGCCCACGAACTTCTTTGATACTTATAATTTCAGCGAGGGGCCAATCATCTCCACCTTGCATTCGAACTGGTAGTCGACATCCCTCCACCAACGATGCCTGTGCATAATAATATGGTATCAGTCAACATTGTGCTAGAAAAAAAAAAAATTTCATCTGTTGTTTTTTACATACGGCTGAGTCACAAAATGTCGTTATTTCGTCTTCATTTTCAGTCATTATGAAAATAGTAATATTTTTATGCTTAAAACTACATTAAATCACCCTTGTTTTACAATAAATTGTCAAACTATTTTGACATCAGTCAATGGTGTGACAACTGACAGTAATATTTACTTTGTTTTTAAAATCAAGCTACAGTATATAAAATAATATTTACAAAAAATAAGAAAATAAATAAGTACAAAATAAATAATCTAACAGTCTCATTTTTCAAAATTTTAACTACATTTTGAAACTTGAACTAGTTAAAGTTTCAAAATTAGTTACAATTCGTCGTTGAAAATAATGCCATGTAAAAGAGTACAATGTGAGTTATTTGTAAAATCTGGAATGTAAATATAATATGAATTTGAAAAAAAAAATGATATTAAATTATACTGATATTTATAACAAATTTTTACTACACAAAATGTTTACTATAATTATTAGTTTATATTATATTATTAGTTTGTTCTCATTACAGTTGGCAATACTTCTTCTAACCTCAAATATTCCTCAATTTCAATTCTGTAATTTAAAAAATATTTAATAATAATCCTCTAAGTAACACAATAGGCTGTGTAAATTAAATATAATTATTTATCTA
This sequence comes from Vanessa cardui, assembly GCF_905220365.1. Taxonomy (NCBI): domain Eukaryota; kingdom Metazoa; phylum Arthropoda; class Insecta; order Lepidoptera; family Nymphalidae; genus Vanessa; species Vanessa cardui. The sequence continues at coordinate 6,334,928 of NC_061137.1, forward strand.
AACTTTTATTCATAAATATAGAAATGGCTGCCGCAGCACAAATGATGAGTGAAGCTGATCAAATAAAAACGGTAATTTCATTTGGTAATTCTTTTAAAATAGAGACATAAATTTATGTAAACAATCTGATATACACTTTTATATAAGTTATAATATGTGTTATTTTTTTCAGTTCAAAGAATTTCTGGTACAATATAACAAATTATCAGAACTTTGCTTTAATGACTGCATTCATGACTTTACATCGAGAAATCTTCGCTCTTCGGAGGTATTTATTTATCCTACATGCTTAGTATATTTAACATTTCATAGGTTATTGTTAGTTTTAACATTATTTGGAAATTATTGTTTAAAAATATTTAAATTAGCAAATCTTATACAAGATTTGTAAGAAGTAGCACTTGTGGAGCAGCTTTTAATTGATATAATATTTTAAACAACAGCAACTTCCTCTAAAAATTGGAACTAAAATTCATTCATAATTGCAATATAGTTTTATTTTCTTATCTGACTGAATATTGAATTTACTTGGTGGTAGGGCTTTGTGCAAGCCCATTTACCCAAATGGGCTTGCACCGTTATTCAGTTATTCTACAGCCAAATAATAGTACTCAGTATTGTTGTGTTCCGGTTTGGAGGGTGAGTGAGCCAGTGTAACTACATGCACAAGAGACATAACATTTAGTTCCCAAGGTTGGTGGCACATTGACGATGTAGGAATAGTTAATGTTTCTTACAATGTCATTGTCTATGGGTGATGGTAATCACTTACCATCAGGTGGCCCATATGCTCGTCCGCCAACCTATGCCATAACAAAAAAAAATATTATCACCATAAATTAAGAATTTCTTTTTTCTATAAAACATGTAGTAGCCTCTTAAATGGGTCACACCTAGTGGTAATAGGTCACCACTGCCAATCATCACATTGGCATGTATAAAAATAATGATTACTAACATGGTCAATGTGTCATCAACCTCGGAATCAATAATGTTATGTTTATATCATGTTGGGATTTATCTAGACAACTCAATTACCATACTTCAATTGTATATAAAAAAATTAAAAATTATTAAAATTTTACATTACAGGATAAATGCACAATCAACTGCATGGAGAAGTATTTGCGAACAAATCAACGCGTCTCACAAAGATTCCATGAATTCCAAATGATAGCTAATGAGAATATGATTGCTTTAGCTCAGAAATCTGGTAATCCAAGCTAAAGTTCTTCTGTATATGTTAGTATTAATTTATTCTATTAGTGTTTTTGTTTGAATGTTGTCAAATAAAATGTTGTTGAACAGTCGCTATTTACATTAATAAATCCTTACTATCTTTTGAATTCTAAAATGTTAAAAAACTTGAAATTTGTTAAAGCCAAGTCCTTATACTGAAACAACAATAGTATAAATTGCACTAATTTACATTGTGTTTCTGAAAACTATAGTATATAGAGTCCAGGGCGTAATAGACAATACATCAGGTGGCATTCACAATGATAACAAATCTTTTTGTTCTGTTTACTAAGCATTTATTAGTATTCAAAAATGCTTTGAAGCTTTACAGTAAATTTAAAGGTAAAATATTGTCCCTTTAACCTTCCTCGGTTCTTCAAATACAATGTACACTTGAGGCCTTCGGGTCATATTGACCCGATGGCAAAAATATGGAGTAATTGTTTTGAATTAAATACAAAATCTAATATTTATAAATCATATTTATTAAATACGAATAAAATTACATTAAACGACTATATTATACTTATATTGCTCATTATCTTGGCAAAACGAAAGGCACAAAACTTCAGAATGTTTTGGACATATTATGTATTTCTTACATTTTTTACAGACTTTTGAAGATTTTACATCTTTCGAAGATGGACATACACTGCACCTTTTCCTTTTATTAGAACTATGAGTAGTTGAAGTATTAGTTGTCTCGGTAACATCTGACTGTATTCGTACTTCATAGTACTAATTCCCGTGAAGCATTTGTCCGAAGAAGAGTTTGCCTACGCTCAATGTGGTCATTTACCAATCCCATGTCTAATTTCTCTAGAAACTGTCTCCAGTCTGGATGGGTGTCACAGTATAATAAGAAATTATAGAAACATGAAATATCAATCATGTTATGAACTATTGGCCACCTTCTTGTCATTCGTTTACAACTATAGGCCGATACCATTTTATCTAGAAAGTCAACAGCACCTTTTCTTGTCCATGATCATTTTTGGTTTCTTCTGCTCTGAATGATGTATTTCTATTTTTTTGTGATTTGTGCTCAACAGAATTATATTTTTATTTTTTTAGGAATGTAAGAAACGAGAACCATTTTTGAATTGAATGCAACAGTAAATGAAAACACAGGTTTAGGATAATTCTCCAATTCACTAATTATTTTATCTTCAGAATTTATATCGTAGTTTAGGATTTGCGAAATCATAGAATTAGTCAAATTGTGAGCCATTTCAAACACTAGCGGAATACGTCCGATCCAAACAACAAATGAATCGAATAAAAATAATCGTCTCACGAAACTAATGTAATGTAACCGCATGCAAATGTAAACAAATATTTTTCTCAATTTACTTTCAACAATAACACATCAGTGATGATTGAGGTTTGACTAATATTTATAAATTGTAACTATATCCTTAGAATTCAACAAAGCATTATTGTTAACGAACACGGGCTTTTTTGACCCGAGGGTTTTTTTTTCATACTCGGGTATTATTGACCCGAGGAACCTAAGATGGAAAAAACTTATTCTAGCTAAGATAAGAGACTTTTCTATAATTTTATAGTGCTTATATAGAGTAAATACATAATTAATAATTGTCCTGAAGTCTTAATAAATTATATTAAAAATTACAACTTTTATTGCCAGTTAAACATCAGATTCGGGTCAAAATGACCCGAAGAACCGAGGAAGGTTAATACAGGGTATAGTCCAAGTATTAATTGTTTGGTTGTTAAGCTTTGGTGCACTATGGCACACTAGTATTTTTGAGTAGTTTTCAGTGTCTGCCCTTTTTTCTTGACTGCTCTAATTTTCCGCTAGGTAGCTTAAATGGCATATATGGTAGACATCATGTACTGGGTTTAAGACAAAAAACTAAATGAGTAAAACAATTGAGGAATTTATAGATTGATTCCAAGTCTGAACTATATTTATCAGCATTCTTCTGATTGGATTGAGATAGAGAGAGCGGGTACAGAAAGTGTACCTGGGTTTGCACTCCCTTTGTAGTGTCACTTTGTCAAGTGCAGTGGGCTAACTTCCTACTATAGGCACCAATTAGGCATTGTCATTCTTAATATATTCATAAAAAAATTATAAATAAAAATTTAGGGCATATTTATACTGTGATGCCTAAGTAAGATAAATGTGAATATTCAGGGTGACACGCTATTATGCGAAATTTTAAATTCAATCAAAAATATGAAAACCATGTAAGTTTTAACACAGTTAATTAATATATACATGTTCTTGCTGAGCATGTATATTATGTATATATAGTATTATGTTTACGATATGACAAGCCGACACAGTATTTTTTTCTTTTAGTTTTTTTGCAATATTTTTAAAGATATATATTATTAAATGAATAATTATAATATATCTGCATGTATAATACACTTAGAATCCTAAACGTAACAGTATCCATGCTATGCCGAATGATTTATTTCGACGGATCCCAAGAACAAAATCGTATCTGCGAAATTCCTGCTTTACAGTGTGATGGCTTAGTTTTGTAAAACTATGTTTATGAATAATTTCGTTTGATGAATAAATTTCGAAGGTTTTTTGATCAAAAGACATTCTCAATCAAAGCAAACAATCAAACACACTACCGTGTAGTTAATGTTATACAGGTTAATAATTAACAATAAAGTCGATTGTGTCTTATTTTTCCATAAGATTTTGTTCTTGGGACCCGTCGATTTAAAACAGGGTAGAGTGGCTGCATGTGGTTATGGTGGTTAGGATGAGAGATTATGGGCTTAAAGTCAGGCTGGTTTCCACATGCATCCCTTTGTTAGAGTTTCTGTCAAATGTTTATCGACGCAATTACATGCTATTTTTTAATCCTCGAAAGAAAAAGTTTCTATTGGTGAGTAATTGATGTATAGTTTTTTATTTCCATAGGCAATTTGATTAGGGCACTGTCATATTCAAAAGTTTCTTACTCTCTTAATAAAAAATGTTAAATCATATAAATTAATATAAAAAGGATAATATTATAAATCTTATACAAGACAGTAAATGGTATTGTTTATCATTTAATTACATTTGTAGAAAGTTTCAAGACTTTTTACATGAGGTTTTACTCTCTGCGCGACACATCATACATAGGACACTCTTTTTTGGGCATGGCTTCATACATCTCTGTTCCGGAGGCGAAAAGTCTAAAACGAATGATGATTGTGAACTTGTGTAATCAAAATGGTAGTCGTTGAACTTAGCTTCCACGCTGAATTTTGCCGCGGTTGATGATTTCTCATTTTCGTCTGTATTTAAGACGTATTTTAATGGAAAGGGACCAGAAGGTGCATTGGTGATATTTGAGGGCTTCGTGCAAATGCTGTATTGACCTCCATGTCTTATTATCCTTATTAACGGTTGTGTGCTACATGCAGGTGTCTTGCAACATGATGTAGATGCTGGGCAAACCGCTATACATTTCGGTGGCATACAACAGGACTTGGAGCATGGTGTTCTGGAACAACTCGACGGACAGGGTGTGCAGTCACTTGATTTCATGCAATTATGCTGTTCAATTCTTTTAAGTACTTGGCAAGATATGTGTCCCGGTCGCCAGCCACAGCGTAGCTGAAAACAAAACACTTTATTTCATGCAAGAAACTATAAGTATAAAATTTTAAGTCGAATAATGAACCTGATGTTCTGGTGCATCCTTAGCTGTGTAGTGCCATCCCATATGTTTTGGGATGGGACCCGGTTTGACTTCAACTTTTCTTAAACATCGATGTTTCGGTAGGTCGCAACGACCCAAGCAACTCACTGAAGATTTATTTGCTGTAGAAAATTTCAAAATTTTTACGATTGTTATAAATCGATGGGACGCTTTACTATAAGTGCTCAATATCGATCTACATGACTAATGACTATATAAGAGGTAAATGGAAGATTTTAGGGTTGTGTGATGGATGACTGTACAGCAGTAGAAGACATGGTTACTAGTAGATTAATGGAAAAAATGTATGTGTAAACTTCAAATAGTCGGAAAAGGATTAAAATACAAATATTCTAAGCAATTAGTCTTACATCGGCCGGGTTTACAACAGCATGCCATTTTTAAAGTAGGCGACCTGTGGAATAATAATATTATTTTTAATCTTTTTTTTTAAGTTGGTATATATATATATATATATATATATATATATATATATATAAGCATATAAGAAAAGATGGATGGATTGTGACGATATGGCTAGAAAGTATGTTACTTGTGAGATGATGTCTGACAAAGAAGTGTGGTAGGAGAAGACATGCTGCGCCAACCCCAAATAAAATTGGGATAAGGGCAGGAGGATGATGATGATATAAGCACAGTGGTAATCATAAAAAATTTCAGGCTTTTCATATTTATCAAAACATACCTTTTTTATTGATGTTATGGAAGATGACACTTTTTTTCTTTTGCCATGTTTGTTGAGGCAGAATTCTGCTTTTTGTTACATTTCGATGTTAATTAAATTATTTAAAATGCTTTTAATATATGTTGTAACTTGTATGTGAAAATGCCAAAAATGACAACTCAAAAATTTTCTAAATTATGTAGAACATAAAATCAAATTAATCAATTCTTCTTTATGGCCTGTACTGTTTTTACCGCAAATTAATTAAAATACTACATATATGAATACTTTTTCTAGGTAAGATTTCCTAAGTTTTAGTTAGAAATTCTTATGATGATCTATTTTTATAAAATTAAATCTAATATTCAGTTCAATAATATAAAACGTATTAAATAAAAATCCTTGAAATCATTTTGTTACTTTATTAACAAAAATAAAAAATAAACAAAGCAAAAAAATAATAAAGTATCTCGTGTCGCATAATTTTGATTGTCCTTATTAATGGGACAATCATGCCCATACGTACTTGCTAATACTATTTCAAAGTCTTATTTCTACTTCGTCATTTCGTCGCATAAAATGTGTACAAATCGAAGTATTTACTTTAGAATTTTATTCACGCTTAGTTCTTTTTTGCCTTTTGTTCTTACTAGACTGTTCGTTGCTTTTCGTTTTCCTGTTTTTACTACATAGCGTGTACATAATACCTTTTAACATATATATTGTTGATAATAATGCGATCGCAAAAACGCCAATGACGTCTAAATTATAGTATTGATAAGAAGGTACATCAGCGGCTGCTGATCTGAATGTCATGTTAGGATAACGAGCAGAGTATTCTGTCCAGTAAATTGCAGTATCCAAAGGAGACATTGGGCGGTCATGCCATGCCTTTGATAACAATTTTGCATTTTTTCGGAACCTGAAAGGCGAAATACTTATGTTAATAAGTTATCCTTATATGTTATTTATGAATAATTTTATTTACAAAACATAAATTAAAAGGATGTTTGTTTAGTTAACATTCGCGAAAATAAGTATGTAAGTAATGTGTTATTTTAATGTATTTTTAACCGACTTCAAAAAAAGGAGGAGGTTCTCAATTCGTCGGGGCCTTCTTTTTATTTTTTTTATTTTTTATGTATGTTACCGAATTACTCGAAGATGGCTGGGCGATTTTGACAATTCTTTTTTTACTTACGTCGGATCTAACACCTTCTTGAAGGCAGCGACTAAATTATCTTTTGTCAAGTCTCTGATTTGTAGCTGCACTCCAAGTCCACTTTCTTCGATAGCAGCAGCATTAGCTGGCTGGTCACCAATCACAGGCATCGCTACCATTGGCACTCCAAAGTGTATTGCTTCTGTTGTGCCCCCCATTCCAGCATGTGATAGGAAGGCCAATGTTTTGGGATGACCTGAAAACATTTTATTTTATTAACATAATATAGTTATGATGTACCTATTATCAAGACACTGTGTTTGTCTGGCTCCTAGCTGTTACGTTGTCCTGTTTTTCATTGTTTTGAACCGTTTATAGAAGTTTTATTTCCAAATTTATTTCAAAAGATTTCATTATATCATAAATATTTTACCCACATGCACCTTATTTATTTTATTTGAATACGTTAAGAACTGTGATCTCACTTGACTTATGAGTAAAATTAATATATGGATATTTTGTGTAAAATGATTACACGTCGGTATTAAGTGTACATATGTACTGTAAACAACCTTAAAAATTACATCCCTTTGTATCAGGATTGTCTTAAATCTAATTTTATAATTTGTGTTCTATTTTCGTATGCGATTTTAACGTAATGGATTTAGTATGCATTAGATTTTGAAGCATTGATTCTTACCTAATATATCTACTTGTGGCAGCCAGCTGGATGTGTATAGCTTCTTTTTATCCACTAGCATATTTTGATTTTCCCATTTCCATATAAATCTCTGCGGAAGTTCTGCCATGGCTTCCAAAACGGCTTTGACTTTATCTTCGGGCATTGTAGAGCTTTTGACGACTGAACCAAAACTTATGTATACTACGCCATGTTCTGCTTCTTCCATAAATTTAAGCAATTCCTTTAAAAAAAGTTTTATTTTAAATGATTTGCAAAAAAAATCATAATGCAGAGCTTAATTTTTAAATTTTTTTTGATAAGATTTATACTCTAATTCGAAGCAAAAATACCAACCTAGCTTTAAATTTATTTATAATTTTATTTCTCGGAGGGCCTAGTAATAAGCAGTTGTTTTTCCTTTTGTATATATATCATACTAAATTATACAAATCATGAGGTATGTTGATTATTATTCATTATACTTTACAGCCACATTGTATTTTACAAAGAATTATTTGGTTTATTTAAATTAGGTAAAAATATATAGAATATACAACTTATATACAACTTTGCATCGGTAATCTTGTGCAGATGGTAGGCAGTGCAAGGGATCAACCATTACTTGTCGCCCAATTAAAGTATTTATATGATACGCCTTACGTGGTTTAGGCACTCGAATCGAATCTTTTGAAATGACAAAAAATATTTCTTTGGCTTTTAAAGCTTTCGAATTTGTCAACAATTACGTTAGATCATTCGTGCTGATAAATTATAATTTCACCATATTAACTTTCCTCTTTTCTAAAAGATCTTATTGAAACTGAAATTTAATATAAGTTATTTGAATCTATGTCCATTATAATTTTGATTTATATGAAAAGTAAAAGAAATATCAGAAAGCTATAATACGATGAATTACAAATTATACCAAAAATAGGTAGTGGTTTCTTTTTAATTGACGACAGTTTTAAGTCGTTTTATTTTAATGTACTCGTATAGTAAACGACTAGGCGAGGTGCTATTTTAGAATAAAGTATTATTAAGTTTTTTACAATGAATGAATCTCTTAAATGAGATCAGCAGTAAATTAATAGAACGTTAGAAAATCTGAGATTATTAGTGTACAAGAAATTCTGACTCATGATTTTTTTGTTATTCATGTTGTTTTTCCTCTTCATATACCCTACTCTTGCATAGGCTTTTTACATTTTATTAATTATAATAACTTATTAAATACAATGAGATTTCAATGTATGTAATTGACGACTAGTTATAGTAAATATCTTTGACCATTTTGTGCTACAGTTTTTTTAATGGTATAATATGTTGGCGGACGAGCATATGGGCCACCTGATGGTAAGTGGTCACCATCACCCACAGACAATGACGCTGTAAGAAATATTAACTATTCCTTACATCGTCAATGTGCCACCAACCTTGGGAACTAAGATGTTATGTCCCTTGTGCCTGTAGTTACACTGGCTCACTCACCCTTCAAACCGAAACACAACAGTACTATTATTTGGCGGTAGAATAACTGATGAGTGGGTGGTACCTACCCAGACGGGCTTGCACAAAGCCCTACCACCAAGTAGGATTTATAGATAAAACTGAAGCTTTACTGGAATAGTTAGCGCAAAGTGCATAACATCTTAAATCTCGTAGTTGGGGCGCAACGGTGAAGGAATGTTTCACATATTTTGAAATGCTAATGTATGCTAATGTATGACTTTGACCGGATATGAATGCGGCCAATTATCATCAGAGTACCAGTTTGCCAGTCAGCCTCACTAAATATAATGAATCACAATACAACCTTATATTTATTTAACAAAAACGATTCAATGTCAAGCTCTGTGATAGGTGGATATTTTTTGCTGATTTTTATTTAGGTGCAGCTTCCTTTTAAACTTAATTCGCTTAATATTTTTGTATTTTATTTCTGGTACGTATAATTGAGTTCAATAAATGTTATATTAGAATAGTCAAACAAACTTGCTTGTTTTTAATCGTTGTATCTGCGACGCGCGACGGTCGGAAATATCAAACTATACTCTTGATAATTTCTTGATCTAAAGTAATTTACGTCAGTCTAGTCAATATTTTCATTAATAATTTTACTTTTGAGCTTGAAAAATAACGGGTTTACAAAATGGATGTATTAAAATATATTAAAGGATAAATCATATCACATTTATAACTGCTAATTTAAACTGACATGCACATTTAATTAAAATCTCTTAATATAATTTTTCCTCAATTAAAATACATTTTAGGCTACTCCTTGTAGATATTTTCCTCTGTAACTTAAATTATTTCCTATTCTTTCTTTTTCATCATTTACTACTTCATTTTAATTACATGTCACAAAAAAAATCTTGCATTTCAAATTAAAACCTTTGAATTTGAAATATGAGAAAGATTTTTTTTGAAACCTTTGAACCCTTCGTTAAAATATGTAATCATAAACAGGTTTTCAAAAATCGATGGTTTTGCTCAATTGTCTAAACGAATCGCCGTCCACTAAATATATGTCGAGTCGTTATTCTGTCGGCGGATTAATTATTTTTATTATGTATGCTTGATCATTAAAACTAAGTAATTGATATAACGGATTTTGATACGGTGTTTTTTTTAATTAGATGAGATATATTATATAGATTGAGTTAGACGGAGTGATTCAAGAAGATAGTGGTTTATATGTACAGAAATACTGACAATTTTCGGGGATTCTTAAGTGTTGTCGTAAATAAACACATTATTTTGCGCTTACATTGCAAACGCCGGCTGAACTACAGTATAATACCTAGACCTTAAAAGGTCTACAAAAGTCCTCGATGGTACATCTACTATCACTTACGGATAACTCACAATAACCATTTTTATAATAAACCTTTTATGAGAAACAATGGCTTATTTTAAGCAAGTCATTTAAAATAATATTTTCAAAGATATTACGGATTTCACATACAGGCACATACCGTTTTATGTTGTCTAATTACAGAAAAAGTGTGAACGTTGTTTGTAAAGAAAAATATATATATCTATAAAAAGAAAAATGTTTTCGATTTTAATTATAATTTTTTGAACGATGAGCGTTTTCCTATCTTAATAAGTTTATTCCTCTAAACCTCTTAACAACAATAAGGAATTAAGTAGTTTTAAATATCATATCTGTGAGTTGTGCCATATTTTACGAATAAATCGTAACAAATATCTCATGCTATAAAAAATATTCTTATCAATTTTAAAAACAAATGAGTAAACTCATTTGTTTTTAAAACATATTTTTCAATTATATAGTCTACAACTTTGTTCTTTATATTTATACCTGTGTAATCATTTCGAAATATATGTTTTAATTTTATATTGGTTAGCAATTCGGTTTTGCTGTTTTATATACAAATATGGCGTTATAGAAGTTCGATTAAATACTAATTTGCGATGACCTATTGATAACGCAATATTTTATCTACAGAGATAAAAATATGCCTATAACTGTTTCTGTCATAATTCGTTAATTTTATTTTGCATTGGTCCAATTGTTAGCAATGAGAATTTGAAATAAGAATCATAAATATAAATTTGAAATGATTTTTAAATGCTCACAGTCACTCTATAAATTTATTTAATGGATGATTTTAAAATGTTATTATGATTTATAAAAAATAATCACTTACTCCGGTTAAGGGCTTGGCTTCTTTTACGTGATAGCCGCCAACTTCAATAACATTAGCTGGAAACAGTCTTGACCCAGTTAAAATAAAATTGTGATATATAAGTAAAAATTTTATTTCTCTAGCCAAATTTTCCAAGGGAGGTATGTCGTCGAAATATTTTGCAAGTGCTTGCTCATTGTTTCTCTGACTAAATACATAAAACATTGTTTTAAAATAAACATCTAATATAGTCCTTTCGATTTTCTGCATCAATGTAGGTTTCGTTCCTCCTTCCAAAAAGTGGAAGGGAACGAACGATGGGTTGCTCGGAATTCCGAATCTGTTGTAATGCCATGGCATTAAAATGTGTGACATTATACCAACGACGGGCGCTTGTAGCTTATAAGCTATACCCAAAGCACAATCACTGTTAAACTGTTCCACAACGATAACATCAAACTTTGGTCTATCTTTAACAAGTTTTTGTACATCTTTATTTGCTAGCATTATTTCACAATTCACTTTACCCGAGTTCGTTAAATATATACCAACTTCGAGAATAGTAAGGAATGACCTATGAAACGGTAAATTATCTTCGATAGCTTCGATACTCCCGGCTAAACTTATGTCATGATAATTCTTCGGCGGGTCAGTTTGCGGAAAGTGTGATATCACTGTTACATTGTGGCCTCGTCTGGCTAATTCTTGTAAATACACTTTAAATACAAAGAAATGGCTCTTTCCATGATACGGTAGTATACTTAGAATGTTAAGTGAAATAACATTAAACGGTATTATCAGTAATATCGCAATACGTAGTGTGTTTGAGTACATTATTAGAATTACGGACAAGCGCGTCCGTCCGTACGTTTCTGGTTTGTGATTCGAACTGACCTTGCGTGTGTGTTCTAATAGGAAACTTTATGCGCCGTCCAATTAAAAATACATTTCTGAGTGTTACCACTTCAAATAATCTTGGGTGTGATTGGCAATAAATTATTTGTTGAAGTATACTGAAGCTATAACTTAATAAAGATATTATGCCTTTGAAAGCATAGTTATTTCTTTTTTAGTTTAGAATCGCATCTGCAAAAGTATGTTTAAGTAAACTTTATTACTGAGTTAGATAAGTCGCTAGTTCCATTGTATTTTGTTCTGTGTTTATCTACTATATGAGTTATAGATATTGAGATATAGCAGATATTCATTGTAAACTTTGAATATGCGATAATATTATTTTTGCGATTTCAAATAAGGTTGTTATTTATTGATGTTATTTAATTAGCAATATCTTGTATATCTTATATGTAATTTAAACCTGGAAGAGTGGGACGGCCGGTCTCTCATAGTTCCCTTTAATTTATTTAGTTTATTTGCTGATGATTTAAAACTAAGTAAAACAATTACCAATGACTCAGAAGTAGTGTTACTACAAGAAGATCTACATAAACTAGTTGATTGGTGTGATAAAAATAAAATGGTCTTGAATATCAACAAATGTCATCATATAAAGTTTACCCGTAAAAAGAACATTATACCTACAAAATATTATATATCTATATGGTGAGGAACTGTATGAAGTTAAAGAAATTCGTGACTTAGGGATTATATTGGACTCAAAATTAATTTTTAAGGAGCATATAGACAAAACTCTTGATTTAGCGAACAGATCTCTCGGCTTTGTTCTGAGATGCTCCAAAGATTTCAAACGTTCTACAAGTGCATTAACGCTATTTAATTGTTTCGTTCGTAGTAGATTAGACTATTGTTGTTCCATCTGGTCCCCATTTACAAAATTTCAAATAAACAGAATAGAAAAAGTACAAAAAAAGTTTCTTCGTCAATTGTCATATAGGTTTAGAATAAATTTTAATACTTATAATGAAAGATACAAATATTTCAAAATCCATAGCCTGGAAAACAGACGAAAACTCTTAGCAATGAAATTTTTATTTAATTTATTCAATAATGATATAGACTGTCCAGAACTCTTATCAAGATTTTACTTAAGGGGGCCGTCCTTACGGAACGCTAAAATAGCACTTACTAGTTTTTAAATATCTGAAAACTGGAGCATCGAATATGGATAAAAAATTACATGCAGTATCTTAATAGATATGTCTCAAGTTTCACATCATGATATATCTAAAATATACATCAATAACCCAGCATATTCATCGCCAACATGACTCCAAACACTGAAATCGACCTTTTTTATTTAGCTTTACTGAGCTATTTAGCTGCTAGTTTATTAATGTATTTTTGCTTAAAAAGGGTCTCAAAAGTGCAAATAATAAGTGTACCACATTCAATTTTTATTATATTACACAATATTTTAGTATTTTTTATTTAAATATTGGTTACTTTTTTGCATTCGTCGTCCATACATTTTAGTATGGAGAAAATCATTTGACGGTTTTGATTTTTTATTCGACATCGCTGTCAATAAATCTTCAGTCCCTCCCCAGAGCTCAAGGTGAGAGCACGTCAATTTTATTTCGAGCCGAACATTATAATTACGCGAAACGTCTACGCACACATAGACAAGCGCACATAAGGGTGGGGCCCGAGTGTCGTGGGACGCAATTGGTAATTTTTACTTTTCAAGGAATCAGATGATCTGAACAAGTATGATTGCTAATCGGTTAATGTTTTACTTATCATTGCTTATTAGTGCAGTCATTTCGTCGAAAAAAAAGGCAGATAAATGACAATGAAAGGCCATGAATTCCGGGGCGCTAAGGCTGCCATCTTGAAAAAATGGTAAAATTTGTTCCCGGCAATAACTCGGCAATCCGATGAGATTCGAAAATTTTTACGAGAACCTTTTTTGTACCTTTTTTTGTGCTCTACAAAGATATCTTAATCATTTTCGCGTTCGTCGTTATCGTCATCTTCGTCGTCATCGTTATGAAAATGTCGATCAAAAAAGTCAAAAACTCAGCAAAAATTTTTGTTTTAATTTTTATTTTTGGTCATAAATATCGAAAAATTTGTAAGATGCATTGCGTAGCTCGATCGGCCGTTCGCTGGAATGGATATTCGAGTTGTGGAGATCATGTTGCACAAGTCTCGTGATTTTGTAGTTTGTCTGAGCCCTATCTGATGAAGTAGATGGTTACCTCGTCGCTCCTGCATGAGCTGCAGAGTCTCTGCTGGAGGAATTTCTTGCCTTCATCTCGCAGAATTCCTACCACTTGTGCAAGTTTCTGGTCAACGTCGTTTGTGGCTTCCAAGGCAGCGAATCGGTTGCTATCTCCGGCCTGAAGCATGTTAGGTCTAAACGTAGACTTCATCAAATAGGTACGTTCGAGCTTGAAACGAATATCCAGAGTGCCTCGTACGAGTTGGTGATCACTTCCGGTATTAAACCCGGTAACCAAAGAGACATCTCCCAGTATCCGTCGCTTGTCCTTTATGATGAAATCTATCTAATTTTTGGTCATTGCATCGGGGCTTTGCCTGATATGCCTTGGTACATATTTTCCTCTTCATCATCTGAAGGTGTCTTGTTGGGTGCGTAACCTGTACAACTTTGAAGAAGTACGCAACCCCTGTCAACTCACTGGAGATTTCGACAACGTTATTAATGAGATTTAAAATTAAAATGGCTATTTTTATCATGAGACTCATGCACAAGACATTCGTAGATAATGTCCAAATATGGAGCTGCATCTAAGAAACATAAAAAATATGGTAAATATCCCATTTGTATTGAAGTTATTAATGAGGTCCTTATGCACCAAAAACCCGGTCCCGCCTTGAGATTGTTGGTTTCCCTCCCTGAAGTTCATAAGAGGACCCGAATCTAAGTGATTTTGTCCTCTCCCTCTCTTCGGACTTCGCAGATACCTCAAAGGTATTATCTTATATATTTCAGTTCCTCTTCCAGTTGCACCAGATGTTCATCAAACCTAATCGTTTGTTAATACGATAAAACTAAACCTAAGTTTAGTTGAGTCGAGATGGCCCAGTGATTAGAAGGCGTGCATCTTAATCGATGATTGCGGGTTCAAACCCAGCAAGCACCGCTGATTCATGAGCTTAATTTGTCTTTATAATTTATCCCGTGCTCTGCGGTGAAGGTTAACATCGTGAGGAAACCGAAGAACAGCGTGGTGGAATATGTTCCAAACCTTCTCCTCAAAGGGAGAGGAGGCCTTTAGCCCTGCAGTGGGAATTTACAGGCTGTTGTTGTTGTAGGGTTAGTTTGTTTGTGGGGCCGTTCGTAACACGGAGTTTCTTGGCAGAGCCTGCCCTACTGTTACTGTGGCCACCGCCGTAATCAAGAATAGTAGAATAGTGGAGCCGTGGACATTTTGGTCCTTCTTTTGGAGTAAATGCTATACTCGCCAAGCTTGGCTTTCGGGCTGGAAATCGCAGGGCGTTCACGCATAGGTGACTATGTCTGTATCACTTATTTACGCTGTTTTAGATGTTCATCCTACCATCAATCGGTCGCCAGGGTCGCCTCGTAGATCAGGGTGCACCACATGCAGATGTGGATGACTTGGGGCACTGAGATGAATTTGCGCCCTTTTAGGTACACTTTGACGAGCAATTACAGAAAATCACAAATCGCAATTCGGCATTTGGATACATGATTTCAAGCATCTTCAACTTTTAAAAGAAAAAAAAGGATTTGCATTCTGAATTTACCTCTGTAAAATCTTAAATATTAATGTGCAAAATTTGTAATGTCGAATTAGAAATGCAAAATTGTGAGGATGAAAATTGTGGAAACCTGAATATAAATGAGACTGCTGTGTCTGGTTTTATGTCGAAAGGTACTGGTTATGCTGGATTAAAACAGGTTTCTGCTTATCTTGCAATACCCTGTAAATCTAAAAACCTGTACGATTAATGTTATACATGGAATGGAAGAAGCTGCATAGGAATTTGATTTAGTGTTACTAGACGTCGCAGTAGACATTAACGGAATACCTGTGATCACAGTAGTAACTCATACATGCTCGTCTAACAGATCATACATAAAAAACTACACGGCTCTATCATTTAATCAAAGTCACTCTATCGTCATATATTTTTAAAATTATATTCCAAAGTATTATTATATTTCTCGGTTGACTTAACTGGAGAGTTTTACTGCTTTGGAGCTGCTGTTTTGTGGAGGATTTGCTGCCTCACAGTTGCCTAATTTTTTTTTCTAAATTCCAAATTTAAAACGAACGGTAACTCATACCATTGCTCATGATGTTGATGACGTTAGTCTGCTTAATTCTTAAATATTTAACTGCTTTATTAATACATTAGTTAGTACATAGTGCTAAGCAAAAATGTTGATATACATTCCTCTGTGTATTGATGCTTAGTACTTTTTATGAGCAGATCCCGTCAACGGCCCAACCCCTTTATTTTTATATACCTAATATAAAATAATTTTAATTGAATTATTTCATAAAAAACATTTTCTTGTGTTATTGACTTGTTTAACCAAGACAAAGATTTTTTATCCCCCATAACACCAAAAAATTTGTTTTATTTTTTTGTAAATGTATTATTAGTTTTTTCTGCTTCTGATTGTAATTTATATAAAAAAAAATGTTATAGATATTTTTTTCATATCGCTGTTATCTTAATAATTGTCAAATTGTAATATTTTTTGTGTTTATTTAATAGATTTTAGTGAAATGAAAAAAAAAAAACAATATAATTAATATATGCTTCCGTTATTTTTATTTATTAAATATTAGTAAGCGATTATTTAATGTGTCTAAAATATTCTCAAAATAATAATTATTTATTTAGAAGCAACAAAAGCAGTTGAAAATCTAAAAATCATTAGGTATATAAGGCATCTTATTGCACTCGGACCGCACCCTTTGCTAACAAACAATTTAAAATTGATTTTGCGAGTGACAACCTCATAGCTAATTACATTGCTCGTATTTAAATGTATTTTTATAAATCCTACGTTGTGAATGCGCAATGAAAATATAATTTATTCGTTGCATCGACAAAAAGCAACTAAGTATTTCAGGGAATGCGTACGATACACCGAAAAATGCAAATGTATTATTGTAAAATACCTATGTGTGTGTTCGAAAATAAATTCTCGCTTAGATACTGCGCTCACCACGCAATAATTCTCGTAGTCTTAGTAATTTCTTCTATATACGACCATATAGAACGCAATTTGGTAAAAATTCTATTATTCCGAGGTTATCTTTAT
Organism: Vanessa cardui; assembly: GCF_905220365.1. NCBI lineage: Eukaryota > Metazoa > Arthropoda > Insecta > Lepidoptera > Nymphalidae > Vanessa > Vanessa cardui. The sequence continues at coordinate 6,352,231 of NC_061137.1, forward strand.
TATATATTAGTATTTGTAAGCAAATTAAGGATTTAGACATCTGCTATGATACGCGCTCTATGTTCATACAAAAAATAAATGAATTTATTTGTACAGCCCAGTTGTAATTAGTGTACTGTTAATGTTACTCCTAAAAGAAATTAATTCAATGATTTTTTTTAATCTAGAGAAATATAAATATTAATGTTAATTTTTGTTTAGATGGTTAATGCTTTAATATTTATTTTCTAATTATAATAAATAATAAAGCCCTTTTATTCCGAACCACAGTACAAATACAAAACAATAAAATATTTATTTATAATATGTCACGAAGTTCGGCGTGCCTTTTGGCATAGGCCTCCTCCAGCTCTCTCCATTGAGCTCGAATTATTGACATTAAAAACAAAGTTTTAACTGCATAGGAAGATAAATGTCATGCGTTTTGTTTAAATATTAAATGTAACAAAGGTGGCATAGATCACAAAATTAAATTAATTTAACGTAGATGACGAAAGCCATTGCCGCAAAATTTTGACATAGATTTCGATAAACCAGCAACTGGAAAGTAGAGACTTAGTAGACGAAACTTAGCCATAATTTATTTTACATATGTGTTTACGATTTATTATAAACAATATTTTTTTATAAACCAAATTGCAAAATAAGCTATATTTAGAATTAAAGAGAATACAATTCCTTGAATTGATTTCTGATTTAGCTTAAAATAATAAAAATAAAAATTATAAATTAATTAGTATTTACTCATTTAATTGACCTTTAATTTTTTTGCACCGTTACTAGATAAATCTTTTGATCTTAATACAATTTTTACTACTATTGTTATTGAATATTTGAGAATCGCAATAGTTACGGCGAAAAATATGAACAAAATCGCGAATATGTCTAAACAGAAGTACTGATAAAGAGGAACGTCGGCTGCCGGGGATCTGAAGGTGAAATTCTGATGGCGAGCTGCAAACTCCGTCCAGAAAATTGCAGTATCCATTGCTTTTACTGGACGATCGTGCCAAGCTTTAGACAATAATTTGACTCTTTCCCGGAATCTGAAAAATATAAATTTCCATATCAGACACAATTCTTTTTGTATGTGTGGAAAGCGATTTACACTTTAATAATGTCAACAGCCCCAATGAGTCAAGAATTTATATATGTCTTGTTCTTATTATATTCTTTGTAAGATGGTGTGACGTCCACGTGAAAGATTAGGTAATGCGCGTCTCATATTCTTGTGTATATAAAGTGCAACACTGGTTTATCCTCTATTCCTTCACATGATGGCATGTATGGGGTGGAAATTCCGATACAAGTGAAAATAATTTTGGCTCATGGACAACAGCAGTACTTGCTGTCTGAGAGACGTTAACATAAACATTGCCAATTTTCTCAACAGAAAAACCCCATAGCTTTTTAATGGCCTGACTATCGAGTTCTAACTCTGGAAAATATTAGACTTAAACTAGACTAACAAGACCATATACAAGTAGATAAAGTAATAATGAATAATACATTGATATCATGAAAGTAATTAAAATTGATTGAATTGATTAGTGCACGTGACATATATTTTTGTTACTATACGTACTTAGGATCAAGGACAATTTTAAATTTATCTAGAAGATAATCTTTAGTAAGAAGCTCATAATGTAATTGTACACCAAGACCGCTGTCCTCTATAGCAGCGGCATTTGTTGGTTGATCTCCATAAATTGGCATACCGACTATTGGTACACCATGATAAATCGCTTCTGTGGTGCCTAATAAACCACAATGGGAGTAAAACGCCAAGACTTTTGGATGAGCTGTAATTAAAATATTATATTTAAAAAATACTTATGAATAATAATCTTAATCATCGAGTACTTAGTATCTGACTATATAACCATGTCTTTTCCTTTTTGTATTATTATTTGTATTCATTGAACAGATTTGAAACTTTTAAAAGTTAGTGTTGTTGGTTTTTGTGTTATTTTAAAGGTTGGAAGCTTGTTCTAATTGCTTGTACAATATAGTTAAGTTGTGTTTGTTATTAATACCTAATATGTCGTTTTGTGGCAACCATTTAGCTAAGTAAATGTTTTTAGGGTTGCCAGGAAGGGACTTTTTGTTCCATTTCCAAATAACTCGCTGAGGTAATTCCCCTAAGGCATTTATTATTTCTTGTAACGTATCAGGTGGCAATGTGGATGCTTTCAATAAGGTTCCGAAACTGATGTATATTACACCATGTTCGGAGTCTTCGATAAACTTTTGTAACTCCTAAAAATTAAAAATATATTTTTTCATTACAACAAAATATGGGTTAAATTTTTAATGTATTATATAGTGTAAACTGAGTTTTTTATAATCTCTATATTTATTTCAACGGACATGTTTAACTAGAATTTTCTTTAAGCTGCAACTATAAACGCCTAAGTGTGAAAAATATATATGATTAAATATCAATACTTACATCAGGCAAAGGTTTCGCTTTTGCTACATGGTAACCACCTACTTCAATAATATTAGACGGCAATAAAGTTGAACCGGATAGCATAAAGTTCTGATATACGAGTACTAACTTTATATCTTTAGCCAATTCTTTTAGTGGGGGTACATCATCAAAAAATTCTCCAATAATATTCTGCTCTAATCGATGAGTTATATGATAAAACACAAAATTGACGTGATTGTATATTATTGTCCTTAAAATTCTTTGAAGAAAGGTTGGATGCGTTCCACCTTCAATGAAATCAAATGTTACATAAGATGGATTGTACGGAACTCCGAATCTGCTGTAATGCCAGGGCATTAACGTATGAGACGTTATTCCTATAACAGGTGCTCCCAAAATATGTGCTAATGCCAATCCACAATCACTATTAAATTGTTCCACAACAACCAAATCAAACTTCGTTTGTGTTGCCCATAGTTTTTGAACATTTTCATCTTCAAATAGTATTCTACATGTGAAAGGTCCACCAAAAGCCTGGAGTATAGTTAAAGAAAGGAAAACTACCAACAGGGATTTCGTGACTGGGTGACTTACTTGAAGAGCTTGTGAATTTTCGCTTAAGTCTATGTCATGGTAGTTTGGTATAGGATCCTTTTGAGGGTAAAACGATATGACCGTCACATTATGACCACGATTTGCCAGTTCCTTTAAATACGGAGCAAATACGAAGAAATGACTTTTTGCTGGTAATGGAAAAACACCTAATATATTTAACGTTTGCACTTCAGTAAAACTGCTTAATGCTATAAACACAATGAATTTAAACTTTAAAAAATTCACAATCATTTTTTAAATGTTATATTAATTTGCACATAATAATTGCTTTTGTCGTGATTGATGTCGTTATGCACTGTTGAAATAATTGGTGGATTATCAAAAATAATCAAAACTGAAATAGATTTAGATTAAGAATGTCCTTAGATGATAAAAATATGTTACAATTGTTATCAATGAATGTGTATGTCTATCAGCATTAAATATAAGGAAATATTGGTTTATATTTTATTTCGTATAGGTTCAAACGTAAAAACTTCAAAAATATTCTCTACTTTTTTAATTAATCGTTTGAATCTTACCGTTCTTAGATTTTATATATTTGATTAAATTAACGCGAATATGAGGTTCTTTATCATATCAAAATTCTTGGATTTGTTATAAATATATTAACTATCTAAAACATTTTTAATGCATGGCTGACAAATACTATTTATTGCAGCTATAAATACATTAGGCTTAATTCTAAATAAAAAAAAATACTTAGTAAAATTTGGCCTACTGTGAATTAAATAATTTATTAATAAAAAATAAAGTTTATTTGCACAAGAATTTTCTAACTAATTACTGCCTAATTTTCAAGTAATCCAGAATATTACTGTTTTTTAGATTTATTAGATCTTTGTAAACTAGATTTGCTAGTAAATATGCATTTTAGTAAAGTCTTTAAAATGCCGATGAATATTAAAAATAAGACAATTAAAACAGATAATATATCTAAGCATAGGTATTGATATAATGGAACATCTGCGGCTGCTGTCCTAAAAGTAAAGTTGTGGTGTTGAGCTGCGAATTCCGCCCAATATACCGCGCTATCCATGGCTGAAATCGGTCGATCATGCCAGGCTTCTGACAACTTCTTGACTCGTTGATTGAATCTGATTAAAAATAATATAGATATATCAAGTGAGAACTACCCAAAACTGAAGGCATAAAGCATTGCAGGAGCTTTGTGGGAATATTATTTTACAAGTATTGACAATAAAACTGAAGAAAACAAGACCATGGATTAAGTATATCTCTTTTGATAGTTTTACAGTTAGGATAACAAAATGTTTATGAAAATAACATAGAGAAAAAAAAGTTGCCATTTACTTACTTAGGGTCTAACACAGTCCTAAGTTTCTCTAAGAGTTTTGCTTTTGATAGTTCATTCAATTGTATCTGAACTCCTAGACCGCTTTCTTCAACAGCAGCTGCGTTTGATGGTTGATCACCAAATATAGGCATTGCTACCATTGGAACACCATGGTATATGGCTTCTGTTGTTCCTAATAAGCCACAGTGGGAATAGAAAGCCAAAACTTTTGGATGCGCTGTAAAAATAAATACAAACTATTAATCAGTGAAAGGATATTTTTACTTATTATCAAAATATAGTGTGCAAAGTCTGGTAAAATAGCATAAGTACTCGTAATGTTCAGTATTCTTGCCCTCAACTAATGAAACTGCTGTAGTAAACAAAACAAGACAATATACGATTTTATTTTACAAGATGTAAAAATATAAATTTTGTTCCATTTGCTGAAGATTAAAAAAAATATATATTTGAATGATATATAAATGGCATTCGACTTTATGAGAAATTCTATATTATTGTTTCGTTAGTGTTTTTCGAGACATTTTTTGAGCAATAGTTTTTCTCAGTTCAACAGTGCGAGTAGAATTCCTATATTAAATATACTAACTACAATACTTGAAAAATAATTGATTTTCAATGTAATTAATGTTCTTATGAGGTGTTTGGATTAGGCAATAATAATAATTTTTAAAATTATTGATAGTAAACAATGTAACTACTGGTATTGTTGATGAATATATAATACTGAAGGTGACATAGAATTATAGCGATAAAAATATTTAGTGCAGTGCACATTTATTTTAGATATTACATACACTACTATCATTATGCAAACTATCTCATCTGCACTTTCTTACATTATATTTGTTCTACGACATATCTTAATACGTTGCTGTTTAAATAAATTAAAATATTTTACCAAGAATATCATTTTGCGGCAACCATTTGGATAAGAATACATTTTTGGGATTTCCAGGAAGAGTTTCCCCTTCCCATTTCCAAATAACTCTTTGAGGGAGTTCAGATAAGGCGGCAGTTATCGCTTCAATTTTATCTATTGGTGTTGTAGTGGCTTTCAACACTGATCCAAAACTGATGTAAATAACCCCATGTTCGGATTCTTCAATGAATTTTCTTAGTTCCTGTTAAATGTTAAATTTATATTATACATATCCAGTAAAGTTCAAACAATACATATCCAGGAATATTCAACAAGAATATAAATATGATAGAGAATTGTTTATCAATCTCTTAATGCCGCTTGTACGAATAAGCAATAAAATTAACGCAAGTTTTGATGTAATCTAAGACTTATTATAAATAATTATATATTGTAGTCTGCTTTTCCTCAAGGTAGATGATCAAATGTTGATAAGGATATCGTAATTAATTACCACATAGTAACCTTTTATTTTGCACCTTTAATAATGTTTCAATTATTTAGTTAGATGTGATATTGTTACCTAGCAAATATTACGTCTATTTTCATCTAATAACAATACTTGGAACTATACCACAACAACAGCCTGTAAATTCCCACTGCTGGGCTAAAGGCCTCCTCTCCTTTTGAGGAGAAGGTTTGGAACATATTCCACCACGCTGTCCCAATGCGGGCTGGAGGAATGCACATGTGGCAGAATTTCCGTGAAATTTGTCACATGCAGGTTTCCTCACGATGTTTTCCTTCACCACTGAGAACGAGATGAATTATAAAGACAAATTAAGCACATGAAACAGCGGTGATTGCCTGGGTTTGAATCCGCAATCATCTAAGATGTACGCGTTCTAACCACTGGGCCATCCCGACTCAATTTTATATGATATAATTTATATCCCGGTTAGAACGCGTTCTATTATTTATTAATTTATAATAAGACTTGTACTATAAATTTGTAAAATTGATCCATTTTTAAATCAGTAAAGATGGTTTGGCCTTGAAGCAAAGTTTAAAAATGTTATGAAAGAAATCAAACAAAATAGGAATTCTGTCAGCCGATTATTTGAAAATAAAGTTATTACTTTTGTAATTTGCAAGACGTGCTGTATTACTTTGACCTTAATATTAGCAAAATGCATTATTGTAGTTATCTAAATATGTCCGGTATATATTTGTTTTTTATACTTACACTAGGTAAGGGTTTAGGTTTCGCCACGTGATATCCTCCAACCTCGATCACATTAGAAGGTAACAAATTCGAGCCTGTCAGAAGGAAGTTAGTGTATAAGAGTAGGAATTTCATGTTACGAGCCAATTCTTCCAGTGGAGGAATATCATCAAAATATTGCGCTAGCGTGTTCTGGTCTACTCTTTGACCGAAATATTTATATGCTGTATTAAAATACGCATCAAATATCGTTCTTTCAACTCTCTGATAAAGCGTAGGTTTAGTTCCTCCTTCAAGTAGTAGGAATGGTACGAATGACGGATTGTAGGGAACACCAAATCTGTTGTAATGCCATGGCATCAATTGGTGGGACGAAAGTCCTACTACAGGAGCACCTAATTTATAAGCCAGACCAAGTCCACAATCACTATTAAATAGTTCCATTAATACAAGGTCAAATTTGGCTTTGGACTTAACAAGATTTCGAACATTTTCATCAGCTAGTAATGACTCGCAGTTTGATGTACCAGTCGACAGAAGAAATACACTGATTTGAAAAATTGTATAGTACGATCGTTTTATCGGAAACACATCTTCTAAAACTTGAACCTTGTCTGCCAGACTAATGTCATGATAATTCTTCATCGACTTTTCTCTTGGAAAGCATGATATAACTGTCACATTGTGTCCTCTTCTTGCCAATTCCTCAAGATAAGGTTTAAATACAAAAAAATGACTTTTGCCTTGGTATGGAAACACTCCCAGTATATTTAACGAATGCACTTGATAAAACTGTGTACATATATAGACTATGTGTACTAATAAACTAAGGTCGACTCTCATGTTGTCGCGAAGTCGTAATGTCTACCTGAGAGTTATTACTTGACTGATAAATATTTTTCTAATACAATATTATGTTGCTATCTCATTGCAAAGATAAGCAGTGGCGGTATCGCTGATGGTCAATCGCTTTTGATTGTATATTATACTTACAAATGATATTTCCGTCTGAATATAATCCAGATGTCGGGAAAAACGTAGCTTACTAGACTGTCAATAATTTTACAATAACTGATATGAATTTTAAAACTAATCTGCAGTTTTTTTTTATAATATAATAAAAAAGTAATAATGGGTACTTGGATGGTTAATAAGTCACTTGAGAGTAAGTGGTCATCACAGCCTTAAAATTGCTGCTGTTAGAAATATTGACCATTCTTTATTCGACCACTCTGAGGAACTAAATGTCCGTTGTGCTTGAATCTTAATTGGCTCTTCGAATCGCAACACAACAATATTAATTTCTAGAGCCAGCCTCAATTATATTAGAAGTACACATACACACTTTTTACGACACGTATATATAATATCATTTATATACTCGAAATACGCTACGGTATATCCGAATCTTAAATTGTAAAATAGTTGATATTTGCAGGGCTGGGCAAAATACATGAGTTACTTTAATTAAAATACAAATTACAAAATACTTTATCGCATGTAATTAAAATACGAAATATATTTAAGTGACGTATTTGAACATAAAATACAAAATACTGTAATTAGGATATTTTTAATTTAAATACAAATTACAAAATACATAATAAGAAAATGTGAAAGAGTTATGTCTTTTTATGCATTCACAATGCCATGTTTATATTTGAGAATTCCTAAAAGTATTAGAATAAAATCGACACCCCTTCACATACATCCCGTTTGTCGCAGATCCTGCTCGTGTATATGTGAACGGGTGTCGAATGTACAGAGTTCCCTTTCACAAAAAACTAGATTTTTGAATGTATTGCCTGTCAAACATCTTCTAGCTGGAGAGTGTATGCATTAACATCATTACACTCTCGCGTCTCGCAATCACACTCACGATCGCTAAATGAAGAATAAATGTATTTAAATGTATTTTGAAGCCTCAAGTGTTTGGAATACTAATTACAAAATACCTCTGCTTACAAATTACATTTTAAGGATGTAATTGAAATAGAAATATCAAATACGTATTTGTATTTTAATTGCACCTATTTCATATACAGCCCAATCCTGGAGATACGTCTATATTTACTTAATAGCTACCCGTCCTAGCTTTGCAAGGGTAAAATAGGAATATACAGGTTTAATTAAAAGTTCAAGAATCTTCGTTACTTTGCACAGAATAATGTTGATCAATAGTTCAAAACACTTGGAGGACAAAAATTATTTGCACGTCTACCTCACCACTGAAAGAGAACTCGAGAAAAATTACAGGCACCAATTTATTAACTAAGAGGTGCAAGAAAGGAGGAAATCGAAGTCTTTTAATATACCAACTTCGGGAGACAATAGTCAATTTGATTTTTATAAACATCAAAGGTTTTTTAACTTTGTGTGACAATCGCGTAAAAACTTCTGAACCTATTGGTATGATCAATCGATCCGGAATTGTTCGTAGATGCTTCTCATTATTTGAATTCCTTTTTTTCATTTCTCCTATTAGACGTAATATAAATATAATTTTATTTATTTATTTATTAAATATAATATAAATATAATTTAATGTAACTATAAAACATTTAAAAGGTTCTTGACTAATAGTCAAGTCATTAAGGCAGTATTTAGTATAGATAATATCGTTATACTATCACAGAATTATATTTATCCAAACCTGTTACTAACCGTACTGAATGATTATGTATTTTTAAACAGTTCTCGAGCATCAATGTAAAAAATAAGTAATTTGCGAAAACACTTATTTGTTTTTTAACTGGAATCTACATGTAATACAGTCGGTGTTATAGATTTCTTATTGTACTTATTTTTGCAAATGTTAAAAAAGGTCACTTTAATAGGAAGACTATAGCATACAACGTATAACATCAAAGCAGAGATGGTATGATATAACGGTAGATCAGTACCTGTTGTGTTTAGTGTTGCGTTGAGGTAGTCAATTTCATCTTTAGCCTTTAAAGATGAATCTGGATAACTACGAAAATTAATACTAACATTGTAACTTGTTCACGGAACATAACTAAAAGAATTGCATTCAAAGAATTACACCATTATATTGATAAAATTCTTTGAAAAATTTGTTCGTCATAATGCAGTAAATCATGTATGTATAATTACTATACACAATCGTATTACCGTCACAATATGTCTTTTTCCAGATAATTTCTACAAAAGAGTTTCAAATATTAAAAAAATGCCACAAGACTATGTATTAACTGAACTTTTGCAAGTTGAAATGATAAAAATATTAAAACTGAATTTGCTTTACGAAAATTTAAATATGTTTGAATAATATATTTATACTTTACTACAATTTCGTGTTTAAGTTATCAAAACATTTATATGATTAAGTGCACTTATTTATTTTATTATTGTTAGTTGCAATGTTTAGTGTTTATAGGAAAAACCTACAAAGGTTTTGTTCTCGACGGTTGGAATTACTTATCTATTTAAACGAGTTCAGTAAATTTAATAATAATAATGACTTGTCGATAATAACGTTTTGATTATTTATAATGATTCTCTGTGTCTAAACGCAGACGATTTGATTAATTATTTTGTGGGGAATATCGTTAACAGAAAACTCGCCCGTGCGTTTTTTTACTTAAAATATGTATGGTAATACTGTCAATATTGGACCATAGAATTTAAAAACATGATTCTTATCTGTATATATAAATTACAGGTGTCATTTATTATTATTAATGTCAGTTATTGTTATTAATGGTTAAAAAATATCCGTTATAATGTCCTTCTGTTTTGTTAAGTCTTCTCGTATTTCGAAAGGATAGTTTTGAGATTATTATCACCGCTGCCCCGATACAGGTTGATGTATACATTTGTGGCATTTTTTTACCATGCCTGCGGCAAGTTTCCTTATAATATTATTTTTAAATAAGGAACTACCTTTAAAACTTTCTTTAGCGTTAAGCACTTATGCTCGGCGATATCATCGCATAAATGTTTACTTGGTGGTAGGGCTTTGTGCTAGCCCGTCTGGGTAGGTATCACCCACTCATCAGTTATTCTTCCGCCAAATAACAGTATTGTTGCGTTCTGGTTTGAAGGGTGAGTGAGCCAGTGTAACTACAGGCACAAGGGACATAACATCTTAGTTCCCAAGGTTGGTGTCATATTAACGATGTAAAGAATACTTAATATTTCTTACAGCGTCGTTGTCTATGGGTGATGGTGACCGCTTACCATCAGGTGGCTCATATGCTCGTCCGCCAATCTATACCATAAAAAAAGTTTTGTAACAGCAAACTATTACAAGAGTGGCTAAAAGCAATTGCTAACAGTAACAACAGGGTTGCATTTTCTTTAAGCCTTTATACCAACTAATAACATATTATCTTATTGATTTCAACAAGACATGAGTTATAAATCTTATTGCTATGTATGTATTATGCAATCTTAATACTTATTGCAGTTTGAATCACTTGACCAGATCAAATCGCCAGTTTTTTTATTTTGTTTTAAGTTCGGCTGTAATTTTTTATTAGTTAAACAAAGTGGAAATTATAATAGCTTTGCTCAGTATTACTTTACTCATATATTAAAAAAAAAAATACTTTTTATTTATTTATTTAAATACTTTATTGATCACCACAATGTTTATGGGCCAAAAGAGGGATTTAATGCCTGAAAGCATTCTCTGCCAGTCAACCTTTTATTTAATTGTGTAATAATGCAAAGTATTGCTAAAAGTCACGATAGCACAATAAAGTACAGTAGAGAAAGACGGGTATTAATAAAATCTAATTTCATTTAATTAAAATGCTTAAAGAATTAGAAAATTAAACACAGCTTGTATAAATTTTTTTTATAATTAAAAACATAACCAGTCAAATAATTTCATGCAACTTAAGTATCTGTGCTTATTTCTAGTTTTCTATTGACTTGTGTGACAGTCAATCATAATAACCAATTCCCAATACAGACTGTCAAGTATAAGTTGGTGTTCTTGTGGTAGCGCCTGCTACACCCTTTGTCTTGCCACTTATTTGTTTATTTTACCAATATCTCCCTAGAAAATAATTCTCTACGTCTCTTTTTTAATAGGTTTTGGGTAAGTTTTCTTAATTAGGGTAAATAAAACAAATAATATATAAATAAACAAAAAAAATTAGTACATGTTTTTGCCACACGCCAACTTACACTTGACGCACTATAATACCATAATATAACCATTTATAGTAAAGTTGAATAAACAAATTTGACCTTGAGTTTACATTACATTATTGGTTGAGATCTTAACTAGTCTATGTTGCGTAGTCTATGGTGGTTATGGTTTTGTAAAATGCGTTTTAAGTCGTTAAAGTTATAACTAAGTTGTATTGAAGTATATAGTCATGTGAAATGTACAATAGAAACTATGTACATTTATACATTGAACAATATATTTTTGTAGTGCATAATAAAGTTGAGTTAGTTTTGTTTATTTTCATTTCTGTTGTCATTGGAATATAGTATACAAGTCAATGATATTCTAATAAACACATATGTTATATCCATACTAAACAACAGAAAAAAGTGTGCCGCACCGAGGACCGTTGATTTTAGTTTATTTTTACATTTCATTAAAAGTAAAAAGGATAGCTTGATAAAAACAATAAGTAAAAGGGATAACTAGATGTTTTAATTACGTAAAACGTATTACTACGTAATTATGATGTATTATATCGTATTACTACGTAAAACAACTAAAGGCAAACGTCCCAATTAGGACGTTTTCTAGTCTTCACTTTTTGCGCGTTAATAACACACCTGTTTACTAGAACATCATTGATACAAGTCTTAAGAAAACTTTTCTTCTCATAAAAATGCGTATTCTTTTTTTAAATTAGTACTTAATATTAGGTTTGACTTCATTCAAATTTGACTCTTTTCGTTCTTCGTTCTCCAGGTGGCATTGTTTCTACTGAAGGTTCGCTTGGACAGCAGCAACAGCAGCACGAGCTTATAATTTTATAAACAACATACAATAATATGTAGATAACGAGTCCCACGAAAGCCAAGACATCTAGCTGTAATTGTTGGTACCACGGGACATCAGCAGATGCCGCTACTAAGTTTGGAGTTCCATTGTATCGAGCTACGTATTCTATCCAGTAGATGGCGCTTTCTAGCGGTGTCATAGGACGGTCATGCCACATTCGAGAAACAAGTTTAGCACGCTGTTGCCACCTGAAAAAATAAAAATAAAAAAATTAGAATGGATTAGCTTTTTGCTACAATATTTTTATTTTATTAAATTTAATTAAAATAAAGTTTATTCAAGAAGACTCATCTCGCGATATTTACAATAGATGGTACATATAATAAATAACTTCTGGCCTGAATAAGACTTTTCGTCTTTGCTTTTTAAAGTGTAATGTTGTTAATATTATTATGTTTACTTTCGTTTTAATAATAGTTTTATTAAAATTATAATTAATTATATGTTGAAATATGGATACCAGTTTTTCTATTGCATGTATAAAACAACCAACATTTAATAACGTAGAAAATATACTTAAATAATGACCAACTACCGCAACGTGCTCTGGTGGTATAATCTAAGTAGATGTACTACTTAGATTATACCCAGGAATAATATAATTTATAATAATTTCCGTAAGATGCATTAAATATCTACACAAATATAAATATTTGACATAAATCTTATATAATTCGTTTCCTTAAATAGAAAAACACCTTTTTATTCCACATTTTCCATCTCAGCGTTAACAGCACGGTCGCGGACCGTGACAAGCATCCGTGAAGTGTTATATCAAAGCTTTCTACTTTCTACAGATTTATGCAAGGGCCCACTCGTTTCTTAACACGTAACCCGCTACTTTCGTGCTTATATCACACTCACTTATATGGTAAAGTATTCACATTATATCACTGCAGTTATAATGTTAGCTTAATTTAAGTACATACGTTTCGACGTTTAAAAACGACATTATTAATCATTACATTTAAAATGAATAAAGTTACTTTGTCTGACGTCTTCCATATCATGATACTATCAATATAATGTTCCTCTTTATTGTCAGACAAAGATATCTTTATATCTTTATTTTATTAATTAACAATCTAAATATCAAAGCACCCATATCATTCACAATATGAATGTAGTATAGAAGTACTCAAGAATAATAAATTGAACTGAATATTTCATTGTAAGGTATATAATAATATTTTTTTATCTTAATAGAAAATAAAATAATGATTTTGGTAAAACAGAATAGCACATTTTTATACAAGAACAGCTTTTACTATGTTCTATAATATCATCTACCTAGCTGAGATCGCAGAACATTATAACAACAAAAGCGAATTCAAATTCCCCGTAGTGTTTATAGTAACAATTTGTTAATACGCCAATAATTAATTAACAATTAAATTGATAGGTCTTTTGACGTATTAACAAAAAGACCCATCGTTTCGCACTACCGCTTTTGATTGAATCGATTGGAGGGAGCGGTAATTTTTAAATATAACGCGAGAAAACTTAACTATATTTTATATCTTTAAATAGAGCTGATATATATTGCATATTTTAATCTATAACTTCTAAAACTATTGTAAATGAATGTTGCAGATTATTTTATCAATCCATTATCTTAATATCACACATACATTCATACATACTTGAGTCAGAAATTTCCTACAGTTTCTTTACCTTTGACCTAATAATGAATTATAAATTAAATTATATACATCAAGTATTTGCCAGGAGTTAAGCAGAAATGCTTATGATTTTGAACGTTGAGCTAACTCCGTTAAATCTCGCAAAAAGGTCAAATGAGTGTCTTTTAAATCCAACATTTAGGTTCTTTTACTGTAAAATGGCAAAAATATCAGAGCTCTGCGATTTAAGCCGCTTCATCCGAGACAGTGAACTTGAACCTTTTCTGGTTCATATCTGGTATTGCACATTTTACTGGTTTTTCAATGTAGCGAATTACGTAGTGAATTACTCAGTACAAGCGCGCCTGGACTCTAGGCCATGCTAGGTTAACAAATACTTTTTATTTATTTATATTTTATTGTTAGTTTTGTTTCTCTTTTAAGATCCTTTTAAGTAATCCCTTATCCTCTACGATTATGTTGTTTGCATTGCATTTTTTTTTTATATTTCTAATTAGTTACCGATGTTACCTGTGTACTAGAATGAACATAAAACATTTGTATCGTTATACAAATAACTCTATTGGTTTACACAGCGCAGGAAGAGAAGGGTTTCCGTTGATATTTTTTTCGAAATTTTCAACAATCATCGTTATTTTTCAGCCAATTCATGCACAAGCTTAAGTCGAATCTAACGTGACGAAAGATTTGTTCCAAAATAAAGTTTAAATATCAGTAGTTTAAATGTCAGTTTAAATATACAAATATATTATTCGACGAAATTGAGCTCTAGTTAAATAACCTAGTTCCATAAACTCTGATTTAAAACATTTTTTCTTTTACGTATTATAAGTAAATGTGATTTAGGCTATGTGATAGTCGATTGGCAGCTTCATAAAAATGAGTGACCTTTTTTATAGTTGCAACCCTATCTAGGTTCCATAATAAAAATAGTTCAATATCTCAGGTTTCCACTTTGATTTTTATTAAACACTTTTATTATTGTTTAATAATATAATTTATTATAAAATAAAAAAGAAAACTTATTTTTATGTAAAGTAGTGGCACTACTTTTCATAAACTTGTGCTGTGTTCTGGTCAGTGGTCCCTGGTCAGTGAGCCAGTGTAACCAGCCACAACGCACATCACATTTTAGCTTTGAAGATTGAATATCGACGATATAAAGAATATTTGGTAGGTGTCATTATAAAAAAAGTCCGCATATTTACATATAGCTACTAATAGGATAACCTATCGATTTTCGTACTCTTCGTACTCTATCTATCGTACTCTTAATTATGAATTAAAGTACATAAAATTCTACAAATTACTTTCATGAAGTCGCCAGAAAGATACGTGAGTACAAGGAGTGACTTTATTTTCCATTTCCCAAAATATACTTTGCTGTTTTACACTTATTTTCACAAAGTAAACTGAGATGGGCAAATTTAGAAATAAATATTATATTTGGATATTGCACCTTATATTGTGTCAATTTACAAACTCTATATCGCCTGGCATATTTACTGGTGAGTTTGGGCGATTTTAAGTTGAACAAAACACAAACAAACTAAATATTTTAAGAAAAAAATTAAAGAGCACGTAATATTTCCTCAAAACTAGGCGTTAGTTAACCTTTCTAAATAAACAACAATAACAATTATTTTTTTGAAATGAGCAATATTAACGGTAAATTTAATTAGCTAATTTGAAAAATGGTTCGTAAAAATTGGCTTTTACTTTAGAAGATAATTAAACAAGAAGCTTGAAAAAACGTCTAAGAAAAAAGTAGGTACTGTAAGTAATGCAGTTATATCGCAGAAATGTTTATATCAGGAATTCTGTGAGTTAATCGCTTGTATCGCTGATAAAGTGTAAATATCCCATAATGGACTAGTAACGAGTACAATATGAATATTTTTTTTAATAATGCTATAAAAAATGTCGGCTTATATTTGTGTTAAAGACGTCATCAAAGCCGAAACCAATGATGATGTCATAATCCAGTTGATCTTGATTTCGTGGGAAATATAGAATTTTACGCTTTGATTTTAGCAATTAAGATTCTTAGTTTGAGCTATTTTAAAGATTTTTCTACGCATTTATATATAGTATATGTTTATATATTATAAGAGTAGCTTTAAATATAAAAATCCTGTGTGATATTATTCTGAGAAGTTATTTTAAAGAAAGAAGAATAAAGCGCTTAGACATAAAAGTGAAATTAATTTTACAATAATAACGTTTTATTGTAAAAAGAATTGCGTTAAAACTCGTTTTATTAAAATTCGACATTGAAATTTGTTTCGTCGCATACAAAAAGTCAAAAATATCGATTATAAATTACGGAAACTAAGTATCAAAATAAAAATGTACTGACCTTGGATCCAAAACATCATTAATAGCGTCTAACAGCAAATCTTTTCGCAAGTTCTCGTAATTCACGATAGTGGCAACACCAGCGTCTACCAGGGTCGCAGCATTGCCGAACTGGTCGCCGAATAAAGGAATAGCTATGACTGGTACGCCGGCATCCAAAGCTTCAATAGTGCTGAGTATTCCAGCGTGAGATATAAATGCCTTTACATTTTCGTGCTCTGAAAAAAATATTGGAATAAATTTTAGACATAAATTAAATCTATAAATTTTTCCATTACATTTGATTGTTTTATTTGGCTAAAGGTTTCGTCTAAATTTAGCTACCATCAAAATTACCGACTACTATAAAGTTATTTGGTTTTTCTTTAAAATAATATGTACAGTAAAATTTGTTTGCACTAATAAAATATTTAATGGCCATACTATGCAAAAGCGGGAATACAACTTGACCCACTCATCTCAACAAGCTATATAATGATGATGTCATTAGTTAAAAAAATAAACATTTCTTTTCAAAAATATGCTGCTAAAATTCCTTTAAAACTCAATACATATAAATATATTCTATTACATACGTTAGTCAGAAATTAAACGTCTTAATAGTTGGATGATAAGTATAGGAGAAATTATCATAAAAAATAATGACACAATTACAACTGAATGCTCACTTAAGATATCGTATTGCGGGAACCATCTCATGGTCATAACGTTTCTTGGCAGGTTCTCCAGGTTTGCTCCGTCCCATTTGAACAGGACTCGAAGTGGCAATTTTCTGAACGTTGATACTAGTTCGTTTAGTTTTTCCATCGGAAGCGTGGAGTCCTTGACCGACGATCCCAAGTTTACGTAAATTACCCCATGCTCTGCTTCGTTAATGAATCGTTCGATTTCCTGAAAATTTATACCATGGTTCTTTTTATATGTTGGAATTATCTCGTATCAAAAAGAATTTCAGGAGGCGTTCTTAATTAACACGCATATAAATCTATTTATTATTTATAATCCAACAGTAAATACAGTAGTCGGTTTATATGTTTCAGAAGCCGAAACAATAACAGTATTATACACACTTGTAGATAAGACAAAAGTTAAGATGACATAACGGGTAAATGGCACAATTTTATAATAATATGCTCTCGTATTTTTTTGTCAAATTCCATAATAATTTGTCGTTTTTTAATATAAAAGCAATGGCTGAGGGTATCATTACATACCAAAAGTAAAATTATCTATGAGGTCACTATTTGTAAAATAAACTTTTGCAAGGTAATGTATTTTAAATTTAGCAACTGTATGTTTGTTTTTTTTTAAACCAAATAGTCATTGACTTTACGAGTAAAAAGCCCAGTGACAGAAGTAGAATGATCATATATTTTTGTTTACAATATATGTTAAATACATGAGTTATATACACACTAATTTTAAATTATTTTTCAATGTCATACTGTGGGAGCGCTAACAGATAACACAGTATATGTTGTTTTTTTTTAATACAATGGCGATTTAAGTAACTTAAACATAAATTACTTCTATAGTTTCGGATGCCGTTCTAAAATAAAATTAGTATTTTGATTATCTCATATAACATGCCAGGTAAAAACATTAATATATTTAAGTATTAAGTATAGAATATTTTTTTTTTTGCAAAATCAGTTAGAACCGTGAAAAGCTTCTAAAACATTATATTTTATGTAGTTCTACTTACCGTCGGAATAACTTTCGGCGGTCTAATGTGTATTCCACCAATGTCCACAACATTATCAGGCCGTACAAGGCCTCCGAAAACTGATTTGTGTGTGTTTACAAACACCAAACTGGCATTCGAAGCGATGCTTTCCAACGTGGGCACATTATCTCCTAAATATTTATACAGGTACACGTGATCCGTCACTTGCGACCCTATGTAATATACCCAATTAGTAATGTGATACAACACAAAACTCTTAACTCGATCGAAGAACCAAGGCTTTTTTCCGTATGGTAACAAGGATTGCTGCACGTATGCCGAGTTAAAATTGATTCCCAATCTATTGTAATGCCACGGATGTAGCGGCTGAGGGTTGAAAGCAATATACGGAACGCTCAAATTTGCCGCCAATGCGAGTCCACAATCACTATTATAAGATTCCACGATTATCACATCGAATCGAGGTCGAGTTCTTATCATGTGTAGCACCTGATTATTATTCATTAGAGTCTTGCAGTCATCGTTGCCGGCTTTAGTGTATACTAATGTTTCAAACGGTACCCGCGAGACTTCATTCACTATAACTGATTCGAACGACAGTCCTTTGTACACTTGTTTGTCACTGAGTAATATATCTCGATAAGTAGCGGGCGCGTCTGGCAATTGGAAGTGGCTAATAAGAGTCACATCGTGGTTTCGGTTCGCTAGCTCTCGGAACAAACCTCGGTATGTGACATAATTGTTGCGGTCCAGGGAGGGGAATACACCGAGTATCTTGTAGCTCTGTGCCGCGATTATTTGAACAGCGAAGAAAACGACGAATATGTATTTATTCATTTTCGACGTACGTTCGTTTTGCCGCGCGGTTCCGTGAGTACTAGGGCGTAAATGGAAGCTTGCGTATCTACCTAATAATAGGTAGATGGTATGAGGTAATCGTTCCGCTGACGCTGCGGTAGTGTCGTAAGAGTCGAAAATATTCGGTGACTGCGCGGAGTCATTGAACGTGACCCCGATTTCCATAGAAAATGTTTTGATATGTTATATATTATTGCATACAGTGACTGGACAGCTATCACAATGAATAATGTTTCGTTCCATACTGATAGCATATGTTTGTAAACATTAATTACAAATGACTATTAATTAAAATATTTATTTACCGTTTGACCTACAGTTTCAACTATTTACGTTTTGATTGTAATAATTTTCATGGTTGATAAAATAGATAAAAATTCAAGGTAGAATATTTGTGTATGTAACTTCCGAGTAAAACTTTCCCGACGAAAGTGAAACAATATATACGTATATTTTTTTTATTAAATTTGCCATGTTTTTATTTTGATTGAATTTAAACAAGTCTAATATATTTTATATTAGACAGTAAAATGTGTAATGGTATGAAGTAAGTATATAAAAGTGATACATTTTGTATCGTATTATTATTACAAATTGTTTTATAGTAATAACTTAACTGCTTATATTTGCTCGGAACGAGATCAAATTCCACTCGGTATTAACAATAATTATCTGCTTACATAACACGTTACCAAGTTCCTCCACAATAATACAATACCTAATTTAAATAATTGCAAAGTATTGTAATTTTATTGTTCACTGCTAAATTTAATTGATAATGACATTGATAAGCCAACTTAATTAAAAAATACATGACATTTTGTGATTTATAATTTAATAAAAATGAAATGAAATAAATAAAAACTTTCTAGGTTTCTTCAATAGAATCAATGTATTTTTCTTATATTTATATTAAAATGTAGCAGCAAAGTAAACGTGCCACGCACACATAAGGGGGAGGAGAGCGGCGGAGTAGAAGGGGTTTGCCAGCTTAAGAGAGCGTCATGCCGTTTGTCGGCATGACACGTTCGTCTTTTTTACCCCCAAACTGCGCCAAAACATGTTTCATATCAAAAATAATAAATTAATTAAACTAGTATTATTACCAGCACAAAAAGTATTACATATATACTTGAGCCAAATAAACTTATAGATGTCGTTAAATAAAAGACAGTAAAATCTATTCGATGTGATTACTCAAAGAAGGCAGACATTAAAACTATATCTGTACATAAAAATGGTCCCTTAATATATACTGAAAACTTCCAATATGCATTAAATATATTATTAACTCTCTATTCCCTGACTAGCGACTCGATTATAAACTACCAGCTGTTTCGGTATTTACAGAAGCATTAACTGATTAGCTACCGCCAGGACGATTTCGATCGGGGTCGCTCAGCCGGAGACCAATAGATGGGCAGAAGCAGTTTAGTGCCAGCATCAGTAGCCAGTTTAGACATAGCGAAGGAGAGAATGCAACTGAATAACTGTGTCAACGGCTGACGTACTGCGGCGAATAAGATGACTGGCTCCGCCGCTGACCACTAGCGTAAAACATCCGGAGGCTCGAGTAACGAGTCCTCCCTCCTTCTAGTCAACGATGCCACAGACATTGTCCACTCTGCTCAACTAGAGACGTGGTACACCGCCCCGTCGATCTTAGCCATGGCCGACGAGCAAGCTCAAGCTGACCTGGTTTTCCAGGGTGCACCATGGGACATACTAGCACCCCAAGGCCTTTCCGACCTACCTCATCCTTTGAATTTGTGAAGAGATGTTGAAACGCTCTGAATTTTAAGGTATTTTCTGCCATTCACAATCACTCTGTAGAACCAGCTTTTGCTGACGGTTTTTCCGAAGTAATATGAGTTGGGAACCTTTAAGAAAAGAGCGTAAATATCGTTAAAGGCCGACAAAGTACCAATAATAGTCACTTACTATCAGGTGAGCCTCCTTCTCGCTTGTCACCATATATATATTTTTTTTTTTTTTTTTTTTTATCGCTGGAAAAACGCATTTCGCGTTTCCCCCACATGATGTTGTATTGTGGGGGGGTATGTGGGGCTCGCCAGCGCTGAAGGCACCGGAATACCCACTAAAAAACCAGCGGTTCCCACTCCGTCTCTAGGGGGGGCATCACGGGATCGCTTACACATTCTACCGTGACGTCCCGACGGTTGGCCCACCATGAGCTTCCAAGCTAGAGGAGTTCCCGGGGTACAGAGAACATCTCTACTCCCGGCGACGTTTACAGCTGGAGAAGAAGCTGCGCATAGCGCTGTTGTCTTCTCCCCGGTCTTTTTCGTCGAAGCGAATCCGCGGCGGCACTCTCCTCACGCGCTCGCTCCGCAGCCTCTTTCTGCGACAATACACTTTCGCAGAAAGACGCCATCTCGTTCCAGCACCTCTCGCTGCCTATCATGGCGGTTATAACGTTTGGCAGCGAAAGTTCTCCGCCGATTATCGCCACCAGGGAATGCCTCTGAGGCCCCCAAGCGGCACACTCCATCAGGGTGTGACACGCCGTGTCCACAGGCGCACCACACGCGTGGCAGGCGGGTGTTATTTCCCGCCTTACTATCTTGTGCAGGTACTTCCCGAAACAACCATGTCCGGTAAGCACCTGAGTTAGTCTGAATGTGAGTGTGCCGTGACTTCGTTTTATCCATCGACTCAAGTGGGGGCGGATCGCCTCCACTGTCGCATGGCCTGCTGTTGGGGACCCCAGGTCCTCCTCCCATCTGCGAATAAGGGCATGTTGAGCAAGAGTCCTTACTCGCCCCACCTCCGCGGATCCTGGACGGTCTCCTCTCGCTCTGGCTTCCACCCGGAACCGGTACACTTCCGCTAGTACCTCTGCCTGGAGTTCCCAGGGTGGATCACCCGCAATTCTCGCTTGTCACCATAAAAAAACTAGGATGGCATTTCAATACCACTGGAGTCAGTCAAACGCAGGACCATCAGCTTCTACGTGCTCACCGAGGCAAGGGGAACAATCCCTCCATCATTATCAGCTTCCAAACTTTGGGATCAATATCCCGATCCAGCACTTGAATTGAAAGTTCAATAAAAAAAAGAAAATAATACATTTATGGCTAAAAGACAATTATCAGATATATTGTAGCAGTAATTATCTTTTTATCTTATTTATATTTTATATTTATATCCATAAAAATATTTATATGGAATTGTTTTGTTGAATGATTTTACTAGATGGCGCTGCAAAACATCAAGTTTCCCAGCGCTCGCTGTATAGCCCGTTTCATCCACAGGAGGATCAATGACAAATAAACAACTTTGATATTGAATTGACGCGATAGCTTTGGCCCAGATATTGAATAGTCTATCTATGGTATTCATTATTGATTTCCGAAGAAATTGCGTTTTGAATATCGGCGAAGTTGTTATCGTAACTTTGGAAGTTAAATTACAGTGGAACATACAAGTAGTTAATTGGAATAGTGTTGTATTCATACAGACAATATAAGCATCAAGTTTTTTTTATAATGCACACATAGTACAGCTTTTAGTTAATCTAATAGTTGGAATATTTTTATCGATCTACTTCGTTTAGAATAGCGCATAAATATAGGAGCACGGATAAAATATATTTTTTA
The DNA here is from genome assembly GCF_905220365.1 of Vanessa cardui. Classification (NCBI taxonomy): domain Eukaryota; kingdom Metazoa; phylum Arthropoda; class Insecta; order Lepidoptera; family Nymphalidae; genus Vanessa; species Vanessa cardui. The sequence goes on from NC_061137.1 coordinate 6,374,849, forward strand.
TTTTTTTGAGTTTTTTTTTGATAAGAGGCAATATCATCTAGCTTCGTTTGCCTTCTAATGTTAACTACAATGATGTTGTAGTAAACTGATATGCTATTAACGCGCAAAAAGTGAAGACTAGAAAACGTTAGTTGTTAGTTGTTTTACGTAATACATTATAATACATCATAATTACGTAGTATTACGTTTTGCGTAATTAAAACATCTAGTTATCCCTTTTACTTATTGTTTTTATCAAGCTATCCTTATTACTTTTAACGAATTGTAAAAATAAACTAAAATAAACGGTCCCCGGCGCGGCACATTTTTTCTGTTGTTTAGTATGGAAACAACATATCTGTTTATTAGAATATCATTGGTTAACTAATACATTCCATGTTAAACACAATACATTTTTTTAGGTAAAGAACTAAATATACACCGACTGGATCTGATCAGGTCCATCGTCTTTTGCTAGTTATGCTTTATTATAAAGCTATTATTGAGAGAGTTTGTATGGTTGGACGCGCTTATCTTTAGATACATAACCCTTTTATGAAGATTGAGAGAGATTCACGGCGAAACTAAGGGTTCAACCAATTTGCCTAATTCCAGGCTCATTTTGCGTATGAAATAGCCATGTACGATCAAATCTTAACATGGGTAGAACCTTCCGACACAGATAACAATTAAATATATCCTAAAATATTATGCGTTCTGTAAAGCACTACCCACAGATATTCGACGAAAGAACACAACAATTATTAAAAAAAATTGTTTGGAATCTGTGTAATATGTTAAAATATACGTATTTTCCTTCTGTATGATACACGTATAAGGACGTCTGGACATGATAATGTGGACTCATATTTATCTGTTTTCAAGCGACCCACTTCGACCATCAAAATGTATATATTGTATAGATAGTAATATAAATATATACATATATCTGTATTGGATACAGTGTCAGGCGACCTCTCAGCTTATATCCTGCCAGAGATAGCTGTCAAACTAACGTATCCATTGTGACACAATACATTATTGCACGTGCGTTCCTTATTTATCCTAGGTTTTTGAAGAATCTTTATTAATCTAGATTGACGTAGCTTTTATAAAAGGGAATAAACCAAATGTTTTTATCGTTCTATTTTTAAATATAAACGAAGACTTTTTTTATAAGTGTTACTGACGTGGACTCTAATGTATATATTCTTGAGTTACTTTTCCCGAGTATTAACTTTCTTTCCAAACATGAGTAATGCATCTTTGAAGATGTTTATACATAATTGAATTGTAACCCTCGAACGTGAAGCAGAAATATATTACTTTTTATCATCAGATACATAATCGCTTTCTACGCAGCTTCTAATATTTCGTAAGAAAATAGAGTGCCTTAAAGGTAAAAAGTAATTAAAAGTTTAGAAGGTATTGTAATGATTAGTTCTGATACAGTAATTTCATTTAAATATTAATTAAAAAACTTTTCAAAGTATATTTTCTTATGTACAGTTGCATAAGTGTGAATAGTATTAAAAAAATTCACAGAGAGCAACAACTAATATCTGTGCAAAAAAGTCATGCGTGATAAACAAGGTGCATAGTAAGTACATAGTTTAATCGATAAAAAAAAAAAAAATCATAAAATATTTTTAATTAGAAGTTAATGAAATAGATAAATAAAAAAAAAAGTTTACAAAACACGTATGTTTTTATTTAGATACTAATGTTCTATAAAATGTTGAAAGATTTATATAATAAAAGAAAAAGAAAGTCATAAATCAATGTATAACTAAACACGCGCTAAACATCACTTATATAGAGTTTCATATACGTTATACCTTATTGTCTTTGAGAAATAAACCTACTAATTTCTTAAAGGATATTTATATACACACAAGTTTCAGTTTATCAAAGTATCTAAATAAGTAGTAGTACGTACCTATAGCGCAAAACCAACTAATTCCAAAGGATTGAACCTACAAGAACAGCTACATATGTAAGTAATCTTCGTCGCAATTATATTACGATCTCTATGTATTTAAATACATTAGGTTTAAATACATTTCAGTTCAGGATCGGGCTTTTCTAAGCGGGTATTCTGCAGACTGGAAACTATTCCCAGGCGGCCAACCGTCACTAATTTGCTCCAAAACAATGACCACACAACACATACTAATCATTACTCCGGACCGTCCCTTCAGCCTATTCAAATGATGAAACTGTAAAACAATTCTAATTAAGTTACTTCAGCATCGAAAAGATCAAAGAAAATGTGTTTGTGACATATTTTTAGTAATATGTAAATAGCCAAAAGATGATAGTAAAAATATAGAATTAAGTGACCTTTTTAATATTTGGACTTCTGCTGAAACATGGTTTCTTCCAATAATAAGGTTTTAATCCCACTGTAAACGTTTTTTTTTATCCAAGTTTGCTAACTTCTATACTGTTTTACATTGCCAAATAATAATATCGTATACAAATAATAGAAACAGTAGGTTTAAACAGATAGTTATATGTAGTTATAAAATATGTTCTTAACTATTACGTATGAATTATATTTGAAAGAGAGAGTATACATTTCAAAAAATAATGATCGAGTGATATTAAATTTTTAGCCGAATTCAAACCAGTTTAAAAAATAAAACTATAATAAAAAATCGCTGTCATTCTAAATGGATGATAATGTAATAGTTGATTTGTATTAAATATAAATACCACCCTATAAACAGGTAATATTACGTTTTGTCGCCGTCACGACGAGACAGTTTTATTGAGTAAGGCTTCACAGTAGGGCTCGACGTCTCCTGTAAATTAAATTTAAGTGTAACACATATATTATTGTTATTGTTATAAATAAATTTACGCTATTGTTAAAATTATATATTGTGTAATGTATAATTTTATACATAGACTATACGAACATTATACGAAGATTACCATTTATTTACCATTCTATGCAATTAGGAATATAGTATAGTAGGACACAAATAAGATGTAGCAACGGAAAATGCAATGGAATGAAAATAAAAACGATTAGTGCCGATTGACACAACCATTAGAAATTGCTCCCTATCGCGCCATTCGACGCTATTCGTCGCTATAGATTCACGCGTCAGAGAAAACATCAGAGAAACGTCACGCGTTTGTGCAAAGATCATGTTCGCGTGAGAAATAAATATTGATAATTTGGGATAGCATATTTAATTCGGATGTGATCGGTTTTACGAATTTTGCCTATGCGACATCTAAGTTGTGTCTAACTATACCTAACTATTTTTTATTCTTATTTGTATGTATTTAAGTGTTGTTTCGTGTTTAAGTGTGTTAATAATTCTCATGCAAATATTTATCATTAATAAATTTTGCTCTTTACAATAAATAGTACGAGGTTTAAGATTATTATTGTATCTATTGAATTACAATACCGATTGTTAGGGCAAAATATGCAGTCCTTTTGTCTCAAATGTTGAAATGTTTTAGCAATACTACTCCAAGTATTTCAAGGCAAACGGTACAAATACAAGTAGTAAGTACAATTTGTAATTAGAGATGAATACTTTCTTTAACCGTTGTTAGTTTGACTATTTTCCGCTCCGGCCTTTAATATTGTTTCCCTGATGTGCGACGGGACATATATCCAACCCCACAATAGACCAAAAGTTTTTTTTACCATGGAAGTAATTTTTTTATGCTTTCGTATTTATCATGTTCAAAAAATATTCTCAGACGATTGATGCGTTAAAAATAAAGTGTTTTGACAGCCCTATAAATTGGCACAAAGCCCTACAGAAAGATTACTGTGCTTTATTACTAGTTGTTTACATGTATGAAATCAACACCTTTGTCGTGTCAATAATGTTAACAACCTATCGTTCGATTTTCAAAAAAATCTCTTACTTAAAATTTATATGACACGATTAAAAAAATACATCCACCGTTTTTTTTTTTTTATAAAGATATTATTTGAACACTGAAAGAAATCTTAAGAACCGCAAGTCGTCTCTATTATATTCGCATTTGTAAGAGGCATTAGTTCGAAGACCCGAGCCCTCGACAACATAAAAATGTAATTACAAGTGGAAGTTCGTGAAGCACTTAAATATAGATTTACCCTTTGAAGAGCGATTTGATAGGGCGAAGGTGTGAGATCCATCATATCTCGATTGTACCTCCTCTCAATTATTCCCCTCTCGGCTGATAACTTCATTCATTTTTCAAGCCTTGTCTGACGGTTGTATTTAGATATCGTTTTTCTAGTACAGGAAAAACCGATTAGAGGTTTAGGCACGCGATAAAGGGATTGGCCGAAGAGTATCTTCCAATTTCAGCGTTTGAATGTTTATGTGACTAAAGATACGACTACACGTTTGCGTTGTTTTTTAAAACTGTATTAATAAAAATATACACACCCATGATATTTTCTTTTAACTTTTTAAACTGTTTTCGGGAATGATAATTGTATATCGTAATCAACTTAACAGACGTAGAGTAGTAATTAGGTATATGTTTAAGTATTAGAACACTACATGGTTAAACAATTTCCAGAATTATATCCAATATCATCATTACAAATCAATTATATTATTAGTGTATTTACAAGAAACTTTTACTCTGTTTATTCGTATTACAGACTAATTGTTGCCCGTGGCTTCACTCGTACACATCAAATCAAATCAAATCAAATCAAATCATCGTCAGGTGTAAGGCGTAAAAAGGAAACCAAGTCCTACTTTGTAGTTCAAGTCAGCTAGATATATTTAATACAAATTTCATAGAATTTGTTTCATTGGTTGAACTGTACAACAACAACAGACACACAAACAGTTAGCTTAACATTTATAATGTTAAAAGATACAAATTTAATTTAAGTTTTTGTCAAAGCGCCTTGTTAAATTCTATTCAAAATTTTCTCCGTACTACTTATGATAATTAATTTTTAAGGCGCTTAATTATTATTAAATACAGTTGCTTGATTCCGTATACATAATGAAGATTAAATTGGATCAAGTATTAAAAATATATTTTCGTTTTTGATATTAAACAGAATTTAAACATAGCAATACACAAATAAAAATAAAAATGTAAGGTTTCAATTTTTATATTGGCATATACGACTGTTTTTAACACCAGGTCACTAAGACGTCAAAAGTCCTTTTGCCTTATATTAGTTATAATTACATAAACCAACATTTAATTAAAACACCATGAATATGATCAGATATTTTGATTGACTACAATTTTTTAAAATTAGTTTGTAAATATTTAAAAATAATAAAGTCCTAATCGATTATAATTATGCAAATGTTCGATATTTTCGTAAACTGATACTCATTTGTATATTTTGATGTAAATTATTATTATTTATTTTAGATTTTCATAGATCCAGGTGATAATTTTGATTTCATATGTAATTATTTGTTAACTAACTGGGCCCGCGATTTCGTGTGCGTTTGACATAAACAAAAAGTTTTTATTTTAACCTAAGCCTCCTAAAACTCCTTATTACCTCAGTTATCCGCCAGTGGAAGTCCCATTAAAATCGGTCCAGTCGTTCCAAAGATTATCAAGAACAAAAAGACGGTTATTCAAAAATTGAAAAAATATGTTATTTTGGTATATGTACCGTGTAAACATACATAAAGTGACACTACACTTGCATCAGAAACAATTATAAAATACCCCGATAGTACATTATTAAGTTAATATTTATAAAAATACCATTTAAAACATTTACAATAGCAAGAATAGCTGTAATCTTGACAGTTTCTTTTTATCTCTACTTGCTTATCAGCTTTGGCGAGAGTCCATAAATATACAACAGTATTACCCAATTAAGGGCTGACAGTTTTCAGAATTCGCCAAAAAAGAAAACCTTCTGAGTTTCTCTGGCCGGTTCTTATCAGGTCAGGGAATATTCTTTTATCAATGAGTATCATCTTACTATATTTAATAAAGGAAGTTGGTTTTAAGATATATCTACCTATACTTTGCTGCAGTGCTGGTTGGCGGGTATAAATACGTCGGGAATATTTTTTTGTCACATGGAGTTTACTTCACGATCTTTTAGTATATTGCAAATTTCCACTTGGAAATTCAGCGGCATTGATTGATTTAGGCCCACAATCTTCAGTTAACATCAACGTGTTCTGTCAATTAGCCTCTCTAATATCAAGTTTGTTCTCAAGCTAATCATTATAATTCTCTGAAAAATGTAACTTATATTTCAGAGAATAGGTAATTTTCATCACTTCACGGTAAGTCATTACCGCCTTAATTAAACAATCCACTCATGATCAATGCGTTTCCAACATTTGGAGATAACGTGTTATGTCCCTTTGCCTGCAGTTACTCTGACTTTCAAACCCTTCAAACCGGAACACAAGCATACTATATTGTTAATGTACTGCTATTTGGCGGTACAATTTCTGATGAGTGGAGATGAGTTTAAACGCTTCAAATTTCTTGGGTGTGACAGTATACTCAACCTGCGTTCTAGTAACGATAATAAGCTTGTAACGCCCTGCAGCCGGACACAAACTTACAGTAGCTCTTTTACTGTGAAAACCGTCAAACTTTGGAATGCACTACCCAACGATATTCGGCAATCGAAATCCTTGTCCATCTTTAAACATCGCTTGAAAAGCTATTATCTGTCCATATCCCAAGAATGTATGTAAGTATGAAATAATATGTAGTTTATAATTATGTATATATATTGATATATATTATATGTATATTATATTATTATATGTGTATTATTTGGATGTAGTTGTGTGTAGTTTATTATTATACTGCAATATTAGTCTACTTAAATTATAGTTATTATCTCTTAACTATTAATTCTATTTGCACTTACCTGTTCTCTCGTCTTAAGTTCCTGTCACCAAAGGTTGTCTGTGAGAGATCGCTATAAGCGATAAGACCGCCTTTGCGCACCATTTGTTGTTTTTTTGTCTCTCTATTACCCATTGTCGTGTAATGTGTTGTGCAATAAAGTATTTTAAATAAAATAAATAAATAAAAATGAGTGGATGAAACAAACCAAGAGAGTCTTACATAAAGCTCTACCACCAAATAATACCTCTTAGTATTATTTATATAACCCCAAGTCATTCAGTTCTACATTAGTATTTGCTTTTGATGCATTCGGTCTGTGTAAACTTGAATTGTGTACATTATTATATATAATACGTGCATATAGTATAGTACATGTATGCAGGTATTGTTGCAGTCTCTTGTTATGCTACAGCCAGAGGCGATGACTGTTGAAACATCTGACTCAGGCCGGACGATAGGTAAATTGGCTGAACCGGCATTGTAGAATAATGGTATTTTCAATAGACGCACTAATTGGTATCTTGCTAACATTCGGCACATGCATGAGCAAACACGGAAAATGTATCCGTCAGTTTTATTATATTTGTCGCATTTGAAATGATATTTTGTTACATATATATTATATTTAAAATTGATCACCCCCATAGAAATTGGTACTATAGGAGATAATTACTATTTCTTTCATTGTCATTGCGCCATCACAGATGAACTTACCTATTTCATATCTCAAGCCTAAAGATGACCACAAACATCTGAGTTGTTAGAAGTCGAAAACTTAACTGATGATAGCAATTTGAAATCTAGACTATTTACATACATTATAATAAGTATGAGAGACGAGATGTCCCAGTGGTTAGAACGCGTGTATTTTAACGGATGATTGCGGGTTCAAACTCAGGCAAGCACCACTGAATATTCATGTACTTAATTTGTGTTTATAATTCGTGCTCAGTGGTGAAGGAAAATTCTGAGGAAACCTGCATGTTTCATAGAAATTCTGCCACATGTATATTCCACCAACCTGTATTGGAACAGCGTGGTGGATATGTTCCAAACATTTTCCCAGCATTGGGAAATGTACAGGCTGTTGTTGTTGTATAATAAGTATATGATCAACAATTCAAAGATCTAAATCCAGCATACAAAATGAAATACAATTTAACTCTCTTCTCCAAATGTTAAATTTGTGATGCTGTAGAGTATAGACGTAGCAATTAGAATGTTTTAACTAAGTGCAAGTAATGGTATATATTTCGAACGCTATATTATTTCGCTTATACATTATCGCAGTCTAAGATAACCTCACTTAGTTTAGTTGCTAAGTGCTGTAATTATGTCATTCGTGTATAATTTGTGTTTGAATAATACAAATATGTTACAAATGGAAGTGTCAAATAACATAAATTGTCAAAGACATGTGGTAAGATTCGCCAAGACCGTTGCAATTTATAATAATAATAAGGTAGATAGTTCGGTCAAATGAAATGCTAATAATTTGCTTCGTCCGTGATTTATGTTCAGTGCATCTGTGGACCTTTCGTCTTTCAACTATTGTAGTTTAGAGGCAAAAGTGTTTTTTTGCTTTTGTGTGTGTAGTACGAAGGCTTACCAAAAAGTTCTAAGAAGTATGTAATATTTCTGGTTGTTTTTTATTTTTACATTGAATTTTTACATGTTTATAATTATAAATGATTTTATGATAATATGATTTTGTACATAACAGTTACTTAACTGCATATAATATGCCTGTGTCTAGAAAACGAAGTCTACGGTGGTTTTTTTACGATTTAGAAAATTTTAGATGATTGTGATTTAATCTTTTGACTGATTTTAAAGGGTTGCAGAATTAAAAAGAAAATAAAGCGTGATGTAAAGAATATCCGAGTTATATGATAGCAAAATAAAAGAAGAATATGTCAAAACATTTGAGAACTTAGCTTTGGAAAACGAGAATAGTTTATAATCTAAATATTCATTCTATCTATGACCCACCAATTCCAAAAGAAATGGTTTTTAATTATTTTCTTACATAATAATTTTATCGGACACCCGAGAGCGTGTGCGATTCATATTACAGGTATGTAGATGAACAATACGCTTGTTTTTGCAGGTAATCCATATATTTCAAATCAAATTACCAATTTACTCGGCGCAGTCACGATTGGGTGGGTATAACGGAACAGATTCGAATTATCAGATATTCAAATAGAAAATGTTCGAATTCACCAAACTGAAAATAAATCAAATAAAACCTTTTTTTTGGTAAATATTTTTATAAACGATATGATACGTTGTGTAATGATATGCACCTCTAGACAAGACATGAATTTTGTGGCATAGATTTATAAGTTGTAGGGCAATGTTTTTGAACTGACGGTGCAATTATAGGTAATATAGCAATTAGGTACAATGAAAACGAATAGCTTGTTTTAAGGTCAACCTGGATCTAATTAGAACTTAGTTTATTAATATCTCCATTAAGTGGAAGCATCATTTTGCATTTTAGAAATACGTTTAAAAATACTTTTCAATAGTTTATTTTGAGTGAGTATCCCAACGTTTGTAATTTTGTAAGTATTTTGATGCATGTAGCATTCAACATTACTTACTTCTTAGGTACATCGTGAATAAAATTAATACGTTATAATGACGTTTGCAGATCGATTTTTTTCCAGTTAGTTTGTCCATAGAAGTTTCAAATGTTATCGAGACGATTCAAGGCGTCAAGTCTCCGGAGCTCAATAGACTAAGCATCGAGCATCTGAAATATGCAGGAGTACATTTGCCATTGGTACTAGCTTTAATTGGTTCTACCGTGGCAGCTACTTACCTATCACAAGATCATAAGTAATATTTCGAATTCAGATACCAATGATAAAAAGTTTCTATACGTGTGAAAATTATTGGTAACCGCATAGAACATGAAATGCAATGAAGTAAGTGTAGTGAGGAAATCTGACCTCAGAATATTCATTTGTCTATTGCAGAGAGGCTAGAAGCAATGCGGAACAGGTATTGCGCATCAGTGCGTCCGTGTCATTGCTTCTTACATTGTCAGCAGAATGTATGTTAACTTGATTAAAATAATTACCCTAATTATTCGCTCTACTTGTTTTCGTCGAACGAACTTTTTTAATTTCTTCGAATTTAAGTACATAAGGATTTATATCAATTGATTTTGAATTCATTATTCGAAAACCTAAACCTTTTGTAAATTTATAGCACTATGTATGAGAACGTCAGAGTTTGACCATTTTTTTTTCTCTCTCTCTCTCAAGCGACGACCACGGACCGGAAAACGCAGCGTGTCTGGGCACCCCACGAGTTGGTCCGACGACCTGGCGAAGGTGGCGGTAAGTCGCTGAATGTGGGCTGCATAAGACTGGTTGTTGTGTAATGTATCGATTTTTATGGGAGACCTATGTCCAGCAGTGTACGCCCTACGGTTGAGATTATGATGATGATGATGAAGTTATGGTATAATATGATGGTAGTATAAGTCATTGTCTTTCCATTTTTTCATCTAATCGCTAATTGTCTAATATTTATACTAAAACTATCAAATAATAATCTTTATTCAATTTGTGTACCTTAAATTTGTAATAATATAAATAAGCAATAAGAATATTTTAAGCTAATTCCAAAGGTAAATGTTTTGAGTGCTATATGTATAATTATCGAACATACAGTCTTAGTTAATCTGCTAAGTGTTGTAATTATGACATTCGTGTATAATTTGTATCTAAATTATAGTCAAATTGTCAAAGGTGTACTAAATTATACTAACAGTGGGTTTTAAATATTCTTTATTAAATTGATAGTGTCATAGGATCGTTGACTACCTATTTATGTCTGTTTAACCCAAGTTGGGGGATTATGAGTACACCTGTGTCTGCAAACAGGTCAGAAGTCATCAGTGATGTGAAACATTTGGTTTCCAGGAATGTTGAATGTTTATAAAACAATTTGCTGTATTTGATTCAAACTATCGTTTATTGGCTGTTGATCCAAGATACGTAGGAAGTAACTCTTGCGTAAGCTGCAGGGAAGCCGGCTTGACAACCAGCCCTGGCTCCGAACGATGTCACACCAATCTAGATGAGACAAACATTTATAAATGGTAGCGGATTTAACCTTGCAAAAATTAACTGATATGACTCTTTCTGACATTACTAATTTTACATTTGAAAGAAAAAGACAGCATTACTTAACTAATTACCCCCTTAGCCACATCAATGCGTAAATACGTCTATTGTTACAAAAAGACTATCATTTTACTTTAAAAGTTACATTGTGTATTACGCCAATAAAAAAAGTTTTGGAATATGTATGAAGCAATTTTCGTTTGGAATATAATAATATTTACAAATATGTTTATAAAAAATATGTATTACGATGACTAAAAGTACATTTGTATTTACCAAGACTCGTGTGCCGGCGATAGTGACGGCCAACGGACCACCGGAGTCACCTTGGCAAGTTCCCCTGCCGCCCTCTCCACTGGTACAGATGTTGGTGTCACGCACGAAGTTGGTGCCGTAAACAGCAGCGCACTGGCTATTGGTTATGACGGGGAGGGTCACGGAGCTCACTCTCTGGCTCATTGGGGTTGAACCACCTGTGTTATAAAATGTTAATAATTATAACATAAAAATACAAATCACTTCTTGTATATAATATCGATATAACTAACACATAGAGTTTACTCTACCAGGGCTTTATCTAAACAGCAATAAAAAACTTTCGAAAATAGAATTTCAATTGATTTGTACGTCTGTTATCAAATACTATAAATATAAACTGCTTAGTTTAGTATATTTAAAAATAGAACGAAAATAATATCCTTACCGTCACTAGTTAGACCATATCCGGATGCAAGAGCGTTCCAACCAACGAAATTGTTGAAAAGTTGACCTTGACTTGGGAGAGCAATTGGCTGGATTACATCTACAATAAGAAATAACATTTTAAGGACATGTTTAGCTTAAATTGACTTAAGTATAATAACGTAAATCTGTTTATTTCAGTAAACATTTTAAATAATTGTTGTAGCATTAATTCACCCAGATTACGTTTTTAAAAATCTCTCAGGCTAGGTTGTTTACGATTGTGGTGTACAACAAAGTATATACTAACATCATAATAATAATTCAACATAATCATTTAACAAAAAAAATAAGTTATCACACGTACTGGTGAAGGTGACTGAAGGAATGCGAATCACAGCAATGTCGTTAGCAGCGGTTGAGGGAGTCCAGTTAGGGTGGACTGCGATATCGGTTGTGGCGACGCGATGACCGCCGCTGAAGATTGTGTTGGAACCGAGGACAACGGTGAAAGATTGGGCAGTCAGAACACCATCGGAGTAGCAGTGAGCAGCAGTCAAGACGCGAGTGTTGGAAATCACGGAACCACCGCACATAGAGGTCAGGATGAACAAGATTGTAATCACGAGTCCAGCCTGAAAGCAAAATATTAAAAAATTAATAGTGTCCTTAAATTGTTATATATTACTTCTATTCATTGCTGTTTAAATTAACAATTTTAATATACTTACTAAGCAATGTTGTATTCAATATTTTGTTGTTGAATTTGTATGTATAGTCGTAACATTAAAAGTTTGTTAGGTTAGGTTAGTTATCTAGATATGAAAAAATGATAAACTCTCGACCTCCGCCGAGCAAAAGATTAATTAAGCAAACGGAAAGATGACGACAGTACTTGTTCAGGTTTGAAGGATTATGTTTTTATGGATTATGATTTTGAGACTAAGATTGCATCTAACTTCTTGACTAACTAATATGAATAAATAAAAGTTAATTTTATTTACCTGGTAGGGGACTTCCGCGATGTCAGTGACGGCACCACCGACGATTCTGGGGAAGTATTTCAAACCTAATTCTTCAGCGGTCTTCACTTTGCTAGCCAGTGGAATACCAACTGTTCTGTGGTAATCGTACGCAGATGCGCCATCGTAATTGTCGGCATCTGCATACGCGGCGCTGATAGCAACAGCCAACACAACCGATACTAGCAAAGTCTTCATCGTGGAGAATAATCTTTGTATTCATGTTTCCAAGTCCTTTTATATAAGAGATATCTTATCTATCTGAATGTAATCAGTTTAAATTAACGGATAAATAAAGGTATTTTGATTACAAACAAATTAACATGATTTGGTTTTTTTCGTGCGTTGGAAATGACATGTAGAAATGTTTCAATCCAAATTATTATTTAGATTGATAAATCTGTTTTTATGGCATATATTGGTGGCCTGGCATATAGGTTACCTAATGGTAAATGGTCACTGTTGAATATATAGATAGTATTATATTCATAGTACATTGTGTTGCCAGCTAGCATGTACCCCACTTTCGTAATTAAAATATTACAATTTATATATATTTCAATATAGGAACATTATAATGTATCTTTGATTGATTGAATACGAATAAACACAACTCATTCATACGGATAATAAGCAAATGAAACAATACATAAAATAAATGACCATATTTTGACTTATTTAAAAAATTTTGAAAATATTCCAAAGTTTACGTTAGATTTGTGATTTGATCTGTGTCTATAGTATTATTATAAATACGAAAGTAATTCTGTCTGTTACCTCTTTAAGTTTAAATTAACTATATAATACGCGTGCATCTTAATCGATGTTTTCGGGTTCAAACCCAGGCAAGCACCACTATATATATGTGCTTAATTTGTGTTTATAATTCATCTTCTGCTCGGCGGTGAAAGAAAACATCGTGAGGAAACCTGCATGTGTCTAATTTCATTGAAATGCTGCCGCATGTGCATTCCAACAACTAGCATTGGAACAGCGTGGTGGAATATGTTCCAAACCCTCTCCTTAATGGAAGAGGAGGCCTTAGACTAGCAGTGGGAAATTTACAGGCTTTTACATTTTTTACTACTACTTTTACCTCTTTAAGCTTTAACCGCTGAAACGATTTGACGATATTTGGCATAGATATAGGATCATTTGAGTCCTATGGGTACTTTTTTATATATGACTCCTGGATAAGCCTGCAGGTTCAGTTGGTAATATTTCTACTTTTAATAATATCTCTCGTATGTGGCTAGTTTCTATGAATAGCTAATGCTAAGAACGTTCAGGATAATATTACCATATTTTGAACCGATATTTTAATACAATTACCTAAATACTTTATTTGATCATCTCTTGCTCTGCTAGATTATAAATAATTTAACTTCTGACTTAATTGTTAAATGAGAAAAAGTGCTTGTAAAAGTTTGAATAAAGTTTATTTTGATTTTGATTTTTTTGACAAATTCAAATTATAATTCCTTATAGCCACTATTTTTTGACAATTACCAAAACTTCACGACGCAAGTATATAACGAATGAATGAATGATATATACTGGTTAAAACGATACGATATATTATATGCTTAAATTAATCATGCTCTTTATCGTTCAGAACATTCCAAATATATATACAGGATACTGGTAATATAAATATAATTACATACTTTATTGTTTCTGTAAAAAACCAGTATGATTAATATTTGTAAAGTACAGATTTGAATTGGATTGGTTTTTCCTATAAAGATAAAAAACGATTACATTTTCTGAACTTATACAAGATATTTATTAATTTAAATCAGTTTTAACGCGTTACTATCAGATAAGATGATATCATTAATGAAATCTTAATCAAAAATGCTACGTTTAAAATCACATTATGATAGCATTGAATTACATTAAAGTACCTACTATGTAAATACAAAAAAAAACAATGTTTTTGTTATACTGGTAATTCAACAATTAACGAAATGTCATTGAGTTTTATAAGTGATAATGGTGATTGTTATCCAACATTACAATATAGTAGCAATGTTTTATATTGATCTGCGTTAAGGGCAAGGGTAATGTATTTAAATAAATAAAAATTTTAACAAATAGCAAAATTATCTTCACCCATCGACACTCTTACTTGAGACCGTTAAATGTAGAAGCACTATGTTAAGAACTTAGAGACTTGTACCCTAATTGGCAAAATGTAATTATATGCTTAGTTTAGTATATGTGATTTTTTTAATATAGCTAGACAGAACAACTTTAATATGTCTCTTGTGTTAGTTATTCTGACTCACTTACCCTTTAAACGGAAACACGATAAATAAAAATTTTAACAAAAAGAAAAACCGACTTTAAACTATTGTTTGAAGTCGGTTTATTTGTTTTAAAGTAGTGTATTCACTACTTTAAAACAAATAAATATGCACTAAAAAGTTAAATGAAATGAATAATATTAGACTACTTAAATGTCGATTTACGATTATAAAATATAGTTATTGTTATATTTATATGTTTACTTTATATAAAAATTATCAAAATCGGTTCACCTAGTTAAAAGTTAGGAGGTAACAAACAAAAAAAGAAAAAATATACAGACGAATTGATAACCTACTCCTTTTTGAAGTCGGTTGAAAAGGAAAAAGACATGATTATGGACTGAATAGCAATATAAAAAAGTATACAATACTTTGCCTTTATTTCAGTTTGCCGCCATATAATACTTACAAATGAAAGTCTATTATTTTGAAAACTTACACTAATGATTTATTGTTATGAAATTTGATAAACAATTCAATTTTTTTGTTATGAAGTTGTTTGAATATTTTTTGTCATTTTCTTCAAATGTCAATTTGCACACTAATTCATTATCCAAGGCTCTCGTAAATTAGCTTACCCTCTTTTATGATAAGGGAAAGCTAATCCAGCGAGGTCGTATTTAATCGTCGCTCCACTAGGTCCTCATGTGCAGTGTCTCACGGGTCTTAGACCTTAATCTGTCCGTAATCAAAATGAATCTCTGTGAGACCCCGTCCTTAGCTCTATGGTGCGTTAACGCAAAATCAATTAATATATTGATAGGATCGTATAACATGATTTGGGTTGTAATGCTATTAGCGTCGGTTTCAGAATCACTATGTTAGCGAATATTTTATGCTATAAAGATCACTTTTTCATATTATTTTCTGTTCGATTATTTTGCTATATAAAATTCAATACATGTCTATTCAAATCTGTTTTTCATGCTGTTAGAAAAGTTTTTTTTTACATTTATAAACGTTACACATTAA
This sequence comes from Vanessa cardui, assembly GCF_905220365.1. NCBI lineage: Eukaryota > Metazoa > Arthropoda > Insecta > Lepidoptera > Nymphalidae > Vanessa > Vanessa cardui. The sequence goes on from NC_061137.1 coordinate 6,390,800, forward strand.
AACGTTGCAGCCAAATTCGAACTTGTAATTTTGTGATCGCTACCAAAGCATTAAAAATTATTTGTACCGTGATCGTATATTATGCTAAAACAGATAAATAATCTTAACATAGTATTAAGCAAAATCGCATACCGCTGTCTGTCTCTATGTATGCTTACATCTTTAAAATTAAGCAGCGGATTTTGATGTTTTATAAAAAGTGTGATTCGAGAGGAATGCTCTTGTATATAATACATGGACAATATAGTAAAATAACAAGAAAAAATCAGTAGTATATTTAGTATCAGCTATGCACGCATGCGAAGCCGGCCAGTGAGATATCTTGTAGTTTACTGATACAGATATTTAATATTACTAACATTAATAGTACTTCCTTTTGATAACACTTAAATTTTCATGCTTACAATCGTTTTGGTAATTTCTGCCCTCAATTTTGCCCACGCGTGAGGGAGTCGTTACCCTTAGACGTTCTTATCTTTGTCTGAAATGAATATGATCGATTGAGTAGTTACTGTGTAAAATGAAAACAAACAAATAAGCTAACAACACCACACCACCTTTTAATATTTGTTATAATCTAGTAAAGTTAAACTTATCCTCATGTAGTTAAAATAAAATTTAAAAAATCGTAACTTTATTATCATTAAGATTATTGTAGAATCAAATTTATAAATCGAACGTTAATACACGGTAGAGATAACGGAAAATGATAATATTATAAATAAGTAATATTGTGATAATTGGCTTAAATAATTCCATATTAATTATATAATTAATATAATATAATATATAATTGTTTGCAATTAGGACGATAATAGCGGATCTTATTCAAATTAAGGAATTCATAAATAAAAAAAAAAACACAAAATTCATTCTTAATTTTCTGTCTGCGAATAAGCCGGTAAGTCTTCCTTAACGAAGCTCATTTAAAAACGAGTAAATTAAGACTTTTTTTTCATTTTCTCCTACTACGTCTCATATTATACGCACAAACGCTGTTAGTCCGCTGGGTGAGGCTAAAAAGCACACCTGTATTTACTACTTTAATTACGTTAGCCATTAATTCAAGTAGGAAAACGGGGGTGATGACAGAGACGGATTTGTACCATATTCAATATTTCGACTATGAATTCGAACAATATCAACCTATAAATATAATTTCCGTACATAACTGGCACAAGTTGAACTTAATGGCATTTTTTGTACGGCATTTTCAATTTATATTTAATTTAGTATTTCTTAATTCAAATAAACCAATAGATTATTTATATTAAATAATGCTTACAAACATATAAATATAATTTCCGTACCGTAACTGTCACATGTTGAACTTAATGGCATTTTTTGTACGGAAATATCTATTTATATATAATTTAGTATTACTTAACTCAAATTAACCAATAGATTATTTATAATATATAATACTTTTATTTGATTTGAAATGTAATCTATGTAATTTTCTATAAGGCGTTACTTTTTCGTCATGCAAAGTTCTCTCTTCGCATCAACCTGAATAAATATTATCGCAAGACACCAAATACGCTTCGCACGTTTAATATATAATAGGCACAAAGTACAGTGCGTCTCATTTCGAGGTTGTTTTTGCAAGTGCTGTGAACTCAACGACCGTGTAATGACCCTTCCACGTATTATAAAGTCTTTTTACCGCTTTTATGTACAAATTATATCCCTTTGCATACACGTCGAGCATAAAAGTACCTTTTGGTTTATTTTCCAACGTTTTATTTTTTAGATAATCGTAAGAATTTGTCTACTTAAGCGGGAGAGGAAATTTTGCGAATTTGGGAACTCGTTTTCAAATAGCTCATTAAGCGCCTTTAAAAATGGTAATTATTGAGGTCTGGCTCATTCGGTATGCGGGACTCGATTGGAATCGTACGAATTTGTAAATAGCGTAAATGTTGCTTAATTTTGAAGTACTTAATGTAGGCATCAGTTGTTAGGGGCATAAAAACGGTAAAGGATGAAAGTTTCCGTTTGCGGTCGTAGCGCGTAATCCGACAGTTTCCCGATGTGAGTCGGAACGCCCCTCTGTGTCGACGGATAGCGGGAATTGAGAAATACAAGGAATACTCGTTTAGAAGTTAGAAAGCAAATAGAGAAAAACTTATAAAAAATCTGATCGATGGTAAAGAGTTTTCTTCAAGCTTCTAGTTATAAAGTTCAGCTTTTAAATCGTCTGTTAAGTTGTAATAGTTTTTTTAAAATACGAAATCTGTTTAAAGTGATATGTTTCAATGACTAAATTGTTAGGGCCATTCTCATATTAATAAAATATAACAGTCATTATTAATATTTTTTAGTACATAAATAAAAATATGAATTTATTTTTTTCAATTATAATAAGAACATAGGTTTCCCTCCCTTCTAGCAATTAAATAAAATGAAAATATAATGTTTCAGCTGTCAGAAAATTTAACTGATTCTAAACATTTACATATATGTAATACTAAACAAAGGAAACTAAAAAAATATTCACAGTAATTATTATAATTGTAATGCTGATTCTCTACTGAGTTTTTTGTCCCAATAAAAGACTTAGGGCGAGTGAACACTGAATTTTATACTCTTGTAACAAATCCACGTCAGGCCACTGGCGATAATCCAAGAGTTTGTGGCCTTTCAGATTGTTTCCGGGGTGCAATGTGACTTGCATATTGAGATAACTGTATCAACCTGTAGATGACTTCTACGTTTATGCAACCATACATGTTAAATATAAAAGACTGGTTTTTATTCGAACTCTAAATTTCATAACTTATATTTTTTTATTTTAAAGTATGAATGCTTGATCGCGCATGTGCGTGGTTTTTTAAGCATTATCTGAATATACTGGATCAAATATATTTATTAAAAAATTAATAATGTGTAAAGTATACTTAATTATTTTGTAATGGATTTATGTGATGTTTGGTCAAAGCATTTTATAATTTCTTTAAGAAAATTATGTTATTTATTTTGTTTCAGTCTATTAGAATCCACCGCATCTTAAGTCTTGGGCTTTGTAACAGCCGACTAAGGGAATGTTAAGCTCATTTATCAATCGAGCATTTAAGCATTTCAGTTAATAGTGCACCGATTAACCAACAAAAAGCATTTCCAATGAGGGATTGTGTCAGCTAATTTGTATATGCCTACCAAATTTTCTCAGGCAATTTTTTTTTATGACATAGGTGGCAAACGAGCCGGCGGCTCATCTGATGGAAAGTGACAACCACCGCCCATGGATATCTGCAACACCAGGGGACTTGCAGGTACGTTGCCGGCCTTTAAGGCTCTTTTCTTGGAGGTTCCCAAGTCATACGACTTGTTCGGTTCGGTTCGGAAAAACCGCCTGCGAAATCTGGTTCCACAAAGTGGTTGTGCGAGGCAGAAAATGTCTAAGAAATCGCGCTGTTATTGATTTTCGATGTTATGTCCCTTCCGATTTTACTACTCACTTACCTTTTAAAAAAAATATGACAAACTTTCGCGACTTTCGCGACTTTTACGCGACTTTCTATATCTGATCACAAATTAAATATAATCTTTACTATTTTATCAGAAAATATGTATAATATAATACTCAAACGTCATAAAGTGAGTCATAATAATTTAGTAAAGTTCGTTAAAAGTTTATTCCAAATAACCGGAAACAAAATAATTTTTGCGGCTATTTCCCATGTGTTGTGTTGCCGCAATTGTATGAAAACTCAGAACAATAAAACATATAAATATTATACATATAAATGATTGGGAAATAAAATAATGGAAATAAGTTAATCTCCATTAATATCATAATCATAATCATAAAAGTTATATAGATAATTAGGTAAGTTAGGAAGGCCTATATTTTCAAGATATGAAGTATATTTTCAAAACTGCTAAATTATAAGTAAATTTATCTTAAACTCATTAATAATTGTCATGAATGCGAATCAAATCAATAGAGGATAGCAATATTTAAAAGCAATCTTCTCAATACTTGCTAGTTAAGTTTAATTGTTTTTATAAACAAATTGTGTATACGTAAATATTGTTATATAGAAATAAACGAAATTTAAATTAAAAAAAAATACAATGGATTACAATAGATTAAGTTATATTTTTTAAATATTTGTTAAACACACTTTTTTAAATAAAATGCCTCAAAAATGTATTAGGTAATTACTAATATTTCTATTTACCCCTCCTTTTAAGCTTATCACTTGTGTTAGGAGTGGGTATGACAAATAGTCCAAGGGGTCAGGATCGATTCTGCGAGTTTTTAATCGCTAGACGAGCCCATAAGCCATAGCGCTGTTGACGCTCTAAAAATTTTAACAGTTTATCCCTCTTAGTTTTTGACAGTATGGAAAGTACACTGATATAAGTAGGTACTTAATATATTTCGTACACTCACACTAGAGGGAATCCCCGAGAAAAAGTAGGAACATGTCAATAGAAATGTTCTTAGCGGCATAGTGCCAATCTGTATTCACTACGATCGAATCGAACGTTTTAAATGAAAATACTCTTACAATAAGGTTTTATCGTCATATGGGTCATTGAATAAAAAGTTCGAATGGCTACTTTCATTTTAATTCCATCCCATTCAATTTCCTATCATAGATTGACTTCTCTGTGTCTGGGTAATTCGATAATGGAAAATGTTTCAATCGAAACTAAGTGCCTACCATTAAAATTAATGTAGATTATTTGAAATGGGAAGGCGTAACGAAGTATTTTTTAAAAAACAAAAAAACATTTTGAGGTTGTCGACGTAGGGAAAAATCCTTGTTTTGGCAAAAATATATCCCAAAAATAACTCAGTGAATTTTATGAACATTTATAAAACATATCTATAAAAAAGGAAGTATCAAATTAAAAGACCCAAAACACAAACAACAATGAGACAAAATTGATAACCTCCTTACTTTTGAAGTACACTAAAAATGGGTACATCGTTACGCTGTATTGTAATGCGGACGCAATTTCGTTGCGAACAAATCATAAAAGTTTTTGTCCAAGCGTCCTGCAACAAAGGGATAGCACGAAATGTGATTATTCAGGCGGTACCGTTTGCATGTCATGTTGTAGTGAATTACTGGTCGCTAACTGTAACTTTTTTTCAGGTGTGCCTCAACAAAACTGAGTAAAAAGTTATGCTGGATGTTGCGCAGTCGCCGTTGGCCGTTCGCACTCGTTGTAAACACTACCCATGATATGTTTGATATAGGGTGGGCAGGAATTCCCGAGCCACATGTGTTGTTTGCTAAAAAATGCGAGGTGCTTTTCAAAATCGCTTCAGTGCTTCTGTCGGAATTACCTGCTAGGCTCGCAAGTTACGAGAGTATTTCATTTTAAATTGAGTTCACTTTTGGCAATAAAATGGTAGCCAGCTTTTTACGCGTTTCGAAATAGTTTCATTAGGTACGAGTGAAGTAACACGGACTGTTATATGTTAATTCATTTTTATCAGGATCATTGAAACACTATTATTGTTCAATCATATTTTAGTGTAAGTTCACCAGTAATAGTTATTACTTTGTAATCACGATCGCTCACTGTAAATTCAAATAAAGAACAAAAAAAACAAGGTATTTAAATAAAATGAATGGAGATGTGAAATAACTGTTTAACAAGATAAGTATTATGTATATGCTTTTAGTTAAATAAAATACACGCGTATAGAAGAAGACATTCATAATGTTAGTGAAGCTTTGCTTTCCTGGTACATGTGGAAGGCTTGACCCGGGACAGAGGTGAGCAGTAAATTCTTTACTCCGCCAACAAATCTACGTCGACGATAGCGGTGTTTTATTTGGGTCAGGTTCGAGGAGCGAGTGTACTCTCAGATAAGTGTCACTCAGCGAATAGTTTGTTTTACTACCTTTGCTATAACACGCGGTTTAAAAAGATTGTTTGATTTTGTACTCCTTGTTATGTTTGAAGATTTTATATTGTTTTGTAAATAACAACTATTTGCAGCAACACAGAGATATCTTCAAGTGATGCGCTTAAGTTTTGATATTTTATTTTAAACAAAAGAAACTGTCTTTTTTTAATGTACTTCTTTGAACTAGGTGATATATAGTTTATCAACGGTATATAAGGCGTCAACAGACTTTTTACTTTGTATATTTAAATATTCACTGTCATTATACTTTGAATCTCCGACCCTCAGTGAGCTACTTCAATTATTATTATTGTATTATCCAAATCTCCCGCCGTGGAAGATATGGCGAAGTTTAACTAAAGTTAAGATTTAAGGGGGCACTTCTGAAGGGTTATTTTAAAGGGTTGTAAATCAAAGTAATACGTTTGTACTCAATTACGAGTAAGTAGACAGCTTGCGTAATTCTCAAGTGCCCTAAGTATTTGTTGTGCAGATATAATTCTATTAGAGACGACTCCCGAATCCCTTTGAAATCATAAGATGTTTTGTATGCAGTGTTTGTAGCTGTTTCAGAGTTGTGATGGATACTCTGAAAATGTTGTCCTTAATTTCCTTTTTACGAATTGAATATTCTCGAATACAAAATATTCTTTGTTCAAGTAGGCTTATAAATAATTTTGAATCTGTCGAATATATCAGGATTAAGTTGAATGTTTAAGCGATCATCATTTTGGGATATCATTTCTAACGAGACCAAAACAACCGGTAGGAGACACAGCACTTACTCATTTTCTATTTCTTTGTATATTTTTCAATATAAACAAATTTGTTACCTTATAACATTAGCAACTAAATTGGTTTATGAAATTGCTGTGACAATTTTTTTTATTTATTTATTTTATTCAATTTACAAATTGTATTTATTCCACGTTTATGTAACTCGTAAACGAGTTTTCGCTAATGCTTATAAAGCCAACACCTACCAGTTGAAAATCCCTAAAAAATGTCCGTGGCGTTACTTTCGCCCGTTAACAAATCCGGATTAAACACTCGTGTTCGAGGCAAACCTTTATTGAAACAATTTTAAAAAGCACTTCCTACGAGGACTGTCTGCGTGTATATAAAAAGAGATTGTTTTTAAAATTTTCATTCTGATATAAAAGCAAATTCGTATGTGGAATACGGATGTTAGTAAAATGTATCAGACTGTAAACGTTCCACTGTTGGGAGGGTTTGAAGTTTATTCACCCGAGACACACACACACACACACACACACACACACACACACACACACACACACACACACAGAATTCGTCATCACACACAATCAGCAATAGATAGAGGTAGGTCATGGTACGGACCTATCTTAAATCAAAACTAGTCAAATTTTGTCTTCTTTATCTAAAAAAAATACTAAAGTGTTCAATTTGTCTATTGTTCTTGATTTCATTACATAATTATAATAATATAACATTTTATATCTTTTATATTTATATGAATAAAATAATATATCGAATCAGCAGTATTCTCATTCGACCTCTAGGCCCTGTCGCTTTGTTACGCGATTTCTTCCTCTGTATTCCTGTTATTTAATATGAAACGTGACGTCATTTAAACACACTTTATATTCGAGATTGTTTTACGTAGGCACTCATGTTTTGCTCATTCGGTAACAGTCGAGCCGTCTCAGTTTCTAAACGGAGAAAGACAATTCTTGTTTTAAAATTAACTTCAATTATAATTTAAATACGTAAAATTAACTTAAATCGTAGGGGGCGGGGTAGATGTTAGGTAATATATCTATCTCCTTTACCCCTGAGTGTATGTAATTTGATTGATGATAATAGTTTAAGATGTGTAAGCGTAACAAACAACTATATAAACACACTTTCTTATCTAAAGTATTCGATCTGATTCGTTTGAAACAACTTTAAACTTTATTGAGATATAATCTGCGATAGTTATGTTATTGACTAATGTTTTTAGAATTTAAATATAAATATTTCTATGTAGGTAATTATTAATATTTTGTTTACTTCATTAGGTGCTAAATGCACGCTTATTTATTAAATAAATAACACGGTGCTATCACGGGACATTCGGCGGTACTGCAACATCGAAATTTGTGGTTATTAAAACAATCCATATTTAAAGGAAACACTGATAAATAAATAAACAGTAAAATCATAAATAATAATAGTGTTTCGTTACTATATTAATTTATATATTAATATATGTATGTAAGTATATTATGTAAAGAGAGCAACGGCTGGGCATGACGGACTAAGAGAGCGCCATGCAATATTTTGTAGTCACTGCATACGAGTTAGCCATTCCCCCAAGGCGCGCCAATAGTATCAAAAATATTACACTTAATAAAATAACTAGTGACCGAAATAACAAACAAAACACATTTAATATTCCTAGTTAAATTTAACCAGAATCCCTCGAGCGCCAGGCAATAATGTCCCTCTGAACAATGGCGAAATATTTAAAGTCAAAATAATATCATTATTCGAGCGAAATTATCATTTAATAGTAAGCGGTTGCCAGAGATTGGCCTAGTTTAAAATGGGCTCGGCGTCCGCACTCATCTTGCAATCACTGTTGCATTTTATTACTTTTCCATTTCCACTGGGGTTTCAATTTCCTTTCTCATAATTAATAGCCTTTCTACGAGTTGCTGACGTTTTCTATTCCCGCGGCGCAGAACTTTGCCGTTCAATTTGCATTCCATCTACGACCTTGTTATGGCGTTCTCCGTTTGTTCAATGCTTCATTGTTTCAGATAGTAACGATACATCAAATTAAATATCGAACGAAACGATTAAAGTTTTGATCTTTTTTTTTTAAATATCGAACGAAACGATTAAATTTGTAAATTTGATACCTTTTTTTAAAGTGTTGTAATAAGTAAACGATTTTCATTTAACAGAATGGGTTTGGACCTTATTTACAATTCTGGTTCATGTCGATTGTGTCCTCTATGGGTCAGAATTTCATCACGTACATGAAATTTCAGTGATGCTTACTCAGGTATTAACCCGATATCACCTATTAATATTCACGTGATTTAATCATTGAGATTATAATTACTATTATTGTTACGAATGTGACTTATGTTATGAATGAATATTAAAATTACAGAATAAATCTGTTAAAAAAAAATGGTATTTATTTAATATCTTACGATTATCCTATTATAAAATCGTCGATGGAGACGGAGACCGAAGCTGAAAGACAATGAAATTTTACGGTTTATTTGAAGATTTATGGATCGTAAACATATTGTCGTTACTTTATGACTTGTGACGGAAAACAGGGAAAAGTTTACTCATATTTTTTTACGATTGAATGCGTTCTCTTTCTTATTGCTTATATTTTATATGCAAATTTATAATTTAATACGTTAATCAATAAATCGAATACTACGGTGTGTACTAAAGATACTTTCTAAGTCAGTTATAATTGATTTAAAAATTATTAATTATGAATGTATTATTTATGAAATAGTATTAAAAATCTTAAGTAATGTTTATGTTCTGTAGATAGATTTTGTTAGCGTTTTTACAAAATAATTATAATTAAATAGTAATTATAATATAAATAAATAAATAAAATAAAAAATCAATAAAAAGTTATGTATTGGTACTTTGTGATATAGTAGTTTGTAATATTTGTGTTATTTAAATAAAAAAGTATTTAATATTGTAAATAAATTGTTAGAAAAATTTATATATAACATAAATACTTTTTTTTAAATGTCAAGTTGTTATTCGTATAAAGAAAATAATGTTTTGTTTTCTAAAGTATACCGTTAAAATTATATATTTATTGCGACATTAGCTACAACAGGGTGTCATTGACACTTTTGTATTGAAACACAGAAATTCGAGCTATGCTTATTTAAATCTTCACTGAATCAAATCAAATTACTTTATTCAATATACAAGTTTAACACTGATTGATTGATTAATTACTCCACCGGTTCGGAAAAGAAAATATCCTATCCAGAGAAGAATCGGCGAAAGAAACTCAACGGGACATTTTTTTGACAATTCTATATCAACATAGTCAGGATCGTTTCATTTTCAAGGTGCGCCATCAACCATAAACTCTCTAATTGCTTTTCGCACACAAGAGTTATTTAACTTTTTTAATATGTCAACAGCGGCATTTTGAATGCGATTTTGAATATAATTCATGATATCTAACGTATATGTATACAGTGGCGTAGCTAGGTAAGGAAGGGCCCCAGTGCTTAGAAAAAGAATCGGGCCCTCATCCCCTCTTTCCCATCCCTCTTTAACTAATAATTACCCATTAAAATTACAAATACCAAATAACAAATCTTGTGCGTAGGGTCGTATTTTTCTAGCTTCAGAAGCTTAAGGTTTAGATTAGAGGGCCCCCTGAACTCCGGGGCCCTGCACTGCACCTACCCTACGATAGCTACGCCACTGTATGTACATCTCCAACTTTATCCTCAAAACGGATAAGCGGCCCTAGCTGAAAAGTAGGACATTGTCAGCTTCTTACATTACTCTATTTTACTAACGTGTACATCAGTACTTCTAATTATTGTCAGATATGTTTTTTTCATATTTCATATAACAATTTCTTACATACGCGTAAGATACATTCTTGATTTTTTTTTTACATATTTGATCGTTAGATAAAGAACAAGAAATTTCGATCATGTCACTTCAATGGCTTAAAGTTAAGCTGGTTAAAGGGGACAGCGCAGTTACTTACGTAGTATTTAAATAAATAAAGTAAATATTTTATAATCTTTCCAGAAATATACTGAATCTTCTGAAAATCTCTGTATAAATTTTATATATATTGGTTCAGTACTTTTGTTTTTTAACAGAACTATTTATATGAATAAAATCAAAATTATTTGTCTGCTTTTAAAAATCTGTTCAATTGGAACTTTGTCAAATTGAAAACTTCTAGTAAAGTATATCACTGCTCCATTGTAAGGAATCACTAATTCTTTGTACTATTTTATCTATTACGATTAAGCTTAAAGCTAGTGCTAGGAGTGGTGTAGACTTTAGTCCAATGATCGAATCTGCGACATTAAACATCGCTAGGCTACTGTATTGCGCTATTGAATGACTATTTATGTCATTTCCTGTGATTCAATAGTCATAAATAATATAGTAATACATACATAAATTTAGAGAAAGGTGGTGATTACCCTTCCCGATTCAGATGCCATTTAAAATAATACCTCATTCTTGTCTTGATAGCATAATTATTATAAATCGAATAAAGAGGGTATGTTAAGAAATTAATTAACATTTTTAAATCACAACTGCTGATGGTGCAGCAAGCGACGCAGTCTTGCGTAAAACGCAATACATGCACACTATTTTCCATCCGCACATATGGTTTCATAAATACTATGGGATGGACATACAAGAAATTAAGTCTGAGTTGGTTAAGGCTGATTCGTGTTAATTTTCTTATCACAGACCCGCTCTTTAATAAAGCTAAGTTTAATCGTGTTCCACATTGTTTTAAACGAAACCTATATACTATAACTATATCTATAAATTTATTAAACTTTCAATCAAGAACATAAGTTTATTTTTATTATAGTAAATCACAATTGCAACTTCTAGCTAACTACACTAGTTTTACTATTACTTTCAACCTGTGTTTAGAAATAAGACTGCGTTCGAAACGACAAAAACAATGTTTAAACAAATTACATTATAAAGACTATGTACGTTTTTTATGTAATAAGCTAACGAGCGTATAACAAATGCGTCAGTATTTTACGAAACATCCTATCATCCGAGGAATAGGCTCTCGAAAAATAACAAGTACACGTTCATATCTCGTAATGGGCCGCCATCGCTTTTAACGGTGCTACAAGCATATTATCAATAATGGCTACATCTCGAAAATTTCACGGCAACTTCTTAATGAGGCCAAGAATATTTGTGCACGCCAAGTGCTAGAACTTAAGAGACGTGTAAACTTTCAGTCGACGTCATTAAAAGTTTCGAGTTGGAAGATTTGCGCCAATACTAATTAGCTAGACGCTTATGAAAAGTGTTTACATTTGAAGTTTCAATCGCACAGGCATTCGATACCATTACAATGTTATTTGATTCATATTAAGGCTATCTTAAAATGTTTTAAAACATATTTTCTTGAAGTTTTGAAAGATTCGTAAGTGATCCTTAGAAATGTAATCTAATATTTACGTGAGATGCAAAACTTATATATACTAGTAAGTATAAGACTGCAGATCTTGTCTTGGGTCATATTAAGTTACTGATCTTCAGCAGCAATCTGGTGTTTAAAAGTTTTCAGTGTTCGTTCTGCATCTGTTCTTTTTCTGGTTGAATCATATTTTTATTTGATATATATAAGTTATATTAAAGTATTGAAAACCAAGTGCTTGTATGTTTTGCCGCAAACCCATAAAGCTAGAGCTGTTTTAAAAAAGATTTTATAATTCATCTCTTGCTCAGCGGTGAATGATTTGATCCGTTTAGGGTTCACTAAGCTGGGTAAAATTATTATCTCTTAGTGTGGATAAAACCCTAAAATGGTATTAGTCAAGGTCTTTCATTTTACACTTACAAATTATTAATACACTTATAAAACAAAGACACGCTTGGCTGTGTGTTTACGCGTTAAATTTAAAAGTTACCGATTCGATTTAAATATCCCGCTGATATTCTTTCACGGGTTTTTCTCAAGTCTGAGGCATTTTGCAAACCAGTTGCATAATTTTGACAATGAGAAGGTGTTATAAACATGAAACAGCATCATATACATTACTCTGATTTCAATGTAAGCTTAAAGCACTTGTGTTATGGAAAATTAAAAGTAACGACGTTACCACAGATACCCAGACCCAACGCAACATAGAAAACTAATGATAATCTACATTGACTCGGGCGGGAACCGAAGCCGGTTTTCATGGGTTATGAAAACCGTTGTACACATCACTCGACCACGGAGGTCGTTTGGATTTGCATATGATTTTCATAAATCGACAGAAATACTCTTGAGATTTAAGTGTAATACATTATGGTTTTGTAAATTGGTTAAAATATGATGATGATTGAATAAAATATTAAAAGAATATGATGCTGACTAGGAACTTCATTGGTGTGCACGTATATTATTTGAGTAAGGGGTATATTAACATTTAATGTAGAACCTTATTCTACTCGTATGACACCAGAGTGAGTAGGTAATAGAGCATATGCACGATTACGTAATCATTTTAATATTCCTGAACCTAGCTGACTAGCTCATTATCCGCTACTTTGCTGATGTCAATATTTAATTCCGATAAAACTAATTAGAAGCACTTTTGTATGGAATGTGATTGTAAGTGTAAATTACAACTTTCATTATGTCTCCAAAAGGTACATTTGGTTGTATGATTTCACTACTTCTCATTGACAATCAAATTGTAAGAATTGTTAATCTTCCTTTAGTGTAATATATAGATGCGTAGGCTTAGGAAGTAAGATATCAACTGTTCTTTGAAAATAGGTTTCATAGAACTTGTCTAATTACAAATAATTTTACAATCAAACTCGAAACCAATCTACTTAGTATTCTTAATAATTTTTTTTTAAATGGAAGTGGTTTTTTATATATTATAGTAATGACGTATGTAAGAGAAAGCTTCTTTAATCATTATTCATTGCGACTTTAACTCGACGCCATAAATTTTGTCTTTTTTATTAATACGCAATGTACTGCGTATATGTACGATTTATATTGTCGGCTATGCTTGTATTTCGTTGTCCGGAGGATTTTATTATTCCTCTGTCAAATGTAACATATAGTGCACAAGCTATATCGACTTTTGTGTTTTAGATCGAGATGTGGCAACAGAAGCTGAGGAATGATAAATTCCAAATGGATTAGTTCCTCTATATTATTACATAAATCTTTTATAATATGTACAATATATAAAATTTATACTTAAATAGTGTTTTATTGACATTAATTTATTTGTTCGGGGGTTTAATTTAAAATGTATCAACGTAATTTATATGAGTTGGTTGCCAATAAATAATAGTATGATTTCTTCAATATGTATATTTTATGATATACTCAGGCGGAAGAACTATGGGGTGCATATCAGTCACCTCCTCGTGGTGCACCCTGAGCAACGCGGCCGGCTTTAGTTTGCTTGTCGGCTACGACTAAGACTGGCGGGAAGGATGCAGCGGGGATGCTCCTGGTACGTTCCTGGTTGGCGTCAGGGCGGATCATGTGAGTAGCCTCGTTGACTAGGAGGGAGTGGGAGGCATCGCTACTCGAGTCTTCCAGGTGTTTTACACCGGCTTTCAGCGGCGGAGCCTACCATCTTTTCAGCCGCAGGGCGTCAGCTTCGTTGACGCCCAGCCTCCAGTGGCCGACTCGGGGGAGTTCGTGGAAACCCGAGGATGGTTTTAGTGGGTAGGACAGGGCATTAAGCCATGGAATGGGGCCCTCATGGCCCCGGTTGAGTCCCACATACCCGTTCCGGTCCCCCGACCGTGCGGCATGCGTAAACGTATTTCCTACTCGTTAAACAAAAAAAGGCGGAAGAACTATACGCTACTTGATGGTACTTGGTCGTTATTGGCAATAGCCAATGGTACTGTAAGAAGTGTTAACCAATTCGTCAACGCGACACCAACCTTGAAAACCAAGTGTTATATAACTTGTGCCTATAATTATACGGGCTCAATCACCCTTCAAACCGGTTTCTATCGTTAGAATATCTGATGAGTGGAGTGGATAATCTACAAAGACGGGCTTGCACTGAGTTTTACCGCTGAGTAATTTAACAAAACTAATACTGTTACCTAGATCAGAAAAGAATTGGCGTTTGTAGTACGTGTGCTTTCCCAACACTTCATTGCTCTTGAGACATTACAGTAGGTACAAAAAGTGGCACACTTGGGTTCATATTATTTGTAGCATTTGTGGTATCTACTTTTAGATTTTATGTATGTGATTACACCATTGAAATAGCTAATTTAAAATCAGTTATACTGGAATGTCTTTACGCTTGGCTCGAATCAAAATTAACTTATTTATCTAATCAATCACTACTTCACTATAAATTTAATAAATATAAATCTTATCTTTAAAACTACATCCTGTTCCTTAATAGGCAGTGGTTTAATTTTATTAAATTAAATATCATTTGTTTTCAGTTGTCACAGTGTAACATGACTAAATTAATCTTGTGCTTACTTTCAGGCTGATTGGGCAAAGAGTGTTGAAGATGTAAAATATATTTACCATACTTCATTTTTTTATAGATAAGATTTACGAAATGCCTTTATTTGTCACTAATGTTTCCTATCCTATATTTTGATAATAGTACCTTTATTCTTATTTCTGTTATCAGCGATATATCTAAATTTAAATCCAGAAATGTTTCAATGTTGATATCTAGCGTATCGTAGCGTACGATGTTGTGTATGAGAATCTCATTTTTTGGCTAGCACTGCCTCTGACATACATTCACATATATTATTTACATCGGATGCGCGTTAGTAAGAAAACAAAGAAATTGTTAGCACTACTGCACAGTCACGATCGTCTCATAATTCCGGGACGTGCCGGATGCATCCGAGCGTACTGAGACAAAAAGTTTAATTGTTCCTTCGCACTAATGTGCGCTTGTGGCCAAGCTGTAATAAATCCATATATTTTTTATTTCCTCGTATACGTTGTGTCAACGTTGCGCAAAATACGGGCCGCGTATGAAAATATATATGCCGTTACATGAAATTAAATGGTCCATTAAAAGAGTACGTTTTGCGGGCGCGGGAAAAATATTATACATGTTATTGTAATGGTTTTAATTTTTACACGTTCTATCACTTCTATGAGATTGCACTTTTTTCAAGTTACTTATTTTTATTGACATATATATCATTATATTTAATACTTGGAAAATATTTTTATTATATTAAACCATATAAATGTAATTAAGATTTCATATACAACTAGCATCACGTAACTACGTCGTATCGTTAAGATAAGATTTTCGAATGCCGTTACCCTGGATCTAATCTAACTATTCAGGAATCCACTCAAACAGAAAGAAATCATCAAAATCAGCCCAGCCATTATGGAGGAGTTCATTGAAACACATACATACAGAAGGCGAATATTAATATAGATTGAAAATATCAAGCTACATACTATGACTAAGTATTTGTAATTAGCTATTCGTAAATACTACGTTTTTCTAGCACTATTAGAGAGCAATATAAATGCTAAATACCGGTCGTTAGCGGGCTATACCGATTTGATACAAGAAAACATTTAGCTTCGAGGGTTGCGAGGGTTTAGTGCAAAAACCTTGGGAGAGCGACAGCTGACCATGCTATAATGACTGCAGGACAAAACATCGTAACCGTTTGCTGTAATTGTATCGGTTTAATTTGCACAGAATTATAAATCATAAGAGCTAAGCTAGTCCTGTTTTTGAAAACCCTGAAATGAAGATTGTTTGTAAGCGCGGGTACCAATTAAATTACACGTATTTCTTTTATTTTTATAATTCATACTTATTTTGGCATTGAAGAAACATCATAAGAAAACCTGCATGTGTCGGATGAAAATTTCTCCTCACCCAACCTTATTAGATTAAGCTGATGGTGAAGTGATGGCTGCTCCTGAAAATGAGGGTAGGTTTTGCCGTCACTTACTTTGATCTGTAGCTATGTGTGAGTCTGTGAAATATTTAGGTCACCATGACTTACATATATAAAGTCAATACTGTAAATATATTTAATCGTTTTTGAAACGCATTTCTAAATTACACGAACTTTGTTAAATTATTTTATTGAATTTGTACCGTAATGAGCTGTCTACATAAGTGTATAAATATTTATAATACTCATTATATGTAGTGTTCAGTGCTTAGTTGCCGTGGTCCACGTGGTCGACAAGTATTAATGGCTGAAGCAATTAAAGAAACAAACAGAAAGTGCAGTGAACTCTTCGCCAGTAGTGGCCAACTCCGCAAACAAAGTAGTGTGAGAACGTAGTCCACTCAAGCAAACATTCTATACACACGTGTTAAAAGTATGACGAACTATTTACTGAAATATTATTAAAAATATTAAAGAAAGTGGCATACGTAACTTTTTTATCATACTTATATTTATCATATAAAACCTTTTTTACTGTATTAAATTAAACGTTAATAAAAAATACAAATGAGATGATCACCGCTATGTTAGTGAGAAGAATTAATTTAAAAGTTGGATATAATTATTTAAATAGAAAGCAAAAAGTAAAAATATTGAAAGAGTCAAGGTAAGTTGATAGTAAAATACTCACGAGACAATCGAACGTCAAATTATAACGCATTAGGTTGTCTGCTGTTTTATTTACTTTAGAATGAGTTCTTAACAAGAGACGTTGAATATAACTTTCAATAGTATATATATTAATTATATTTATAACATTTAAATAGCTTATTGCGGGATTTTATAATAGGATTAAGCTGTCTGCTGTGATTCTATAAATCGAAGCGAATTGAAGGAAAAAAGGAACATTGGAAAAGCGCAACCGTATATCCCACACCTGAGAAAGTAAATGAGTAAACGGAACTAGCCAGCTAATTCCAAGAGATTTTCGATTACTGTGTATACAGTATAGCGTAACACTGTATGTACAAGGAAATAATCTCTTAAAGTAAACTAGAGTTGCACTTTATTTGAACGAAACTATACGTGCACGGACTGCATTTGCAGTCTCTATGTTCTTAGATAACGCCGAGACTTTATTAATATTTACCGACTAAGAATTCTGAGAGGAAAATGTAGTGCTGAAATAATGAAAATGAAAATTTTATTTGTTCACCTATATACAGCATCCGACTGTCTTACGAACAGTTTAAAACCTTTGCATATTTTATGTGTTAAATGTACCTGTAAATGTCTAGCTTTTTAAGAATGCTCAATTGAACGCAATAGCGTGTTATCGTTATTTATGCGCTATCCACAATCGAATCGAGCTCTGGGATAAAACGCCAAGCCCTAGGCAACCGAAAGATTAAAACTAACTAAGGGATTACTCACTTTTGTGTGACCAAGAAAGAGAACTGTACTAAGACAACTTGTTGTATTGATAACATGATATTATCCCAACATTTTTCAGAAACAAAATATATTTTAATCATATGAGGTTTAACAAACACTTTTGCACATTTTTAAAATTAAATGAAATTGATACTATTGGTTCGAAATGAATATACTTTCTAGTGCCTATTTAGTTAATCTTTTCCGACCCTTAATAGCATAGGTATATTAGTATACTTAACAATAGATAGGACTAAACATCCTCTATGCCTAGGTTGCTAATGCCTTGTATGAAACTATTTATATTTCTTTCATGGTCAATATCCGAAACTGACATCTGATTTATTTTCCAGACATTTCCTTGTCGTGATTAAAATAGGTAACGAAAATCAATTATTCGTATTTATTTGATTGCAGTCTTTATTCAAAAATAATATACTTATAAATTAAAAAATTATAATCAAAATAAACTTTATTCAAGTGGACTTTTACTAGCAACAAATTTAAAAATTTAAAAATATTTGACACTTTTAACACAATCTTTGACTGCAATCATTTTGTAAAATAGTATATTTAAATAGTTGTCAATTTTTGAACATGTACGTATCTACTTTAATATGTATTGATTTTAATAAGTGTTTTAAATTATTTTAATACACAGAAGGATACACTTCTGATATATCGAAGAATACCTTGAGGGTATTGTACGGAACCTTTTTGAGTCGATTTTATTTTGCCACATGTAAATCCATCATCCTATATAGCGTTTTCTAAATGATATATAGCTATTGCTTAGTCGTGGGACATTTATTAGCTGTTTCAGTAATAATTGTACGAAATAACAAGTATTTTTTATATATTTACTACTACAGTAGAATAAAATATTGTGGTTTGAAAAGATCGTATAAACTTTTCATGTGCCAAACATTGTCCATGGAAATAAAACCGTTTATTATTAACAACAGCCATGTTTATTTATATAGTTATGTATTTCATAATTACGAATTAAAGATATTTTATTTCACAAAAAAATTGTAATGTGTAGTTTCTTACCAAATAAAAGTACCGAACCATACCATGTTGGTAAGAAATTGATTTTAAATTACTTATTTTCTATCAGTCCTGAATTATATTTATGATTCTATATAATAATCGGATAAAAATTGTTATGGTATAAATATGTTCAACCAAGACGGTTAATGCTTTAAATGACTTCTGTAGTCGTATCATAATAAGTATATACTTTAAATAAATTTGAAGTAATTATCGTAACAGGCTATAAAACACATATCTCACTAACTGCTACAAAATAGTTTATATTGCATTGCTTCGGAAAAAGCGTCATTGTCCAAAGTTAATTTTATCGTGTGGTAAGGTACGCTAACCGGATTTATGTTCGAATCGTGCCTGCCCGAAGTCCCTGCAATAAAAACTGGCCATCCATATAGGTTATATTGGGAAGGTAACCTATTTATTTTATCTGTGTAATGTGCGCCAATGCCCTTTTGAATTTAGAAACTATAATAGATTATAATGTTTCATATACAAAAACAATCGAACGAAACCAAAAGAGAAACCAACGCTGATTATTATTTCTAATCATAATTAATACATACAATAAAATTCGAGTGCTGGTTTGTAACATTAAAATAACCGCTTTATACTCAATGCATATGTGCCTGTCTGTTTGTTTGTTCCGACTTATCTCTGAAACGGCTTGACCGATTTTGACGGGACTTTCACTGGCAGACAGTTGGTGCTTGCTATAAGGAATAACTTGGGCTGTTATAAGATATTTTTTTGTAAAAATCAAACGGGCACGAAATCACGGGCTCTGCTAGTAGAAAATAATATTTTATATTACATTAATATATATTTTTATTTTTTTTAATCAAATTTGAAAAATAAGTATTGTTTAGCGAGTCAGGGAAAATATTTTTATTTAATTAAATACATAAGAAATAACAAAGAAAAAAAATAGTTTTATCATTAAAACCTTAATGCACATAAAATGGAACGTTTAAAAAAAAAAACAAACTAAATCCATAAGTTGAAACATTTTCACATTTTTCTCATGTTGCTCTCGAATATTTGTATGAGAATTTCTCTTTGAGCTAAATATTTCTGTTGTCAGGAATTTCAGGTAGGTAGTTATGTCATTAAATGCACAAACAAAAAGGACAAAAAAATATGTTACCTTGTTATACGTTTTGCGTTGTTAGTTAGGGTTATGTTGAAATGAAAGTGTGTTGGGCCTTTGCGTATTTAAATTATATTAAAATAACGACCTGTTTGAAGAATTGGAGTGGTTGTTTGTAATATTAAAATAGCCCTTTCTTACTCAATGCATATATATATGTATACATGGTACATATAGCAAAATAACATTTTTTACAATTTTTGTCGGTTTGTTCCGGCTAATCTCTGGAACGGTTGGACCGATTTTGATATGACTTTCATGGCAGATAACTGATATAATAAGGAGTAACTCAGGCTTCAAAAATATTTTTTTTGTTAAATTCAAACGCATACAAAGGCACGTACACAACTAAGGTTGTCATTCGAAGATATAAACTTATGTAAAGTTACAGAAAAACTTTATTAACTTCTTCAATTTTATTTAATTTAGAAACTTCGAGATTTGGACGAGCCTGTCCTATTTGCGAGAAGTCAAGTCAATACGGTAATCGGGTTCGAATGAATTAAAATATTTAAATTGTTCGCTAATCTGTCTAATCCAAAGTTCGGGAGCGTCGGGTCGATCTTGTAACGACGTTAGGCAGTTTCGGTTGTTTAGTCGCCTAGTTTACGAGTTCTGACCGAATGATTCTAAATACTGTGAAGTTTTTATTTTCTTCTTAATTTGTGTTTATAATTTCATCTCGTGCTCGGTGGTGAAGGAAACTTGCATGTATCTAATTTCATAGAAATTCTGCCACCTTTGTTTTCCACCAACCCGCATTGGAACAACTTGGTGGATTATGTTCCAAACCTTCTTCCTTCCTCAAAGGGAGAGGAGGTCTTAGCCCAGCAGTGGGAAATTAACACACCCACAGGCTGCTGTTGTTGTTGTTTTGTTTTCTTCTACGTACTGTTTATTTTTCTGTTTAAGTTGCGTTTAAACCAGGATTTATATTAATACGTTGCGGTGATATTGTGTAATGAGGATTATCATAATTTAATAACTAAATTGACGAATTCCGATAGAATATTGTATTCCAAGTAACACCATATTTGCGTTCCAGAGCGTTATATCGTGCATATATATACATATATTACGTTTTCACCGAACTTGAAGTATTTGTGAAACTAGATGATACGCTCTCAATAATTACATTTGTTGCATACGTTTTTTATTTTTTATTTGTATGTTTCTGCTGCTACAAGGAATTAATTAAGAACCTTTTTTATGGCATAGGTGGCAAACGAGCAGGAGGCTCACCTGATGGAAAGTGACTACCACCGCCCCTGGACATCTGCAACACCAGAGGGCTTGCAGGTACGTTGCCGGCCTTTAAGAAAGGAATAGGCTCTTTTCTTCAAGGTTCCCATGTCGTGTCGGTTCGGAAAAACCGCCCGCGAAAGCTTCCAACTTTTTACATATAAAGATTATAAGTGTGTATCTTAAAAAAAAAATCACACCAAATTATCAGCTGATTCATACCTGTGAGTGTATTTCATTCGATTTAGTCTGTGCAGGATTTGAACATGCGATCTTCAGTTGAGATTCACGAATTTTATGTACTGTGCCGTCTCAGTTATCTGCTCACTTTATTCGTAAAACGTATGCGCTCCATTGCAGGGTTGAATTCGTATAATAGGTTACTTTGTGGTGAGTGAATGTCATTCGATAAATAAAATCGGAATAATATTACGTTGTAATTTATATACCGTTCAAGGTTCATTAAATACGCTTTTAAAACTGACATTTTAACATCAACCAGTGTTTCTCCATTAATTTATTGTTACTTTCAATTTAATTTTAGAATTACTTTATACACAGAAATGAATGCTTATTAATAATAATTGATGAAGCAATATTATATATGTATAATAAAAATTATAAAGACAAAAAGATACTTTTGTTATGGCTCCAATTTCTACGGAGGATTATATGAGATTTAAATAGCTTGAGGATTAAATTGAAAGATTCAGAGCCTAAATAATTTCTAGAAAGTGTCGAGAGACGAAGATAAGCTATTTCTCGTTCGATTCTCATGTAGTGTCTTAAGTAGATAGGGCAATTGATGTCTTATTCGCCAGGATATCGTTCCTCTCGATCAAGACATTGTCTAAGAAGTAATTGAAACTGGCGGTTTCGTGTACCTAACTACTGTCCATCGTCACCAAAAAGAACATAATGAGGGCTAGGAATGATATTAGCACCTTGAGAATACTTCAAGACAAACGAAACCAAAAGACGCGTGTCAGTTATCTGAACTTTACTGTAGACAGTATAAGCAAGAGAATCCTTGATGTCTACACATAACACTACTTATTATTAGGTAATCTGGCAGTCGAACAAGTGAAACCTCTTAAAGCTTGCTCTTTATAAAATATACGTTTAATCAATCAGACAAGACAACATATAATAATCTTGTGTTGTGGAATAAAAAAATAGATTACATAAAAAAGACCTTTGAACTCCATATAACAATAAAGTATGTAATTTTAATATATAATCCATTAGTAATTTTGGAAAAAAATATTGTTTTACTCACGCCCGTTTTATTTTTGGTTATGTTCGCTCCGACTAAGTAACTAAAGTTTACGGATTATCTCCTGGGAACTATTTCGACCAAATAAAAATATTTTTCGTATTATTCAGGAAGCAAGTTTTTACATCACAAATAGATGGACAGATTTTTATTTATGCCTTTAGTTTTTATATGTTGTCATAAATATCGTCTTAGTTACCTTAGGTACCATCAACTTATTAGCTTAACTATCAGTTTTAATTAAGACAATTGATTAACTTATATCTGTGCTTTCATACTTGAAAGTTTATTTACGGAATCTATACATATAATAAAATTGGAATACTATTAAAATAACTCCTATTTACTAAATGCAATGTGTGTTAACTCGACATTTACCAAAAAAAAAAAACATTTTTGTCATTTTTGTCTGTCTCTATTTGTTCCGGATAATCTCTGGAACGACATCAATAATCAACAATACAATCACGTACATATTTTACAATGTCAACAACAGTGTTAATCACTTACCATCAGGCGATTTTAGTTTAGCTTGAGATTTAACATATCAAGTTTTTGGTGTATGTTTTAATTGATGCTTGATTTTTCAATCAAGTTACGACGAAAGGGAGTGCTATCATAAAGAAAATAAAAAAAATTGAGATAGTCCATAAATCATCTTCCAAACTAAGGAGAATGCCCAATAATAGTATCGCAAAAAATCTTCTTGTGTCTCTTTTTTATAAACTTAGTTATTATAAAGTAAAATTAAACAAATTATTTTAAATATGATGACATTATAATATCTCCGGATAACTTCAAACCAAAAAAAAGTAGTTGTTTCGTCTACATTGTATATTTATAAAATCGATCAACTCAGTCCGATTATGATGACGTTGCGAGTTTCGATTCTTTTTTTTAAAATTAATTTCCGATATACATATCGTAGAATTTTTTACATTTTATCTAAAAATACTTAAAATATGCATAACACTATTATAATATATGCAATATGCATTAAAAAGACTTTTTGTTTATATAGATACAATTTATAAACAGATAATTAATAAAGAAATAATCGATAACTAAATCGATAATAACTTTTACTTCTGTCTGGCAGCACGAGTAATATGTCACTCAGTAACTGTTTTCATTGTTTGTTTTAAGCTCGTGGTAATATTTTAGTACGTGTATAACAGCATTGGTGTTAGTATAAGCTAAAGTGATTGTGAGGCTGAGACTCCTTTGCTTTAGTTATACTTTTAATCCTTGCAGAGTTTACCTTGTGACTTATAATTTAACCACAGTGATTGTGAACGACGTGAAAACCCACCTGTCACTTCATCAGAGAAATGGCAATTAAACCAAGAGATCAGCAGGATCGTACGTTTAATGATGTAAATGCACCAGCCCAATTTTTAGATAACATTTTTGAAGAATATTGTTATATTTTTGAAGAATATAAATGATTAATATGAAATAAAATATTTTTTGTATATTGCCTAATTGTTTTATTTCTCTCTCTCTCTCTCTCTCCATCTGACTCTTTCTCTTTCATTCTTTCAACAGCTGTCACTGCTGGGCTTATTTTCAAACCATAGCGTACCTTAATGTAGATTTAACAACTACTTTTATTTTATTAATAATACTTTTATATTTATTAATTCCGGAGTTTTAGCCATGTTGTTTTATTTTTATATGTTTCTGTAGCATTATCACTATAAAATAAACATGAATTAAAGTTGACACAAAAAAAATTGTGGCGATACTAAAGTCCATAGTATTTTGGGCATTCTCCTTTATCGTTAATTTGTGGCCATTGTACAGCGTTAAATCAATGCAATGCATTATGTACGTAATGTGATTATTCTATGCGCACATTAGTAACATGGTTTTATGCCTAATCAATAACAATTACGATGTTACAGTTGTAGTTGAATTTGGAGCGTAATGATCGGTAATCATTATTAATTTTGTATATTTAGAAAAAAATATATATTCCAAATATTTTATCAGGCGTAAAGTATTTATAATGGTTGCAAAAAATATTACGTATTTATAAGTATTTAGTAAATAAATAATAAAATTTGAACATCAGATACATTACTCTGATCCCAATGTAAGTAGCTAATGCACTTGTGTATTGATATTGAATAATTCATCACAACCAAGTCTCTTCATGTTAATCCACTAACCAGCATTAGAGCTTGTTGGGATAATTTTCGCGCTTCTCCTGAAAAATTATTCAACTCAAGGCAGACGAATTCATAATTATAGCCAAAGATGGGTCTTTCACTCATATAAATAAGCAAAACGGTTTGTTTCTTGCTATAGTACTATTCGACGCTACGACTGTGGTAGACAGGTGAATAGACAGCCAACGCTTGGTATAGTTTACTTGAATGATTGACTAGGTAGTCAATCACTAAAGAAAATTAGTAGCTGATCACTAGTTTAACGACCTCATTGGATGAGTTAGAACGCCTTGATCACCCGAGATTCTGGATTCAAATTTCGAATTGGTCCAAAACAAAAGCTATCGGATTTACCTATCAAAAATATCCCAGTAGCAGTTCAGTCTGGAAGTTAGGAGTGTATTGGACCAAGATTCCTTGATCTCATGTCTGACGTCTTTTCATTCTTCATATTTACCGTCCTTTCGGATTATGAGAGTGAGTGAACAGTCTTTGAGTATGTCCAGCGCAGTTGGGTCTCTGGAGAATGGACGCCGAGACCGAATCGATCAGCGTACATAACCAGTAATAGTATTACGGTAGGCCTTTATATCGAGCAACCTAGAAAATTCATTAAAAATATTATTCAACAGATAATATCTGTTCTACCCATATATTTTTCGACAATGACGAAGTTTGTATTAGATAGTTGAAAACCTAGCAATTATTTCATCCTTCGTTAATTTGATATAGATTTACTCTATGAGTATATTTACTACATATAAGTGTGTAAAATATGTACTTTATAATTCTTTATAGTTTTATAGAAGTTTATGTACTTCAGAATTCAACTGTTCTTTCCTGGACAGTCTCAGGGGGAAGCACATTATACTCAGCTACCGTCTTATATTGCACTTACATAGTATATATGTATATTAAAATTTTAGGTAGACGCAATGTTTTAAAGTGATACACATATATTTTATACATATTGCATAAAATGAATAAAAATAGAAATTATTAAGTACAATTTATTTATTTTGATGATATTATATTTCTCAAACGTAAGGTAATAACCATTCGTTTTTGGTTTTCGCTATGTTAATAGTGCCTCATCTAAATGGTAAGCTTATATCGATTAGACTATTACGTAGTCCTGTTTAATATTATTTCTGCATAAACAGTTTCTCCTGAGACCTCCCGTGGGACGTCGGAATAGACGGTCGGACATACGATAGCGACTTCGAAACGTCTTTGTTTCAGGTATAAAACTACGTTCGTGCTACGGAATACTGAATATTTTGTGATTCTTTTTTTTTAAATATATCTCATAAGTATAGAACTTATTTTGTATTCATTGAGTTGATTGCTTTCAGAGTTTGCAAATTATAGAATATTTGTCAACAAAGTATTATTGTTCTAAATTTAAAAATGTGTCATGAAATAAACAATAAAATATTTTTTATATCATAAGTAGTTTATACGATTAGAACAAGGATAAATTCAGCGTATTATTTCTGGGTATAATGAAACTCATTTTAGTTTTCTAAAGCCACGTTTTCTTTTATATTTGAGAGGAACTCAGAGATGTTAGACCTAGAAACTTTTATTCTCTTAGAGTTAAACAAAAGGCACAAAGGTAGGTAAGTAACTTATTCTTTCTTTCTACTAAAGATCAAAGTACAAACAACGGTCAGATCTGAATTATCTTCTAACTCTTTTTAATCAAGTTCAATGTTGAAAATAAATACTTGTAATGATTATTCCATACATAGACTTTGTGTGATTGGAATTTATGACCCCGTGATGGAATAACGTTATAAATAATTTGGAAATATTTGTAGTATAAACAAATTCGCTTTTCATTTCAACTGGTTTATCAATTTCTTCCTAACTACAAGTTTGATGCTGCTCTATATTATATATTATATATGTATTCATGAATTGTCCATGTCGCAAAGACGTATAATAAAAGTTATGAAAATAAAATTCATTTCGAACTTAGCATTCTAATATCTTTTATATTTCTTTTTTTATTAATTAATATACAATAGTTAATTACAGAATAAAAAAAGCATAATATTATTTTCAAAAATTTAAATTTAAAACTGCTGAAACAAAATCAAAAGCCGAGAGTTGGCAATTGGCAAGTGTTTGTCGCATCGAGCTGATCCGTGATCTGCAGCCGAATGCAACGGAATGCACAATGCATACAAAGTGAAATGTGAATCTAGCGAGCTGTGATTTCTGCTTCTTATATACAGATGGCTACGAAAAGTGTCGGAGTGGTTCAACGGGGATATCATTGTCAGGCAGCGTGAAGCTATTTATGACAAATAGATTTTAAGTATGTATAACAATAGCCTCTTAATTTTCCACTGCTGGGCTAAGGCCTACTTTGAGAAAAAGGTTTGGAACATATTCCACCACGCCGTTCTAATGCGGGTTGGTGGAATACACATGTGACAGAATATCTATGAAATTTGACACATCTAGGTTTCCTCACGATGTTTTCCTTCACCGCCGAGCACGAGATGAATTAAAAGCACATTAATATTTAGTGGTGCTTGCCTGGGTTTGAACCCGCAATCATCGTTTAAGAAGCACGCGTTCTAGTCATTGGTGTCATTGAATAATTTATTTCGGATCTATAAATTTACAATAAAAGTTTAAACATAATTCTAAAATAAAAAAATAATATTGTATAGTGCCCTTAAACGCATGAGTTAATCTGGTATAAAAATAATCTAATACAGATTCACATTTATATTATAAATGAATACTAGGTTTAAATATATATTTTAAAAACTAAAATTCTAAATAAAATAAAGGTAATAAAAATATGAGTCTAAAGCTAAAATAAAAAAATTATTATTAAGGAAAAATAATATAAAACTTTAAAGTAATTGTTATTCCTAGTAAGATGTAACAAAACGATTATAATTTGGTTAAACTTCTAATCTTTGGACCAAATTTATAACGTTTTAACAGATATTCTGCGAAATGTGAACGAAGAGAGATAAATGTACCACAAAAAGGTTGTTCTTCTAAAGATAAGGCCCAGTAATTAATAAAACTCTTAAACAAAATTGACTTTTTTAATGAAACTAATCTATGAAAATTAAACATTGTTCTATTGGTTCATAAGAATAAGAAAATCTTAAAAAAATCCGGCTGAATATTTATTTTCAGTGTCTTTTTCAAATATTATTTTGCAAGAATATTTAAAAGCAATATTTCTTCCTACACCTCCGTCTATAAAACCTATACAACGGTTCACTGAACATGAATTATTATTAAGCTTGTTACAGGTAAAAATATTTTTGCATTCTCTCCTCTAGAGAATTATTTCGTTTTCAAACAGAAAAAAGGAAAAGTACCTATTTGTAGAAATATTATAAAAACTTAAGTATTCGAACGGAATCGAAAAACTTTATTATAGTATTTATATTTTACAAGTAATAGGAAAAAAAACTATGTTTTCGGATGGTAGTTGTGTCTAATAATAGCGCAGTCCTATATCACAGCAGTGAGCAATACTGCAGCATCCACAGACATTAAAAAGAAAAGAACGCGTTCGATTGAGAATGCCTAGTGCGACAGTTTCAATTTGTAACGTTACATGTAGAAACGTTTTACCTAAATTCGGTAGCAAGCTTACTTATTACTTTGTGACAATAAATTAAATAAATTATTTAAAATAATACATTTTTTGTCCCAAAGTTATAATATCATCACCGAACACTTTATTTCGGGTCTAGAATTTAATAAATAGTTTCAAAATATTACCCTTAAATAAAAAAAATATAGCTATATATATATATATATATATATATATATATATATATATATATATATATATATATATATATATATATATATATATATATATATATATATATATATATATATATATATATATATATATATATATATATATATATATATATATATATATATATATATATATATATATATATATATATATATGTAGGCATATACGTTTGTAGCTTTCTATATATAATGTTAGTTTAAGAAAAAATAATATGAATGTACATTATATATCCTATTTTCTTAGTATAATATATATACCCTTACAACGTTTTTAGAAGTAACTTATGAGAAAATGGTTCTAAGTCACATAATTATACTGCTGTTCCAGCAGTATAATTATTGTTATTATATTCGAATATTATTATGAAATCTTCTAGAAACACCTAGGAGACAGATTGTAAGAACATATATGATAATTTTATTTCATATCACGGAGTAGCAAACTTTACTCATAGCACACACATCGTAATCTCCAATTTTTCCTCCTGAGAGGTAAAATAAAAAATGCAACCTCGGTCCCAAGACGGCACTCAAAATACCTCCATACCAAATTTTATCTAAATCGGTTCGGCAGTCTAAGCGTAAAAAAGGTTACGGACAGATCCACAGACATTTACATTTATAATATTACTATAGATTATTACAACTTTAAAAGATTTACGTAGCCTGTAATTCACAACTGTACACGCTTAAAGGCTGCCAAGTTGCAATCACAGTTCACAATTTATATCCTTACATTATTCAACGATTCAATTAAAGCCATGTCAACTTTTATAACGCAAAATTATTTTAAAGTAGTACTTGTTAGTTAACTGAAAAAGTCGGTCACATGTTGCCTACATACGGTTACTTTTATAAATAATTGAACACTCATTACAAAGTTCGAACCGGATTATAAAAGCAGAAATACGGAGCACCAAATTTATTAAGTAAACTTAAAACTGTAAAGCAGTTTGTATGCGTCGATTGTAACATTAATTCGGTTTATTTTTCCGTACATTGTAGTGAGATCCATTAACATCAACTATGTAAATGTATAAATTTTTATTTATTTATTTAAAGTAAGCAAACGAGCAAAATGGTAAGCAACGAGTACATTCGCTATAGACACTTTTGCTGTAACAAACACAACACTTGTTTTTGAAGTGGGAATGTGCCACCGTCAGCGTTGACGATGGTATATCTCTATTGGTTGTATTACCATGTATCTGAACAAGAGTGTAATTCAGAACATGTTTCTTGGCGGTAGCATAGAATAGAAGCGTTGCTTGCTTGGTGTTAGCGCTGAAATCATCTGTTAAGATTAAAATGTTTTTTTGGTCAATTGGTCCATACCGGCTCGTCAAAAATTACTGGTTGCGGCACTTGGTTGGTAGGTTTTATTGCACGGTCGTCAACTCATCACATATTTTACGGTCAAATTATCAATCGAGTGCAAAAAGGAGGAGTTTATCAATTCGTCTGTATTTTTTTTATGTTTGTTACCTCATAAATTTTTACTAGGTGGACCGATTTTGATAATTTTTTTTTGTTTGACCGGATCCAAACATAAAAATAATTACGTTATATAATCGTAAATTGATTTTTAAGTAGTCTAATATTTTTAATTTAACTTTACTTAGGAGGACTCTAAAAAATATGTTGAATGCGCAATTATTTTTATTACTTTTTAGTGCATGTTCATTTGTTTTAAAATAGTGTTTTGTTTGAAGTCGGTTTTTCTTTTTGTTAAATTTTTTATTTATCCTATTTCTGTTTAATGGGTAAGTGAGTCAGAATAACTAACACAAGAGACAAATCAAAGTTGTTCCGTCTAGCTATATACCAAAAAATCACGTCTACTAAGCATATAATTACATTTTCAACCGACTTCCAAAAGGAGGAGGTTATCAATTCGTCTGTATTTTTTTTTTTTTTTTATGTTTGTTACCTCATAACTTTTCACTGGGTGGACCGATTTTGATAATTTTTTTTTTGTTTGAAAGGTAGTGCTTCCCGTGGGGTCCCATTTTTTTTTAATTTTTTTCCTATGATGGTATCCATATGAAAACGACATAAGTCTTAAATTTGCATTATGTATATGCGCGACAAATAGGTGAATAACTGAAAATCACGTTAACCAATTTTGATAATTCTTTTTTTATTATAAAATATATACTTCAAGGGTAATTTGGTGAAAGTTTGGTAAGGTTCTGAGCACAGGATCCATGACAAAGTAACGGAACGGAAGGGAACGGAACAATTCTGAGGAGCACGTTAGCGATACTCAGTCGAATCTTTTATTTATAGGTTATTTGGATATTTGAGTCACCTTCCGTAAGGTGGTTATGTTTATGTAATTATCATAGTCGAATATTATAATCAACTAGCTACCTACCCCGGCTTCGCACGGGTGCAATACTGATACTAAATATACTACAGAATTTATTTATTTACGACATCACATCGCAAACTTCTAAAATTATCAGTGTTTCTTTACTATATTGTTCATGTATTATATACACCAACCTTCCCCTTGAATCACACTATCTTTTAAAAAAAACCGCATCAAAATCCGTTGCGTAGATTTAAAGATATAGGGACAGAGAAAGCGACTTTGTTTTATACTATGTAGTGATGGAACTCCTATACGGCTCGCAGTTAGGGTGCGATATGGGGCAGAATTTCTTACTATCTTTAATCAAATTTTGTGTATGTGATGTGATGTCATATGATGTACGAAATATAGTTGGTCTTTTTCAAAGTTTTTTTGCTGAGTTCGATTACAGCTCTTTCGAGGGATCCTTGTAGTTTACGCCGCGTGACGTATTAAATCCGCATTTTCGAAAGTCTATTTTGCTTTATTCGCAAGTTTCCTTTGAAATTGTTCTCGAAGTAGTTTCTGACTCATATAATCGGAACGCTTAATCTATCCATATTAAAAAAAAATAGTTAGTCAACATCAGCTTCACTTAAAATCAAAAAATAAATAAAAATTTTAACAAAAAAGAAAAACCGACTTCAAACAAAACACTATTTTAAAACAAATGAATATGCACGAAAAAGTAATAAAAATAATTGTGTATTCAACATATTTTTTAGAGTCTTCCTAAGTTAAATGAAATGAAAAATATTAGACTACTTAAAAGTCGATTAACGATTATATAATGTAGTTATAATTATTGTTATATTTGGAGTCGGTGTCAGCCAATAAAACCCTACAGTATATCTATCAAAAAACAATACGACAATACTTTAACAAATATGTTTTTTACAAATTACCTTTTACACAATAAAATACTGGATCAATCAAGGGGCTCGTATCGCTTCTTTCTTTTGATTGTTGGGGCAAGGGCACCGTGGCTTTTATTTATGCCAATTTTTATTTATGCCAATTAGGGTACAAGTTTCTAAGTTCTTAACATAGTGCTTCTACATTTAACGGTTTGAAGTAAAAGTGTCGATGAGTGTAGATCATTTTGACAATAACTCCAGCTATATACTCCAACGTATTTTACATTGATATTTAAATTGAGACATTTACTGGTGTCAGAAGAACTTTGCCTTGATAATCATTTACTTATCGGCCTGTTCATCGTTAAATAAATTAAGAGTTGATTTGTTATTTATGAGGTTCAATGTCACGGCCGTGATATACCCTATCTAAATAATACCAATTTTCTTTCGTTTAATAAAGCAACAACTTTAATATCTCAATAAACAAGTTTGGAACATTTTCCACATTGATATTCTAATGAAAATACCAACACGATGGTTAGGTCCAAATCTATTTAGATTTGAACCCTTGAACTTCAATTAAGTCCCACGCTCTAGTTATTGCGTCCAATTTTTAAATACCATGTAAGTTGACCTGAGGAGGAAAATTGGTTGTCCTTGTAGAATAATGGCAACATAATTCTAAATTTAAATCCTTCAGTTTTGTAGTACCTTAACTTTTTATTCATTTAAATAGCCTAACCAAAGCTTTTGTATTACATTATTACATGCTTTGTTACAATCATACTAGTTGGTTGATTTAACGTTGACTTAATTTTAAGCGACAAAATATCTCCAGAGGTAATAATGTCTACAGTGTGTCCACGTCCGTCCAACAAATTGAAAACCTGAACAGGATTAAAATTGACCGCCTTTTAAACTTCAATCCGAGACTGAGGTTGTTTTAATAGGATTCCATTTACTACTCTGTTGCTGTCTGCGGTGAAATATTAGTTTATAGGCTAGCCCACTTCCCGCTTTTTACCTCTAAGTCATTGATTTTTGCATTTCATTCCGAGCCGGTTGCATTTAAATGCATTTAGATTTCCATTTCCTATTGTAATAAAATTGTTAATAGATAAGTTTATTAAAATCGCTTCGAGCTATTCGTTTTCCAGCGAACCTGAAGACAACTGCTCAAGAATATTTTCTTCTTTACTTAATGTACTTTAGCGAGTTAATACTTTTTCGTCGTGGAATGTTGCCAGTTAAATTTTCGCTACAGAACAAACTTTTGAAATTTAATTGCCGTGATGGAAAATGTATTTAAAGCATCGTCTTTCTTGATAATAACTTCGCCGTTCGAAACGAAATATTAAAAATACATTAAGAATCGATTATAATTTTAAGTTGACCTTATATTTTCTTTAATGAATTGTACACGGATTTAAATTGAAATCGTCAA
This sequence comes from Vanessa cardui, assembly GCF_905220365.1. Classification (NCBI taxonomy): domain Eukaryota; kingdom Metazoa; phylum Arthropoda; class Insecta; order Lepidoptera; family Nymphalidae; genus Vanessa; species Vanessa cardui. The sequence goes on from NC_061137.1 coordinate 6,424,130, forward strand.
TTAATCAAAACATGCCTCAATAAATTACCATTCCGTCAAGTGTTTCTACCAAACTGCATTGGAGATACAGTATCTCCTGTACAGTTTGATCGAAGTCAATGGTTTGATGGTGGTGGTGATTTTACATTCGTAAAAATAGATACACACTTTATTATTTCACAATAATAATATTACAAAATATAATATGCGATGAATGTTAATAGACCAGGCGCAAGAATAGCTATATGTGTCTCAGGAAGAAAAATGCTAGAAGGCCCAAAAATGAGTAAAAAACTACTGACCGTTAAGTCATTTAAATATTTGTACGGTTACCATAGATGAGCTACGCGATAATAGTCTGAACCAAAACAAATTAAATGCATTTTATTGAAGTAAACTTTGCATTAAAGTATTTTTGAATCGTCCATCCACTTTACCACCGTGGCCAAATCACTAAATGTAATAAAATCATATACAACAATAACAACAGCCTGTAAATTTCTAAGGTCTGGGCTAAGGCCTCTTCTCCCTTTGAGATCCTCTGGGTGGGGGTCGATGGGAGGCTAGTCCGGCACAGAGTGAGCTGCGGCGTTCAACAAGGGTCAGTTCTCGGCCCAATTCTGTGGAACGTCGGTGTCGACTGGCTCCTGCGCGCTCCCGTCCTTCCCGGAATGGGGGTGTTGTGTTACGCTGACGACACCCTCGTCACGGCGATTGGGCGGGACTTCCAGGAGGCGGCTCGCCTCGCTGAAGTCGGAACAGCTCTCCCCGTGGACCGCATGGGAATGCTGAGCTTGAGGGTCTCCATATCCAAAACAGAGGCTCTCCTCTTTCACGGTCCACGGAAAGACCTCGTCCACGAGGGGCGAGTATCACCTCCCCCCATCTAGGTAGACGCCCTCACCACTAAAAATCGGGCCCTGCTGCGAAAGCTGCAGAGGGTCATGGCTCTCCTCATAGGTCTCTCCCCGCCTCGATAGGCGCCACAGGGACCAGGGGGGGTCCCAGTACCCTAGGAATCCCCCCTAGGTTTTGGAGACCCGCATAGACGGGCCGACCGTCAGGGCGTCACGGTAGAATGCGTAAGCGATCCCATGGCGTCCGCCGAAAGACCGAGAGGGTACCGCTGGTTTTTTAGTGGGTAAACACTCGGCGGCCAGTGCTCCGGGGAGATGTTCCATACCTTCTCCCTTTGAGGAGAAGGTTTGGAACATATTCGTAAGTTAGTAGAATGCACATGTGGCAGAATTTCTATGAAATTAGACACATGCATGTTTTGACGATGTTTTTCTTCACCACCGAGCACGAGATGTATTATAAACACAAATTGAGCACATGAAAATCAATGGTACTTGCCTGGGTTTGAACCCGCAATCATCGGTTAAGATAACCACTGGGCCATCTAGGCTCACAAATTACACATTTTCGAAAAACTTAGGATTGCATCGAATGATATTGAAATAATTCGGTGTTAATTGTTATGTTAATTGCGAAAACATAGACATGGAAGTGCTAATATTATTTTCGCTCTAATTTTTTTTGTTTAACTGTTACATTGGCAATTAAAGTTGCATACCACTTATGTTTCGTCATTCCGAACTAATCTCACCTCGATAAAATAAATATAATTCTCGTGAATGCAAATGTGAGATTGTTAATTTGCTTATACGGTACGCTTTTATTCTTTCGCACTAAACTGATTATTATGACATTGGCATATAGTTCCGAACAGACTTATTTAAATACTAAAATTTATGTCAAGATCACATTCCACATTCTAGCAAATTATGGATTATGGATTGAACCAAACTGAAGAACTAAGATGTTACGTTTCTGTTTGTATATGTCCCCATATAATAACACAGGCTCACTCTTTCTTCAAACCGGAACACAACAATAATGAGTTTGTTTTTAGGCGAAAGAATATCTGATTAGTAAACACCGGCTTATAAAGAGCTCTTTCGCCATATTTTGCGAAATACACATTACTATTTCATTACCTTATGTTAGTAATATAATATATGTAAATGTACATGAATTAATTGTATTACTAATTATTCTCGATTTTAAGTTTTAATTACATAATTGTTCGTAGTTAATAAGTTACATATAATAAATAGCAATGAATGTGTTTAGTTCACAGCCGTTTGACATAATCATTTAACGTGTAACAAAAAAAAATACACAGCTCAAACAATGAAATTGGTGCAACAATTCATTGAAACAATGTTGCGAGAATCATATTGCGAGGCACAAAACAATACGAGTACAATCACTGTTAATCAAACTATTGTGAATGTTGGTGTGACCAATCGGAGTTAAAGGTTAGCCTACAATAACTACATAGTCACTATTCCACGCACACTGTACACACAATTGGCAATTTGAGCAATAATTTTGTGTCATAAAAAAATAGAGCGAAATTGTCCATTTCATAAAGGTAACATGTATGTGTCCTAAGCAGATTATAATTTTTAGCAATGACATTCCGTTTACGGCATTATATTTTTGTGAGTATAATTTACAAATTATAATTTCAAATACTGCGGTACTTTATACGATATTGTTGCTATTTTATTACTAAACAATTTTGATACTTTTGTCTGATGTAAATATAGCTTAATTTTTTATTTAGTTACCCAGCTACAGAAAGTTTCGTATACAGTATAGTAAGCACTGTTGATATTTGGACTATTTATAAAGCCTGTACCCTGACAGTATCTGATTAAATGTCAGCAATTTTTGTTGCACCTTTTGCATCCAATTTAAAAACGTATGTGTATAAAAATAAAGTTTAATTTTGCTTGAAGTATTTTGTAATATTCTTTACTGGATCGAGTGTAGGTAAATGGAAAGGCGTGGTAGAACGTTCAACAATATAATATCCATTATTAGTAGTAAGGTGATCTAGTTGTAGGTCTGCAAGTGCGGTAGAATGCGGACGCCCACGCCCCTGGAACCTTGGAGAGCAGGAAGTTGAAAGCAACTTTTATAATCTTAGTTTTTTTTTTAAATGCCAGCTAATATCGTAAATTTATACAAACTTTTTTGTTTTAAATGTATTTTTAATGGAATCAATTAAAAATATATAATTATTTTATACAATTAATTGGGATAATTATATATTTCTTTCAAACACGCCCATTAATTGTTATTTAATCGTACGCCATTAAAACTTTTTTTTCGACTTTTATATTTCGCTTCTCATGTGTATTTTAATATAGTTTCTATGCTTTGCACATGTCTTATTTCATAAATATATGTACTATACAATAAGGATAATATTTATTATGAATTACGCCAAATGGCGTAATGGAGTGTGTTACGAAAATGTAATATTGAGTCTAGTTCGGAAACAAAGGAAGTAACTTTGCTCTCTCCTTGTTAAACAACTGTATTTATACTTCAATATTGGTTATCGGATGGAATAATTTAATCTTAAATTTCGTTAAATAATCTAAACTTATATTACTTTATGTAATTTCAGTTGGTATTAAATAAAATAATTACAGATTGAGAAAAAGTTAGGAAATTTAATAAAACATTAATTAATAATAATTAAGATAATAATAAATTTATTTACAAGTATGCAACTACTGCTTTAGACGTTCCATTATGTATCCCATACTCAGTAATGATATTAACAACACTTTGTCCATTAGCACACAATATCACAGCAAACAACAATTAAGAAATGCTTTCGAAGCAAGCGAGCATGTACCCGCAGCGCTACCCTCTGATGACTCGGCGAATTACTAATTGATGCGAGCTTTTTACGTTTCAGCCATTACAAATCGCCGAGTGCCTTTTCTCTAAGTAAAATTTATACTTTGTGGAACGAGTAGGTGTAACCGTCAGGAGCACGGTTCAGACTGAACTTGCCCGGAGGGAAGAAGCGCGATGGTGGTGGCGTGGTGGGCTCGTAGTAGTCTTGGTGAGAAGGCTGTGGTGCGTTGTATTGTTGAGATTGAATTCCACTGTATTGAGCTTGTTGGACTCCTGGGTAAATGTTGTTGGTGTTGCTCTGCTGGGGCTGGTATTGTGGCTGGGGTTGGTACTGTGGTTGTGGTTGCGGTTGGTATTGTTGCTGGGGTTGGTACTGAGTTTGAGCTTGGTATTGAGGTTGTGCCTGGTATTGCTGTTGGGGAGCACCTTGGTTTTCACGTTCGTACAGTTCAGGGTAGTATTGGCCATCGTCAACATTGGGTTTTCCGCCATAATTACGAGGAGCTACAGGAGCTGAGTACTGCTGAGGAGCGCTGTACTGTTGTGATTTATAATCAGGAGAATTGTAACGAGGATCAGGTTGGTATCCAGGAGTGGGTGCAACTGGCAGAGGCGCGGTGGGAATGTGATCACCAGTAGCTTGGAATCCATTTTTGCCAGCAACGTAGCTCACAGTTTTCCTTTGGCCTGTAGGATCGATGTAAGAGTAGCTTCCTCTCCTGTTGCCATCAGCATCTGTCTCTTCTTTGAAGTCGATGCCATCCTCTTGCTGGTAAGCAGCTCCAAAAGCTCCGTTTCCGCTGAGGTAACGAGCCTCTTGAACAATGGCGGCAGTTTTTGGATCACCAGCATATTTGGGAACACGTCTTGCTCCTTCATGTTGCTGGCACGCGACCGCCGCGATCACAAAGGCAAATACAAAGAGCCTATACATTTTGCTCAAAATGTGCACTGCTCGCGTGAAAGTAACAAAGTGTGTACTTGCGTTCGTTTTAACTCGTTTTATAAGACAAGTAAAGGCCTTGACGCATATTGGAAGGGCTTGCGGGTTCGACCACGAGTTTATAACATGCGACTACGAAATATTATCTTTTTGCGGTACAACGGATGTATGGGGCGCATCTAGGAAGTGATATTACGCTGCGGATAGCCACTGTCGTTGTCCTTAGAAAACTTATTTGGACATGTTTTAATGTCATGCGTGACATTTTAAGAATTTACCTTGTAACCATGAGGTAGTAGGTGTTACGTCGTATAATAATTAGGCACTTGAGAAATCCAGATTGGTAATGATTCTTTTGTTTTTTTACTTACAATATATCTTATTATTACTTTTAGATTTTCTCAACAGATTAATATAATCAAATTATGCAAACTGTTGCCTATTAGCCTTACCTTAACTTTATGCATACATTGATTTCTTGTATCTTTTATTACCGGTACCAAAATTTAAACATATTGTATAATATACTTTTATATTGTGCTTATACAAATGACAACTAATCATAAAAATATACATGGATGAATTTTCTAATTAAGAAATACAATATCCGTGAATAGCGAGCTGAGATGGCCCAGTGGTTAGAACGCGTGCATCTTAACCGATGATTGCGGGTTCAAACCCAGGCAAGCACCACTATATACATGTGCTTAATTTGTGTTTATAATTCATTCGAGCTCGGCGGTGAAGGAAAACATCTTGAGGAAACCTCCATGTATCTAATTACATTCCACATGTGGAATATGTTCCAAACCCTCTCCTTAATGGAAGAGGAGGCCTTATCCCAGCAGTGGGAAATTTACAGGCTGTTACTTTACTATACTTTACAATATTCGTGGTTTAGTACATTATGACATACATTATTGCAATTTCCCTATACCTCTAGGTTAATAGCTGACTATTTGGTTTTTTTAATGGGCGAAAATGTAGTTCATACTCGAAATACCTCTCCGTAATACGTTTCCGTCTCTGTTATCTATAATTCCATCAAACATATTATATTTCAAAACTTAGACTTGACACCTTTTTTTATTACGTTAAATATTTGAAGTTAAAAGCGTTGAATATAATATTATAAACAAATTATAAACCAGGTCATGTCCTGAGCGTATTTTGTTACATACTTGATACAATCAAGTAATAGATACATATAAATACTAGTTGAACTTGTGGCTTTACATGCGAAATTTACAAAACACATACTCCCAATCCCTGTTTCATCCACTTAGGTTTGGAATTTATCCGTTCTTAACGGATGTCACACCCTACAGCCTATAAGGAAGCACCCTGCTATATTTTAATTTTGTAGGTGTTATACTTTCTGCGATTTTGATGATTTATTTCGCTTTTATACATATAGAAGATTACTTCGGATTCCCATAAAGTTATTTTTATTTACTTAGTAATAACCATTACAAACCAGTTGCTAAAAAAACGTGAATCTTAATCCAAATTAGTTTTTAATTAATTTCGTATTTGTTCGTAAAGATTGCATTTTTTTTTTATTAATTTAACGTGATACATAATAAAAACAAATTATTAAAGCACATACATATTACATTGAAATCAGGATTTGATTTGTTTTGCACCCGTGATGGCTGTACAACATGTTTTGTAGTGGCACGCCAAATAATTATGATTGAAAATTGATCAATTGTCACTCATAAAGATGACTCAATTTCTTCCACGACAGCATAATAAAAATAATGTATTCGAGTCTCATTTCCATCCAACAATCTAAGCAAGTTTCCATTTTATTTACTATCTATGGCCAATGCTGTGCTGTGGGCACGTGGTCGTTAGCCTTGCTTGCAGACTTACAGGTTACACGAGACATAAACGATTGAATAATAAAGTGATAGTTGATAACTCAATAATACACTTAATAACAGATAATAAGAGGCTTAGCTAATGTTTTATTGAACAGCTTGCAACAAAACATCAGCTTTGCGGTTTAATTAGATGTCTTAGCGAAGTAAAGTTCTGAGAATCAAATTTCGACCGTGAATGTAAATATACGGACAATTCAACCTTGTAATAGTAGAACTATGCAATTGTATGTGTATTCTTTATTTAAATAATCCGATTGATTGATAATCCGACGCGATTAGTCAGAGATGAGATGATGCTGAATCCACGGCTCTAATAGCTTGGGAGTGTTAGGCTCGGACTACGCATCCGGTATCTCCGGATTCAGATATATACGACATATTTTTTTTCGTCAGCGATTTATGAGTCCACTCGTGCTTGAGGTGCTTTCTATTTCAAATGGAATCGGTAAATTTAGTCTTTATTTTTGTAATTAAGTGTTGCCATAAAAAAACGACTGCTATTTTCCCGTTGTCAAAAAACATAAATAAAATTTTAACAAAAAGAAAAACCGACTTCAAACAAAACACTATTTTAAAACAAATGAATATGCACGAAAAAGTAATAAAAATAATTGCGTATTCAACATATTTTTTAGAGTCTTCCTAAGTTAAATGAAATGAAAAATATTAGACTACTTAAAAGTCGATTAACGATTATATCATGTAGTTATAGTTATTGGTATATTTGGAGCCGGTGTCAGCCACAGTGCCCTTGCCCCAACAATCAAAAGAAAGAAGCGATACGAGCCCCTTGATTGATCCAGTACATTATTGTGTAAAAGGTAAGTTGTAAAAAACATATTTGTTAAAGTATTCTCGTATTGTTTTTTGATAGATATACGTAGGGTTATGTAGGGTTTTATTGGCTGACACCGACTCCAAATATAACAATAATTATAACTACATTATATAATCGTTAATCGACTTTTAAGTAGTCTAATATTTTTCATTTCATTTAACTTAGGAAGACTCTAAAAAATATGTTGAATACGCAATTATTTTTATTACTTTTTCGTGCATATTCATTTGTTTTAAAATAGTGTTTTGTTTGAAGTCGGTTTTTCTTTTTGTTAAAATTTTATTTATTTTTTGATTTTAAGTGAAGCTGATGTTGACTAACTAATTTTTTTTAATATGGATAGATTAAGCGTTCCGTTTATATGAGTCAGAAACTACTTCGAGGACAATTTCAAAGGAAACTTGCGAATAAAGCAAAAATAGACTTTCGAAAATGCGGATTTAATACGTCACGCGGCGTGAACTACAAGGATCCCACGAAAGAGCTGTAATCGAACTCAGCAAAAAAACTTTGAAAAAGACCAACTATATTTCGTACATCATATGACATCACATCACATACACAAAATTTGATTAAAGATAGTAAGAAATTCTGCCCCATATCGCACCCTAACTGCGATTCGTATAGGAGTTCCATCACTACATAGTATAAAACAAAGTCGCTTTCTCAGTCCCTATATATTTAAATCTACGCAACGGATTTTGATGCGGTTTTTTTTAGAAGATAGTGTGATTCAAGGGGAAGGTTTGTGTATATAATACATGAACAATATAGTAAAGAAACACTGATAATTTTAGAAGTTTGCGATGTGATGTCGTAAATAAACAAATTCTGTAGTATATTTAGTATCAGTATTGCACCCGTGCGAAGCCGGGGTGCGTAGCTAGTTGATTATAATATTCGACTATGATAATTACATAAACATAACCACATTACGGAAGGTGACTCAAATATCCAAATAACCTATAAATAAAAGATTCGACCGAGTATCGCTAACGTGCTCCTCAGAATTGTTCTGTTCCCTTCCGATCCGTCACTTTGTCATAGATCCTGTGCTCAGAACCTTACCAAACTTTCACCAAATTACCCTTGAAGTATATATTTTATAATAAAAAAAGAATTATCAAAATTGGTTAACGTGATTTTCAGTTATTCACCTATTTGTCGCGCATATACATAATGCAAATTTAAGACTTATGTCGTTTTCACATGGATACCATCATCGGAAAAAAAAATAAAAAAAATGGGACCCCACGGGAAGCACTACCTTTCAAACAAAAAAAAAATTATCAAAATCGGTCCACCCAGTGAAAAGTTATGAGGTAACAAACATAAAAAAAAAAAAAAAAAAAAAAAAAAATACAGACGAATTAAAAACCTCCTCCTTTTGGAAGTCGGTTGAAAACAACAAGCAGATATTCCATAAATATGTGGCCAACTGAGAGAAGTTACTTTGGATGATTGGCTATCCTAGGATAGACTTAAGCGACTGTATTGATTGATTTTTTTTGACAGAAATCGGCACGAGAAATTATAAACTTCTACTGTCTTTTAAACTGCCTATCATAAAAGCCTAATAATTTGGGATCTATTACTTAATACGCTAACCACAAGACCAACGAATCTACTAGTAATACTCGTATATATTTAATATATACTCACTAATATCTCAATTATTATTATATTTATATAATAATAATTCAAATAAATAATAATTCGTTAAAATTGTTTTTGTTAACAACGAATCCTTAAACCATGCTAATTATTCATATAAATAATTTAAATATTCGTCATACTCTAAAAATATTCTAAATTGTTGTTTATATTAGCCTCAATTAGTAAATCAACATTAGTATTTTTGTACAGTTATGTTGAATTAAATTCAAGCGACCAGCTGTTATTTGGTTTGTTCGAGTTTAAAAATAATCAATTATTGATGCTCTTTGTTATCTAGTAAGACTTTAAATACTATTCTAATTTTCTAATTGAAAAACTGATAGCTTCTTTAGAGAGGCCAGGTTAAGTTAACTTTTGTTTCAAATGATATAAGTTTGGTTTTAAGAAATATATTTATACCATAAAGCAAGATTTATATTATGTTGATATGTATTTAGTATATTGTAAAAAAAAACTATCAGAATTATAAGTAAATGTCCATACAAGTCCGTAACAATTATTTATAATTCTCAGCTCTACAACTTTTTCTCTTATTTAATTTTATATAGTATGATATTTATTTAAATCTTATTGCGTGAAATGGATCATGTCCGAAAGGTCAGCAGTTGCCCGCGCTCAAGGCCGCACCCGGTACGGTATGTGAAGGCATGGCGGATAGATCCAGTTGTATTCGGTATAAATTAATCAACTATTAGTCGTGTAATTTCCGTAGGAAGGTTTAAGGTACATTTTTGTATGTGGCTTTAAAGTAAGCACAGTTTTTTATCTATGTTCAATGTGAATTGGGCAATGATTAATTTAATACAAAGCCTCTTATAAAGCTATTACTTAATTTAAATTTTCCCATGTCCGAGTTGGCAAAATAAATACTTTATACTGATTTGTTCTTTTGATATTAAACAGATATATAGTTAAATGTTAGCATGCCCTACGTTTGTAACTAAAAGTGTAACGTTAATAATCTGTGGTAGGTTTTGTTTAATATTGGCCTTTTTTAGACAAGAACTGTTTATAGGAATTTAATTATTCATATTCAAGACGAAATATATTTTATTGTCTGAAGTCAGCTTTAGTTTTAAACATGTAATCTAATTAGTAACGCGACAGCACTAGTGAAAGAGCGAGATAGATATACATATCAGTAATTTAAAACACAATTTATTCGTATACTTTTTGTATTAACAGAAATAACAATCTCAAATCAGTATAGGTTTTTCTTATATGCCAATTTAAATTACATGGTCGTCTATACATAGAATAACATTTATATTATTACTGTTTTTATTTTGAAAGGATCTTGATGTAACAGCTTTACGTATTACGCACATACTTACGTATTTACTGTACGGTTCAAATACTAAAAATATACCAATATACAAATGAGTGGTTTTTTTATTCTTTGAATTCAATACGACTTGTGTGTATAGTTGAGTGTATAGTTTATTATGTATTTTATTAGAAGAATGCCCTTTGTCCTATTAATATTGTAATATATAATATAATAGTAAGAAAGGCTTCAAGCTTTGTCCTATAACTGATCGAATATATACATGCCAGTTAACGAAACTGCGGTGCTTTGCCATCGACTACTGAGCTTAAAACATTTTTACATACGACTTACCCGAAAGGATAATAAATAAGACTTCTATAAAAAATGTCTTTTGAATTTATTTTTTTTAATGCTCAGCGAAGTAAATACATACATATGAGTTCCACATTTAGATGGAAAAAAAATACTTAGTCTACCCGTGACCATGAACACTGTAAAGTGCTCGAAACGTCGGGATGTTTAAAAAAAAATTAATATACGCGATTCAAATCCGTTATAATTAGTTTTATTTAAAAAAAAATACTTATTCTTATTGGAAGCACGTATTTATGTAATACAAAATCATATACGTACTGTACGCATTATACTATTTGATTGCATAAGACTCCAGCATAAGATGTCCAGCAGTTAAGATATAAAATGAAATCTTAAGTCTTTTATTGTCATCGGGTATTAATAGAGCGAAAAGTCGTGTACACCATTACTATATTTATACAATAAAAAGTTTCTTAATGGTGTAATTGATGTTATATATTTAGTGGCATTTTTTGTCTTTTTCCTCGGCAATGGCGTTGAAATTGTACATTTCGTTGCCTCCTCCTAAATTAACTTTTTGTGGAAAGGTATTTGCCTCTAAAAGATTTTTTCACGTGATTTATCGTTAACTACTATTGTTCGTAAAAAGATGGGAAGTGCTTTATCAAAATATACTAAAGTAGGTATGAATTATTTTGCTTTTAGAATTTCTACTACAGTCGTTATGGGCTAAAGCTAAAAATACGTTCACACAAGGAGATTTTAGTAGGTACATCAATTTTTAAATTGAGATTGATATTCAAATTAAAGTAAATAAAACTTTTTGAATAAAAGTTTGACATTTTATAACTTAATTTAATTTCACGCTTTTTTATTAAATAATTTTTTTTTTAAGTATCTGTTGATCAAAAAATCAATTAAATTGGTCTGCTAAAATGTATTCATTTATCTAACTAGCTATTGATAACACAATAATCACCTTCAAGATCTGATTTTAAGAATGATTATAATTTTAATTCCAACTCAAGAGAATAGTATTTACCAGGTTTACGTTTGCTGAATTTATTTTTATTCATAAGTCACTTTGTATTTTGTGTAGTAATTGAATAGCAGTAAGTCAAGATCTTTGAGAAAGTTTTAATCGTAAAATACTGATGATAAATAATACATTTTCAATTTGTAACAAGAAAAGAACGCACATAAAGATTTAAACAAAACTTGTAAGTTCCAGAATATATTATGAATTTAGCTCGATAATTTAGACTTAAGCTTCGATTGGAATTGGAAAAGTCCTTTAAACTTCTCTTAATGGATTGTTCTTGCTGAACTACTTGGAAAGCTTCCAAATTACAATCAAAACTTTCTTATATATAAAGTAGTTTAAGTTACAAAAAGTAAAAAAAAAAACAATGTGTTTACTGTTCAAGTAAAAGGTGTTTCTAATGTTAAAATGTTTTCATATTATATTAATACTTAACGCTTCTTCGTCCATTCTCATTCTAATGATAAATCTTCAGTGACAATAATCGCTGGCAAAATATATCCTTTAACCACAAAATTTTGCCTTTTTATTTGTTCTCTCTAGAAAACTTATAGTATAGTACATAAAAAACAAAATTATTCCATCTCATCAGCTTCTGAAAGCAATACAATCCAAACATTAATCATGGGAAGTTACAATAGATTATCGTCACTAGTTTAGATTCCATGGATTAGTTGTTCAAATTTATCACGTATTTCAGACACTGAAGATAGTTGGTGTCATATTGAGTAAAAACCTTCGGCGTCCATGTCAACTTTTAATCAGTCCATAGTATAAAATAAAGTCGCTTTCTCCGTCCCTATATCCCTATGTATGCTTAAATCTTTAAAACTACGCAATGGATTTTTTTAGAGGAAGATTTTTGTATGTATTATTATATACAAAAATCTTCCTCTGAAAAAAATCCAAATGGAAAATATAGTAACGTAACACTGATACTTTTATAAGATTCTAATGTGATGTCGTATATAAATAAATTCTGTAGTAAATTTAGTATGAGCTATGCAACCGAGAGAAGCCTGAGTGGTGGCTAGTCTGGAATATAATTATGGTCAATTTTTTTATAAAAAATTATGAAAATATTCCCACAATGAAACCAGATATCTATTATCGTAAATGTTGTACATAGAAGATATATTTACGCGTGCGTATATCTCCCTAATAAGTCTTATAGAAGAAAAATCATTATTGCGCACAAGTTAAGTGGAAAGAGTTAAATGCAAATAAACTTCTTGAAGTAAGAGCGTATAGAAACGGCTTTATTGCTTTATGCAATCTCTCACAACCTTTATCATTTATCTCTTTATTATGAGGATTATAATTAGAGCATTGATTGGAATAAAGGGTTGTAAGACCTTGATATTTTTTATTATTTATTTACTTAAAATTACAGAATAAATGAAATTAACTATAAAATAATTATATTTTTGCTCGTGTTAGAAAACCGAAATGTAGCTTTGTAAAAAACAATAACAAAATCTATCTACAGAACATAAACATTAATTAACATTTTAATACTATTTAATAAATGATACATCAGTCAAAGAATCCAGCAAGTTTTCATTAATGGAATAAAGCCTTCTGGATCTACGTTAAAAATGGGTGTTCCGCAAGGTTCAATTTTGGGTCCCTTTCTATTTCTAGTGTGTATAAATAAATGATCTTCCAAATCCAAGATTCTTCTAAAAGCCTAATTGAATAAAGATTATTTTGATTTTGATTCATAATTAATACTTTTTAAATCAACTATAACTGACTTAGAAAGTATGATTTTAATTTTTTCTTAATGTTACAAGGAGTAATATGGTCCCGTACGTAAGCAAGCACTCGAAGTGCATAACCGGCCGCGAGTGACGTCCCGCGTGCATACGGAATAAATAAATATAACATAAATATCTTCATTTCAGAAATGTCTGAAAATGACAGTCAATAATAGTTATTCAGTCACAAGGCCAGCTGTAAAATAGGTAAATCGATACCCCGGGTATTTCTCATTGGTTTAAATTACGACAAATTAATCAAGTATCAAATACACATTTTATTTAATTCTTACCTAGAAATCAAGCAATGCAATAAAAGTAATGTATATTATGCACATTATTTTTATACCGATAACTATTCTGTCGTATGTGTATATAACAGAAAATAATGCTAGGATTGGATGAACTTCTTGTAAAATAGAACTGCTTATTAAATTAAAAACGTTATTGTATGTGGTTTGTTCGTATACAGTGCAAACCTTGCTGCATATTATTATTCACTAAGTCATAGTAAAATATTGGAAAAGATTACGTCTTATTTTATTGTATTTTTTTCGATGTTTCATATGATTATTGCTCTGTCCAAAGTTCGTTTATTTTCCCATCTTGCTTGTCGCTATTGCTGTTATATTTGCTGTAAAATTTTGACATTTTGAAACAAATGTAACATAGTTTAGGTACAGTCGGGGTAAAAAAAAGTTCGTCAACTTAAGATCTATTTTCGTGTGCTCAGTATGAGTGATAATCGTCTTTACCGATCGAGAATGACATATTGTTTCGCAATGATTTGATGTTTAGATTCAAAAGGTACTAAGAGTTGATAAAGGAATGAATTTGAAAACGAAGGTTTTCTTATTCTGACTGTCCATCTGCACATAGTATAGTTACTTAACATAGTAAACACTGCAACTTAGTACAGGTACTCTATAGCAGACAGGCTGTTGAAACGACGTTACGTGTTGGGGCAAACCAGACATGGACATATTTGCGTAGATAGAACGTCGGCAATGCCATCGCGATATTCATAGACGTTTTTTCAAGAGATAAGAATTATCGGTTGGGACTGATATTTCCTCCACTAAATCTGAACTTAAACTTTTTCAAATAAAAAGGGAAGGAGGCACCTACCTACTTGTGAATAAAATCAAACCGTTTGCAAAACAGATCTGAAGTCCATTAAGTTTTCATTTCTAATCGCTATATTTATAAAATTTACTACTATGTGTCAGTAGATTATAACTTTTATTTTGATTAAAATTTTTAGTATTATTTCTTTAATATTTATACAATTGTAGCTAATTGACTGAATTAGGTACATTGCTAATAGTGCAGAAATAAAATATAGTTGTTTATTTCAATTTTATTTGCAACACGAAATCTTAATTTATAAAAGCTATTTTCTATGCAATAAAGACACAAAGACTGATAATAGGTTTATTATTATTAGTATCTACTCTTATGTTTGAGACTTTTAACATATTAATAATTCTATATTTTAGCCACATTACGTATGTTTGTTCGTCACCGTCTCATATCAAACACGTCGTCTTCATAATGCACATAATATAAACGTCTTTATGTGCCGAAAGAAGGCAATTCCTGGCGAATTCACCAATGACTTTGACAGGTCGGTTCCCGCATTGCGGTGACAGTGCAAACAAATAAGGCAAAGGATTAACATGATTTGGCTTAAAACACACACTGCTTCTTCATAATGCGATTCTGTATTTTCTTTCGGCATGTAATAACCGTTTTAGTAAAATGTTTTTAATGTAAAACGTTTATTTTTTTTTCGTATAAGTACTTATAATTTCTATGTATTTTATAATTGACGAGTATCTCTTTGTATAAATAAACCACACAACTCACACTAGTTTAATTTTTAAGTACCTTAAACAGTGACTAGCAGTAGTCGATTGAGAGCAACACTATTTCTATATTTATCTTAGTTTGCGAACCTTATCTATATTGATTTTAAACGGTTTGAAGAATCAGAACATATATTTGAACAAAGTTTTATAAATTTTTTCATTTAAATGCATTAGTAAAATCTTAATCTTCATTTATCAAGCTTAAAGAATCGAGTTTTATTGTCATACTAGTCTCGGTGAAGTTCATGTCGCAAAGTTAAGTCGTCCTTCTATTGTCTTGTTTGTATCTTTTCTGCGACTCCAGGGTCACAACGAATGGAGATTAATTTATTACGTCGCAAAGAAAACATTGAAAGCGGAAAGCTCTCTATTAAGACGAGCGGGCGTGGAATAGGACGATTAATTATGATTTCTTTTCACGTCCGCGGGCAGTGCGCAGATGTGGACCTCATTTCGTGTTTTAATGGAAATTGATTGATGGAAATTTGTTATGTCAAACATACATTTTAGTTTTCAAATTAAGATTGAAACATTTAATCAAGCTTACAACTAATTATTTGATTAATTATAATTAGTTTTTTTTTAATAAAAAGCCTTTCGCTTGATGTCGGATTCAAAGTCATGTGATTTTATAGCCTTCAAATAATTAGACTAACAACAACAGCCATTGAATATGAGTACATGTATATGATATTGTTCAATGCGCTACTACTTAGGAAGTCATACAGTTCAAATTGCCTATTTCCAGTTTTAACAAACATTTCCACAACGTTCAATCTCTCTCTATATAGATGATAAACACAATATCAACACAATAATATATAGATGATTATAAAGGAGTGGAGCCATTATTTGTTAACTATTAGGCAGGATATATCATATATTTAATTAACATATTAGTCATGTTAAAAATATATAACTGTTGTGTTTCCTGGCGGTTCTACTCGATAGAATGTATATTCTGAACCGAGGTGGTAACATCTCTTTGCAAAAAGCGTACTGTATACAATTATATTTTATTACTGTGTTTCAGTTTCAATCATGATTATTTTGTTTATAGATATGACTCACAAATTTCTTCTTAAGTCTTAGATAGTAGATGCACGCGGACGGTGTCAATAATTTACATATCTGTCTTACTATGAGTGCGTGTTTGCCTTCTCTGTTTACACAAAAAAAAAAAAAAACAATTTTAAAGATATGTGTACAAAAAAATAAAAATTAAATGTATCTTTTATTGACCGTGTTACAAATGCAAATATATTAAACAATAGTTTTTTCGACAACACAAAGTATCTCTGTGGCGCCGTTCAAAAACGTACTGTACTAGCGAGTCTGTTTGTATGTCAAAATGTCAGGTTGTTCAAATTGTTTCCAGTATAAATATAAAAAAAGGCATCAGACTACCGATTGGGTCGAAACTTTTATTACACATGTAAAATTTCCGGCTGAAAAACCTTGAAAATCTGTCTACAATGTTCGGCGTTGGGCAACATTCATTGAACTTGTTTTTTTACAATGTAGGTATGAACGCGGATACCCAAAACACTGTCTAATATTTGTGACACATGTATATATAATACGTTTATGCGTGTGTATCTTTTCCATGAATCTCTTTCTTAAATTGGCATTACATACAAGTTTAAAATTAAAATAAGGTAACATTTATTATAACAGTTGTAATAAGGAATAATATATTTTGAATCTGTTAAACAAAGCACTTATGAGAAAATCTTATGATATTATATATAAACTTAAATAATGTTTACATTTTTAGCAAGTAAAAAAAAAGGTTTTATTTTAAGCTTGTGTTAATATATAAAAAAACTTCATTTTATCCTTAGCCATATTTATAGTAATGCCATTTGTATTAATCATAATATCCATAATAGAAATCTCGTTTTATTTTTATTATATATAAATATTTTCTTGTTTTCATTATGCAAAGCTTAATAAAAGAGTTTTGAGTTGTGGTTAATGCACCATAACATGTGCTTTTCAATAAAATAATATGAAAACACTAGTGCCGCTTTCTATCAAAACATGTAATTCAAACGCGTGTTCCTCAAGTTGGCGAGACGTCATCGTCATTTCTTATAATTACTTTTCCTTACAGTAAACAGTCTTAAGACGAATGCCTCTTAATTACTTATGTATTTAATAAAATAAAAAGCATATTCTAAACACTTCCCAGGAACTCCTAACTACACATTCATTTAATTTCCGCTTCTTTAATTATAAATAGAAATAGATTTTAAAGCGTTTTTTTTATATGAAAGCATTCATGTTAATCATTGCCGGGTATGAATAACTTGTATGTCTGATGAGGTCTCGGCTTTGAATATAAATAGTGTTAATATGATAAATTCGTTTTATGCTGAGTTAATTTTATATTAATTACGTTTCTCAGAAAATTTTAGACGCCGTCTTAGATTACGTGCTTATATCTCATTAAGTAATTTATTAATATCTTATTAAACAGTCAATGTATTGTTATTCTCGAATTATTATTCTTGTTGCCTTCAAGATATAAGCTTTATCTTTTTTAACATCTATATTAGTATTTCGCTATATATTTTGTTGATGTCTGTTTATCTCGTCGCTGAACCTCGACACGTAGAAATCAAATTGAATTCGTGCAATGTAATCGAACAAATAAATATTACATATTTTTTTAAATTATTGTAATAATATCGATTTGAACGAATGTAGGTCACTGTGCACAGACTCAAGGTCTAGCCATCTTCACAGGTGTAATTATATTACAAAAGTGCTAGCGCAAAATAATAATAAGTACTAGTATTGCTATTTCTCCACTCTCAGTCTTTTGAAATATCAACCATGCTTGCATTAAAAGTGATCAGATGAGGAACTAATGGTTTTACGTGCTTTCATAGGCACAATTACTTTTTATCAGATTAATACCTAAGAGCAATTTTATAAAAATGCTTTATAAGCCTGACCCGGTTTTAGGCTAGTAGTCTACGGGTTTTAGATCGTCCGGGGTGGTACCACCCATTTAGTCCATAACCTATTTTGTTATATTTAAATTTTAATTTATTTGCCATCATGTGGGTTTCATAACGCGAGTTGGTGGATACTCAAGGCAGTATTATCCTACTCTTCTTATTCTTCACCACTGAGTTCAAGATGAAGTATACAAACAAATTAAGCATTGGTTAAGCAAATTTTAGTGGTTATTGTAGAAACACTATAGAGTACTGCACCTGTATATGATACAGACAGTAACCACTAAATTGATCAGTCGCCACTGGCCACATGGGCCATCTCGACTGTATAAAGGATACCATTTTTTTTTCTTATAGTATAAAAATTATAATTTCAAATCAATTAAAATCTTATATAAATCAAAATATACTTTATTCATGTACTTTTGAATCGTCATTTAACAACTATATTAATTGTAGATACCCTGGTAGCTTAATTTAATATAGTGGTTCGGAATGCAAATTCTACAAGTAGAACCGACAAGAAACTCAGTAGTTACACTTTAGCATTTAATTTCTTATAGGGCCAATGTCACTGGAAGGTGACTTTTTAAATTTATTTTTTTTTTAATCAGGATCTTCAGCCTTAGGTATAAACTAACCATTAAACTAATAAAGTTGTTAGCAAGCGTTATAATGAGTTTGTTAGTGAGTGAGAAATGTCAATAAAATAGTATGTGTATTACTTGCTAACAAAATTACGTTTATACCTGCGTTTTATATCTTAGATTAAAGTTTTATCATTTTTATAATGGCTCCAGTTAACTTGTTTCGTGGAGTTCGTGCAAATCGCAGATCACACGCGACGGCCTTACGTGAAACAATTTGTTATATTTAAAATAATGAAATATTCTACAAGCGTTTTGACACGAACGAGTTTAGATTATTTTTGACGTGTATATAATATTATCAACTGTTTCTAAAGTGTAACTTTTAAATGTTATATTACGAAAAGGTAACAACATCGAGGTAGACAGAACCTGTGGACCTGATAGTCGTGGATGGTTCTCTAATCGAAGATTATGGTTTAAACCTGGAAGAACTCTACAGTTTTTTTATGTCATTGGTAGGCGGGCTGGCAATTAGCTCCACAGAAGGCAAAGCCTAGTGAGGACCTCACTGCCCATAGGCTTTACCAACCTTGGGATATGTGACGTTATGTTCTTGACTTACTCTGACTTACTCTATGAAGTATTGTTGATTGTCAGGAGAATGTGTTATGAGTGGGTAGGTACCACTTAGATCCAGCTTGTACAAAACCCTATACCAAGCATTCCCATTTATGTTCGTAATTATAAATCTAGTTCTTAGGAATAAAGGAAATTGGAATTCACATGCATCTGCATGTTTTAAGTGTTGTATAAAACGAAAAAAATGGTGTCATATATGTATATAGTTTTATTCAATGAGGAATCATGGATCGCGATAAAATAAGATTGAAAACTTGAGTTCTTGTTTTATTTTAATTTTTTTACCAAAATATTAACGAGATATAGGAGATAACGAATTTCGTTTCAAAGTAAAACTAAATTGTTGCATAGGAAAATTTATGTCTTACTGACAGATTTTGTCATTATACAGCACCTATATTGTAATTTTCGAAAAATTATGTATCATATTGAAACATTAATAAAGTTGAAACCTTGCATTCCTTTGATAGCATTGGTAAATAATTAAACAGTATTTAAATTTAACGGGTGAATAACGGCTAGTTCTAGCTTCGCTTTTTAGGAGAAGGTTTGGTGCGCGTTCCATCCCGCTGGAATTACAGACAGACATGGGGATGTCAAATGCAGGTTTTATAATTATATCTTCACCATTGAACGCAATACGAATTGTAAATACAATGAAATATAATTGAATGTGCTTAGTTTTGAACCTGTAGTCTACGATTAAGTTTCGCTTATAGCACTAAACCATCGCGGCTATATAACGATATGAATTTTGTTACAAATCCTCGTAAATATTGTTATAATTTGAATGGAATAGAACAAACGATTTCTGTATATTGATTTATACTTAAACATTCCAAGATTTGTTTATCTTAAAATCTCACTGTTAGACACACCTATTTCCGTAGATAGGCCGCCTTTAAGACGGGTCTCAATGAGAGAGATAGCAAATATTGATTTACAGCCCTCGATACAGAAATGGAATATTAATTTCGCATAACAATGGTTGCAAGCAAATTAAAGTGTGCCAGATGTCTTCTTCAGATGTCTGCTGTTTCCTTTTATGTTTGTCGATTTATTTTAAATCGTATTTCGAATTTTTAGATGTTTTTTTTTTATAAATTGATCATAGAACACCTATGAAAAATTCGAGTACTATTTGTTGTCATTTATTTGATACAGTGTGTTTTTGGTTTTGATATTTAACAAAATTATAATATGACCTGTTATCAGTTATGTGCTATATATATTTATATAATTTATAGAAATTAAATTACGTTAGGTGAAATGATGAAATATTTACTTAACATTTAATTTTCCAGCGAACAAATAGACTCATTTTTATATGAAAACCACTGTGAGAAACAGTGATATTTTTCATAATTAAAAACTTCATTTGACGATATCAATAACTCAAATTCGCCAATGTTTTTCACACCCCACAAAATTCAATATAATCATGAAATAACCGTAGCACGTAATGAATATAATATTTTAATGTAACGCGCTTGGTTTTCGCGATACGCAACCCGATTTTAATTACTGGGCTCAAAAAGCATCGTATCAACGCGGCGCGGACACGGGAAATAATTACATTATCTCATAGTCGCGTGCGATAAGTAAAAACGTTACACGTTAAGTAATAATATATTTACACATGCGAGTTGTGCGGTGCGTGAGGCGGCTAATAGCTAAATAAATGCTAGACACGTATACGTATAAATATATAAATCGCAAGCTGTTTCATCCAATTTGTAATCTCTGCTACTAGCTATCCCATAATTGAGCCGGGATGACCCAGTGGTTACAACACGTGAATCTTAAACGACGCAATTATCGTTAAAGATTCACGTGCTTAAAAACAGGCGAGAACTGAATTATTATGTGCTTAATTGTAGTTTGAAATTCATCCCGAGTTCGTCAGTGAAGGAAAATAACGTCAGGAAATATGCATATCTCAGGTGAAAATATGGCATATGTTGGCTTGATAATCTACATTGGAGCAGCCTAGCAGGATAAGATTCAAGCCTTAAAAACCAAAGGACACCTTAGCCCAGTTGTGGGATAATTGTAGACTTCTTTACGATAATCTCTATGTAAATTCATTACTATAGAGATTAAGAAAAAAT
The DNA here is from genome assembly GCF_905220365.1 of Vanessa cardui. Taxonomy (NCBI): domain Eukaryota; kingdom Metazoa; phylum Arthropoda; class Insecta; order Lepidoptera; family Nymphalidae; genus Vanessa; species Vanessa cardui. The sequence goes on from NC_061137.1 coordinate 6,445,749, forward strand.
GTCGATTAAAATTCTGCCATTTGGTGGATATCTAATCCATTGTTATCTTTTAATTGATTTGGAATTTTTCTTTTTATTTTTTAGAACTTCGTCATATTATCTCACAAAGTATAAGAATATATATTTGATTTGGTATTTCAATAACAAAAGTGAAAGTATAGCACAGGATATGGCTAAACATTTATAAAATTTAATATTTGCATGTTGGTCTTTAATGCGTTCCAAAAACTATGCGATCGTGACGATACTTAGATGAAGTGTTCTACGTATCCTAGCTTACGAATATCCTTCTAAAAAAAATAAGGTTTAGGTAATCTTTTTACAATATAAGTGAACTATTTTAGAGCCTTATTACGCGTGCGGAGCCAGGAAATAAATCGATTACATAATACATTCATTTGTAAACGAATCAAAATTTGTTTTTGTATTATATTTAACGATAAGGAAAAAAAATGTTTTAAAACTTTTTGCAAACACATATAAATCACGTACAAAGACACCCGTTTTGTATTCCATAGTGTTTGATATAATATATAAACATGCAAACGAGATATAGTATATTTATTGCAAAATGTCACGCACGCGTACACTAAAAGCGAGGCAGTTCAATCACAAAATCTAATTCGAGCTGAGTGGTCCGCAAGAGTTCCTAGCGATTTGATTTAATAAAATATTTATGAAAGAATGCAACTGTGAAACATGGATGGTGTATTGCTTAAGTTGCGAAACAGGCAAAGAGTAATAGGGGTTATTTAAAACGTATATTAAATTAAATTATACTTTATTCATATAGGCTGGGACTGCGGCTTTATAAACTACCCAATAGACCGAGATGGGCCAGTGGTTAGAACACGTGCAATCTTAATCGATGGTTACGGGTTCAAACCCAGATAAGCGCCACTGAATTTTCATGTGCCTAATGTGTTTATAATTCATCTCTTGCTCAGTGGTGAAGGAAGATATTGAGTGGAGTGCCACTAACGACTTCAAGCACTTCTTAGGAAAAAAGCTATTGTTTAGAAATTTATTGTTGTAAATAAATGTTTCTGATAATGATAATTCCCATGAACTGAGCCTAAACTAAATTTTAGATATTGTGACTATGAATCTGTCATTAAAAAACTTTTTGACATTGACCTGTCATTTTTATGGAAAAAATTGTAACTCTGTAGATGAAATGATAGAAATGTTTTATGATACTTTATTAATTATTATTAAAAAAAATACTCCAAAATCCAAGTCTCGACGGTAAACATCCTATATGGTACTCGCGCTCTATTATATCTACTCTCAGGGAAAAGGCTAAATATCATAGAATATTCAAGAAGTATAAAAATCCTATGGACAAATATACTTACGATCTTTTAAGAGATCGCTTAAATGAGATGATACTTGAATGTCAAATTATTTAAAGAACATGTATCTGATCACATTCGCAAAAATCCAAGATATTTTTGGATATACTTTAAAGAGAAAAAATGTAATTCTAAGTCAATTCCTAATCAAATGATTCTAAATGATAAAAAAGTGACCGGAGAGCAGGATATGTGTAATCTTTTCTCTTACAACTTTCAGACAATTTACGGCACGACTCTTAACTTTCCACCCGTTGAATTTAAGAACCTAACCAATAATAAACTCATTAATGAAACGTATGCCACCTGCTCTGTAACAAAACAAGAAGTAAGTACACATCTTGCTACTCTAAATTGTAACAAAGGTGCTGGACCTGATCTAATACCACCTTTATTTATTAAAAATTGTGCTGAAGTTTTAGTTAATCCTCTAACAACTATATACAATCAATCTCTTCGATCAGGTATATTCCCAACTAAATGGAAAATCGCATATGTGACACCTGTTCATAAATCTGGAGACTTGAATAATATAGCAAATTACAGACCAATATCCATCTTGTCTTCTTTTGGCAAAATTTTTGAGTCGCTAGTTCAAAAGAAAATGTATTCTCATCCCAAAACCTTATTTGGATTTACAGCAACATGGCTTTTGTCCCCACAAATCAACTGCATCTAACTTAGTCAGTTACATATCTGATATTTCAGAAGCAGGTGACAAAAATAAAGAAGTACATGCGATATATCTGGACTTCAAAAAAGCTTTTGACCTTGTTAACCATGACATTCTAATAGCCAAATTAAAATTCATGGGGATTCATGGTTCTTTATTACGCTGGTGCGAGTCATATTTAAGGAATAGATCACAGTTAGTTGCAATTAATGGTTTTAAATCCTATCAGTGCACAATTCCGTCCGGTGTGCCACAAGGATCGCATTTGGGACCTTTATTTTTTCTTGTTTTTATTAATGACATAGGAGAAGTAATTAAATCAAAATATCAAATATTTGCAGATGATTTAAAAATTTACAGAGAAATAAAGACATTGCAGGATACAGATATCCTTCAAAATGATATTAATAGTATTGTTCATTGGTGTTTTGCAAATAATATGATTTTAAGTAAGGATAAATGTACACATATTAAATTTAGCCGAAAACGAAAGCTTCATGATCACACCTACTATGTTGATAACGTGCCTCTGAGTGAATCAACTAGCGTTAGAGATCTCGGCGTAATAATAGATAACACTTTAAGTTTCAGATACCATATTGACTCTATTATATCAAAAGCCTCACAACTATCTGGTCTTATACTAAGACTTATGAAAATCTTTAAAGAGCCAAGCCTAACAATACTAGTATACAATAGTATAATAAGAAGTATTTTAGAATACTGTTCTGTTGTCTGGAATCCTGGCTACGAAGTACACTCAGACAGAATAGAACGTGTACAGAAACGGTTTATCTATCACCTTGCTTATATAGATCTCAATGCTAAAAAATATATTTCCTACGACGCTCGCCTAGCTAAGTATAAAATGCAAACACTCAAACATAGAAGAGATGCTGCTGACTTTCTCTGCTTATATAAGCTGTTAAACGGATTCATTGATGCACCAGAGTTACTAGCTAAGATTACCTTCTCAATACCGCGTCAAGGCAGCCGTCTTCAAAATCGTAAAGTTTTTACCCTACCCGACACCAAATTGAATCTTGGTCAGCATTCACCAATTTACCGTATTTGTTCGCTTGCGAACTGTACTCGTCAAAACTTAGATATCTTTGGTGAGTCCACTTGCTCTATTAAAAGCAAGTTAAACAAATATTTTATGTAGTATTTACACAAGTACGGTTATTCTTTGAGTAACTTAAATTTATTTTAAAGCATGCTAGGTTTACATCTAGAAGACTGCAACAAAAGTATTGTCTCTTATGCTAAGATTTAATTTTGTAAGTTATAGTTGTAAGTCAGTTTTGTAAACTTATATAAATAAATAAATAAAAAAAAAAAAGTGTTTCCCCTACTTCTTCTCAGTTCTGACCTGTTTCTTACCGAATCGGTGGTAGAATGTGAATAAAGATATCGAATACTTAATACTGTAATAAATAGTTTGACAAAAGTTTTTTGATAATATTAAAATAAATATATGTATAATAACACTCCGAATAAGGCCTAAATAATAATAAAATCACATCAACATTCAACTAATAGTTTAAATATACGACGAATTAAATAAAGTGTCCGGAATATGTATGAAGCAATTTAGCTCCATAGAATTTATGCTCAGTTCTCAATGTTAATTTTACGAGAAAATCGATAGCCGATAGTTTTAAGTAATGATTAACAACTTAAAAGTGTACGACGACCTCCGAGGTCGAGTGGTGAGTACACCGGTTTTCATGGGTACGCCACTCCGAGGTCCCGGGTGCGATTCCCGGCCGAGTCGATCTAGATTATAATTAGTATTCTATGTTGTCTTGGGTCTGGGTGTCTGTGGTACCGTCGTTACTTCTGATTTTCCATAACACAAGTGCTTTAGCTACTTACATTGGGATCAGAGTAATGTATGTGATGTTGTCTCATATTTATTTATATTATTATTATTTATATGTTATATAAACGCGACTTGACTACCTGTAAAATTATAGGGAGGCTTTTGAATAAAACTATCTGTGAACAAAATGTTTTTTTTTTTAACAATGCAACCAGACATTATATATGATAATATTATAAGAAGAAACCTCATCTATTAAGATTGCATTGATAAAAAGTAATTTAAAATAACTAACCGAAACTTAAACGAAACAAAATCAACCCACATAAATTTCTCAGTGGTAAATCGGACGTACTAATGAATTGTTTGCCGACTCAGGACGTCGTGTGCCAGTTGGAATGTTGCCTATAATATGAGGCCAGTTCCAAGCCAAGATAATCTACTGAACCGAATCTCCACAAACTCTTCCCTTGTAAGGATCTCTATATGATAAAGACGAGTCAAAACTAATGTTCTATTTAAGTATTCGCTTTTATTTAAGGCTTCTCTTAATAATAAAGACCTGTGTAAAGAATACAAATATAATGTTATTTGTGGTCCTTTTTTTACATACATATCTGTTGTGTGATTCTAGTAAAAATATGGTAACTGTTATGAGGAATGGCATAATTTATATTTCCTGGAATGTCATAGTCTATGGGAAAAGTCTAGGAAAAATTAAACAGGTGCAATTTCGTCTGTCTTCTACTGATGACAATAACCAAAGAAAGAGGTTCTTTGCAGTCGGACGTAAATCTAAAGTAATTTATTTATTGTTAAAGTCGTCAAGCTCGCGAATACTCAACGCACACATATGTATTTGACAGTTGACATCAATCCTTTCGGAAATTCGATTGGAAGGATATTATTTATACATTAGTATTAGTATGTGTGTGTGTACCTGATTAAAAAAAAGTATAGTGCATATATGTGTGAAATTAATTTTCATATGTTTTGTGGTTTATACAATAGTATTTATGTCTCGTTGACCACACTAACGATTTTACTAAACTTCTTTCACCAAAGGTTGTCTGAGAGATGAGCGATAGTCTTTGCGTTATCATCACCATTTGTTTCATATATTATAATATTATATTTCTATAACAGATCTATTCACCCACGAAGGCGCGCCCTACCACATAAAATTTTATAATCGACATGCATTAGTATGAGTAAGTGAAATTCGTGCTTACTAGATATCTTAGTGGGCTTGAGATGATTAAGATTAAGGATGGAGAATGATACAAGTTAGATTATAAAGAAACATATATTATTATATTATATTATATTGAAGCTCCACTAATTTTACACGAAGGAAGGAATTTGTATTCGGATCATCGAATTAAGTTTAATGTAAATAAATAAATATTAAATAAAATTACGAATAAAATAAACACACTTTTTGTCGAAGTATAATTTGAAAATTTTTGTTATATCAATATATATTTAATAATTAGTGCGATGACATGTAATTGCGTTTTATAAATGTATAAATAAATATGATTGGACTTGTATATTTATAAATTAAAGCGTCTCATTTATATCGTTAATGGATTAACTAAATATTTTATAAATATTACGAAAATAATACTCTGTCAAAATTATTTAAACATCGAGCAAGAGCAAACTCGATTCGAAATAAATAAGATAACCACTGTTAATGTACAAAGATATCTTTTGAGAACACATTTTAGCTTCGCCGTGGTAATAAGCACTATTGAAGTTGATCGCCCGTTTATCGTGGCTCATAGTGGATCATGTTGTATCGTACCGTTAGAAAGGTAACAAACAAACACTTCCATTGAAAATCCTAGACCGTAAACACTCGTGAATGAAAATGGTGTGTTCGAATTTACTCGTTCATCGTTGCATGCAATATCAATGTAGGGTTGTACTTCTTTATTATCGATGGTATATATTGTTTTGTAAAACAATATCATAAAACAAATGTTTGAAATTGTATCAGAAAATATTTAGAATTACAACGCGATATAATTATACAGGTACTTAAAAATTTCAAAACACTGCCAATATAGACGATTTATATCAAACTATAATTATCAAAAGTAAATTTGAAATTACGAACATGTATTTTTTGGTAGGAGTGAGAATATCGGTTTTTCATAATTTAATCGACTCACGGTTTAATATACATCACTATCCTTAAAATGACGGTTGACTTGTATCTTGATGGTTGCATTTGTATAAGCGTGTTAAATTGTTAATTTCAATTCGATTTTTTAAGTTACCTTTAATGTATTCACTTACGCACTCGTTATCAAGTATGTAGTTTGCTGTATTTTAATATTATTTTTTATTCGTTTTTGTATTCGGCCATGTTGTTTTTTTACACGTTATGGAGGGGCAATGGTGAATGCACGTCGACTTTTTAGGTTTGTTTTTATAAAAATAAATAAAAAGGCGATGTGAAGGTTTCGCTACGATGATTTCCTTCATTTAAAAAGTAAATACTAACCTAACTTATTATTAGATATTTTTTTAATAAAACTTTTGCCATATATTGATATTTTATTATTTGTATATTTAATTTTCTTTAAATCGTAACCGGTATATTTTTATAAGTGTTTAATATATAAGTATACGTCATAATTACACAATACTAGCGACCAGTCCCGTCTTTGCATGGGTACTTGATATAACGATAAATAATATTATGACCTATGAAAAAAAAAACATTATAAATTGTAGCCTGTTTGTTGTTAATGACCTACATTAGTTTAAAATTTCATCCCAATCCGTTCAGTGGGTTTTTCCTGAAAGAATAACAAACATACACACATCCATCCTCACAAAGTCTTATTTATAATATTAGTAGGATTGTATTTCATAATTTAGTGAAGATGTTTTATTTTAGATTTTATATTTGGTACTTAACAAATGGAAATTGAAAAAAAATTAATTGCAACACATATAAAGAATATTATAACGTTAACATTCCACATAGGCAAGATATATATGATTTTTATTATTATAAAATAATGTAAATAAATATATTTTTTAAAATTATTATAAAAATGTTTATCTGTTTATTTTCAGTATACTAGTTTATAGTTTCAGTAGTTTAAGTTATGTCTAGAAAATTACTTGGAGTTGGCATTAGACTGACTTATGTTCTAGAAAACTTGTTCCACGAATAAAGTTCGATAAATTCTCATAACTAAAAGTCAGACACGAACGAAGTCGCGCAATAAAGTGTATGAAATTCTATTGTTAAATAAAAAATACCTAGAAGCGTTGTCGACGCCATGCATCCAGCACCCGCATTTTACTTGCAAATTGCTTATCCATCGGCATCGGAAAACCGGCCTCATATGCATAATAGTATAATGTAGTTATACACACATATATTATCATTACAATAACCGACATATTGATTATGGATTCGTCCCCTGCGGCGAACGTTATCAAATCTAGTCAGTAATAACTCTCGACATGCTCCAAATACACACACTTACGTCTTATTATCCCTTAAAAATTAACATGTATAGTTTACCAGCATTACTATAGCTTTACTTGAACATTTCGATGTAATGCTCTGCGTCGCAGCTAAAATATTTGAAAATTTATCCATTCCATTAGGAAAGGTTTAAGTTCAAATTTCCTCCTGTCAAGGCGGGCGGGCCGCTTGTCGCGTTGTGCGTACAATCGTGAATTTCTTATTCAGTTATTTCTTGAGAAGTGTTTGGGATTTCCTTTTAGAAGTTTTAAGCCGGCAGTAAATTATTCCTTCGACAGGTGAGGTCGTAAAGGCAAGATTTACGCTCACCGGCGTTGCGGGTGAGCTACCCCTGATAAGATGTATATTACTCAGGGCTCTCGCAGACCTACTGGGATGGACCTCGAAGTTTTACACTTGAACTACCGATAGAAACTTTATAGATAAATCGGCAACTAAGCCAACTTAAATACAATAAATCCAGTGACGTGGGTTTCAGTTGAGTGCAGTTTATAAAACAAATAGAGAATGATCCATTAAGTAATCTTTAAAAGTTCGCTATAATTTACAGAAAATAATTTGATAGAGAAAAACGTACTTAAGATAAAATACGAAGACATTAAGTCGAGTGATGTTATAAATATACGAGCCCGCATCGCTGCCGTATGCTCCTATTATTTACTACAATGAAATTCGTTTAAGACTTGGAGGAGATTCAAATCGCTCAACAGGGCGCTGCCAGTGCAATCTTAATCATTGTTAGCGTTATTACGGGCCAGCTGAGAACAAGAAGTAGGTACTTTGGGGCTATTGGATTTTATAAACAGGAGCCATTTTATCTTAACCATTATTTTTAACGTGTAAGAATATACGCTCATTTATATGGTATATTCAAGTTTTGTCTGGGTTGTATTTTTCAGTTTCATACAATGTATATTTTAATTGATATGGAACTTTCAAATTATGGAAGGTAATTATTCGTTATGTATGTATTATATACAATATATAAGACGATCTTACATACATATATACATGACATATGTATATATATACATATGTATTCCAAATGGAATACACCAAACTTGGAGGTGATAGGTTTGACTGAAATTAAGAAATTTCAGATTTTTCTTAGATCTTCATAATTTTTTTTGAAATAAGATCGTCTTATATATATATAACGTAATGCAACCATATGTTTAAGACCTTCGCTGCGTTATAGTTTATAAATATTTATATTAGTAAAAAACAGTTATAATCCAAAGTTCAACTTTAGAATTTACTAAGAATAATTACTTATAATTACCGGTTAGTACCTACCCTGCCTACTAGTATGTAAACGTATAAATACGTATACCTAATATATTTCTTCATAAATGTACTAAAGAAATAAAAGTTTATTTAGATGCGGCACGTTCATAAAAGAGTGTAAGAAATACTGCCAGAAAATAGAAAAAGTATATACCTACTAATTAATCTACCAAAAACACACAACAAAAAATAAAAGAAAAAAATGACATTTGATGAGCAATGATAGCAAACGTGTTCTAAATAGACGTACCATTCAGATTTCAAGTCGGGTTCCAAAACCTATCGCTGATTTTCAATAATAGTCTATGTAGCTGTGACATGTAATCAATATCTATTGAAAATTTGAAATTCCATAAAATATTAGTTTTTTCGTGCGCTGATAGCTACGCACACATCGACAAACTAGTTTTACAAGGTATTTTTGCGCCACCAACACGCACATACTCGTACATCTTAATTTGCCTCGTTCGTTTTACGCGCGTTGTCTATGTTATTCTTTTTGTAGAATAGCATTAATACAACAACGAACACCTTCTCTATAATATGTTTGTAACACAGACATACATAATAAGGAGTCATAAGAAGTCGAGATGGCCCAGTGGCTAGAACGTGTGCATCTTAACCGATGATTGCGGATTCAAACCCAGGCAAGCACCACTATATATATGTGCTTAATTTTATAATATATGATGTTTATAATTCATCTCGTGCTCGGCGGTGAAGGAAAACATCGTGAGGAAACCTGCATGTGTCTAATTTCATTGAAATTCTGCCACATGCGTATTCCACCAACCCGCATTGGAACAGCGTGGTGGAATATGTTCTAAACCTTCTCCTCTAAGGGAGACGAGGCCTTTAGCCCAGCAGTGGGAATTTACAGGCTGTTGTTGTGTGTGTTGTGTGATATACATAATTTGATGTTTTTATTCTTACTAATATTGACTATTAGTACGTATAACTTGTAGCTAAGGATCAACTTAAGGTATTATTTAAGATTTCTTTATATTTGGCAGATTACCGGAAATGCATGTGTTCAGTAGGCTTGTGAAGCTTATTCATAACGCTTATACTTATATAGGTGAGTCATTGTAAAATGCACGGTCAGAGGAGTGTTACTTTGTAAATTCCCTGATACTGTTAATTCCCAGCCTCTGGAACGTTTCCTTGACGTAAAATATCTAATAAATTATTGAATTGGAAAATACGTTGAGCTATTTAAAATATATTTTTTTAAAAAGTTCTAATGAAATAATTATATTATAATATTTTCATGACTATAACTTAATATATACTACTTAAATATTCTACTTTGTAAGCATTTGGAATATGTCCCGTGATTTAATATAAATAATTAAAAGAATTTATCTCATTAGCATTAAATTGAAAATAAATTCGTTTAAACAATGCATAAAACGCAAATTTACTTCCGTTGCTTCGTAATTAAAATTCACCTTCGAAAAAAAATCCAATCCATCAATAGCTCACGGACTTTGTCCATATTTGAGTAGCTATCAAATTTCGTAAAAGCTGCTAAAGTAAACCGAGGCGTGGCAGCCTCCACCAGCACAATCAAAGCAAGTTGTCAACTCGATTTCCATAAACAAACGGGAAAGACGGTACAGCGTTTTAATCACACTATTTTAAAGCTTCACTTTGAAACTCCAGAAAAGCAATAAAGTCCCACTAATGATGCAGGAAGTGGGTAACAAGTGAAGTTCGATGAAAACAAAGTATTCGCTATAAAGAGGTCGTATCTCTGATATTTATATCTACACACACACGAAATCAAATAAGAATTAATTACTGATTAGTTGTTTTAAAGCATTAATGCGATTACGGTTTTATTATACTACTACTGAAAGAAGATTCACTATCACTGTCTACTTAGATTCAAATTATCTGACCCCTAACATAGTCAGTCATATTTAACCCCTAGCGAATCATTCACTAGTGTAATTTTGCTAAATAAAAAAAAGTTACTTATATAATATTTTGAAATAAGAATTCTCTTTAAGATTAAAATCTTAATTTAAAATTAACATGGTTATTTTTATTATTACAGTTATTAAATACGGGATATTTATCATGTTTTTTTTTATTTTTGTTTGGTGGATCAACAATCAACAATTTCAACATCTACCCGCAAACTCAGTCACTCAGTCTCGTGAACAAGACATTCGTAGATAATGTCGAAATATCTACGAATGTCTGTTTGAATCCACCAAACAAAAATAAAAAACGGTAAATATTCCGTATATAATAACTGTAATAAGATTAATTCTCATTTCAGAATATTATATAATTTTAAGGCATACATTTAACAAGACTAGGATCTTTATAGGACATGTTTAAAATTTAGTGTAGCTACGACGCTACAATTTGGAATATAGATTCAATTGAAAATATTTTGCAAGAAACCCATTAGCTTATCATTTGTTGGTTTACTCGTTTTGTCAAACAAAATATGTACAAAGTCGTAGCGTAATGGTTTAAGGGCTGCCCTGCATGTAAAATGCCGCAGGTTTGATCATGAGCCCTTCTTTTATTATCGTCCCCACTCCTAGCACCAGCTTAATTGGAAAGGTAAAAAGGAATATGAGAAATTCCTTAAAAATGTAAATTGGCATAAAAAGTTAAAGACGGGTATCTTCAAACAACAGACATTTCATTAAATGTTTGTTTAGAAATCAATAAGTATCGATTTAAATAGTTTCGTCATATATAAATTATAACATGTTAAAATTTTTTACATATTTACCTTTAATTTTTTTTATGCAATAGTAATTTTATTTTCAGACTAAAATTGATACAAAAAATCTGAACAATTTGTTATTAAAATAACTGCAAAAATTTTGCTTGTTAATCAAAAATTGTTATCAATGGCGGGAATTGTAAAAGATTAATGTCTGTAGATGGTTTGTTTAATTTTCAGCGCCAGCTTATTTTTACATAATTAAAGACATATAACACTGAAGCTTCACTACTTATATTATGAGTGTATAGGAGCAAGCTTGCTTAACTTTATATGTGTCGTTTACGACTGTTTTGAATGATTTAAAGTTTTTTTTCTATTTTGGGGACACAGAGTCCTCCATCCGGGTCTACCCCATATATTTTTTCTTTGACGTATCAATTACCGACTTACAAATAGAAAAGACCTTGTGGATTTGACGATAGTCAATGTTTTTAAAATATTTCTTATAACCTCATGCTTGTATGCTATATTTATTGTTTACCTAGCTACCTAGCTTTGAATTTTTAAAGAATTCAAAATATGGTAATGCAGCTTTAAAATCTTTCGATTACACACGTATATGTTGTGTATAAAATAACATAAAATTAAAAGTATTTTTGGTGATATTACGAGATATTGAAATAAACTAAATGTAAGAAAAAGACCATGTTGCGCTTGAAGGGCTCAAAGAAATCTAGATTAAAAAGGTCTAATAGATCCTACTGTCTCATATCAGATCATCATGATAGTTTTCTTAATTTTCAAAATGCTGAAATTGCGCTGGTTCATTAACCCTTCAAATTTTACCACAACAATTCTTAATAGTGCAATTTAGCGATGAAATAAAATAGGTGTGCAAGTTGATCTTAGTATGACCATCTTTAGAAAGATAAATAGAGGTAGATACTTGACGAAATAGTATAAATGATACATTTCTTAAAGACCGGCAACGTACCTGCAAGCCCCTTGATATCGCCCGTCATGGGCGGGTGGTATTCACTTTCCATCAGTTGAGCCTCCTGCTCTGTTGCTACCTATAACATACAAAAAGGCAATTTAAAATAGTATAATAATATTGTATTTATGTATACCATGACCAATACAGGTACATTAGCTTCTATTACTAATATTTTACATGCCTGATTAAATTGGCAAAGTTTTACCATTTTTGTTTCTCCGATATTTCATTAACTAAACAAACAAGTATCATGCTTTAGAAAGGACGTAGGAGGATATAAGTTAGGGTTATAAATTTGTCCTCAATTTTATTATTTTTACAATCTTTTGAGTAAATAACTGTTGACGAAATAGTACTATGTAGCTACTCTATGTATTTAGACTTTGCTATTCACCTTTTAAAAGGAGCTTGGTTCTCAAATATTACAAATGAACTGAACGCCTTTTTCAGTTAATATAGCATTATACACGAATCTATAAAAATATATTTAACTAGAATTATTTCGATGAGTTCTCTATATCGATTTATAACCGCATGTGTTAGATATATTTAAAGCTTTTCATTTTAATTTTAGAAAAGCATGATTCATTATCAAAAATTAATAAAATATCTTTAAGTCTTAAGACCAAAAGGGACAGTCATAATAATTTATATACCTACATGCAAATAAGTAGTAAAGGCCCGAAAAGGTCAATCTGTTCCTTATGAAATGAAAATTTCTACATGACATTGCTTTATACCTACAAGACATAGTATGAAAATAATATATGGTATATTTTTTATCATATATAATTTTCTTTGATACACATTCAACTAGTATAGGTTTCAAAACACGATATTAATATTCAAAGCGATTACTGAATTTGTATTAAGCTGTTGTTCTAAAACAGCATAATTTTAGAACTCAAATAATTGATAAGCAAATTTTAATACATAAATATTTAAATTTGGTTAGTAATTTTTTTTACGAAAATAAAAAAATATGTTAGTTATTAAATTGAACGTTACTTCACGTTACAAATATACAAGGCTGTCCGATATAAATCACGGCTGAATTGTCTCATAAAATAAGACCGCTTTACTAACAAATGCAGTGTTTTACGTCGACAACGAGCTGAAATGTTGGTTTGTTACAAAGGTATAAACATTTGAAATTTGCGAAAAGCTCCACATGCCACAAACGAATCAAAAATTTTCATATTAAAGTCTTTATGACATGAAACGTAAGCCGGCGTTGCATGTTTTAAACTTGAAAGGTGAAGTGGTTTTACTTATAACGAAATATGAAAATCTAATTACAAAGGTTGCGATAATTTAAATTAGGACGGGTTCAAAGAGATCTTTTTCGCTTAATAAATGTTTTGACATCAGGAATATGAATTATGGGAATATTTCTCAATTGAGAAAACATTTATTAAATGAAGAGATTTGTTGTCAACTAAAAGCTACATCAAAGCAAATATAAAGGTATGATTACAAGGTGAGCATTACGTAATAGGGATATAGTCGAAATAAGCTAAAATTAATTTATCAGAAATGTACAAATCTTTTAAATAAGATTTTAAAAATAAGACATATTAATATTGCCTAAAATTGGTGGAAGGGCTTTGTACACACATAATTTGTTTAATTGTTAAATAGCATTACTAATACGTATTTATGTGTTCCATTTAGAAAGGTAAGTGAACTTTAATTTTAGGTACAAGGGATCTTTTTAATAGTTTTAAAAGTCTTTGGCGAGTGATTATTATTTCTTACGGATTCGTTTTCTACGATTCACTTGTTAAAAAACATGTTATTAAAAATTAATTAACATATTAAAAAATAAAAAACAAACAACGTGCGAAATTATCGATTACTCTCATTGAAAAATTTAATTAATATATTAGATTGATGGTACGAATCTAAATATAATTCAATAAGGTAGGTCGCTTGGGCGCGTGAGAAAATGTTAAAAATTTGAATCGTGTATGAACCGACCGTATTATTGGCAACGTCATATTGAGCTGACGGGAGCGATCGGTCAGTTGGGGTGGAAGACTTTATTACGCTTGCGTTACGTCACAATAACGTCATTTATTTGTGTTTAAATTTGTATGCTGCTGTCATGAATTAGATGCAAAGTGGTATTAACATTTAAAGCATGTCGTGGCTACATAACGAAAAATGTAATCATATATAATTTTTGATTGTCATTTTATTTTTGTAGACCTTTAAACATTTTATTTTTTAATTTATGAAAGCAAACGCAAACCGCTGAACCAAATTTGATGAACTTCAGGAAAGGACAGAGGCTGTTTTTTGTGTGACACGTGACAACCAACACCCTAATACACGAGCGAAGCCGCTGGCAACCACTAGTTGATAAATAAATTAAATCAATTTAGAAAAAAATCTTTAATAAAAAAAAGTTAAGATGTTTTAGAATGAATGATTGTAAAAAATATATTACAATCATTCATCATTATTCATTGTTCAAAATAAATGTATTATTAAATTATTTATAAATAAAAAGAAAATTATATATACAAAATAAAATAAATACAAATAGGTATTGAATTAATAATAGATACTTGGTAAACATAAAGGAGTTCCTTAATAAAAAATATTGATGAATAATAAACAAAGGTCTACCATTTTCAAACTCTAATTTTATTTCCTATTGGGCGCACTTTAGGCCTGCCCTAGATACGTACCACTTACGAGTTCTACCGTCAAGCAGCATTAGTTTGATTGTAGTGTTCCGGGTTGAATTTGAATGGTGACTGAGCTTATTATCAGATGATCCATTTTCTTAGTAACTAGGAACTGAATTTCTTAACGGTTCTACTTTTTAGAATCAACATAGCGGACCGACTTACTTTAATTATAGTTCTGGAAAATATCTGCGAACTGTTTTTTATAAATTTATTAAGCCGAGGTGGCCTAGTGGTCAAAACGCGTGCACCTTAACCGATGATAGCAGGTTCAAACCCAGGCAAGCACCGCTGATTCATGTGCTTAATTTGTGTTTATAATTTATTTCGTACTCGGCGGTGAAAGAAAACATCGTGAGGAAAGCTACATGTTTCTAATTTAAAAAAAAACTACCACATGTGTATTCCACCAACCCGCATTGGAACATCGTGGTGGAATATGTTCCGAACCTTCTCCTAAAAAGGGAAAGGAGGCCCTTTACCAGCTGTGGGAAATTTACATACTGTTGTTGTTGTTATAATAATTCATAGAAAATTTATATTATAATTATGTTATATATGATAGTGTATTATTATTGACGTAATGTAAAGTTCAATATTCGAATAATTAAACCGAGTTCTAATTATTTCTACGTAAATTGTTACTCATATTACTTACTCTACGAACTGTTTTCATAAAATTATCATTGATCTAATCCGATTACGGCACCGTTAAAATATTATTATTAAACTCAAAATATTATAAAATAAATACGAATTAAAAAATAATGTGAATCCAAAATAAACTCCGAAAATAGTCCAAACAGGTTTTATTACCAAATTAAAAAATAATGACAATATTATATGATTTTGGTCAAGCCATGTTTGAAATACGAGTACAATCAAAATACATCCTTATAGGCCCCTTCCACCTTATTAAACCTTCGACTAATGGAGTTCTCTACAAATTTAGCTAATTCATGGAACGACGACATCAACCCATTCGCTTTAATTTAGAATTTGTTAAGAATCCAATTGTATGCGGGTTGCGCTGGGGTAGTTTCGACCGCATTATATTGGCATGGCCATATTGGATGGACGGCTCGCAATGGGTTAAATCGTTGTCCGTTTGATGAAATGCCCTGACCACGGGTCCTCTCTTCATTTTCAATGCTTTCAAAATATAAAGGGCTACTCAAACCCGGTTTTAATATCGTGATTCTTAAGCGGTCTGGAATCATTTGGACGAGCTACCTTTGTTTCAGGTAAATATTATGCTATAAGCTTATCTGTTGATTTTGCGATGTTTTAAGAGACATATTTTATAATTAATGTAATTTCCTCGTAACGAGGAATGTAACCCTAATATTTCGTGTTGTATTTATATTTTAACGTGATTATGTAATTATAAACTGATGTTGAATAATCAGAATAGTAAGAGTGACAAATTTCGTAATAAAATTAACAGAGATGTACGTTAGTGTTTGTTGTATATTGTTCCGGAGCCGTGTTACCCGTTTTGTTTGTCTTTCTTCAACTCAGCTTTTGTTATACCTACTATAGAATGATGTAGCGCGACCCTCACTCTAATCCGATTTACTCAGGAATTTTAAACGCTCAAAAACCATCGCATTTTACACCTTGTTAAAAGTATTTGACCAACTTAATCTCCTTTAACAATAGTAAGTAGTAAGATTCTTATATAAATATTTATTTCATATTCAGTAATACTATACGGAGAGTGTATGAAAACATTTTCTGAATATTGTAAATTTTAAATAATCATATTTTCATATTCCGAAGACGTATGCTTCAAAATTTTATGCAAATTGGTAATAAAGACACAACATTAGGCCACGTTCTAAAATATCGAGAGATACTTTAATGTCATGCAAACGAGCCGACAGTGCATCAATTCCTGCTCGAGTTTCTAAACGAGGGAAATAGAACTTTTCGCTTCTGCCGCGAAGTTAGAGAAATATTGGGACCGTTCCAGTTTAATAAAAATTGAGTTGTGACTTATACGTAACGAGGCCAGTACCACAGGTAAGTACTTTTATACATTTGAAATTTAAATATTCTCTTAGAAAATTTTGCGACCCATTTATAGGTTAAATTAACTCGAACGATTTATTGGTATAACTTCAATGTTAAGTTGTCGTCACAACCAATTCGGTGTCCAGGCGAGGTCTAACTTTAAATATACATCAAGACTGCTTTAATTGCTAACAAGATCAAACTTTCTAAATTTGGGGCCCGACAAATCGAAATCGCTCTTAGCAAAACAAGTATTAATTTTGTATCGGCGTCCCGGCGTTAGGGCGGGCGGCGCGCAGTACGGGGTGGCCCCCGCCCCAAGCAGTCGCAGTCGCGCCGCCGCCGCGTCACTACGTTCCGTACACTCATTCTCACATATCAAAAACCTTCCTTCATTAAAAATCACGTCCCGTCAAAACCATCCCGACACATACGATCGAGTCGACGCAACGTGCGGCCGTTTCACGCGCCCGCCATCTAAATACGCTTATTTATTTGAATGTAAATAAATACATTTCGATATAAACGGTGAGATTTGACGATGTGATAAGTCCCAGTGATCATAATTTCGGTTATTTCGAAGTCAAAATGTGGATTGTTCTGTAAACGTGGAATTTGCAGGCAAGACTCTGAATACTCGAATATTTTAAAAGGTAAGTTTGTTATTAAGTAGTCGAGAGTTTTCGTATGCCATTCGTCATGCGGTATTTTACGCAATACTTTGAGGGTACGTCTATTTTATGTATTATGTTCTACGGGTGCTGTAATTATAATTCGTACAACTTTTTATTGCATGTTAACGTGTTTCATCTGCATAATTTCATGCTGACTCCATCAACGCAACAATCGTATCAATCAAGGTAACAGGTGCTTCATGACGTTTCATATGAAATCATTTTGTAATAAATATTTATTATTTATGTAAAAGTCTATTATGTATTATCAATAACTATTGATGGTTTTCTTGTATCGTAGCTGTGTGTTAAGTCTTTGTTTTGACTAAAATATATTTTTTTAATGAAAAAAACTAATTTTGTTGATAATTGAACAGTTGAAAGCTGTTGCAAGCACAGAAGTCACACAATATACTACATATATATTACATACATCATAATACGATTTAGTGTTGTTGTCATATCAATTTAAAAAATAAACAATATATAGAACCTTATTTGAAACACATTTTTATAAACAGGTGCTTTATAACGTTGTTATAAGTACAAATTATTTATAAAAGAAATAACACTGACACTATAATCGGTAGTATTTACAAACAACATGAACATAATACATTTATTTACAATAAGATATCCGTGAAGGCGAGAAGCTTTCAATACAATACAGTGAGGTAAATAAACACACTTAATACCACACCAAATTAATAATAGCTTTTCCTTAAATAATAAGAATAGTAAGGATAAATATTGATATCTAAATGTCTTTTAGAAAAGGTCCAAAAAGGTTTTATGCTAGTATGTATCACTTATTAAGAAATAATAAATATAATTACAAACTGTCAAGGCAAGGTCCTGCTGCTGGGCTAAAACCTTCCACCACGCTGCCTTAATACAGGTTTGTGGTCAGACACACATATATCCTTACGATGTTTTCTATCACCGGTTAGCACCAAAATGAATGATAAACAAAAATAATGCAAACAAACTTTAGTGGTGCTTGTCTGGGGTTACATTTTTTTTTTGTGGTATAGACAATGACGCTGTAAGAAATATTAACTATTCCTTACATCGTCAATGTGCCACCAACCTTGGGAACTAAGATGTTATGTCTCTTGTGCCTGTAGTTACACTGGCTCACTCACCCTTCAAACCGGAATGCAACAATACTAAGTACTGTTATTTGACGGTAGAATAACTAGTGAGTGGGTTATACCTACCCAGACGGGCTTGCACAAAGCCCTACCACCAAGTTCGAAATCATCAGTTAAGATGCACAGAAATTTGAAAAATGGAGTATTTAACATCCATTGCAGAAAAACTTGAGCGTGTTTCGAAATGTTGCAGATAAAGTTCTACAGAGTCCAGAGTTATTTCAATTTTTTTTTTAATGCAAAAACATATACATTTCTAGTTATTTAGACCTTAAAGTCTTATTCATTAGTCAAATATACTATTAAAACATACATATTTTTCTATAAACAATAGTAAATATATGTAATAATAATAACTAATCATAGTGCAATTTAACTATACATAAGTAGTTTTCTAGTGTTTGCAATTAAATAACTTTATATTGATATCTTCCTGACCAACTTCAGCTGCGGCTAGCCGATTGCATACGATATACTGTACAGAAGTGTGTGTACATACATACAATTGCCGTCTCAATATATATACTCTCATAAACAGTCCTACATAATCGAAAGACTTAAGACTGTTGGCCTTGCGTGCTACGGTACAGGAATGTGGACTACGAATTGCGATGAGAAATTTATGACAGGAAAATCTATTTGTTTTTATATCAACTTTGTAATTTGAACCTTCAAGAATCCACAGCCTCATAAACTAGCCACGAGACCATCCATTTTCGCCTTTAATTTGCATATTATTTACATTCAAGCAATGATATTGTCAGCTCTCAGTGCTAATAATTTATAATATACATTTAAACTTTAAATAACTGTTGCGTTTGTTAATATATTTGGAAAATGGTAATCAATCAATGGTAATGGTAAGTTGGAGACAATTTATAGTTAACTGTTGAATGTATGACATCAAAACAAAAACAAACTCTTTTGTCAATTTTTTGTTAATTTTTAGGAAAACTCGGAAATTAGCTAAGACGGCAGTTATGCAACCATATATATTTATGTTTTAAGAAATATTAAGAACCTCCTACAACGTCATTGAAACTTAGGTAATTAATATTTCATGTTCTTTGTACAGTTGTTCTATGGTAGAATATGATCTCTCGGTGAGGATTAAGAAGTCTGCACATTTTGGACGCTCCAAGAGTAATATCTCAATTACATTAATTGTTAACTAAATTAAATGTGTTTGAAGTAATATTTACATTTAATTTAAACGCTATAAATCAGTTGTATCCACTGACATCAGTTGTATTAATTCGTATTTACAGAAAACATCAAATATTTATCCATTCCGTGCACTTTGAACTGTTCAATATATTTGTCAGTTGCTGTACATATAGAAATATTTGGGCAAAGAATATATATTTAACCACATTATTTGATTGTTATTTTATCTTGTTGTACAAACAACTAACTTTTTTTATGGTTTACTTAGTCGGTCGAGCAAATGGTTCCACCGGGTTAGTCACCATTATCCACTGACATCGGCGCTGTAAAAAATATTAAACATTCTTTCATCGCTATTGTGCCTGTAACAACACTAGCTTACTCATCCTTTAGACCAGAACATAACAATACGAAGTATATCTGCTTGGTGGTAGATATTGTGGTATCAACCTAGACGGGCTAGCACAAAGCCCGTCTATACAACGGAGTAGCACTAAGTAATATAATTAAATAATCTTAGTAATAACAGTGAATTTCAAATAAAAATTGCAAGACCGAGAAGAAAAAAGTATTTTAATTATCAAAGTTAAATTATTTTGACATTCAACCATTTGATTGTCAAAAATCTACCAATAGTTGACATATTAACACGTCAGACCTTTGAAGGTCTGGTGAAAGAAATTCACCAGCACCACCATCTTTACTCCTATAAAAATAGAATATTACAAATAAATTGTAATAATCATTTCTAATATCGTAGTTAATACTAATGATATTTATCCTGAATAAACATTGTCTTGTGATATGCCAAACTTTCTTAAACCGGCAAAGTGTAAACCGGGTTCCAAAAGTGTCTCAAGTACACTCGTAAAACCAAGCATGTTGGCACGTTCACTTGATATTATCTGCATGTTCTAGACACCTGCCGTTACAAGGGTAACTTCGAACTTACTCAAGTAGGGTAGAGCAAGGGCTACGCGGAGCAAGTTTGGAATATTTTTATCGTAAGACTATCTCTTAAGCGGAAAATACAAACAAAATTATTTTAAATATAGCCCTATAAAATCGTAAATACATTAGAATATAATCTATCTCGAGGAATTGTAAACTGTCGAAATATTATGAACGTTTACCAACGTACAATAAAACGTATACAGTTTCGATAGTTCATAATATTTCGGTTAGGTTAGCATAGAGATTTTATAATCTACCTGAAATTTAGTTCAATGGATTTATAACCTACTGAATAATGAGTTAAATTGTATTGAGTATGTTACTGTCCACAATCTCGCAAGATAGATAATAATTTAACGGTATGTACAATTTTACGGTGACATACAATTTTTTACAAAAAAATCGTGTATTTTAAAAAAGAAAAAACGAATATTACAGTTTTCTTGTAGAAGTAAGCGTAATGCTTGTATTTTGAATTGCCACTAAAATAGGCTTCAGAACAGAACCTGCGATTTCCGTATCACAAGGCATTTTTTAAACAGTTAATCATTAAATATATTACGCACTAGAACACAGCTTATATCCATTTTTTTTAAAACCTTTCATATAAGATTATTTTTATACATTGTTAGCATAATATTATCAGTTACAAGACCGACAATATACATTTGTATACAGACAATAAATGTATATATTTTGTCAGTTTATATGGGTCCCAGTCCGAAAACTATAGTGAGTTATTTTATAAAACAATATTTTATTATATTTTTAGTGTAAGAGAACAATATCAAACCTAAAAGTTCACTTTACCATAAATAATTGATAATTTCTTCAAGCAATATATCTTACGTACAAAAAACATTATATTTTCCTACATCATGTAGTCTTAGGTACTTGCCTTGCGAATACGTAATGTATAATATTTCAGCGTCTGGGTAGAAGATAATATCGCCGTCAAGCATTTTTAGACATCGTTATTTTAAAATCCTTTATCTAAGAATAGTCGAGACGGAATCAAAATGGGACGGTTTCGTTTATCGACAAAACACCGCGTACGGCGTAACGTTAAGCGGTTTTACTTTTGCAAATCTTTTTAAATCACAAAAGCCAGTCGTCAAGATCTCATGTCGAAGAGGAAAAGAAAATATCCTGTAGAAATAGCGCAGCTGGTCGGATTTGGCGCGAAGTTCGTGGTAAATCCGAAATGAAAACACGCCCTGCCTTCGGATGTAGGCCACCGTGTCTCCGACAAGATAAATTCAAAAGGATTCCCTCCACACATATTACCAACTCAATAAGGATTAAAACTTCATTTGGAAGTGGGAAGCTTTAAAACTTCCCGGGAACATGGTTTATCCCTTTACTTTGCACACATTTATGACCCCATCCGTCTCCTGTTTGAATTTATGTTAATACAATAATAATCTATTTATGTGTCGAGATGGCCCAGTGGTTAGAAAGCGTGCATCTTAACCCGTGATTGCGGGTTCAAACCCAGGCAAGCACCGCTGATTCATGTGCTTAATTTGTCTTTATAATTCATCTCGTACTCAGCGGTGAAGGAAAACATCGTGAGGAAACCTGCATGTGACAAATTTCAAGGATATTCTGCCAAATGTGTATTCCATCAACCCGCATTGGAACAGCGAGGTAAAAATTCTTAATTTATTATAATGAAATAGGTACATAATATTAAAGACTTTATATATTTGCTTTTTTTTTTTTAATTTTCATTTTGCTTTTATTATCATGGAATATAATTGTAATAAATCTTATAAGACATTTTTCATACCTACTACAGTTATGGAACATTTGAATCAATGTCATAAATCTATAAATGAAATAGAAATGCTGTTTTCTATGTATTACTCAGTCTTATTTTTCTTATTAAATATAAGCTATAATTTTCAGTATCGAATCTTGACTAATATATTTAGCTAGACAGGCTAGGCAAAATTGTTTCTCAATAAGCTTGTGAGTGTACATCTGTACTTATATATATGTATATATATATATATCTATCTGTATGTATATCTATACATACATAGGAAAACTATTTTGAATTTGCGTTAAAATTGTAATCTACGCTACAGTTCAATGTATGTATTTAATGTAATGTTTAGTATTTTCAGAGTTAGTTACTTTATATAAACATTATCAAAATTATTTGCTCGAAGTAAAATTTATACAACAAATGTATGTAAATTTTAACCATTCAGTGTAAACCGTAATTATTATTATAATTTTAATAAAATTTATTGTACCTTCGGGCGACCAAAGTAATGACCGTGTTTTTAAAATATTATCAGAACAAACCACTATTTTAATGAGATCCAATATGATAAAATGTAATACTGTAAAATGTTTTAATTTATACAACTGAATTATTGTTTTATAAAATACAACGACGACACAAAACTTGAACAAAAATTGAACATAAAACAAAAATAAAAACAGAAATTCAAACGCTTACATTAAGTTTTTAAAAGGCAGTCATAAAATTAATAATTCATTTCTTTTATTTCACTGAAACTACGGCTTATTGATGAAAGAAACGTATACATAAAAAAATCTGGTCGGATAATTAATAATTAAAAGTCAAACGGAATTTTTAAAAAACAAAGGCGCTTTTTCATTTTAAAAACAAGCTGATACATTTCAATGAGTCGAATACTAATAACAGGGCAACAATTAGCGACACGCAAGCAAACTAACATTCATGACTAGTTAGACAATGGACATTGTTTGCTCTTCAAGCTAAAATGGAATAGAGTTGGCAAATATTGAGCTTTGTTACATAAAAAAGCAGTAATAGAAAACATTGATTGTACATTTTTATTGGATTTGTAAATCGACATTCGAAATTCAATATTCAGAAAGATGTGTTTAAAACTTCGTCGATGTGAGCTAATTACTTAAGATCGGATTTTCGTACTGTATGTTGTAACTACCTAAATGTTTCACCGAAATTACTAAGTACGTTGAAAATTGCCGATCATGGAGAGCGGAGGTGTAAAAGTTGTAAGGTTGTTGTAACGTTGTTTGTGAGTGTAATATTGCATGTTTGATTACAAAATTTCGGTTAATATATTTGAGGTAATCTGACGTCAGAGACAGATTATAATTTAATGACGTAATTATGGTTTGTGAACATTCATATTTCAAATAGGTCTTTAGCTATTCAATATGCTTAGCATTGTAAGAATATCTAATATATGATGAAAAGATTATATTTCAGTTTTACTATACATTCACAATGAACAAGTATATAATTGATTTATAATATGAAATTACATTTCAAATCATTTGAATAAGGAAATTAACTCTTTATTTTAAGTAGAAGCCACAGATAAAAAATAATATAACTACATAAATTAAATAAATGAAAATTGCCAATTATGGCTCTTCAGAATTTAATGTCATTCATTGCATGAATGTATATCCTGTATAATTTATGTACAGGATACGTCATGATTTAAAAAAAAATACCTTCGTATCGTATCTATGAGCCTGGTACTTAGAGAGTTTTAAAAATAGAACAGTTCAGATTATTTATTATTGACCAATGTACTTAATAGGAATATTTTATTCGAAGGCACGAAAATAATTCCATTATTCCATTAGCAAACATATCTGATATGTACAATTATGTCTATGTATAAATTTTATTACTACCAACCAAATTATTCTAAATTCATTTTTTATTATTATTGAACAATAATAATAAAAAATGGGATAATTGACACTGAAATAAAGATTCCTTAAACATAATCTTTTATATAAGATAGTATTTCTTTAAAAGCTATATATGTATATATACGAACAACAATAAAGTCCAAGTAAGTTACCTCTGCAAGTAATAAACAGCCAACTTCCGACATAATATATCATACATAATACTAAGAAAAGAAGTTGTCAGTTCATGCGAATGATGGTATCATTTTTTCTCAGCAAATGAATTTCATCCTTCTGATATTATTCGACCACGGCTTGCAGACGAAGTTTACTTGCCCTATTCATATTACACACAGTCCGCTTCACATCATACAAAAATGAATCCTACAAGGAGATTTCAGTCGGACAGCCAGCGATGCTAAGATAGTATCTTAAGCGAGTTCTTTTATGGGTAACATACGTAGTTTATAATTAGTATATTATCGACTTGAAATAATGTAAGATTTAATAATTTAATCTCAATTTTTTTATTTCACTGAGACTAAAATTTGTAAATAAAATAATGTTTTGATCACCTCTAACAAATTTTATTGAGTAACAAAATTAATATTCTATTACTATTGGGGAAAAGTAGAACTTGAGACATCGTTTACAGCTCATTCAATTCATTAGTTTCTATTTATATAGAATTAACTCAGTTAAGATTTATTTGTAATAGTCATAACATTTTATACATTAGAGGGAAGACGTTATCTCAACTCTTTGTAAAATTAATAATTTATTCTAAAGTAACTAAAATATCAAATAAGTACAGTGTATTTACGTCTATTTGTCTTAACATCCAAAAAAAATAACATTTCTTGAACAACATAATAAAAATTACACAGAAATATACAGAGTACAGATTTTACTTTGTAGGCTTGGGAAATTGTTCCATGAGCTTACAATAATGTATTGTTGTATATTTACAGAAAAATCTATGTAATAATATTACACCTTGTATATTAAATATATACAATTACTTAATTTGCAGTAAACAATAACATGTATATTTTGACGTAGAATTCTTTGTTCTTAAATAAAATAGAGCATCTTTCACATGGAACCGAAACCTTATGGATTTATTTTACTTTTTCGTGTTGTACATAAAAACGTTTCAGAATTATGAAATATTTGTATATAGCATAATATTTTCTTTTCGTCAGCAATCACATTTATTAATGTAAGAAAGTACGTTTTTGAAGTTATTTTATCAAAATTAGATGAATGAGATTAGAATTTAGCTTTCTTTTCAAATCAACTTAGTCAATCTTACGGTAACTATTTTTCATCTTACCTTTAATTTTTTTTATTGATTGAACACGTTAGACGCTAATAAACTTTTTTCATAAAAAAAATTATAAGTAGATTTCTGATTTAAATTAAATGTTTTTAATGTAGAGAGTAAGGAATGGATTCAATTACTAAAAAAACTGGCCTGAAAATGATGGGTCTCGCGAGTGGCACTTGAAACAAACGGCGTTATCAAATCAGTGCACCCAGTTTAAGTGCCGGTGAAATAGAGGGGGCACTTATTGCCAGCATTCCCCGACTCCCACCCCGAAACCTGGGGTGACAAATTAAAAAATATGCCAGAATCGACGAAACGTTTCCGACGCGTTCAGGAATTTATCGTAAAGGGTTAACATTCCTTTGAAATATTTCAATAGATTGAAAAAAAAAATGCTTTATGAATATTTTTATATATGAGTATTAATCTCTGTGAATACAATAAAGCTTCATAGTTAATAATGTTAAAAGTTTACTAAAAATAAAGATACGCTGACGTTTTAATATACTACACTAAAAATAAACATATATTATGACGTACTGTGAGTTATAGTAAATTTTTCTAACCTTATATTTGTTGTTGATCAACATATAGGTCAAGTAGTAAGTTGCCGAGTGAGGGAATAAGCGCACATTTTGTAGTATACCTACGTCTATGATGTTATACATCCTTGTCAGTGGGTTCAGTATACAATTTTCTTATTTAATAAAGGTCAAATGCCGTTTTATTTAGCTTTTGTACCAGTTATTTTGTTCGAACATTTTAGTTTATGATTGAATGTTGGATTGCGCAAGTATGACGAAATAATATATGGTTAATATAAAATGTGTATTTAAAGTATATAAGGCTAGTGGTCGCCTGTAGCTTCGCTCTTGTTTTAGTGGTTGGTTTTCATATATTAGGCAAAAGAAAGTAGTCTATCCTGTTTCTTGGAGTTCAAATTAGCTCCACACCAAACTTCATCAAAGAGCGACAGATATATAGATAAAGTTATAATAATAGTATAGGTAAATGAATGATCAACATCGCGATATACCAAAGGCTGATTCATAGCGAGATAGGTCCGTTCGACTTTAAGTTTAGTACTCCACTCGCGAAATAGCCGCTCTCTGACAAAGGATTTTAGGAAATTTCAACTTTAAAGTAGAGAAATTGGAGGGGTAACTTTGTATAAACTTTACCCGTACGAAGTCGAGACGGACAGCTAATAAAACAAATAATCATAAATGTATGGTGGTCACAATTACTACAATCTGTAAATTATAATTACTATAATCTGGGCACAATAAATAAAAAGCTAGTTTAATTGGGAATTGGTTAGTGGTCACCATTGTCTATATATAAGCGGTGTTAGAAATCCTACCCATTCATTACACAACAAACACGCCATCTAGGCATCATGGGAACTAAAACATCTCTCCTATTTTAAATTTTACTTGGTGGTAGGGCTTTATGCAAGCCCGTCTGGGTAGGTACCACCCACTCATCAGTTATTCTACCGCCAAATAAACACCAAACAGTACTCAGTATTGTTTTGTTCCGGTCTTAAGGGTGAGTGGCACAGGGGACATAGCATCTTAGTTTCCAAGGTTGGTGGCACTTTGACGATGTAAGGAATAATTAATATTCCTTACAGCGTCATTGTCTATGGGCGATGGTGAACACTTACCATCAGGTGGCCCATATGCTCGTCCGCCAACCTATTACACAAAAAAAAAACCTGAACACACCAATATATGGCATAACTGTTTGAGAGTGGAATACTGAGACAAAAACTATAAATTATAACTAAAATGACTTGATCTTGAAATTCAAAAGACAAGCGAAATTATAATATTTTCATGTCTAACCCCGCAACCCTGAAAAATATATTTTGTTTCCAGAGCCAAAACAATTTAGCTCCAAGCGAGCAACATCGAACAGTTTTTGTTGGTCTTAAAATTTTATCCTCTATAATAATTCTCAGCGAATGTAACATAAACGTTCCTACG
Organism: Vanessa cardui; assembly: GCF_905220365.1. Classification (NCBI taxonomy): domain Eukaryota; kingdom Metazoa; phylum Arthropoda; class Insecta; order Lepidoptera; family Nymphalidae; genus Vanessa; species Vanessa cardui. The sequence continues at coordinate 6,473,755 of NC_061137.1, forward strand.
AGCTACTTGAAAAGACACTTCATAGAAATCACATCACGTACGTTTAGTTTTATTGTAGGCTCAGTTTATCTCCATCGAGGGCTGCGTACATTCTTGGTAAATGACCTCTGTAAAACAACTTAGATTGCTTTTTTACTACCACCGAGAACTTCGTCGAAGTCGAACATATGAAGTTATTGGAACCAGTTGTATCTGATGAAATTCTATGTCACGTATTGTACAACTGTTGTTATAAATATATATAAGAGGAATACTGCTATACAACCTATTTTTATTGTTTTTATATAAATAAAATAATTCATGAACTGATCGGACATTAATAATTTTATAAATATATTGGATACCTTTTTTACATAATAGGTATATATGTATATCTATATTTTAACAACCATAGACGCAAAGACTTTTATTTGAAGAAAAATAACTTACATATAGGTACTTATACATATAAATAAAAGGAAATAATAATCATAACGATAAATTAAATACTAGATAAAAAAATCCAAATGCAGAAGTTTTTTTATATATTCTGGTAATTTGTTCGAAGTGTGATTGGCGGACACAGCGATTGATTAAGATAAAAAACTGGACCGTTGGAAAGGATTTTCGAGTTAACGGTTCTAGATGAAAGAATTATTTTGTCGTGTGAATTAGATAAAAAATGGAATTAACATATTAAGCATGCGGGTGTGGATTAAACACGAAAGTGAAAAATTATAAGAAAGTATTTTTTAGTACTGTCCAAGCCCGTCTTGATAGTACCCCCAAAACCACGAAACAGCAACATTGTTGTGTTACAGTTTGAAGGATGACTGAGACAGTGTAACTATAGACACAAAGGGCATAACATCTTAGGTCAGTGGCAAATTGGCTGTGTAAGGATTGGGTAGTATTTCTTATCTTGTAAGTATGTGGGCGATAGTGACCTTTAAGTAAGATAGAGTTCTTATTTTTTTTCGATGTCGTTTCCGTGGCAATTTCAGTTGTAATATATATGTCACTGGATACGTAATTAAATTCATAACCATCATTGACGTAATCCAAATTCATAACAATATAGAAAGCGATCTAATTTATTTGAGTAGATCTATTCAAGGCCTAAATACTACACATCAGTATTTTCAATGATAAAACCTTGAGTGTAAAGTGTGTAAATTCTATAGCTTTTGACTAGAAAACGCTGTCTTAAGTGATTAGTCAATTACAGCCAATCACCGAACGCTCAATACAATTATTGTGTGTCATTACAGACAATTACAGCAATCCCTTAGTTTTCAAGCCGAACAAATTAATATGATACATTTAAGAATTAATTTCTACAGCAATAATACACTTAAATTTGTGTATAAGGTCGTAACTCATGAACATAAAGATAGTTTCATAAACACGTTAGAAGACAAAGATGTCGACTATTTCTTTTAGATCTTCCCTTATGTAGACGTGACATAGAGTATCCAGTTCGAAACCCTAAATGCAATGAATACTATTATGAAATGAACAATGGGATTCGGATTAAAGGAATAGTCAGGCCATATGGATATATAAATGCAAGCGGGTGGTGGACACATTGCTCATATTTGGTAGTACTTGAAACCTTATTCTGTATGTGTAATAAAGGTGATAGAAGATATAAATGCATCTTTAATAATCTTTAACACATATTATGCATTCGAAGACCGTGACTAACTAGTAAGTTCAAACTTAGTACAGAATCAGGCATTGCTGTGAGTTTGTAAGCGTAAAAATCACGATTCTCCTAGTCTATTAATAACAAAGTTATAGAACACCAAAATTGATATTGAAAATTTAAGTTATTATAGGGTTGGTATTTGGAACTCATTGAAATAGAAAATGAAAAGTCAATTTGCACGTTCCGGAAACTACGAGTTATCGATTGATATTCTATAATTAGAATGATGTGGAAAATGGTTAAATAGTTATTTAAACGTTAAATTCGTCTCACTTTGTTTCACATTTATATTATATTGAAAAGGAGTCAAGGCAAAAAAGTCGTTTAAAAATAAAAAAGGTAATATATATCGAAATAAAAGTCTGACTAATAGTTTGTATTACTAATAGGTATTCATATTTGGAATCTTATTATCTGGAGTCTTAAAAATAGCCACGAGGTAAATGACGCATCCATCGACAGACACTAAATGTCCCATTTGTGGAAAATTTATTGTCATATATTTATAGAAACCAATTAACCTAGTCATTTCTCTCTTCCTACGATATTCTTCTTTAACACTAAATACATTTATAAAAATTGTTTACACAATTTTAGAATTTTTTAAAGCGAATGAAGCTCGTATTTGGAATTAAGCGAGATTAACGTTTTATATTTAAACACTTATTCAGCTATCATTTTTTAAATAAACAAACGAAAAATACAAAAATGTGTTGATCATTCGAGTAATTATAATACTAAAAAAACATAAACCATATTTAGATCAAGTTGTTTATTGTTTCATCAAAGGCCCTTGAGCGAGTTACAAAATAGCACATTATTAATAAACTATTTACAACATTTCATCGAAAGTTAAGACTTAGTAAATTATTAACGTACTACTAATTCTAACTATTTAGAGATTTAATTATTAACAAGTTAGAATTTTTAAATAATTTTTGGGATAAAATAAGTTCTCAGTATATAAACTATCTCTAAGTAAAAAATTGCGTGAAAAATAAAGCAAAAATACACACTTTCACGTTTACAAGGGATGATAATATTATTTTCTTATTTCTAGAAGATAAGTTTCGATCTAACCTTCACATTTGTCCTTGAGGTGTGGCAAAGGTCACCTCGTAATCGCTCTATATAATGGTGGCCTAGATCGTAATAAATTTGTTTGCCGTTATATAAAATCAAAATACACTTCGTTTAAACACAACACAACAGTTTTTACAAGCAATTTTAATCGGTATTTAAAAGACTTATATTAAATGTTAAGCTAACACCGGCTTGGAATGTAAATAATGAAACTATTTGGTATTTTTTCTAGATGATAATCAACTTAAAGCTTTCTTGACTTATAATACTGTGAAATGGTAAGTCGAAAAGCAGTATTGTGTAGCAGAATTAAAAATAAATATAAAGGAAAAATATCTAAATCTCGCTGATTTATCATTGAAAGAATAGTAAAGTAAAGCTTATTAGTTTTAATAGAATAAGTCTTGGAGCATACTCCATCATTATTTTACTTCCGAGTGGGATTACATGCCGTAGAATCTCATTCGGATATCCGATCAATATTATCCCTTGCCACTGAGCATGAAATGAATCATAAAAATAAATTAAACACGGGTCCAATCAAAAATTCTGCAGTGCTTGCCTGGATTGGAACCTGACATCTTATATACCAAATACGTCTCGTAGTCAGTGTTATAGGAAACTATTTGTCGTCCGCGACTTCGCTTGCATTTTAGGGGTTGGTTATCATATCTTAGGCATAAATATAGCCTATGTCCTTTCTTGGACTTCAACTTTGCTTTACACCAAATTTCATCAAATTCGGTTCATTGATTTCGTCATGAAAGAGCGACGGAAAGACAAAGTTCCTTTCACATTTATAATATTAGTATTATCTATACTAATATTATAAATGTATAGATTATGCCAAAAAACTTTTTAACGATATTAATAGTTCTTATAATTTTTAAAATTATTTCATGCGAGTTGATATCGGATATATTTCTTTCGATTTCGATGAAATTATGATATTTCCCAAAATTGTGACGTAGTAATGCGAATTTGATTAAATTATATCTGTTTTAATTTTAGAACTGGCTACAGAGATCAGTAGTAAATTAAACTGTTATAACAGTAATGACGTATCGAAATTGTCAAAACAAATAAGGTTATAATTTTTAAAATTCAAATACCTAATTTTTTTGCTTACATTATATTAATAATATCTTTTTTTAGTAAAGTAGTAAAGTAAAGTAACAGCCCGTAAATTTTCCACTGCTGGGCTAAGGCCTCCTCTGCCATTAAGGAGATGGTTTGGAACATATTCCACCACGCTGTTTCAATGCGGGTTGGTGGAATGCACATATGGCAGAACTTCAATGAAATTAGACACATGCAGGATTCCTCACGATGTTTTCTTTCATCGCCGAGCGCGAGATGAATCATAAACACAAATTAAGCACATATATATAGTGGTGCTTGCCTGGGTTTGAACCCGAAATCATCGGTTAAGATGCAAGCGTTCTAACCACTGGGCCATCTTGCCTTTTTTCCAGATTCATGCTAAAAACTCGGAAATAATAACTATAAAATAGACTTTATAATGCATTTGTCATACTATACTTTGAAATGTCTGTCTATACTTTGTTCATTTTACGCAATACGGAAAATTATTTCAGCATAGTTATAGTATAGTCAGTCGCATAGGAAATAAAACTGGAGAAGGAAAATTAAATATTATAAAATTGTAAAGAGAATTACCTCAAACATACAATTTTTATTATTATTAACAGAGTATTTTCTCAAAAATTATATACTGTAAATAATTATTGTTTTTATTTTTTTTGTATTAGGGTTGTAAATCTATACTTATTAGGGTTGTACATGTAAGATACACCAAGGGAAGTGAAAAAAGGTGCGAAAATATTGTTATTTGTATAACCTTTATTTTGTTCTTTGGCATGATACTATTGGCATGAAAATTTAACACATTGTATCATGTTTAGTGAAAAAGAAAAAATAACCATATCGATTAGGTTCTAAATATGAACAGTGTAATTTTGACCGATTGATGAGGCGGCCATGCTCAACAAAGAGCACAATCTACAGAAGATATAATGAGATCAGAAACTTTGGGTTTCCAAATAAAGATCGACTTTCTCTTGTCGCACATAAAATTCGACGGGACCAAAATACATTACCTCGACGGGGTGAGTTTAGATTGGACAGTGCATTCTGAAGGACTGATGTATAAACCACTTTCACTCATAAACCAGGCCATTAATTAAGAAAAAAAAAACAATAACTTAAAAAAAATCCATATTCGAAAATCGAAATAAGGTTCCCGGATCTGCATCACTATACCAAGGTTTGAAAATTACATTTAATATCATACTTTATTTAATTAAATACATATTGCGATTATAACACATTTCGAATTGGAATTTTAATTTTTATAATCAAAAGTCAAATGTAATTATTTTATTTGAATAAAATATAATTTTGATTTTGAATGTCGCATATAAAAAAAAAAGTTTTTTTTTTTATCACTCATTAACATTTCAAAATCGAATTCTATATCGCGTTTCGAGTTTGTCCGTACAGATCAGCTCCACAGACTTTAGTTTTTCACACGCTGCCGCAAGCGTGAAGCGTTTGAATATTTTATGTTCGATAATTTATTGCATGATTTAGCGAGCGAACGAATCGAGCAATGTGATGGTTCGAGTCTGGAAGGCACCGAATCCGCTTTTATTTTTGTTAAACGAATATCGTATAATAGACGTATTGGAGTTATTGTCTGGTGCTGCTAAATAACTCTTTATATAAAAACTTTTTGTACATGACCTTTTTATAATATTCTCTCTCTATTATATTATGTATGTACACACTTGTATTCTTTTATTCTGTTTTTTTTGGTGAACTCCTCATATATTCTACTGCCAAACAGGAATACTAAGTATTGTTGTGTTCCGGTTTGAAATATTAGTCGACAAGAATAGTATTAGCAATAAGGGAGACACCTTAGTTTGTGTATGTGAGGAATATTCTTTACAGCGCCAATATAGTTACCTATTTACGTTACGATCAGACCCATTTGCCCTTTGTTTGAATCTCGAATTGGCTCTGATGTAGACATACAAATTCGGCACTGCTTTGTTTTTATATTTAAAAGAATTCAATTAATTTATACTTCCTTCAATAAATTAACTACAAAATATCAAAATACTCTTATTTTTTGTGAATTAATGTGCTATATTATAAGTTTTAAAAATAGAACGTCATAAATTAAATAAAAAACAGTAATGACTTTGGACGTTTTCTCATTTATTTGTATGACACAATTTCCAAAGTATACAGCGTTTTTAATAGCGGTCTTTACTCGCAAACGGCCTAACGAATACAGTCAATCTCTTAGACGTAAATCTTCGTCGGAGTCATAATTCAAGTTTATTGAGTTCCCAAACTTTCGGGCCCTCAAGCGCCGACTGCTTATATATCAAGAAATTTTACTAATATTATCTTACCCAAGATTAAAATATGAGATTTCATAAGTTCCTAACTTTAAAATTGAAGTTTGTTTTTATTAAATTGAAAGTTCAATATATTTCGTTTCATCTTTGCGCGACTGGATTTTTGTTATTAACAAATATTTAGCAATAATTACTTTTATTTACATCAAGTTATTAAAGTAAGCCTATTTTAATTAATTTCCTATTACGGTAAGGTTTAAGACAAATCTATTGAAGTTAATGTACTAAATAATTTGGAGTGGTATTATTTTTATTAGAGTAAGCAAATCTTCGTTGTCACAACCGAATGCTCTGCTATCTGTTACATACTTAGTCCGAACGTGAAATGTAAGGTATAGGACACATTATCAAAATTATACAAAATATACATATAAGTGAAATGAAAGTTTGAGATATATCATACTTATTGACCATTACATTTGTCTTCGAAACACATAGAAAATACACTTGGAAATGACTGATATTACCAGAAATACTTTGCTATTCTCAATACTTTTATTATTACAAAAAAAATCTACACAATTAATATAAGTATTTCTTTAAGTTATATAAAATACACTAGTTTCATAGGGATGCCTTGGTCACACTTTTCTGTAACGTCAAACACTAGCCTTACCGGACTGACAAACGTCAAGGAAAATGAAAATGAAATTATTCTCATCGGAATATTTTATCTGAATAAGAAGTGAAATTGGTCCTGATTAACTCCAACCACTCAAGATTCAATAAATTCTACTTATCTTCACTGTTTGGACTTTGAAATCCTCCCATAGATGTACTAAAGAAGTTTTTTTATAGACAACTAGCGATTCGTCCCGGCTTCGCACAGGTACAATACTGATATAAAATATTCTACAGAATTTGTTTATTACGACATCACATTAGAAACATCTAAAATTATCAGTGTTTCTTTATTATATTGTCTATGTATTATATACCAAAATCTTCCTCTTGAATCACTCTATCTATTAAAAAAAATCCCATCAAAATTCGTTGCACAATTTTAAAGATCTAAGCATACATAGAGATTGACAGCGGTAAGCGACTGTGTTTCATACTATGTAATCACAATGATTGTGTGACACATCTATTCAGAAAATGTCTTGGAGCACGTAGAGCGCTGCAACTTCGATATTCTCTCTTAAAGGAGCGTTTTAATAAAGTAATCGCTTCTTATCTTCTCATTGAAGTTATAAAGTTCGATGCTAAGATTGTTGATATGCGGGCTAAGAAGGATCTAATTTTCCCGACCAGTCAAGTTCAATTAAATTTTCGGATGATAATGTGAAATTTAGATCGTACTCTGTTGTATTCTGGTGATATCAAATGGTGTGTATTAGAAGTGATAATACTGGTGACTATTGCCTAAGGTTGTAATAGAAAAATAAACATGAAATTTGCATACTAAATAAATACAAATACAAATTGATCATACCTATATTTTGTAGTTTCCTTTATGTAGCTGTAATTTTCTTGGAACTTTGTCTTTTTTTTGAGCTTTACTTCTGGATCTGTGTGGGTAACTACCAAATAAATATATGCTTCATTAAAAAAATATAATATTTGAAATTCTGTAGTCTGTATTATTATATTGTTTATAAATTATGTGGGGCGGACGGCCACCTGATAATAAGTGGTCACCACCACCATACCACCATACCATACAATAAATATCTATGATTTTTGTTTACAACTTACTTAAGTGTGAGAAAGCGTTTCGAAAAGGCAAAAGTAATTCAATAAATCTGGTCTACGTTCAAAATATGCTTTATTTGATGTATAATACCTACATATATGTTATACGCTTCATAATTATGATGTTATATTACTTGAAACGGAATCGAATTGATATTATAAATATATGATAACTGTATGTATTTGTACATTTTCAACAACACAAATGACCTTATGAAAAAGAGACAAACGTGAGGAAGTTATAAATCATAATCAAAACTTCGCAATATTGTAAATAATAAATCAGATATCATTTAACTGCGGAACCCTATTTGTAAATCTTCATTTATAATGTATCCCTCAGCTTAATTTATTATTTATGAAATTCAACAAACCGAATTAAAATTAAATTAATTTCATTCATACAAATAAAATCTGGGGAAATAAATTAAAATATCTCGAAAATCAATTTCACGACAAGAGACTGAGAACGCGAATCCTCTTCGTTCTTTAAATTTCCTTCTATTGTTATTCAAATTATGAATTAACAGACCATTCAAGTCACTTCTCCAATTTTCTTATACATTTCAATCACTGAAATAAACATTGAATTTTTTATGTGGGACGTATTAATGCCGGCATACGAAAAAGAACGACGAGATTGAGATTCGCACTTTGGATGTGAGTAATTATTTCACAAGCTTGTGTTTATCCACTTATGCTATATAATATGTACATAAAAATTACCGAAATAAATTATATAAAGTCACTTCTACACAATTTTGTATAAGCTTTTAGTGCTAGTGTATTAAAATATTTTATTAAGTTTTTATTTGATTTATGACTATGAAATAAATTAATTTATCAGCTAATTCCGTTTATCGATTGTTTTTCTTTCTATAAAACGATAAAATAATTACATTAATACTCTGTAACTATTCCCTCGAGTTTATATTAAGTAAATTCATAGTATAACAGATAAGTATCGAATTTTAATCCCTGTTTGTATCTGTTGATTAATATGATATATGTTTTATTTATTTTATAAAACACAATATTTTAGTCCATGCCGAGCTGTAAGAAGAAAGGCATGATATTACAATATTTATATAAAATGTTTTCATTTAGTGACAATACCCTGATGTTTAATGTTTCCTGTAATAATGTTCAAGTTAAGCTGACTTTTTAATATATTAGCTGCTGATAAAAAAGCTAGCAAATTCAGACACAGATTAACACTAGGTACTGAAATTCTATTTTCATAATTTGTTTTTATAATAATCAATCAAATCTAAATGTAAGGGGGCACAAACTACACCTTAGTTCCCCAAGCCAACCTCACCTGCCCGTGGTGCATCCTGCCGACCAGCAAACGAGGCTCCGGCGACCGACTGATGGCGGTATAACCATCAAATAAAATAGGCGTAGCTAAATACCACAGGCCGGTGACGGACAGCAGTGTCACCGGTGCGAGAAGCTACACCCTGCGATCGCTAACCCGCCTGCTCAGCGTGGCGATTATGGGCAATATCCTCCACATGCAGCACACACGCAAGCCACGGCCCCCATTTCCCGGCAGCCCCGCTATTCCTCGTCATGGTGGCGACGATGGTTACGGCGGGACGGGGGGTGCTAAGAATCACCGGGCTACGGGAGGCCACCACAACCGACTGACCCTTGCGACGTACAACGGTCGCACGCTACGGCTTGACTCGCATCTAGCGCAACTTGAAGTAGAACTTGGGAAAATTAGGTGGCACATATTAGGGCTATGTGAAGTCCGCAGAGAGGGAGAGGACACCGTAACCTCCGAATCGGGCCACCTAATGTACTTCCGAGAGAGAGACCAACAATCCCAAGGTGGCGTTGGGTTTCTGGTAAATAAGTCCCTAGATGACAACGTTGTGGAAATCTTCAGTGTGTCAAACAGGGTAGCGTACCTCATTATAAAGCTCACCGAGACCGTGCAAGCATACGCACCGACATCGACACACTCGGACGATGAAGTGGAAGAATTATTCGATGACATATCGAGGACCCTCCACTTCACCACGAAAACCCATTACAACGTTGTCATGGGGGACTTTAACGCTAAAATGGGCGTACAGAACTGCAGCGAATCGGTAGTAGGACCCCAAGGATTTGGGAGCAGGAATCATAGGGGGCAAATGCTTGTCAACTTCCTCGAACGGGAGGGGCTCTTCTTGATGAACTCCTTCTTCAAGAAGCAGCCGCAAAGGAGTGGACGTGGCAAAGCCCTGACACTATGACAAAAAATGAGATCGACTTCATAATGACGGACAAGAGGCATATATGTATTCAGAGACGTCTCAGTGATTAACAGGTTCAATACCGGTAGTGATCACCGACTCCTCCGAGGCTCTGCAAATCAATTTTAAGGCCGAGCGCGCCCGTCTGATGAAGTCCACGCTCCGACCACAGCTGCTCCAAACCATTGCGGGATCTGAAACATTCCAGTCAATCCTGGAGAACCGATTCGCTGCTGTGGAAACCACAACTTACCTAAACCAGAACCTCGAAAATGTTGTTCGAATTCTCAGGGAATAAGGTACGAGATATTGTGGCATGCAGCGTAAGGGCAGGAAGTCCAACCTTTCGGAAGAGACTTTAGGGCTCATGAAGAAACGACGTAAAAACCCATCTGTCACTTCGTCAGAGAAACGGCAATTAAACCAAGAGATCAGCAGGCGCGTACGACACGACCTCCGGTGCTCCAATACTCTTGCAATAGAAAGAGATATTGAGCAGAATCGGGGGTCTAAGGTGTTCGTACAATCTCTTGGAAGGAACCACCTGACAAAGTTGACCACAGCAAGTGAAGAAGTCGTTTCTTCTAAGCCGGCAGTACTTTCGGAAGTAGAGGATTTCTACGGCCGGTTATACCCATCGCATGTATCTCGACCTGATCCCAAAAATGAGGATCCTAGAGCTACATTAACACGCCATTACTCCGAAGACCTGCCTGAAGTCAGTATTGGCGAAATCGAGACTGCTCTTGGACAGCTTAAAAATGGAAAAAACCCCTGGAGAGGACGGCGTTACCACAGAGCTATTAAAAGCGGGAGGTAAACCGGTACTTAGGGAACTTCAGACGCTTTTTAACTCTGTCCTTGAATCTTAACATCGTCGATCCCACAGTGCCTTAAGACAAAAGTCTTCAATCAGTGCGTCCTACCCGTCATGACATACGGAGCCGAATCGTGGACACTCACGACAAGGCTGGTCCACCAGCTTAAAGTCGCTCAGCGTGCTATGGAAAGGGCTATGCTCGGCGTTTCTTTGAGGGATCGCATCAGAAATGAGGTGATCCGTCAACCAACCAAAGTCATCGACATAGCCCACCGGATTAGTAAGCTGAAGTAACAGTGGACTGGTCATATTTGTCGTAGAACCGACAACAGGGAAAACGTGTTCTAGAGTGGAGACCGCGTCTCGGCAAACGTAGTGTAGGACGTTCTCAGGCACGGTGGAGTGACGATATACGCAAGGCGGCAGGCAGGAGCTGGATGCGAGTTGCCGGAGAAAGACCACAGTATCGTGCACTGGGAGAGGCCTATGTCTAGCAGTGGACAAAAACGGGCTGATGATGATGATGAATAATCAATCGCATGTTCAGTGGTGATGAAATACATCACAAGAAAACCTGCACGTGTCTAATTTCAATGACTTTTCCACACGTGTATCCAATTGGATCAGATTAGTAGAATTATCTCCAAACTCCTTGTAGGAAAACGAGTTCTTGGGATATTTAATTTACTTTACTACATGCTTTTGCTACCTTTTACTTTCTTTAAGGATAAAGCAAATATGTTACATAGAGAGGTAACTCTGTGTAATTTTTTTTATGTAATAGGTAAGTGATAGTTATGAACGCTGAGATGTTATGTCCCTTGTGTCTACAGTCACGCTGGCTCATTCTCCTTCAGGCCGGAACACAACAATACGTAGTATTGTTGTTTGGCGGTAGAACATCTGATGAGTAAATGGTTCCTTACCAGACGGGCTTTCATAACTCCTATTAACAAGTATAGTTTTTAAAATATATCGATTTACATATTTTAATGATTTCAATTAAAACATTATTGCTAAATTAAGATGTCACTCACTCACTCACTTACTTAAATAAGTGGTTAACATATATCGCCTAAATATTCTTTCATGTAAGAAATGACAACGCATATTTTCCAAGCCGACAAAGACTATTTTACTTCACTACTTTATTCGGAGACACGTACTTTACTACCGAGTGCATTTCCTTACAAAATTTCCTTGGAGACTCGTCACTGTAATATTATATATCTTACGTTCTAAAGCTTTCGAAAGCAGTCATTTTGTATGTTTTACAAACGATTCGTGTTTGCTTATGATGATTTACCAATAGAATTAAATTTTGATATTAGCTTACCGCCTAATTACTTTTATTCAGTGAGGTTATATGCAGGTCCGCCTAGGTTGGTATTTTTTATTTATTCATTAGTAATTTTACCGCAGAATATACCGCAAGAAATATGCATTACTGTTCCAGTTTAAAGGTTGAGTAATTCGGGGCAATTACCGACACATTTTAGATGCCATGGTCAGTGGTGCATTGGTGGTGAGGATGACGATCGATATTAATGAATATGATCAAGAACAACATTAGACGGACCTCTCTTTGTCGTTTGGATTGCTAAAATAAAATACTTAAATACTATTTAATTTTAATGTTTAATTTATTTTTGCAGTGATTAATGTCACAGTCATGATGTCACACAAAATAAATAGTAATGTCATGTCATGTTCAATGTTTGTTTTCTTGTTTTTTCATATGACTCTTCTTCTTTTTGGTCTGAGGGGTTTTTATAAAATGAAAATATAACTAAGCGGCGATTGGATAAAGTTGCTTTTGGAATATTAAGGGTTAAAAAGGGAATCTATAAAAAATATAATTTTGTATAATCTTTTCATGCCTCTATCACAAAACAAATCTATGCATTAATAAACACTCATTCATTATTGCATTACATAAAATAAATTGATGCATTTTTATATTCACAGATTATAAAGCTACGTAAACGTTTACTGTTCAGTAAATTCAAGTGTTGAGATACAAAGCAGTCATCGAAAATTTAAATATATGCATCATGTAACGTAAGATGGGCAGTCGCGCAAAAAAATCAGAAAGAGGCCGAAACGGTTTCATCCATTTTTCCCGGGACACCTTCTGCTGGAACTATATGAATATTTCAGACGGATCAATTATTAAAATGATTTACTACTCCCAAACTCGTTGTGTAAACGAAACGGGTGTGTAAGGAGGTTGTATTTGCGAAACGAAAAGTGTAAGATATTTTTTTGCCCACGCTCTCGTAGAAACCTTATACAAGCTGTGAATAATTAATATTGCGATTGTAGAACGATACTCTCTTTTTCGTTAAGTGTAATATAATTGGAAACAGTGTATTACAATATTTTACTAAATCGACTTATTCTTTTCAGGTATTAAATATGAAAGTTACGAGTAAAGGTAAGATTTTGGTTTAAATAAATTTTATTTTTAAAAAAATGATTTGTATGTTGAGGTTTGTTTTTTGTTTGTTGTATGTATGTGAATTTAAAATTATTTAATAAAAATTGTTTGTGTCAATATATGACGCAACAGACTAAAATAATTATCTATAACTAAGTTCATTTAACAATAATACAGTATTAGCGTAACTAACAACAATGAACTATTATTTGACAAAACAAGCATATAATTTTAATTCAATAAGCCGAGTCATAAAATATTTAGTAATTAACTTTATGCCGCACATATTCACTTAGTTCATTTTATAATAAACTATGACCTATATAGCATAATGACTTTATTGTCACTAATAACATAAAACCATTTCGCTATTTGGGTCATGTAAACTAACATTGATATATACCCTTTTATTACATGACTGACACAGACGTTACCAACCTTGTTTAGTATATTTACACACATAGTGGATACAAATAAGTAATAACGTGGTATCGCGACCATTACTCGCAAGACAGGCGATCAAATTATACTTATTAAAGCATGACTACTAATAAGTAGCTTTCAGGAAATTATACACAGTTGTTTTCTTCAATTTGTCATCATTGTTTGTTGGTACTGCTTTATAACAATATTTATTCTAGTAGACTTGTATGAGTACCTTTTGAATCATGTTATAGGAGTAATCCTAGCCTCCCAAACGTTAGGCTACGTTTGCCTTGGAAATCAGTTACACACTGTTTTTATTATGGCATACGTGTCAATTACCGGACGGTGATGAGACAGAATATTTGCAACATCGAGGGGCTTGCTTGCTTTAAGAAATTAGTAGGCTCTTTTCTTGAAGGTTACCAAGTCATATGAATGCGGAATTATCAACAGCGATTTGCATTAAACTCAGTAGCTACATTAGTTCTCAATGAGTCAGGAGTAATATTTAGTTTAATATGACTGTTAATCCTCTTTTATAACTTACACTTAGATATTCTATTAGCTTTGCCGCCTTGCAAAGGGTTATCGCTTTCTCTAATATTGCAAATATAGCAAACACGTGATACTCACGTGACTTTCAAATTTCAACGATGACAAGTGATGGGAAATACTTATACAATTTTGCTATTTGCTATGTATGTGCAAATGAAGCAAATATAATCAAGTAAGTTCTCTAAACATTGCCGTGTTTAAACAAAGTAAATAAGAGAACATGCTACATAAGCATGCATAAGTCCGTTTGTTGATTTAAGCTATTGAATCAAATATATTGGTTTGTTCGTAAACATGTTAACGGCAACAGATTGCTATTATTGTAATAAGCAGCTCAGTTGTTATAAGTAAAGGTAAAGCAAAACTTATTGAAGTCAGACTATACGAATTTTATGTATGTACACACATAACAAATTGGGGGGAGGGGTTCTTCTCGATTGATTAATTGTATATGTGACGGAATAAGACTACTCAGGAGGGCTTGTACTGTCAATAGTTCATCAGTGATGAATTTGCTAAATTCATATTAAAAAATCTTACTAAGTTGATGTTAAATTAAGTTTGAGTTAAAATTTCGTAATGTTTATATAATATGCAAGGAAATTAAAATTATAAGTTCTTGTAGCATATTAAAATGAAATTGAAAACATTGTGTGTTTTATAAAAATAAGAAATTTACGTAGTATCTAAGCATTGCTTGAACAAGTATTCAATCCTTGTAGCGATTGTGTTCCCTCGTCCGTGCCATACGATAAACGATGAAAAGACCTACGCCGGACACTCTATTCATGTATATCATTGAGTGCCTGAGAGGTAACCGTGTAGAAAACCGGAGAAAATGCGAACGACACAATGAGTTGTGATTCAAGCGAGTTAGTTCTTATCACCTGGTCTTAGAGGTGAAATTCCAATAGCGTACGAATACGTATCTAATGGCGCACACGTTTTAGTTCTATGCATAGGTATAGGAAGCCGAGATTTGTGCACTGCGGATGATTTTGGCTTATATCTTTAGAAATTTATTTTTAGACAAAAGTCACAGCTATTTCCTGGTGTTATGCAGTTAAAAACTAATGATAAAATAAGGTTACATATAACTTTGACTTGACTGTATATAGTCGACTATACATTTAGTTAAAAACTAAAAATATTTTGCGCAATCAAGTTTCACGACGTATCGTATACCACATATGATCAAAGATTTTATTTATCTTGTTTGGTTTAGGCAACGGTCTATTGATAAGTGGCACCACGGACTATAGAAATATGCATCTTAATAAATGTTAATTTCTTACATAGTGGACGATGTAAGAAATTAACATTTATAAACTTGGGAAATACAACAATAATAAGTATTGCGTATACCCTAAGTAAGTGAACAGTTGAAAACACGACGAGAAGTACCTATCCAAGCGAGCTTGTACAAAGTTCTATCAACAAGGACATTTTCAAAGAAAAAATGAAAACTAATTCATAAATCAAAATAAAATAAAAAGTAATAATTATCGTTATATTTTCTAAATAATAATTAGTTTTATATTAAGTAATTATTTATTTTACTTTTATTTAAAATAAAAATAAAACAGTTCGATACATTAAACAAAAAAAAAAATATTATTTAAAAAAGAACGAGATTTTTTTTTTTTTCAAATAAAAACGTGTCGCATGAAATAAATCCCGTATATCTCCGATGCTCCCCTTAAAATAATATACCTTTTTGTACATCCGCAATTTTACGCAATTGTCCGAACTCCCTCGTCCGTGGCGTGATAAAATGCTGAAAAGATGATTTATATAACTGGACTGGACAACGGTCCTGTATTAACAGATACGGAAGAGAATAGACATTGTATCAATGTTTATTTGCCTTTTTAACTAAAATAACGGACATTTGTCACTTGAAGCGAAGTAAATAGGATTATTTTATCTTCAACGTTGCTTTAAATACGGCTCTTTTAAAATACATTAGTGGAAAACATTTTCCATGTTCTCGCGCCAGTACATTAAACCTTAACAGCACATAATTTCATCATAATGGACGCATTAACCGTTTGTTAATATTGTTATAATTACTTTTCTTTTTTTGAGTAGTTTCAAGTGATTTTTATGAATATTAGACTACTTCAATATGTGTGTTACAAATGTGAATGTGGGTTTGTTTTTTTTGTTACGCTTTCAAGTATTAACTAATCAACAGATCTTTAGGAAATTTTGCGCTCACGTTACAAGGGGTGCAGACAGGATACGTAACAAGTCCCCTGAGCCGCGGGCAGTACCCAGTAGGTAAATAATGATTACAAACAATTCTTCTTTTTTTTTAAATCAAATTAAAAAATATAATATACAGTGTACCTATCCTAGATACACTGTATCTATACCTTTGTCACTTAATAAGGGTCTATATATGCAAATATTTTCGAAATAAAAAAAGTTTCGTACCTTTGTAACTCTGTAATTGCTTATAAAATAAATTAAAAAAATTGTATTCAATAATACATAGTGCGATAAGACCGGGATAACCCAGTGATTTGAATTCGAATCAATCTTAACTGTAGGATTTTGGATTCAAATCTGTATAGCACTACTGGATTTTCCATGTGCATTTACCAACTTTCTTCGGGACATTTTCATTTTACTTAAATTAAATTGAATAAACTTAGTGTTACTTTACAATAACAATTTTAAGTACTTTTACTAAAATATAAATTTTTGCAATTAACGTAGATGATTATTGTGTTTCTAGTTTCCGACTACGCAAAGTTGCTACATCCTTTTTGGAGCACGGTAATCGTTTGTATAACAAGATTAACAGTTATTTTTAACTTGGCCTTTTAAAAAATTTAAAGGTCATGTCAGAAAAAATAAAACTATTAATAAATGAGGCACATTACTCAATACAATATTGTATTAATAAAAAGCGTGGAATTTGTATTTGTTGATTTCGAGGTAGATAAATATATATTTAATTGTAAGTACAAATATTGACATACTCTGTTATTGGAATGGTAGGGGAGAGTAACTACTGAGTTTTTCTTGTCGGTTCTTTTCAGTACAATCTATTATTCGAACCGACTACTTTACGGAGGCTTACCTTTAATTGAGCACTAATATAACGACATGTGAATTTTTTGCTTTCCATTACACATATATTGATATGAAGTCAATGTTAATAGTAATAAATACTTTAAAAAAAACATTTGTTTGATATAAAGTACTTCGTACTGATAAATCCAATAAAATATATTCAAGTATACTAAGAGCTCTTTTGAATAATCCTTATAAAAGTATATCATGGCAAATATAAAATATCTGCGGTATTTTATTAAGGAATCAAATACCTTACCCTAGGAAGGATGCATTGACTTTGTTGAGTATAAAATTCTTAAGATTGTCCCATGTATGGCTGTGACGTAGCTAGAAGCGTACACGTTACACGTAGTATACCGTGGCCTTATCCCAATTCTTTAAAAAGGTTTTTTTTTATCGATAGATTGTTAGAATTCATTATCAATTGAAGGGATATAATATTTTTTAATAATCGAGAACTATTTTATATATTGTATTATTAGTAAAAGTAAAGTAACAGCCTATAAATTTCCCACTGCTGGGATAAGGCCTCTTCTTCCATTAAGGAGAGGGCTGGGAACCTATTCCACCACGCTGTTCCAAAGCGGGTTGGTGGAATACACATATGGCAGAATTTCGATGAAATTAGACACATGCAGGTTTCCTCATGTTTCCTTCACCGTCGAGCACAAGATGAATTATGAACACAAATTAAGCATATATACATATATATTGGTGCTTGCCTGGGCTTGAACCCGCAATCATCGGTTAAGATGCACGCATTCTAACCACTGGGCCATTTCGACTGGCTGTATAATTATTATGTATATATAAAGAGAATAATGAGATGTAAGTATGTATTACTGTATTTTTATACTTTGCACAAATAGATCTGCCAAGTTTTTTTTTACGATTACGATTCTTACGTTTCACAGTATTTAAAAACTCCCTTTCTTAAGTTTAATATTTATCCATAGTAAATAAGAATTTTAAATGAATTGGACGATAGTTTTTTTTTCCTTTATCATAGGTGTATTTTTGAAGATAAATACATGCTATCCCGGAATTTTATGTAGTCCTTTATAAGAAAACAAGTTTCGAATACATTATTTTGATGATTCCTAATGTATGCGCCAGCCGCGCAAGCGTACGAAAACAGTATACTGTACAAAAAAAAACCGTCAAAATTCAGCAGTTGTAGTACAAAATATTTATATTTAATTTCTATATATTAGTGAAAAGGCATCGTTATTTGTTGAGTGTTTAAAGAGATGTTAGCGAAGTTACAGATAGAAGCAGAAATCGTATCTGTTTTAAACTATTTATACAATCGACGTGAGAGAGCGACAGGCACACAGGCAGACAGAGTTTCTTTCACATTTATAATATTAATATAGATATAGATAACCAATATTTTCATACATAAAACTATTTAAGCTTTAACTAACCAAATCTGTCTGATGTTGTTTTGTCTGTGTGAATATCAGGGCGATCGGTTGAACGATAACAAGTTAAAATACCGCCGCGCCATCAACTACTTCGTTGCGTCAGAGTAAAAGCCTATTCTTTGAAAAAAAAGCGTTACAACTTTCGTGGTGCTCAGTCTTACGGAAATATTGTCTATTAATCTCAAAAATACATACGGACATCTATTCATAGTAGTAAATTAATTTTAATTATTGAAGTAGGTATATTGCTATAAAATCTGTAATTTTTAAAAATTCTAGAAAAAAAGATTATCTAAGTTATGAGTATTTAGTGGTTTTAATCGGTAAAAGCTACATTTAGTACCGTATGAGTACGACTTAACATAGTATTTACGAGTCAGCGTGAATGTTTAAATATAGGTTATTTTATTATACATTTTCAGCAAATAGATATATGAGTGAAAGTGAGAATATAATATTCATCTCGTGATTTAAATTTTTGTTCCATTAAAATATAAATTTTGACGCCACATTATCACGAATATGTAAAAAAAATATTAATTAATATAGTTTTATTTCAACAGTATAAAATTTTTTCATCATAAATTATTTCACACTCGGCCAGTTGTAGACTCGTTAAAATACATCCATTATAAAAGTTTTCAAATGGAAATTAAAAATTAGTTTTGATGAAGTGTTTCAACGAGTCAGCATTGCAGCGATGCAGTGCATTAATGCATTTATAATACTGACAATCAAATTATACAAACCTTTTGAGCGTTATACAATATTAATTCGTATTTGTTATGTGATTATACAAATTAAATTGTATTATTTCGAATGAATTAAAGTCAAAACAAATAATTATATTGTTCAAGTCTATGTTTCAAGTTGTAACTAAAATGGTTGCTAATTATTACTATACATCACACAAATAATAAATAATATTAATTTAAATCACTTTATTTAACTTACATGACTTTGTATTTTTTAAATATCAAAAAAGAGTTTCTTACCGGTTCTTCTCGGTAGAATCTATTTTCCGAACCGGTGGTAGCTTCACTTAATTGTATGACGATTCTAAAATGCTTGAAAAAGCCTACTTGAATAAAGTTTATTTTGATTTCATTTGATAAACAATTTATTATAACATTTTGATCGTGGACTACGCTTCACAAGTTTATGTTTTAAAAAGAATGTAACCTCAAACAAAATAGTTAAACAAAATTAGTTGGTAATTATTTCAAATATTTGTAATAACAGTTCCTATAATTTTGCCTTGCTCAAATGGAATTCATATTACTTGTGTGATCGGACTAAAACTTTACCTACCTTCGTGTTGAGGTCTCCAACTATGTATGCTAAATGAGTGTAGTCTAGGTAGAAGTTGAGGTTTGAATATAAGAAGATTAAACTTACATTCTCATTTAATAAACCATAAAGGAATTTATTTAATTGAAGGAAGTTTTAATTGTGAAATTATATTACAACTGGACATTTAATGCCAGTGCAACACATGCTAAAAACCACTGACGTTAACATCCAAAATATTATGCGTATTAATATCATGACTTTTTTCATTTCATCATTTTATTATAATCACATTTTTTCCAGCTTTATTGTACATTTAAGTTGATTATAAAAAAGAGAAAAAGACTCCAACTGACTCGCTAAAGCTCAGTAGAACTATACCTGTACTAAGAGGAATATAAGGAGGAAGGTTGTTACATGAATTTACCATCCGGGATGGTAATCTCGAAGACATTTTAGAGCATAAGCAAGGCGATTGGTGGTGGTGTTTGTTCCACCTGCTAACTTTAAATCGTGGCGCACACACAAAACATCCTTTCCCCTCCCCCTCGAGAAGAAACGTACGGCATACGTCATAATCATACTATAGATAATAAATAACTTTTGAATCTGTACATATAAATATTTACAACATATCATCTATGTAGAAAATATATATGTATTACTTGGATATTAATTACTTACATTTCCTACATTTAATAATTATTATCACAGCGAAAAAAAAGCTAATTCGTAAAAATATTTCTAAATGAAATAAAATTCTGTAAGATTGTACAAAAGTAACATTTAAGGTTAGCGTGCCTTTATAATGGGAAGCTTGACACTAATATTCACTGACCTGCGAGCTAGGTTGTTTAAAATTTTAAACTAGCTGCTTCCCGTTACGTCGTCTATTATTTTACTCTCGACTAAGTCCATTTGTAAGAGCTACTAAAATATTTATGTATGAGTGTGTAGTAATTTCGTCTACTTTCCATATATACATTACTAACCGTCATCGGAGCAGCATGATGATGTTCCAAATTCAAATCTAAAGCCTTAGTCAGCAATGGGACAGTTACAGGCTTCTATTATATTATGTTTACGTATACATTCTGCATTGAGTATCAACCAATACTCTCTACGCTTTCAGTGATCTATTTCCGATTACATAACAACACCTTAATTTATTTATTAATCATTTTATCAATATTTAATTCATATAAAAATGATGCTCGAATATTTAAAAAATATCAAAGAGTATAGAAAAAAAATATCGTTGGGAAACATTGGGATACCGACTTCCTTTATTAAAAATACATATAAGTAAAATATTCGTTAAATTAAAAAACATATCTATTAAATAATATTATGATATTATAACATAGGTTTTGATAACATAATTATCGTATCTGCTGTTTGATTGTTGAGATAAACGAGGGCACGCCTCAAGCACTATCCTTCGGATTTCTCTGGGGACCTGTCTATAAATATTGAAGTCTTCGTCAGCGGTATATCAGTGTTACAAAAATATCTTAAGATTAAACTTTCTACATAAGATACTGGCATCCCCAACGTTGACATTCGCAATTGAAACTTTATCAAAGAAACATATTTAAAGACGAAATAAAACTTTTATGAACTTGGTATTTCAAAGAGAATACAATTACTTGTTGTCAGTCGGTAAATATCTTACCATACTTGGAATTTTGGAGATAAATTATATATTTGAAAAAAAAAAATTAATAGGGATAAACCATAAAGTAAATACGAATATTTATAATTAGGAAGATCATCGAAATATTTGATAGAGGGAATTAGATAGAGTCAAATGAGGATGGTTAATGGTTGCCTCTAACCATTAGTAAACTCTTCGTGAACAGCTGTTTATAATTTTTTTGTTAATTAAATCAATTTATATCTAAGTAATGAAAAGCGGAAAAGGAGATATTAAATAATATTTTATTAGTAACTTTATTAAGTGTATGCGTAATATGGCTTGTTTATTTTTAGGTATTTGGATAGAACAGGGTTTCTAATTAAGTAAGTGATGGTACATTTTTTAATCAATAGGCTTGATAGATGTTATCGTTAAAGCATTATTTGTAACTGAAAGATGGGACAAAATTTAACGATTCAAAATTTTTATATTATCATCCGTTTTTAAACTTTTATTTTTAATGACAATTCCCTTATAATAGTGCTAGTTTTTCCATCGAAAATCAAAGTCAGAAAATAAAGAAAATAGTAAGAGAAACTTACGCAACGAATTTATTACATCGTAAGAAATAAATGGTAGGCAATTGACATTGTCGACGCCCTCTAGGTCGCCAATATTTCGCAAACTTTTTTACGGTTTTATAGCCGAAAATTGAGGAATTGCTTAAGTTCTTTTAGGGCACAACAAATACGCCTTCCGTTTTTTTTATAGGATCAGTATATTTTTGTTATTGAAGAGCTATCTTGAGTTGTAACAGATACTTTCTTCCTCATGCTGGGATTCAGCTTCCTGATCTGATTTGTTTTGTTCATACAAACATTTGTATCACTTTTTTCACGTAATAGATTCGTTTTGTTTGTTACTAGCGTCCCGCCCTGGCTTTACATTCGATCAATTTATTAATAAGAAATATGAAGAAGGTATTTATTTTGTAGCGTTTAATAATAGTCATTTGTAAAATCAATAATTTTTAGTAGACTGTTTTATTGTTTCTTGTAAGGTGTAGCCATGTAAGCGTACTAATACAGTTTTTAGGAAAAGACACCGTCACGATTTAGTATTTTAGTACAAATGATTAACAAAATATGAATATGAAATAATTCATCTTTGAATTATTTTAATCAGAATCAAAATTCATTGAGTGTCATACAGACAGAAATAGTGTACAACTGGGTATTAGTATTATACTAGTTATAGATTTACTCACGAAATTCTAACCAATATGTATGTTATATATTAATTTAGTGAATAACATTTATGTACACATTTAATATATGTGTGTATCAAAAGATGTATGTAAGAGTCGAGATGGCCTAGTGGTTAGAACGCATGCATCTTAACCGATGATTGTGAGTTCAAACCCAGGCAAGCACCGCTGATTTATGTGCTCAATTTGTCTCTATAATTCATCTGTGCTCAGCGGTGAAGGTGACATCGTGAGGAAACCTGCATGTGACAATTTTCATAGAAATTCTGCCACATGTGTATTCCACCAACCCGCATTGGAACAGCGTGGTGGAATATATTCCAAAACCTTCTCCTCAAAGGGAGAGGAGGCCTTTAGGCCAGCAATGGGAATTTACAGGCTGTTGTTGTTGTTGTTGTATCAAAACGCATGAATCAATTTAAGTGACTGACATATTCAACAAAATGCTAAATTTAAAATTTAAATGACATTGTAAAATACGATGATACTCTTTAAACGGTCATTAATCACGACGAACATTACCAAAGGAGACTTGTTGACTGAACAGAATATATTACGGAACATAGTGGTCAAATATTAGTGCATATTCTATCCCCCTCACAACCCTATGGGATAATAATCCCACGAGTTTGAAGAGAGGTCAGACGCGGGACCAATGATAGCTACGTGCTCTCATGCACGAGTGCAACTGAACCAACTTTCAAACTACCAACTGTTTGTAATAATTACTAACGATAAAAACGTATTTGATAATTTATTTAGAGAAATAATAATAATTTATTTATTTTAATTTTATTTTAAGTACCCGGACCAGTGCAGTGTGATACACCACTACAGGCATTTACAACACTGTTGAATTAAATATAAAGAAATACATTCTTAAATAATATTGAAAACTAAAATAATATTAAAAACTTATACAATATCTTATATCTCCACAAACATGTTGTCCGTACTTTTGATGCATCTTTAAATAAAACGAACCTAGGCCTTGAAGCCTTGGACTTGGTAATCTTATAATCTAGTTAAAATACAATCGATACAATCAATTGAATAACATCTTATATTTGATATTAATATCAAAGATCGAGCTAATGTCAACATTTTCCCCTTACTGGTTACGAGAAGAGCAATAACGATAATCTTAAATACAAGCTAAGCTAGACTTAGCGCTTAAGCACATTAGGCTTCTACATTAACTCTCATTTCAACAATGAGAACAGCTGAATTAATGCTGAGGTAACACTATCCCTTAGAAGTCTTCATAATAGATGAGATACTAAAAGGAGTATAAAAGTCAAATTCTTAAGAACCATCTGTGACTAGTACAATCGACTTTTTATTTCCCCTGCTAGCGTTAAAATAAAAATAGATTAGTTGTTTAAGATTATTTTATATGTTTACAGTTCTAAAAGTACGTATGAACATTTTATTACGAACATAATTTTGTATAAAAATAAAAATGTAATGCGTTATCTACCAGTTCATACGAATACTAATTTAAAATATGATCATTAAACGCGACATATATTAAAATAATATTTCATGGCTACGACTTTGTTCCCATTAACGCTGGTTTGGAGATAAAGTTGAGGGCCCCCTGGAAACCCATTCATTGCCTGAATAAAAGTATTTTATAAGCCCGCATATCATTAAAATATATCCAGTAGTTCTCAATCGAGATTGACCATTACGATTATATTATTTTAATATTACAGAAAGCTACTTTTTGCATGCTGCTTTGTCTCATGTGAGTGGTAGTTAGCATTTTCTGTGCTCCTATTATTTTGAATGGAGAATTTCATTATAATCGGTTGAGCGGTTAAGACGCGAAGACGTCACAACAAACAAATTAACTGTAAAAAATAAGAGATAATTCAATTATTTTCTATGGTACTCAACTGTTAACGTAATAAGAAATATTTAATGATGTCTAAGTTTGTACTTAAGTTGGTAGCGAAATAAGATAGTAATTTATGTTCAGTGGGAAGTTACAAAAGTATGCAATCTTCCGTTGCAATCTCGATTGTAGATCAATGTTCAATAGATACCCTCTTTAATTTATTACCGAAGCGCTGAAGGGCGGTGACTTACAGCTTCCTTTGGCAGGCTCGTGTCAATTTACATGTTAGGGACGTTTGATCGATCTCTTAACTTTGCTTTTTACGTCACAATAACAAACTTTTTTATTGCGTTAATTTTCTTTTATGTAACCAAAGAAGCTGGCTTTGTTATTATATTTACTTTTATCTTAACATTCGAATAAATTAGTAACATCCATATCTATTAATTCTTGGATTAGTACTGTTTGTATTTTTGTCCAATATTGTTTTTTACCAAAGCTGTCAAAATAAGCATCAAAAGAGCTGCAATCCATATAATCCGCGTATTTAAAATATTCATGTTCATTTAAAAAATATATATTCGAACCGTAAAAAGCGCTGCCATTCAAATATTTGTCACTAATGAATCGTACTCTGATTTAGTGGAAAACAGGAACAAAAGCTGTAAATTACAAAGGCTCGAACACATAGGATCAAAGTCAAAATACGTTTATAGAGTTTTAATGTTCGCAATCGGCTTGCGTGCTTGCACCAATTTGTGCTGGTGCCTTATCACAGAGGCTAATGTACAGTGTAATACCGCTTCCGACATTAAAACTGCTCCTAACATATTGTTCTTAAAGGACGTTTTAAATAATTTATATAACATTAATATACGAAAATAATTCGATTTAATGATATCGTTCTTAATTTAAAAACCTGATTTATGAGTACATGTAGATAAGTTATTTGCTATTTACGTACAATCTGTTGTACTTCTTAATGTCGATTTCATTATTAATATAATACGGCCATTATTTAAATGGTATAAACTATACAGTAACGCAACATTTCAGCTACACGTATGGAAACAAAAGAGAGTTATTCATGCGCAATAACAAATAATACACGAATTGTGCGTTCATATTTTTTCCTTTAATCCAACGCGATGTTCGTGCCGGCAATAATATTCAAAGAGCCATATTTTAGAGTTAGCAGGTGCGCGAATCAGAAATAGTCCCGTCAGCAAACAGTACACGGGCCATTATTATAGTTGCGTAGCTCGCGTTAGTTTTCGAGTATCGCCATCTTGACATATCGATGTGGGGCACGAAGAAGCGGTTTTTCATTGATTCAGCGGCACATCTGGCGACAAAACGCCTCGGGCTTTCCATTCTGATGACCTGACTTGACATTTTTATTGCTTGCCATATTTCCTGTGGCCTCTAAGGCATTCCCCGCTCATGGAAGGCGCCGTGAAATATCGCAGCGAACTGCGACACGGTATTATAATAAAGATGTTACATTCGTGTGTTTGAAGAAATTTTGATACTATCGACGTGATTCTCAATCTACATACAATATTTTTCAGTGTAAAATGTAAAAACATGCTACCTTTAAAAGATTATAATAATAAGGTTTCTTTTATTTCATTTAAAACCTTTTTTTTAATTGCTCAATGTTTGGGCAGAACTGCTTATGTCGTGGTCGCGACATCAATCTTCGGTATTAAAAAGTTAATAAATAATCTACAGTAATACTATAAATGTGAAAGTATCTCTGTCTGTCGGTCACGACCAAACACTTGAAGCGAATTTGATGTAATTTGGATTGATGCAATTTTGAGCTCCACGAAAGGACATGAGTTACTTTTTTGCCTAACATATGATAACCGACCCCCAAAACGCGAGTGAAGCCGAAGTCGACCACTAGTTCATTATATAAACCTTACATATTGTAGAACAAATGACGATGTTTTCCTTTACTTTCCACTTGGTGGTAGGACTTTGTGCAAGCCCATCTGGGTAGGTACCACGCACTCATCAGTTGTTCTACCGCCAAATAACAGTACTCAGTATTGTTGTGTTTCGATTTGAAGGGTAAGTGAGCCAGTGTAACAGGCACAAGGGACATAACATCTTCGTTCCCAAGGTTGGTAGCACGTTGACCATGTAACGAATACTTAATATTTCTTTCAGCGTCATTGTCTATGGGCGATGGTGACCACTTACCATCAGGTAGTCCATATGCTCGTCCGCTAACCTAGCTGTCACCATCATATCAATGATTCACAACGTCGACCATTCTTGTGTTTATTTAAATCTGCGACCTTCATTTACGATAACGTTGTCTAAAAAAATATCTCTGTTACATAAGTAATGATATCTTTTTGTAATATTAATAATATTACAAAAAATACATTATGTAAATGGCAAAGTAAGTTTATTCTGTGTATAAATTATTCATGATTCTAAGTATGGATCCTTTGTCACTCGTTTTAGTCGTATGTTAGAAATAGATATCTTAAATACAAACAAGATTTCAAATCACTCAAAGTTTCAAATATATCTACACTTATAGTTTAGTTTAGTTTAGTTTATTCTTTATTGTACACCACACAATGAAATAAAAAAATACAAATGACAAACATATGGCCTAGATATAACAGGCGTACAATTTTGGCGACCTTATCGCTACATAGCGATCTCTTCCAGGCAACCAACGGTGTAGGATAGGTCATAGAATATAAGGTGGGTGGTGCTCTACTAATAAATAAAATAATATGAATCTATTAATAAAACTATGAAATAAATATAAATATAGAATACACAAATTATATATCCATTAATAAATTATATTGTCAATACATATAAAATAAATATATATATATATATATATATATATATATATATATATATATATATATATATATATATATATATAAATCTAAATACAACGAGTAAGAATATAAACGAAACTTATACATATATAATAAAATCAGAGTGTCTTTTCGTAATATGAAAATAATCCCTTTAATTAAATTTACTATATAAATTATTTAATAATTCCCTTTGTACTGAATGCATATTACTATGTATCTATACACGGTACATATACCAAAATATATTTTTTTACAATTTTGTGTCTGTCTTTTTGTCCTGGTTAAAATCTGGAACGAATGGATCGATCTTGACGGACCCTGACCATCAAACAAACTGGTAGTTAATTGTATATTATTTAGCTATGGTTAATATTTTTTACAGCGGCAACAGAACACTTGTGTAACACAAACAAATATTTAAAATAACTGACATCACTTTTATGTTACATATATGTATATATGTGTATATACAATAATGTTAATGCATAAAGAAATAATTCAATTATTTTCTTAATTGATTTAAGATAAAAGTCATCACAATAACATAACGTGGATCGAGGAGATAGAGGGGAGATTCAAATCTCAATTTAATCGCAATTCCAAATTATATCGCAATCGCAACGCTGTACGCTTCGTTTTGAAAATGAAATGTGCCAAATGAATACAGATTATTTCACCAAAGGGATAAAGAATACATGAGAGTGATCAGTGTGGTCGAGATAACAATATCAATTAAATTTCGAAACAATATTTTATATGCATAGCATTTAGCGGACTGGCAAATGGACCACGTGAAAGATTGAAATTTTGTGCCAACCAATGTGCCAACTTTGGGAACTGAACTGTAAACTGAGATGTTGTCTCCTGGTAAATAAGGCTTATATTCAACACAAGATTAAACGGTAATAACGCATGATTTTTTACCATATTTATTACTTGTTGACTTCCAGGCAGAATATATTAAATAGACACATAGGTGTATTTAAATAACATTACTGTATTTATAAATGTTTAAAAAGAGCTGACTTGCCTGCCGGTTCTTCTTGGAAGATTCTGTTTTCCGAACCGATGGTAGCTTCACATAATATAGTTGTTAAATGAAGATTCAAAAGTGCTTGTAAAGGCCTACCTGAATAAAGTATGCTATGATTTTGTGCCTATGATTAAATTAATTCTCTCACGCTTCTTCGAAACATTCACCGAAATCTAATAATGCTAAATATCTCTTCTTAGTGGTAGAATATAAATAATAATAAATATATGATCAAAGTGTGGTTCCCATCCACAAATCCCACCTACAAAGATAAGAAAGGTAATATTGAAACGTTCCTATTACTTATGTCCTATTATGTAGAACTATCAAACATTTAATTGACACCAAAACTATGAACAGATTGCAATACAACATTTCTGAGTCCTTATCTTAGTGTATTTATTACTAAGTTTCGTACTCTGTCAAAGTAAATTTCAAACATAATTGGCGTACTGTTTTAAACATTAAAAGCATCCAACTCGATTTTCTCTCACAATAAAAATATGAATTCAACATCAGGAGGAACTAATTCAAAGTTTGTCCTCTGTTTCGACAGAAGAAAAGTTTCAGTAAACAACTGTCAAACTACGCTACGGGTGCTCTTAGAACAAAACACAATTTGTCATGATTGATCAAAGAACTTGGACAAAACAAAGACGTCGTATAAACAATAACATTGTTGTTTTTGTAAAATTTTATACTTTTAATTTTGTTTCAGCGGTTTCCAAAAAGTTTTTAGGCAATATTTGGTCCATCAAATCGTTTGGATATTTGTGTATTATCTCTTTAGATTTATCAAAGCTTCTATTGAGAAATATAATATGTCAAAGATTTTTTTTTTCTTGTCACGCATTGAGAAATATTGGTATAGTTGATGGTACGTGAAAATATATGTATCTGTATAATTCGGTAAATAAACATTTCTGTAAGACGATATTACATAAAAGTAAAAGTAAAGTAACAGCCTGTACATTTCCCACTGCTGAGATAAGGCCTCCTCTTCCATTAAGGAGAACATATTCCACCACGCTGTTCCAATGCGGGTTGGTGGAATGCACATGTGGCAGAATTTCGATGAAATTAGACACATGCAGGTTTCCTCACGATGTTTTCCTTCACCGCCGAGCACGAGATGAATTATAAACACAAATTAAGCACATATATATATAGTGGTGCTTGCCTGGGTTTGAACCCGCATTCATCGGTTAAGATGTACGCGTTCTGACCACTGGGCCATCTCAGCTCATATATTACATAGAAAGAGTTAAATATTCAAAAGGATTTTTTTTATAAAATCGCTTTCGGGAATAAACAGCGCGATAAATATTCATGAGCGTGGCAAGCTTTCTTGTCGTAGGCCTTGAGAGCCTGATGGATTGCATGTCAGGCGCCTTGCTTTACTTATTAACCAAAAGTACTTTATTTGCGAATATATGTTTTCGTGATTTTGCTACTATTACTTTAATTACTAAAACCTATTTGCTAAATATTTAAAAATAAAAATCCTTTTAAATAAAGAGTTGTATATGTCAAAAAATACGGTATTCCCAAAATTATTTCCACAATACCAAAGTTTTTTATAAATAAAATCCTTGATATTTTGTAAAGCGAAAGTCTCAATGTTGTCTAACATTCAGCTTCCTATTTGGAATAAACAAAATTTCCTCGGTGTTGCCAGCGCGCGCTGATTTCCGGTAAGATTGGGAATTCCGTCGATTTCAGTGGCACGCGGCGCGGAGCGGAAACTCCTAAATCTAGGAATTTTTCCCTCGGAAATGCCGGTGCCAAGATATAGTTGGGGTATTTTTGGCACATTCATCTCATGACCTGCAGCGTTGTAATGAGAGTTAAATGCTTAACATCAGCTATATCCGTAGTAGGGACGCCACTGGACTGTAGATTGATTTCATACAGGCTCGTGCCAAAAACTGCTTTTTATGTGGCACTTTATTACATTTATTTTATTTTATCTGCCAAGCCGTTAAAATTTTCACGTTATTGAATAATTTAACTGTGATTTATTAAAATTTGTATATTTCACTTAAATATATGCTATTTTATGTTGTTAAAAGCTTACTATGAAATAAATCGTAAATATTTTACAGTAAAAATAGTCAACCACATTGTATAATTGAAAAGCCTTTAAAAAAAACAGCGCAATAATATTCATATCAATTTTAATGAAAATACTTTTTTATTATTTAAAATGTCAATGTTTATTATTATATAAAGGAGGACTTATTACCTTTTGTATCTATTAAGTTGTCCATTATGCCAAAAAACATCTTGTAAATAATATATTTTTTTAATATCCTATAGAGAACAAAGTATATAAATAAGAAAACATGAAATAAGAAACAGAATTTCATTTCGCTCAATTTTATCCGTCTGTTTTATAGACATAAGTATCTTTGAGCTCAATATGTCTGATAGTGAAGAAGAAATTCTTTGGAAGGTCGGACACAGCAATTTCACTAATAGGGTCTGCGATTTTGATAGGCTCCTACAAAAAGGGAATTCCATAAGAGATATGTCAGCGACTCAATAACTAAACAAATGGTTAAGTAGTCTGCTAGGAATGATGTATGATTAAATAAAAAATAACGAACGCAATAAATTTGTACTGTTAAGGTAATTGGATGACTCTTAAATAAATTGTCCTTTTTGGCTTAAAACCTATTTACATTAATATTATATAGAAACTTTTTGAAATTGAATCTAGACTGCATTCTATATTCAAACAAACCGACTTCAAAAATTCACCTTCGGGTACATTTTAAACTACAAACTTGAAGATATTTTTTAAAATAAATATAAAAGAGAAAAGAAAAGTGTTTGGACTAAAACTATTACTATGTATATATTTATAATATTTAAATTTTATAAGACCCTGTTGGAGTGAGTCTACTTATGTATTTAAATTAGGAATAATGTCTCCGTTTTAATAGGGATTATTTTATTGAGACTTCCCTTGCAGTAAAGCCTATTCAATAATAAGCGACTAATTTAAAATCGGATCACAACCAGCGAAGATGTCAAGTAACATAAAAACAATTGCCGATTTGAGAAATTCCTTTTATTTTGAAGTCACTCTAGAATAAACTTTATTTCGGTATTTGAAAAGTATGGATTTTTATTCAACCAACTATTCGGTATATCATATAATTAGTTACCATTTTAAAACAATATATAAAAAACAAAATGATTATTTACCATTAAATTAGTAAATTTTGTATCAATAGATTAATATTAAAATCGACGAATATTAATTCAGCGTTTTTAATAACATGTAATGTTGTAATGACTAAAAAAATATTGTAAATTCGCGTAATCTTACTTGAAGACGGCAAATAAATAGAGGGAGTTCCTTTATGATATAGGTTCTCTTGAATATAGTATTGTAGCAGCGCTTCTAGGCTTTCGCGTAACTGAAATATAGATGGTCGCACTTGTAAGATAGAAAGATATGACTTTATTACAGATGGCGTATTTAACGCAGCATACGAACTATGCACACAAAGTGACTTACTCAAGAAAGGAAGTACGTTTAGCGACAAAAGAAAAAGACGTTCAAATATGCCTATGCATGTTCATCATAGGATCTATGATCCTCACTTATGTCATTTAATTACCAATAATGTTAATAAGCACTTTGTTTTGTTGCTAATCGATACGCTAGTTAAGTACCATGGAGATGCATTTGCAAGCTTTGTGTGTTCAATAATGCTATGTCAAAAGCAGTGCATGCAATAGATCGGCTTTGTGCTATGAGAAACTTAGCATTACGTTCTGAGAATGATTTTGTTTCAGAATATGCAGTCCTAGATAAATTAATGTGATATAATATTATAATTAATAAAATTACATAGACAATTGTATTCTACATTACTTAAAAACATCTAATATTAAAACTGTACTTAAAAATTTTTAATACCTACTATTAAAAATTTGCTTTTTAAGTAAACTAATTTTCCTTTAATTTAGAAATTCAATCTTTGTTCTCGTTCTTAATTCATTATTTTAAATAAGACCATTCTGTGTTGATATAGCGACCAGATGTTTAAAGTTAATTGGGGTAATACCGATAGATTGTTGAAAGAATCCTGCAAAAAGCAAAAAGTTAGTACGTTGTTAAGATTTATGTAATGATCCAAAGTTATAAAAGCTGAGGCGCTTCCAACGCAGTGGGGGGATATGGCTACCCGCTGCGGTTTGCGGGGCAATACATTTATTCTTTTGAATTAGTCTGATGATAACATCAAATGTACGTTTAACCATATAAATTATTTAGTATCTGTACCAGCTACAGCTGTTCTGTATGAAGAAACTCGAAACTCAAACGTTTGAATGTGATGTACAAAAATAATATTCTGATCATAATCATGGAATAAAGATCATAATAATATACGTATTATAATTGTACATTACGTAAGTCGACATTTCATTAGTGTGATAGTAAGTGAATTTTTACTGAATGTCACAGCTGATTTTACAAGTCAATAAAGTTTATAGAATTAGTAAAATAAAAGTAAAATCAAGGTTGAGATTAATCAAAATATCATTATTTGTAGATTGTTTTTTACTAAATAAATTAAATATCTAATCCAGGAGTGATAAATTTATGCATGTACTTTATACAATAGAAATTTCGCATAAACATTTGGACTCAACATAGTAGCTGCTGCATCTGCCTGACGCGGACGAGGCGTGTTAACATAGGCCAACGGGCCGAACAATGCCTTCCATGCGGTCTCCACTGATAAACTTTGACCGATTCAATTCCATCATACAATAATGAGCTTTGTGGCCAAATATAAACGACTGAAATAGCTTGCAAACTAGGCTTGAATAATCATTCATGTAAATGGAATGCCTCGTAACCGACATTACGTAGTTTGCTCTTAATACGAGAGGCAACTCACGATGAATGGATTAACCGAATTTTGCATTGATAATGACTTTTAACATTCATAACTTTCCGAAGTAAATTTAAATATAATACAAATTTAACTTAGATGCTTCAAATATTGTTCTGTATAAAATATTAAATGTATTCCAATTCTATTTACTTGTCAACTATATCATTGACGCCACCATAAACAAGTGAAGTCAGTAAAAATGTAAAAGTAAAGTAAAGTAACAGCCTGTAAATTTCTCACTGCTGGGATAAGGCCTCCTCTTCCATTAAGGAGAGGGTTTGGAACATATTCCACACTCTTCCAATGCGGGTTGGTGGAATGCACATGTGGCAGAATTTCGATGAAATTAGACACATGCAAGTTTCCTCACGATGTTTTCCTTCACCGCCGAGCATGAGATGAATTATAAACATAAATTAAGCACATATATATTATAGTGGTACTTGCCTGGGTTTGAACCCGCAATCATCGGTTAAGATGAACGCGTTCTAACCACTGGGCCATCTCAGCTCATGAAGTCAGTGTTTATTATTAATTATCTACTGATGATAGAGTATAGCGTATTTCTTAAAACTCTTTCATTTAAATACAATATTTAATTCATGTAATAATTATATTGTACTAAATTTGTCTTGTTTTTTTTTTAAACCATAACACGATAAAAAGTTAAATCGTTCAACTCAAATTTCGATTTTAAAAATAGTTATGGAAATCCTTTCACAAATTTTTTAGTGCAAGCTGAAAATGCTGAAAGTATGCATCCGCCTTACCTTTAATAATTCTATAATACACGGCATAAAATATCAATACAATATATTATTAAATATTAATACAATATACATTACTTATATGGGTGCAGATTTTTTAATTTAAGTAATAATAACATTATAACTAAATTCTTTTGCTACACAATTTTTCTTCTACAATAGTGATGTAAAGTCTTACAATAAATTAAACTACAAAATTCACCACTACACAATTCATTTCCTTAAAATGAATCAAAGATTGATCCTATAAATCGGCTACATTTAACAATAATTCAAATTTAAAAGGAGTTTTAAATTATATCATACGTTACTTCGTACATACTTGTGGGTGAAATATTATATAAGTTCAGAACGTATCGATGTTCTTATATCATTTCAAGAACGCAGGAAAGTATTACAGATAGTCAGTCGAGTACTAGCACTCGTGTGACTCCTTAATCTTAGAAGAACCAGAGGATTTACTGTCGGGTTCGGTAAGATAGAAGTGGCACAATTGCTCCAAGATCGCGATAGCAGCTATCCACTTGGCAAAATGGCGGAAAGTGATGAGGTCACTGACCTGATTCTTTATCGTGATCGCGGGCGCAATATCGCGGGTTCTATTTACGCTATAAGTTAATTTGAAGTATGCTTATAAAGTTTGTTAATTTTATCACGATTTGTTTTCAGAATATTTTCATAAAAAAAAAATAAACGAAATGTTAGTGTCTCGATCACATCAATAAGTTTTATGGTTCCAGATAAAATTAAGTATGGTTCACCACTTTATTTGTTCCGTCTTTCCATATTATGACAAAAGTTAATTAACTCCCTCGCAAAAACTATCTTACAACGGGCTGGTCATAAAAAGCAAACAATTTTCTGAGAGAAATAATAGTAAACAGAATGTACTACCAGAGAAACGACATAGGGTGCAAAATAAACAGGTCAGTATAACATTAGCCACACTAATATAGTTCCTGTTTTCTGTTCCATTAGTCTTGATTTTGCCTACACTAAACTAATTTGTGTGCAACGTAAAGCAAAATGTATGGTGGACGCAAATGAGGAGTACATACTACGTGCCCAAGAATATTGAAACAGACGACGCTTTAACTTTGCTTACACGTATATGCTCCGTATATTTATTGGAATAAACTAGACTTCTTGTTGAATGTTAGTAATGTTTGTAATATCGTAAGTTGAACTCGCCCGTATAAAATACAAATAAAACTAGACAGTTCTCTATCCTGTTTAAGGACTCCAAAAAATAGTCTGTATTTTTAGAGAATACTCTATCGCATACAATATATTTAATGTATTTAACGACACTTTTTGTTTCTTTAAATGCACGAATCGCATTTTCTTTAACGTGTTAAGTAAATAATGTTCATTGTTTCGATATTTGAAGGGAGACAGGGCGGAACGTGGAACGTGCGAGGACCGACCCTCAGGGGATTTGTGACGCTCAGATTTTTCAATTTTTATTTGCGCCTGTAAGTGCCGATGCCGACACAGCGTTCTGTGGGAATAGCGGACGAATCCACTATTTTTATTCTCAGTACATTCGAAGCCAGTGACACCTGTCTGTTTGCCCTTTGGTTAGAACAATTGAAATGAACTATCGGACACCGAAATCATGAAATTCACAGCGAATCGTATTTCGTTCAATACAAATGAAAAATCAAAAGGGTCAAATTCGTGTAACACCCAAGCTCTTTTTGATTAATAGTTACAGTATTCATTACTAAAATTGAAACTATTAACCATAATGTAATATAAACTTAATTACTACTAAAAGGCTTATCAGATTTATGAATAGTGTATTATAAAGTAATACCTAATCTATTTTAAAAATCCGCAAGCAGTGTTATTTTTGCGACGGCATGCACTATTTTTTATTATAAAAGTGTGAAGTTTTATTCTACAAATTCATTCGACTCATTAAGTCTTTTAGTTTCTCGTTCAATGACAACTCCATCATTATGATTTTGTCCTCGTTTCGCAACTGGGAATAAGTCTTTTCTATATTGAACCAATGTTCCTCGGTGCATATTTATCAAATTCAATTTCCTTGGTATATCTTCTATATACCTATTCGATAAACCATTGAAATAAAACTTTAGGTCTACCCGTGACCACGAACGCTGTAAAGTGCTCGAAACGTCGGGATGTTAAAAATAATTAATATACGCGATTCAAATCCGTTATAGCTAGTTTTAGACCAATTATAATTTCACTTAATAATAATCATCCAATTAATTACTAACGATTGTAAATTTTATTGAATAATACCGACTGTCTTTGATAAAATTTTACAGAATAGAAAAAAAATGTATGTTGTGTAATTTACAGAATTGGTGAAAACATTTGTGGTATCTAACTTCGGTATAGTTTCTGAAGCTTAAATTAGGATTGAAACAATTATGTAAATTGCCTATGCACTCGCTCAACACAAACGGTTCATTTCAACTAACGGGCGGTGTTATGGCAAAGCACTTAAAGCTTAAACTGTCTTATCGTATATTTTATTATCTTTGTAAATATTAATGTTGATACTTTTAATATCTTTATTTCAGACTGATCTTAAAATGCTTACGGTTGCTTTTAATTGTAGCAAAGATATATTTAAAGTGTTTATAAGACTGGTAAAAATATTTCGATTTACGATAATTACTTAAAACAAAAATGCTATACGAAATTACTGTTTTATAA
This sequence comes from Vanessa cardui, assembly GCF_905220365.1. Lineage (NCBI taxonomy): Eukaryota > Metazoa > Arthropoda > Insecta > Lepidoptera > Nymphalidae > Vanessa > Vanessa cardui. The sequence continues at coordinate 6,510,992 of NC_061137.1, forward strand.
TTCATTTTATACATTTTGTTAATTAAAAAAATGTTGTTTAAATTTCGAATGATTGTGCGTCGACCATAAACATCTAAATTTTCAATCAATTTTAATTAATTGCCAATAAATTTAATCACTACTCAAATTGGCTGATTACGCCCGTCAATTTATATTTACATCCATTAAAAAAATTGTCCTTCGTTACTAAATTAACATTTCAAATTTGCTTTTAATGAATTAATTTAATAATTTTGTGACATTAAAATATATAAAGTATTTGATTATGATATAATATTTATAATATGGACAATTAATTCAGCTTTTCCCTGTGCTATGTACCTGATGTATATGATACACGCTTTTGACTCGGTTATTTGGACAGTGAAATTGTTAATTAATTTATTTAAAAAACCTTTTTGTGCATTTCAAATGACTCTACAAGGAGAAGATTTCTCACAAAGTTAATTTTGCACAAGTGTTCTACTAAATATGAGATACATATATATTATTTTCTCAATTGTAGTCAGTTTGATGTTTTTCTTTTGGTTCTCATAAGAAAAAGAATGAACTGCAAAGCAATCTATCCAAACTAAAACGACTTAAGTTCACTGTCAATGTATTATAATATCATCTTAACAAATAGACCTCGAAATGTTATTGAAAATGAACATTCAACTGATGTGAGTAATGCGATTCGTGTGATATGAAATTTAATGCCATTTTGTTTCCTTATCTACTTGGTTTTACGAGGTTAAAATAACAAAGTGACATTGCATAAAATGAAGGAATTTTGATTACGTAAGTTATTTTTCTGATAGCTGACATTAAACATTTTTTGATTGAATGAACTTTTTGAAATATCTATTTGCGTTGATTAAATTTAAAAAGAAAATATTTGTAATGAAAACAAATGAAAATTCGATAAAATTTAATTTTAAACGGTTCCGTTTTAACTTTTGTTTTATTTTACAAGTTTAATTAAACGTAATGCTACCACAACCGGTTTGGATTGTATATTCTACGGAAAATAATCAACGAGTAATGCAGTATTTACTCTTAAATAAATAAATTATTAATTTGAAAATAATTTCGTATTTCCTTAACACAGAATGTGATGGTTCTTTATTATCTTTATTGATACAATATATTATTTAATAATTATTCGCTTTTCCTTAACGAATTTATTTCGAACCGCCGCAGGGCAGTGAAGCGATCCCGTGATGCAACCTCATAGAGAGTGAGATCCGCTCGTTTTATTTGGTATTATTGAGAGCTGGGGTGCAATAGGTGTTCTTGGTACCGACGAGTCTAACATACAAATCTCCGTACGTAAACTTTTTACGCCTAAGACCGTTTTTTTCAGCGAGAAAAGAAAATTAGCGTATTTAATATGATTTGACTTAAATACGCAACCAAAAAACATCTTAACTAGCACTTCCCAGAGTCACGGGTTAGTGGGTAAACAAAATATATGTACATATTTATTTAAATCATTTAATTCTAATTTCTTATTATACTATATGCATGTTAATAACAACATACACAAGTAAATTGTGAAGTACCGTCGTTCATTTTTTCACGCAAAATATGACAATTTCGTTCGTGCCTTTCTAGATATCGTTTCAATAATAAAACTTAAACTCTTCTAAATTTGTAAATAATATATGTGTATTCTATAAACCTCATGTTATAGCGCACTCAAATTATTATCAACAAACAGTTTTTGTAGTAGCGTTACTACATTATGACCGGTGATTAATAATGTTCAATCTGATCGAATTCAGATGTGGGTCTGAAACACCATTTATCATTGATTGAATCTCGATTTGAATTAAATGCATTTATGAACTAAGCTGGATTATTTACATATAACATGCACGAATAGGTTACACATGTCTATAGTAATGATGTTATGTAATACATGTATGAATCGCTCTGCATATTCCTATTCCAACCACAACAGGTAAAAAGGTTATACAACATTTCACAGCATGATGTTTAGTATGAATTTGAGAAAAAATGAAACTCTTATCGGAGTTTTGGAAGTATTAATCTTAAACTCTTAGTAGTGCAAATTATAGCTTAGTTGTAAGAAAATCGTATGAAATACGTTAATCTAATGTATGTTTATCTTTTTATCATATTTCCATCGGAATATGCTATACTAAATCACATAATCAACTTTTAATGTAGGAATATTTTTTGTCTTGAAACATCGTTTGAAATTTTTTTCCTATGTTAAAAATAAGACTTATAAAAGGTAACTGCTACAATTGCTAGTTAAGTTTTACCGGGGCTGGGTAGCTTACATTACATTACAAGCACACGAAGATTGATTGATTGAAGAAATGATTTGTTTTCTATCAACTGCGATAGATTCATATACTTTCTACATACATTCTAAAAACAATAGCTTAGTTAATAGGTTTTTGCATAAAAGAAAACCATCGCGCTTGTCCTATAAAAGTCTATATTCTCCAGGGAGGTGAAAAAAATGTTGGAATCCGCAAGTAAACTGTCAAGACACGATCGACAATAATTAGTTGGAGTGTTGAGTGCGAAGGAAGCTGAAGATTGATGGCTAAGGCACAAATGTTTGCCGGTGATAAATTGCCCAATATTAGGTCATGATTCGAGGAGGGTATTTGCCTATCGGCGCCTTTCGACACTATCACTTCGAGTTTTTGTGACGTTCAACAAAATATCTTAAGCCGAAGCTCACCTTAAAAATTAAAGGTTGTTCTCACTAGTGATACTATGAATAACATTTTAATAACCTTTTTATGTTTATATTATTTTAATTTTATTCCATTAATATTTAAACATCTCATGTTTAAAAAGATAACTTTAATCCATTCTTTGTAAATATTTTACTCAGGTTACGTATATATTATCCAAAGAAAATATTTAAAAAAGGTATACAGAATTATTATAGATGCTTTTTATAAATCTCAAAAATATGTAAAAAAAATTCTAATTAGAAAATAAAGTTATAATACTTAGCAAAGAATTTAAATAAACTCTTTCTTTGGTAATGCTTATTTTCAAAGAGGAAAATACTAAAGTACGAACAGCGTAGATTACTTGCTCCAGTTAGATGGTGTGATTTTTCCCTGCCTCTCTTAAGATATTATTTAAAGTTAATATTTTTAATTTGGATAATAAATGTGAATAATTAATTAACTTTAAATGTAAACTATGTTCTCTAGGGAGGGGAGGCCTTAGCCCAGCCGTGGGAGTTTACAGACTGTTGTTTTTTTGTAAACTATTGGAGTTTTTAGATACCGATTCCTTCTCTTTTAACATCTCTTACGATTAACTGAAGGAAGATGAAAAACATAAAAGGCAAAGGAGGTTGACCCCGCGCTCGTCATCAACTTGGATTCCAACTACGGATAGACGAACATTGCTTGAGCATGGGACAAACAATTGTCTAGCGCGCTCATGATTAGTTAAATAGAATATGAAGTGGAACTAAAGTAATTAAAAAAGTAATTTAAAATTAAAAGTCTTATCAATAAAAGATACCGTTGTGGAGTCGACAAATAACTAATCATTCAGAGGTAAGGAAATTTGAAGCCAAAGGGGGCAAATTCTAGGTTATCACAACAGTTGTGTACACAGTACTTATATGCATATACGTAAGTATGTATAATCTATGACGTAATACTATGTAATAATTCCAAACTTAGTGGAATAATATTCAACCAATAAATATTGTGAACGCATAGATTGCCGCGAGAAATAATTTAGGTGACTTTAGTATAATTTATTTTATTTTCTTCCGCGGGAGACTCACTTGTTCATAGTAATACTGTTTACGTATATTTACAGCCTAAAACAACAGCAGGCTAATTAGGTATATCAAAGGACCGATATCTTGGAACAAGCGAATTCAATAAGGACCGTTAATCGGCAAATGTAGCATAGGACATCCTCTAGACAACTGGACTGATGATTTAAAGATCGTGAAGAATTGAGAGCTTTGATAATATTTGGGGGAGACGTATTACCAGTAGCTAACCACGATATCGAGATGTTGATTGATAAATTTGGTTATCCGTGGTTGATTTTGTATTGCTACAAAGTAACACGTGGTAAAACTGGCTTGGTTTATTTTCAAGCGCGACAATGTTATGTCCCTTGTGCCTGCAATTACACTACCTCACTCACCCTTCACAATAATATTAAGTATTGCTGTTTTGCGGTAAAATATATGTGGTCAGTATCTAATGAAACGACCACATACACACAAAGACCTACTACTGATTAAATATATATTTTTTATGGTATAGGTAGGCGGACGAGCAAATGGGCCATAGATGGTAAGTGGTCACCATCACCCATAGACAATGAAGCTGTAAGAAATGTTAACTATACCTTACATCGTCAATGTGCCACCAACCTTGGGAACTAAGATGTTACGTCCCTTGTGTCTGTAGTTACAGTGACTCACTCACCCTTCAAACCGGAACACAACAATACTGAGTACTGTTATTTGACAGTAAAACAACTGGTGAGTGGGTGGTACCTACCCAGACGGGCTTGCACAAAGCCCTACCACCAAGTAAAAATAAATTCTATATTTGAAGTGTTTTACATGACTTTTGGTATTTGCATTCGAGCGAAATACCACTCATTGATTAAACACGAATTCTCAGAATCTGTATTAGCTACAAACTTAAAATTTGATTGATAGGTTTCTTATAGAGTGTAGACAGAGGGTTAAGTGGGGCTTGGAATTTTCTGTTTTATAAGTATCGTGTAGGTAACGCCGTAAATTCAACTAGTCTATTATAAATTATTCCGAATTTCAGTAATGTTGCCAGTCTGAACGACTGGTACTCGCCAATTTAGCAGGAGACCTCCATATGATGGACATGTCAATATTCAATTATCTCACTTACATACTTGCTCGATGGAAAGGCAGTATATTTTGGAAGGGCGAGATACGAGAACATTACACCACATATACATATACACATATTAAATTAATACACGTTATTAAAAGTTATTTTTATTGAATTGTAGACATATATGGTATAGTTTAAATTACTATAATTTTAATACTAAAGTGTGAAGTTTTTATTCTGTAATTAAATAATCGAATAATCGATTTTTTTATTTAATTATTCGTTAATCGATTATTTCATAAAAACAGTTATTTTCATATTTCTCCGCTTGTAGATTGTGAGTTTATGCAGATTTTTGGTATTTCATACAAAAAAAAATAAACAATTTTTTTAAACCAATTCTGAACTTATCACATTTTGGGCCCACCAGTTTCCATCTCCTTTATACAATAATTATGTATGTGTGCTGTTGCTACACTGTACAAAACTAGTAGGCCGTTCTATTTTCATTCGATTCGTACATATCTCCTTTCTATTAAAATTTTGTTCATATTTAAGTGAAATGAAAATTCGGTCTAGTAAATACTAACCCCAAATCGTTTTTCCCAATCTATTCTTAGGAATATCTGAACATAAGGTAGGGTATAAAAGATTAGTATTTAATATAGAAATATATTTTCTAGATAAATAAGCTTGTTAGATATTACTAGATTATGTACATGGAGCTATGTATACTAATTATACATAAAATTTATTATAAAGATTTTTTTTCATTAATTTATTATTTCGCACTTTTAGAACTCTTTTGTCTTATTTTTTATAAAATTAAAAATTAACTTCCACTTATATCTATTTATTAACTACTAACTAAAATAGATAAGTGATATGAAATGCCTTTTCCAGATCCCTATCTACTGTTATGAACGTATCGTAACGTGAAAAAATGCTTTCCAAAAACAAGTGGAAGGTTCCTTTGATGGTGTTTGCGCAACTCTTCTTTATAAAAGGACAGAACTTTGTACATCAAAGGAACGTCATCAATTGATATCAACATAGTTATACAGGAATTTAAGATGTAATAATAACATCTGTAACTAAGTACATTTACTAAAATAGATACATATTCGGAGTTCTAAATAACAAATATTTCTAGTTAATAAATATATACAAATACGTCGAATCTGCATGCGAGAATTGATTGAATGTAAGGTAATTTAATAGAAATAAACAAGACAAAATCGTACCTTAATGTCTACAATTTAGAGTTCAAAATCGACCTCAGGGAGGATGTAGAGAACGTAGTGGTTATTATGTAAAGCAGGTACCGCGGAAGTGCCGCGACGTTACCTAGTTCCCATTACTTGAGAGGCAAATTATGATAAATGAAACAACTATGTGTATTCAGAATTCAGGTGAGCATTTCCGACTACTTAGAAATGGCGGCTTAAGTCTTTATCCTCCCATGCTAATATAATATTTCAAAACCAGGATTAGGGGTACTAATCTCATATTATTTTTAAAGGTAAAATATGTTTTCAAATAAATATTTTTCTTTTTAATAATGTATATTACATAAAGATAAACAGAGATATATAAAATTATATCTAAACATAAATCTGTTGAAGTAATATCTTACTTATATGAGGGTAAGGAATATTTGTCGTTTCAAACTAAGAGCTAGTTTTGCTATCCAGTTATAGTACCAGATATAGCAGTAGGTAATAATGGTTAAATCATTAATAACGTCGAATCAACGAATGAATCTCTGCCTGTGATTCTATTGAGTCGAGCTAGCTAGCGACTAGCGGACCTAGTCTAAAACTCCATTAACTGAGCACAAGGCTATTCGTTTGGTACTACAAACAAGGTCCGAAATTTCGTACACCGCCTATACCTAGTGACATAGTTTGTGTTTCATCAAGCACTAAAAGCGGCTCCGACAAGTCCATTCAAGAGGTTGGGTACACAAACATCGACTGGGATACGAAATTTACTATGACTTTATACGTACATTTTTTTAACTTGATATACTTGCATGTTATTTTTATGTACTTAGACTGAATACATGAATCTCGGTATATTTCAATCAAGGTCCGAAAATCGATTAAATTAAAAACATATAGCTTTTTTCGTATTATTTATAATATTAATAGAATAAATATGTACAATATCATTTATATTTATATAACATCGAGAATTATAGTTTCGAAAAATAAATCTTTTTTTAAATCAAATTTATATGTGGAGGGTAAAATAAAACCGTTTCTTACTCGATAAGCAAAATTGTAAATGATACGACTTTTATTACCTCAAATTTATTTTGTAAAACAAAACAGATAATTCTTGAGTTAAATCTTCGCTTAATATTTTTCCAAGAATAATTAATTTCATAAAATATTTATCCTCTTTTATAAATTAAAGACACGAGGGAAAATGAAACTTGAGTTAGCTTAATGATCAAGTAATATATTGCAATACTTTATACTACACGTTAGAAAGTGCAATAAAGTAAAGAAAAAGTAAATTTCCCACGGCTGGGCTAATGGCCTCCTCTCTCATTAAGGAGAGGGCTTGGAACATATTACACCACGCTGTTCCAATGCCGGTTGGTGGAAACCACATGTGGCAGAATTTCAATGAAATTAGTCACTTGCAGGTTTCCTCACTATGTTTTCCTTCACCGCCGAGCACGAGATGAATTATAAACACAAATTAAGCACATATATATATAGTGGTGCTTGCCTGAGTTCTAACCCGAAATCATCGCTTAAGGTGCACGCGTTCCGACCACTGAGCCATCTCGGCTCTGAAAGTGCAATGTAGGAGTTTAATATGACCGTATGGTCATCAGCACAAAAAATATAGATGCTTTCTGTTTCGTATCTTCGCTAGATTCTTCTAAATCATTCAATGGAATTTGTTATCTGTACCGGTGCCTCATCAATAAATTATAATCGTTCGCTGCGAAACGAAAAGGGTCATAATACCGGCTGTAACATAAAATTTAGGAAAAATCATAAAATTTTGACTTTTACAATTAAAATTTTCTTGATCTGAGTTTATTAATAAAATTATTATTCATATCTCTCATTAACTCTTTATCAGTATATTTCAGAACATCTTGACGAATAAAGTGTCATTTACGTAAATATAAATTGTATGAATAGAAGGCGTTGAAGATTATTTTAAACACGCATTGCACGATGCAGCCTGCGTCAAAGCGACAGCGGTTTCCCGCGAATACGGACTACTGGACTAGCAATTTAAATTGAGAATTTGTCATGCTTATATATGTACCTTTATTTCAATTGGAAAATGCGTAAATCAAACCTCCTTTATTACAATTCATATAAAATTATATTTATATTATTATATATTTCCTTATATTCGGTTAAAATGTCATTCTCTCCAGTTCCTGAGACAAATTTACATAGTTCTTAAAGTAAGCTTAACATTAAGGGTAGGCTGAATGGTAATTTAAGTTTTCCATATTATATATTTGGCTTAATGAGATTGAAAAAATTAGTAATAAAAGACTAACTAGAGAACGATTACGCTGTATAATCATCAATTTCTATGTTGGGCTCTTTAGTTTGGTATTGCTGGCAAAGTTTGTTTATGGTAAGGTTCGAAAATGGATCCTTGAATAGCGTTGATTAATTTTTAAAATATATAATATTATTAAATACATATTATTGAATTTATATTTTTATATAATGTGCGAGAGTGGGTTGTTTGAAATAACCGGTCTTATTAAATCCAGCGACGATAGAAAGAATGATTTTTTGTTCAGTATTTGCGATTCATCTGGGAAATATTCCTTGCCTCCATTCTACTCAATCACAATAAAATACAGTTGTTACGTGTAGTTTTCAAAACTATATTTTTAATCCTTTTTATAATTTAACTAGCTGTGCTCACAATTTCGTGCGCGTTTGAATTTTACAAAAAGGTTATTGTTTAGTTTGTATATTTTACTTCAACTTATTATTTATTAAAAGTAGCCTAAGTTACATCTGCTATTTGCAAGTGAATGTCCCGTTTAATTCGGTCCAGCCGTTTCAGAGGTTAACCCGAACAAAAATGAGAAAAGTGTTGTTTTGGTATATGTACCTTGAATACATAGATATGCATTGAGTAATTACTTATTTTGTTATCACAATCAGACACTCCATTATTATTATATGTATAGATAGATGTATACAACTTAGTATTGGTCAGTAACATCAATCTATACCCAATTCTAATAAATATAGTTAGCATTGAATATTTAAATTAAGTGGACATTTAAAAAGAGATTTATATATTTTTTTTAAATATTAGAACAAGAATTGTCAATAATATTTTTCTTCTTACGAAGTATCATGCATAATAAACTACGTGTTACTGACGCATGTAACAACATATTCATATTATCTCTTTGTCTTTGTTCCGGTGCTAGATATTTTTGCAATTTTTCTTGATTCTGACTAATTGGATTGATGGAGCAGCCCTCACAAATCTGTCAGTTGTAGATAATGAACGAGCTGGCAAAATGAACTTTTGTCCACGAAGGGGGAACTATTTTCCGGGTAGTGGTGATCTTAACTGACATTCGATTCGATCTTGTAACAAGGTGAGATATAATTCGGAATTTTTTTGCGTTAATTATTAATTAATGTCACTCAATTCATTGCCATTAACGTGAAACGAAGAACGTGTACATTAACGGCTGTCAAAATTACATCTTTTTAACCGACTTCTAAAAAACTGAGGTTATCAGTATGATCTAGGCTTCCAAGCGCGTGTGCTTACTTTCAAAGGTGTATGTTTGTATAAATGTTTATATGTTTTTCCACAATTTTTTCGAAAACTAAAAGTCGTATTGAGCTTATAATTTTTAATCTAAGTTAGGTTCACTACACCTTTGAGAACTATGTAAGTTTTATCAAAACCGGTCTTTCATAAATATGTAAATCTTTAATTTAATAAATTATCTTCTTGGCCAAGTAAAAAACGCACATTGTTTTTTTAAAACAAAAACTGTTTTTCTAAGTATGAATGATTTTATATAAAAAGATTTCTTACACATTATTAGAGTACAAACCTATTTTATCCATAGCCAAAAATATATTCTGTGTAATGGTTCAAAACTTATGTTTATCGATAGCTTTGCACTGTCAATAACCTCACCTTAAATATAGCTATGTGATATTTACAGCTGAACAAAAATACGCCGTATAAAAACAATATTAAAAGATAATGATATGTCTTATACAATTATCACATGTAATATTTCCTAACACTCGAAACTGTAATGTTATATTTTATTTCAAAGAAAAATGTCACCGACTTGCCTTTGTAACTTTTATCTTGTACTTGATTCTTCTCGTCGTGCTCTGATTTTTACTATGCCATCTGCATTTTCGAGTAATGTTTTACCTACCAACTTACATAATAAATGAGGGTTCCGTGCCAAAAACGGAAATAATGGTGTGTACTCAAACCGACATGAAAAAATACTCACGACTACCATTAATTTTCATTTCCTACAATGTCCAAGGATTGCTGTCTTGAGTAAAGCAAGCGGGTATCAGGAAAGAGCGATAGTCATTTTATAGGAGCTGCTATATAAATAGTTCCAAAGTTCTTTTCGAGTAACGTGTACATTTATGTCGAAATTTCTAGTTGAAAATCGTGATATTTCAGTTCAAGTTTTAAAGAATTAAATAAAACTAGTTATAACGGATTTGAATTGCGTATATTAATTATTTTTAACATCCCTTCTATTAACCGGTTAATTAATATACGCGATTTAAATCCGTTATAACTAGTTTTATTTAAATGTGTAATAATCGCGAAAATTTAAGACAACATTATTTTAAAGAATTAAATATTTATTAAAATCATATGTTTTAATTCTAGTAATTTTTTTTATTTAAATAAAACTGCTGTTATTATTTTTATTAGTATTACTTAAATAATTAATAATAACATTAACAAAAATTAAAATAATTAACATTTTTAAATATATTATATTGTGGAAGGTTGGAATTAAATTTAGTCTTCATAAACTGGTAAAAAAAATTGTCCAAACATACATCGCCACATATATTTTAATGGAATCTATGTCATATAAGTATTTAAGAAATTACGATTAATTGTTATACACTATATTTTTTTTTAGCATCATGCAAACGTATGTTTATAATATAACGTATGTTTATACCAAGAAAATTGATAATTACAATATTCAAGCACGGATACAAATATCAGTGTTATTTTTCATCAATATAATAAAAGTATTAGTAAGTAAAACTTATTTTTACTAACCATTTATGTCAATAATATAGAACTACGATAAGCGGTATCGATGAAGATTAAAAATAAATAAGTTGTAATGTATGTACACAAAATGGTATAATAAATAAGGTAAAATATTTTCGAATAAAAGTATAGAATTACTAATTGATCATAAAATACTTTACATAGAAACTTTACGAAGAAATCGAATTATGAATACTTAATATAATTTCGTAAAATGATTCGGAATTTGCTTACTTTGATATAATGTGACGGCAAATCCTACAATAATATGCGTGGGCCACAATTGAATAATTAGGCGTTGTTTGAAATGCAAACCCAGATTGTATTTGCACAATGGCCCTAGAGGCATAATGATATTCTATACAGGTATAACCATTACCCATATATCAACTTACAAATGTGTCACAAGATGATTGAGCATTTCATATAAATTATTCATGCATATTGACACTAATTTTAGTATATTCGTGTTACAGAATATATACCAAATAGAAATTGTGGATCTCCTTTTCGCTAAATTACACTGCTGCACACTATTTATTGTTTAATATTATTTATATTATAATTATTTATTTTTTACTCTCATAACTTGTTCTGTTGTAGTTGTATTTTTAGTTATTATTTTTTTTTTCTTGTTTGATGAATATTTAGAATAAGTGATATTTTGTTGTTTCGTTTTTTATGTTATGTGAAAGTAGTGTAATTTTCTCAATAAATGTTTATTATTATTATTACATTATATTTGTAGCAATAAATTTCTTAAGTTTTTAGGCTTCACATAATCATGTAATGCGAAGTTAATCAGCAAAATATTTTTTTCTAAAAAATTTAAATTGCATCAAATATGCAATTCAAATTTAATTTAATCAAATAGGTATGTAATCATCATCGATACAGAGATAAGTAATGTATACTATTTGTGTTGTTTTTATGTGTGGACGATTTCCATATTATTTATTATAAAAATGATATCGTTTATTTGAAAAATTAAATATCTCAGACTTAATCTCAGACAGAACCGGTAAATGAAACGGGACGGAAATCGCATTATATCGTTAAAAGGATATCACTGGAAGATCCCAATCGATAAAATTTGACGCGATGTTAATTTGGAGTTTATATTTTATGATATTTACGGAATATTCGGAAAAAGAAAAAGTTGCCATAGTGGCAAAAAAAAAAAACATTAATGACCTCGCAGACAATATTTCAATGTGCAATGATTTAATATTAAAGTAGTAAGGTAAAGTAACAGCCTGTAAATTTCCCACTGCTGGGCTAAGGGCTCCTCTCCTTTGAGCTGAAGGTTTGGAACATATTCCACCACGCTGTTTCATAATATATATATATATATATATATATATATATATATATATATATATATATATATATATATATATATATATATATATATATATATATATATATATATATATATATGTATATGTGTATATAAATAGTGGTGCTTGCCTGGCTTTTGAACCTGAAGTAATCGGTGAAGATGCACCCGTTCTTACCACTGGCCCATAGATTTAATATTAAATAAAATATGATTTTGAAATAAAACATATGAACAATATCAATATCACATACATTACTCTGATCCCAATGTAAGTAGCTGAAGCACTTGTGTTATGGAAACCAGAAGTAACGACGGTACCACAAACACCCAGACCCAAGACAACGTAGAAAACTAATGGTAATCTGCATCGACTCGGCCGGGAATCGAACCCGGGACCTCAGAGTGGCGTACCCATGAAACCCGGTGTACACACCGCTCGACCATGGAGGTCGTCGTAGAATGAAAAACAATATTCGAAGAGCGTTGTATATATTTAACAACATATATTTAATTTGAATGGACACTAACACAAAAATAGATCATTTATTTAATGTAGTTGCCTAGTCATATAATATTTACATATTATCTAAATACATATAAAGCTCGTGTTGTACATACTGAGGCAGCCACGCGTAGAATTAGTCTGAGCGCCTACCGTAGTACATGATTTTGACGTATTTATCTATAAAGTCTGTGATAATTTAAGCGTTACAAACTAGTGCTTAATGTATACTATATATAATCATCCTATTATGATTGAAATGTTGCTATCATGACATATATTATTATCATATATAAACTTAATTGTTTTAATTATAATAACGGCCTTGTGGGTTATAATTGGGGTAATACGTTTATTGCCTTTTCTTCTTAGTAGACACATATACATTCTAAATTCGGAATCTTTAATTAAATGTAAAAGCTTATTAAGTTACGTTTATTTTATTTTAAATAGGTAAATTATTATGAAATACTTTATATGGTTTTTTTTTATTATCACAATGAGTATGAAATTGATGCCTTTGTTGCTCTTTTACATAATAGTAATATTCAAATGTACACTTTATGGTTATCGAACGAAATAATTATAGTGTTTTATTGTTAAAAGTTGTAAAAAATATATTTGCTATATCGCTTAGCTATTGGTTCACCAGTACCTCTGGTAAATGATATATATCATGCAACGTTCCTACTCGAATTGGATGCTTGTCCTAAACACTACTAACATTATCATAAGCCAGCGACTCGCTTAAGCCGGATACTTACTTAGAGGCGTAGCATGTGAATATATCAAGTGACTATGTTTTACGCGAGCATTCTGCGAGCCGCCCGCCGGCCGAGCGAGGCTTGTACGCGAGTTCTATCCGATGGCGGATTTTCACGAGCATAAAGATGATATTTCATCTACGCGAGCTTCAGAGTAAACAGCATGAAAGATATGAAAGTTTAATTGAACTAATGTTGTTTGCGTACTTCGCGCGCACTGCGGATTCCAATTCGAAATTCGAATTCGTAAGTTCGTAGCTGACACACATATGTAATGGAGGTGTATTCACTTGTGTTACGTTATCGAATATAGTACAAGATATACATATATGAATATTATACATATACTTTAAATATTTACCCTCTTTGTATATTGTCAATTATTTATATAAAATGAACATGAAATTTAAATTTGTCACTTCAATAGACTAAATTTAAAGGTGAATCTGCGAAGCTAATCAAATAATATCTTATCTGATACGCGCTGCATTTATTTTTATAAAGTAGATCGTATGTAGTAAATAGATGTGATGGGCTACGTAATAGTAAGAGGTCACCACCACTTAAAGGCTGCACTATAGGAAATATCACCCAAACCTTGCATTTCTAATAGGCCACCAATTTCGGAACCTACGATGTTATGTCCCTAGTTACTCTAGTTTAGCTGATTGATCTCATTTATATTGGTTCAGTAGTTTTTAAAGTTCTTTTTAGAAAAACAAAAATATATTTATTTATATAGATTATCTATAAATAAATATTGATTACAAATACATTAAGTCGGCTAAAATAAGCTCACTATTCAGTTTTATGTTTAAACAAAAAAGGCAATGTTATTGTTATAGATATTATATTCGTCTGTATATAATAGAAATATTGTACGAAAACGTTTAAGAATATATTTTTTGTAATTATACGAAATTACGTCACAAACAATGCACCCGACAATTTTATTCTCTGACTACGTTAGCTAAATTAACTATGTCTCATAAAATATACAGCATATAAACATACGATATTCCTTCGACATCTTGGAGCTGTAATCTTTCATGGGATGAGTTGATTACATTAACTGTATTAGTAGTATTTCCGTGCTTATATAGCGTACATTTTTTTGTATGGAAGAGAAGAATTTAATACTTAGATTAAATAAATAGATAAGTTGAGCATTCATATACATTTAAGAAAGCCTAAGGGAAAAATTATGGAATAAGTTGGGGTAGCAGTGGGCCGATTAATTGGATGCGTTTAGAGATATCGCTTAACAACACTCAGTGAATTGTTATATATAATTTATATATCAAATGTATTTCATAGCGGTATCGCAAAACATAAGCATCGGGTAAAATATATTATTTCCATATGCCATGTTTAAATACGAACAACAAAGGATTATTTATTAAGTTACATAAAACCCTTATCTTTCTCAAGCTACACATCACTCTCAACAAAGGAAACTTATTCTCAAAGGAAATTAAAGTCAAGAATTGTATTGTCATCTGCGAGAAAAACACAAACGTAAACATTAAACCTACGGTGCTCCATTTATCAGCATGAGGGTTTTTAGAAGAATAAATCCCAGCAATCACTCTCGACAGTTATCCTCAATTTTTTTCGGAGGGAACTAATTAGTCCAATGGACTGAGTTGTTGGATATAATTAACTCAATGATAAATGATTGCGGAAGTCACGTAGAAAGATTGTCATTTATTGATACGGATTTACAAATGTTAAATGTAGCAGCGCCTTACATCTATTAGAGCTGAGATGGCCCAGTGGTAAGAACCCGTGCATCTTAACTCGGGTTCAAACCCAGGCAAGTACCAGTAGAATATATATTTGCTTAATTTGTGTTTATATTCTCCTGCGCAGCGGTGAAGGAAAACATCGTGAAGAAACGTGTGTATCTAATTTCATAGAAATTCTACCACATGTGTATTCCACCCACATTGGAACAACGTGGTGGAATATATTCCAAAACCCTCTCCTTACAGTACAGGCTGTTACTGTTACTGCTGTACTGTTCTAACATCTATTTGATGATATTTGTAAACGAAGATCGCAGGTTCAATTTCAGTCTGGTCTTATGAATATTTATGTTTATTCTTAAATTCAATACAGAATTTTGAAATGAACCTTCGTTTAGCAGCTTTTATTGTACGTGACAAAATTTACATAAAACTAAAATTATCTTATAAAGAAAACATAAATTCTTCATAAATTATTGAGTTTCATTAATTCAGTAATCCGTTTTCATAGTCTATTTATTAAGAGCATTGACCTTTTTCCATTTTACTATTGAAATTAACAATACTCTCTTGATATTTAAACGCGTGAATTTAATCTAAAGATTATGGTTTTAATACAAAAAAAAAATCAAAGAGATTTCATATGCTTAATTTGCATTAATAATTCATCTCGTGCCTGACATTTAAAAAAAACAGTGTGGAAAAAATTGCATGCGTAGGATGAAATCCTGCTATATGTATACCGGAGAAGAGTTAAAACATATGTATGTTACGAGAGTAACCTTAGCCTTCAATACGGTGTTATGACATTTGAATGTATATCATAATTTATATCACATTATTATTGCATATTAGGAATATAGCAGGGGCTATCGAATTTACTTTATTATAGACAATTATTATTGTAATTAATTGATCAATAATTTATAAAACTGTAATAAAATTATTTTATATGGCATAGCATTTAATACTGGCATGTAACACTATTTCTTATTTTAAATATGATTGAGCTATTATTAGAAAACAATTGGACGATAACGTGGCATTCTAACAAAAAATAGAATAGAGAGAGATTGGAGCATCATTGTAAAAGGGAATATAATTTTGGCCATCCCGAACTACTGAAATTGCACATATAAACTCCCCTCAAAAGGTGAGTTCCTTTGACCAGCCGTGGTACATTTACTCGACCTTTTTATTTAAAATTTAGTAATCATTAAAAAAACTCAGACAAACATTTAAAGTTTCTCTCCTGAGATTTAAGCATTATTAATGTTTATCAGCCCGTGATTGTTACCGTCCATGTTCCGGGAATGTTTGTAACATCGATCACAATGTTTGATTCGCCACACGCACTAATGTTGTTATCGTATACGATGAGACATGATTCCGAATTACACATTTTGTATTCCTTTGCCTCTATTTCTGGGTTGTTTTATATTTGTCAACAGGGACCCTAAATATTTATTGATGTAAAGAGTTGAAGATATTCTAGGCTAGTATCAGAATAGGTATACTTTCTGATTTATAAACATTTTCTTCAACTAGATAACCCATTTATTACAGACTATTTAAAATGACGATACGACTCAACATATGTTCTACATTTAACGAAATACTACGTAGCATTATTCCATTACATACTATAAAACAAAGACGCATTCTCTGTCCCTATATCCATATGTATGCTTAAATTTTCAAAACGATACAACGGATTTTGATGCGGTTTATATTAATAGATAGAGTGATGAAAGGGACGATTTAGGAAAGAAACAGTAACTAATAATAACTAATAGTAACTGATACTGATAAGAAATTTCTGCTGTTTGTCATATGTATCATTGGACCCGTGTGAAACCGGGGTGGATCGTTAGTTTACGATAAAAGCGAATGATTAAGTCCCCTACATTATTCGATATCCTATAATATCATAATAAATAACCAATTCGTTTATATTTACATAATTATCGTTTTCAATAAAACATTGGAAATGAGCCTCAATTTGTTTGTGATACAAAATAGTTCGATCCAGGTTTAGTAGATGTATTCCAAACAGCAATAATTCTTATATGCTATTGGCAAATAGGTTTAATATCTTGCACTTTATAGTTGGCAGTGCAATTTTATGAATAATTGCTCATACTTATCCTCGATTTCTGTATACAAAAGATAACTTTACAATAGTAATATAAAAACAATAAAACAAATGTTCTTTACAATTTTTTAATATGAAATTTTCCGATTTCAAAATTAAATTTTAAGGAAATAAAATATATTACTTTCTCGTAAAATGCGGTCTATTGTAAATGCAGATTCAGGCAATCAATAATAATGAGGGTTAATAAAAATCGTGATTGGATACGTGGCTCCGACAACAATCGGATTAAAACGCGGGCATAACGAATAATATTTCTAGAATCGAATTATATACACTGTTTTAATCTTTATAATATAATTATAAAGCTTAAATTGCCATTTAAATTATTTTCGAAACAAATTATAAATATGATAAAACACTTTAAATGGCTTTATCGTATAATTTTTAAAGTAAAAAGTCACTAGGAAGCGTCGCCTAATAAAACTTTAACAAAAATATTGTAACATAAATTAAAACGACATCATAACG
Organism: Vanessa cardui; assembly: GCF_905220365.1. NCBI lineage: Eukaryota > Metazoa > Arthropoda > Insecta > Lepidoptera > Nymphalidae > Vanessa > Vanessa cardui. The sequence continues at coordinate 6,529,115 of NC_061137.1, forward strand.
TATGGGGTTCGCTTCGGTCCAATTTTTCTTATAAAAGCGCTCACGTCCAGGGCTTCGCAAACGAGAGAAAAAAGGTATTGCTATTAGAACCGCATTGCTCGTTCATCAGAGGCAATTCCTGCGGTTCAACGGAGGGGCTATATTGCTGATGTACGTTATTGTTTTAGCGCTAAGAGAACAATACGTTCGTTACAACGTATTCGCCTTTAAATACCCAACAATTCAATTTATTGGATCGAGTATGTTTTCAGATTGAGATATTTGAATTGAATTGAAGTTTCGTGGTTGTTGAATATGACACGTGACTTTCGGGATGGTTTTAAGAACAAAGTTATTTGGATAAACGGAAAGCTTTAAACATTTTTTGCCGCGGTTCCCAATGAAAATGTCGGAGCTGAAAACAAAACTATTTTAACGGATTTAACTTCGGGGCTTTATTATTTTTAACATTTTAGAGTTACGTTTCGGGGATTTGAAGGTATGTAATATTCAAAGTAGGTTAAAAATGTTTTTGTAATGATAAATGTTTGATAGTAATCCTAAATTAAATATTTACTAAGTTCTTTCTTTTCAACTGATTGCTTCATATCTATTTAATTTGATAATACTTTATTTAAAAACCAAATGAAAATCTGCATCATTCAAGGTTGCTTGCATTTTTAATTTTCATTTTAAAACGATGTCAACGGGAATTGCTTTTGAACAAAGAATAAGTACCGCTATCTCAAGTTAATTTAGATGTTCTCATTATTTTCCTCATAATGCATCGAAAGTTTTAAATAATAATTAATTTTCGCTGCATCGAATACACAATGAATATATCTTCTGAATATTGCATTATTATTGGAAATGCACTTACACACGTGTGCTTGTGTGCGTGCGACGACTATAAGTAGAGTCAACAAAAAAATGCAAAACATATTAAATTTTCGTCATAAAATGTAAAAGTTTTTCCGTGTGCGAAAAATAATAGATAGCACTCTCGAATTTCTTATTCATATGGTCTGGATGGATATGATGGGTCTGGAAACCACAATTGAAATCACAGGTTATAGTTCTGGTAAAGCCAATGGCTTTGCACGAGCTTTTTGAGTCACTAGATTATAACGCTGCCAACTCTGGGCTACAAGTTATTTAAAAAAAAAACCCTAACAACTTATTATATTTGCTCGACCTTGGATTGGAACCCGGAGCCCTGACATCTAGCCGTATTAACTAATCGATGTTTTAATAATTAAAACTTAATTTATGTACTGTTTTATGACTACATGAATAATTTGCTAAATCAATATAATAAAAGTTTTATTAAGTACAAATCAATTTGTCGTAATAATAAGAGTATATATTTGTTTTTCATACATAGTGGCTTATTGCCAATGCCGGTACTAAAATTATCAGAGCGAGAAAAGAAATATCTATTTTATTTATTAGCTCCTTTTAAAATGATTTACAGCGACATATGTAACATATTGCTTATATTTTACACTTTTAACGTTAAAACAAGTAACAACGTAACGATAAAAATACCGTTATTTATAACGAAGTAAGTGATATTTGTTCCAACTCGTCTCTGGGGATGATAAATATTTAAAACTCATCAGGCATTACTGTTGCCGAATTTAATAAGTATTTAGTACATTAACGTTACTAGCTCAATCATAAAGTCTGTGTGCTTTCGATAAAGTCGATCCATTAATAACATTTTGTATTGATCTCGATATTTATAGTAACCTTAGGAAAAAGCTAGATGTGATCCCAAAATACTCAAAGTCGGTAGTTTTGGACAAGCTACATATAGGCTCAGTAGTGTTGCGAAAGATTGATGGAACTATTCGGCCTGACAATATTGTGTGCACTAGTTTAAATAAAATAGATGTCCATACTATTTTTTTTTCAATTTTGTTCACTACAATTTCAATATACTTAATAGCTTTTAAATTTAGATAGACCAAAATTATGTAGACAAATTGGACATATGAAATAATAAAAATATTGCCGGTTCTTTTCAGTAGAATCTAATTTCCGATCCGGTGGTAACTTCACTTAAAATAACTTTTAAATGACAACAAAAGTGCTTGTAAAAGCATACTTTAATAAAGAATATTTTGATTTTGATTTAATGTGTATTTTTTTGTTTCTTGCCTCGCGTTTTGGCACGCATCCGTATAACCATCAAACTTATAGAAATATTAAATAAGTAGAACTAAATTCTTCACAAGTAGCAACGGCAGCCTGGTCAATCTGTTTAGATCTGGAAGGTCAAGGCCATGAACAAAGTCAAAGTCAAAAACCTTTATTCAAAATAGAAGTGTTTACACTTTCTTATTGATTATCGAAAATCTACCACCGGTTCGGAATACGGAACCGGCGAAAGAAACTCAGTGCGACATTTTTTTTGACATTATAGTCAATTTACAATATACAGTAATAAACTATTCTTGTTATTTGAAACAGCCAGAACATCCAGCTTTATATGTCCCACGTGGTTATTTTGTTTTGTTTTCGGTTGTTGGCTTTGACTTATTGTAATTCGAAATTGTCGCCGTCGTCGATGCACGCGTTGGACTGTGGTCGAATAGGAGGCCGTCACGACCTTAGCTGTCAATGAAAAGATCTATTGCAGTAGTTTGTGTTTTCTAACGATGGATATCGCTAATCTTAAAAACAAAATTTTTGATTAACGAATCTACAATGGATTTTGTTTACACTTTGATACAAAGGTTTTGTGCATTTTTGTCAATTTAAAAATATTCTATTTAAATATTTTATGTTATACGAGGAAGCATTTTTGAATCGTCAGTATTTCAACTCTACTCTACCGTGTCTGGGAAGAAATGGCATGAAACTCAAACAAATCAGATTTACAATAATGTTAGAATCTAAAATTATTCTTTTTAGATCAGTTCTCGAGCTTAAGCGGCAACAAGTATCTAATATAGTATAAATAAATAAATAAATTGGTCTTATAGTTTTGTCATTACCTTCACGATGATACAAATTAACTGTTTATAATGTTTCGACGACCTCGATGGTCGAGTGGTGTGTACACCCGTTTTCATGGGTACGTCACTCCGAGGTCCCGGGTTCGATTCCCGGTCAAGTCGATGGGTGTTTGTGGTACCGACGTTACTCTTGATTTTCCATAACACAAGTGCTTAGCTACTTACATTGGTATCAGAGTAATGTATGCGATGTTGTCTCATATTTATTATTTATTTTTTATAATATTAAAGTATTTTACTTTTTATTTTTCTCAAATCATACACTTTTTCTTTTATAAAAATGTAATATAATTACAAAGTTTAAGTAATTCAAGACGAGAAGTGTAAATACATATTAAAACATAAATTTATAGTCGACAACGATAATCATGAAACATTATCTACACCGACTGTATTATTTGATTGCCACAGTTTATATTTAATTTCACAACATAAACCTAATATTGGATTTCAATTTAGCATTCGTAGCAAGTGTTTTATAAAATAATTCTACAAATAATCCGTTTAAATCAATAATCCGGTTATTGGCGGAAATAAGCGGAAAATATTTGTTTCAAACCTTATTTTAATATTCAAACAATTTTGGTTTAGCGTGGAGTTTTCGTGTAATATACTCACATATATACCTAACCATTATAGGTGCTTATATTATTTATTATAATTATCAAGAAATTTTAATAAATAATTATGTTTGTAAAGTATTTATAGGTATGTCACTGTAGCAATCCTTTGTAGAATTGTTGTTAGGCCCATGTTTATAAGAAGTCTAGTATTCGTGATAGGACTAAGAGTAAAACAAGTAAAAAAATGCAAATTGATTATATTTGTTATGTTTATTGTATTATTATGTACACTTGAGGGGTGCGCCTTCGTACGTGAATAAATCTACATATATGGATAACAATAGTCAAAGGAACATGGTGCAAACTTGACGCTTTTATATTTTTACTTTTACTTGGTGATAAGGCTTTATACAAGCCTGTCTAGGTATGTACTTATCAGATATTCTAGTGACAAACTACAATACACAGTATTTTTGTATTCTGGTTTTAAGTGGAGTGAGTTAGCGCTAACTACAGGCAATCGGATGAGGTGACGTAAGCAATGTGTATTATGATGACCACTTACCATCAAGTTAACCAATCATCAGGTATATCTCTCGCGTAATGTGATGACCACCTACCATCAGGTTAACCATTTACTATGTATATCTCTCGTGTTTAGCGATCCGGGAAACCATCGCAAGGAGACCTGAATTTCAAAGAAATTTTACAACATGTGCCACTTATCCGCATTGGACCAGCTTAGTGGAGTATGCTGCCAACCTTCTCCTTAAAAGGCAGTGGAGGCTTTAGTAAAGCAATGGAACATTTATAAGCTGCTACTACTGCTACTGCATGCGTATACTATATACTAACATTGTAACGTTTAATATTGACTATTACACTATACAATAAAATATATATGACAAAAAGCGTGGAGGTTATATTCGTTGATTTCCATATACCATACAGGGCAAATAGAATCTATTACGTATACATGATCATATAATTAAGTTTAGTTCCTTATAAATTCTTCTCATTAACTAACTGGTCACGGCTCTATAATTAATCTAACCTTATATACAAAGTCTTATTCAGTAAGAATATTTTGGTTCTTATTCAGGACAACACGTGGTTCAATCCTTATTATATGAGTTGAGATTTAATTATAAGCTTTAAGTGGTAAAAAATTTATTCACTTATATTTTAAATGTTCATCGTTTAGTTTTAGGATTAAAAAGTAGCTTATTTCCTTACTTGAAGGTCAAACTCGCTTGATACAATATTTCACCAATTTTGATTCAGTGGTTTGCTTGTGAAAGACCAACAGACAGACATACAGTCATATTACGATTATTATAGATAAGTATTACTAAATAATATACCTATTTTCGAGAAGAATGTTGAATTAGCTACTAATGTTGCTTTTAGATGACGTAATATGTACCCAAGTGATACGCTACGTCCAAGGTTTTGCAGTCTATGTTGCATAAAAGCTTGAGAGGTTGCGACGAGACGGCTCGGACGTTGAGCGAACAGTGGTCCCTGTGAATGTTTTTGTTCTATTTCAAACTTTATTTCTTTATCCTTAAAGACTATAGCAAATTACACGTATACATGGCGCAATGCGAGTATAAGATCCCACACTTGTAGCACAAAGCGGATTTCACTGAATCCCTCTTTGCTTTTCGTTGCAACTGCAAAATTGGCATGAATGAAAACGGGCTACTTTCTGTTTGGAGATTCCAAATCGTTAAGTATCCATACTTTGGCATTCTCTTGATGTACGAGCATTTAAAAATCCTGTCACACATACACACAGTACTAAAGAATATCTTAAAATACCGTAAGTATAACTTCGTTCGTTTACAAAAACTCTAATAATCATGCCCCCAAAATTTACGCACACATACAAGCACTACTTAACCATATGTCAGTGAGCCATAACTCACGAAAAATAAGTGTTGCAGACGGTTTCTCCTCTTTCCCTTTCCATACTTATGGCTATATATTCCACTTACGATCTTACCGATAGACCGGCGGGCGGGAGTAAAATCTGCTTTTAATTACACAACTAAGGACATCAAATTGTTGCTTTTTTTCTGAAATAATCATCGTTCCTGAAGTGTTGTCAGTTATTTGGTGTATATTTCTATCTATTGTTTTGGTTGTGTCTTCTTTGTATGAACACGAATGTTTTTATTTCCAGCCAGCAACGTAATAATTTTAATTGGACTTTGTAATGTTATGTATACATATATTCCAGCGAGATATATTTTTTTAATTTATAATATTTTGGCCCGGAATGTTAAATGCCAGTTATCAAATTGATGAATTAAATGTATTTTGTTGAAAAAACAATCACGATCACATAATATCTCCATTTATTTTTTAAAGTACCATCGAAATTTCATAGGATTCAAACATATCGATGGGTCCTATGTACAACGGCCAATATGAAAATTGATAACTTTTCAGTAGACGCTCTCAAAGTTTCAATTACATATAATTTTTACATGCTTCAACTTATGTTACTGAAATTTTGCACATATATTAGGACACCGAATGTTAACTGTTTTAGCTAGTTTTATTTATTTATATATTATTAGTTTTTTAGTTAATGTAGATATGACTATATACGTTACTTTTTTGTTTAGTAATATACTGTAAAAATAATAATAAAAAGGCCAATGAGCCACTTTGGTCGATTTACTCGCCAAAAAAAAAATTGAAAATAACGCGTATTTTAAATGTTTTAATGTATTCAAATTTATAAAAAAATGTTTAAAATAAATAGACAACTTAAATTGATAATAATTTTGTAATAACTTTATGATATAAATCACATTGACACTTATACGTTGTTTTATTTTGTGTTATAAAATTATTAACCTTCAGTTAGACCACAAAAATTAAAAAAAAAAAACATATTTCTTGTTTTTAATCGCCACTAAATGTATGTAAACCTTTTCAAAATCAAGTTGGAATCAAAAAACTTATATAAAAAAAAATTAACATAATAATTAAAGGTTCTTAGTGCACGGCCTAAGAGGAAAAAAATAATAAAGTCTAAATTTAAAAAATCCTTAAATGCAAAAAATAAATCTTTAAAAAACAAAACAAAATCACTCGTTGTCATCATTATCAGTAGTAATAATCATTGAATTATCATTAGATGAAACCAAATTTTCATAATACGCATGATAAATTGGTGGAATAATATTTTTGCGACATAAATCAATTAAATCCTTTTTTTTGGACGGAAGGATTGGCAATAACTGATCATAACATAATTTTAAAGGTATTTTCGATCTGTCAGCCATTTGACGTCTTGTCCTAACAGAAACATTAGAAATGTTAATATGGTTTTCCAAAGCATCTTCAGAAAGATCCAGTTTATAAAACAGAATGTTTGCTTTATTTTTACTGACTCGAACTTGTTTTATTTTAGTCCAAGGCACTTTTTGGTCTTCTGAATTTTTAGTCCAATTAAAACAATCACTAGCTTGCATCTTTTTAAAGTCAAAAATCATGTTTTGAGATACATCTATAACATTATAAGGAGTTCCTTTCACTTTAGCCCATCTTATTAATGAACTCCACTCAGATGGTGTATAAATATTCTTATACCTTGAAGCTTTTTCAATTGTGGCATGTATAGAATCGCCCTCGTTCTGTGTATGTCCTTTTTCAAGAAAAGTATGTTTAATATTGATACCAAGCTGTTTAGCTGCATAGAGATACATAAAAAACATTATCCTATTTCTATTTTGGCCAGTACAATTATCTAAAGTCATCACAGCCCTCTTCAGTCTTAAGTTTAATAATATCGTAAATACAGCTAGCTATCTCGTTTGAGCCCTTCATGGCTATCTGTTCATTCCACAAATAACAGGTACCAACTAAGTGTCCAATATGAAACACAGATAAATTATGAACTTTCAATCGCTTACAATAATAAAATAAGCTAATTTCACCACTAGGAGCCAATAACACTTTCTGTAAATCAAATGTAGCACAAAATATTTTAGGATTATTTTGTGCGTTATGTTTATCGTTCTGTTTTAAAGATCTAGACAAATTTTTATTTTTGATGTGATTTTCAAAGTTTCTTGTATTTCTGGCGTTATTGGATTGTTTTTATAAGATAGACAGATATGACATTGATCCTTTTTGGGTTTGTGAAATGACAGATTGATATTTTTATTGACCACATCTCTATACTGCCTTAATGATTCGCATTTGCTACCATACTTAGTTGAATCAAACCATTCTTTATATAAATTAAACATTCGCGTAAAACTTAATGATCCGTCTAAATAAAGTTTATTACTTTCTTTACGACAATAGTGTGAATCAACCGGTTCGAATGAGTTCACGTGATCACAAATACTTTTGATCATATCTGGGTCTATAGATGTTTTATGGTGACTATGCCTACCTCTATTGTCTACTAAAGCAAAGCTACCGGTCACACTTGATTTAGATATTGCGGTTCTAATCATCTTGGGTCCACAGCTAAGAGTATTTAAAAACATTTGTTTACATACAATTAACTTAGATTTTTGATAGTTTTGAATATAAGGTAAATGATAAATGTATGTAAATGATCTCTTGAGGTTCACCATCTGTAATTGTTCTTTTTTTATTTATTTTAACAACATAGTTACTAATAAAATCGTACTGTTTTGAATGATCACCGATTTCCCAAAATTTAGTAAAAATTTCAATTCTTGTGTCGTTATCTAGCTTTTGAAAACATTTCAATTTACACGTGTTTTGACACGGTGCACCCAGTTTTTTCCTATTCTCATCTTACCATTTCGACTATAGTAAGACTTTCCTGTATTTTTCAGTCTCTTTCTCTTTGAATCTATCCATTCATGACAAAATGTTTCCCGTAATCTTGCGCTGTCTCTTTTTTTTGTAAACCTTCTTTTTCTGGAACTTAATGGAACAGAAACCTCTCCGGAAGAGTATTGTGAAATCGGAGAGGACATATTGTCATCAGTTAGTAAAGATACAACTGATGGCATTGGTTCTTCATTACCAAAATGGTTTATGCTGCCATTGGGTGACGGTATAGGAGTATGTTCGCAACATATATCTTGAAAATCGGGCTCATTTGTCATTTGAAGTAGATCTTGACTGTCACATCCATTAGAAATGTGACTAATTTCATCCAACGGGTTAGTAGTTGTTACAGGACTATTTAAGGACGCATTTTCTACAGTAGGTTCATTTGGCTCATGGTTATTTAAGTGTGACATATCAGTATAATGTTGTTTATCCAGGGATTGAGTTAGTTGAACAGGTGCTATGGAAGCATTTTGTTGCAGTGTGTTGTTTTGATGGCTTTGATTTAACTCTTTATCGTCATTAAAGATATCTTGCAACAAATTTAGAGTTCTATAATCGTTTAATATCTCATCAGCTTCAAATGATAATGGAGAAGCTGAAAAATAATGTGTTTGTTCACTATGTAGTAATGTGGATAGTACTAAATAAATACTAAGCTACTTAAATCTCTTTCGGTGTGTAAGAATGGTAAATAAAACAACACAATTTAACTAATTTGAACTGAAAACTGAAAGAATAAAAAATAAAAATGGTTGGCCAATGTGTCTGGCTTCAAATTAAAACAAGTATAAGGGCCAAAGTATCACATCGGCCCTTCTACCCAGAATACGGGATTTTCTTAAATTATATGTACAATAATTAACTATTAATTACGTAAAAATCAATATTATTAACACATGATAATACTATAAAACAATAAAGTACTTACAAAGATCAGTGTGTTTATTTTCATTGTTTTTATAACCTAGTTGCTCACTCGATTCACTTTTATTTACGTTACCAATCGCTAAATTTACTAAATTCCTACTTCTACTGTACTTAGAATAATTTTTGGACGTCATGTTACACTAAATTATATCTTATAACACACATTATATTCACTAAAACATTGGTAAATTATTATTACAGCACGACATCGTTCCGTGTGACGTAGAAGCGTTTAAATGACTGATCGGCCGTTGAAGTAAACTAACACGCGGGATTTCCCCGCGTACAAGTCTCAAATTATCGTTTTGCCTTTATACGTTTAAAATTATGTCACATAGGCTCTTTTACAGCAACAAAAAATAGCATTTACGCCTATAAATATGTATTTTGTTTTAATGCAACTTGTTAAATAGACTAAAAAAAAGCATTTGACACAAAAAAGTGAAAATGCTAAAATTGTTGAATTGGCCCATGTACGTAGGACCCATCGATATTTACAAATAAAATTACAAAAATCGATCTGTATTAATCTTAATTATATTGTCGTAGTTGATATTAAGATCAGGAACACACTTTAAATATCACAAGTATTCGTGTAATGTATATGAAGCGTATTATTTTAATAAATTATAAATGATACTGCAATGTTTATTTATTAAAAAATAGTATAACGATTGAGTTCAAGCTGATTAGAATCAACATGCAGAGGGCTGGAGCTGCAGCTTGGAATTCCGTTACGTTACAAGGCAGAGGTTTCGAGTTTGAAGCCGGGACAAATTTAATTACGAGCTTACGCAAGAGTTGGTTAGACACTGCCCACGATTCATTAGTCATTTTGTCGCTGAAAATATTATATGGTGCCATATATCATTCGTTTTAATTTATTTATTAATAACTTTTCAACACGACTTGTATCTACGGGTAGAAATACTATACTGCGTACATTTTGGTGATTTGTGGGGTGAATATTCTCTTTCAATATTTCTCCAAGTCGCATACACTTTTAAGTAACTACTAGGAGATAATAAATAGGTACTGTTGCGTTTACAATATTATTGATAGTTATATATCTAGTCCAAACGAAGACCTCGTTATGTAAAATTATTTATTCTAAATATACATGGGCAATCGATATGTGTCATTATTAAAAATATTCATGCAATGATTTATGATTTAAGCCAAATTTATAAACTCAGCCAATATACTAAAGCAACAATAGAATATTAAAAAGCTTTTCTCAAACAATTTATTTAAAACAGGTATTAAACCAGAACCAACAGCCTTAGTAATTAAAGGTGGTTTAAACCATAAATGGCCCTTCACGTCTGTACTAACAAGTAAAGAAATGCGTTTAATTAACAAGTTGAAGGAAAACCTTAACATTCATCTCTGAATACACGAGAACCTTGTTAGAATCGCTCCACATCTCTTAAATACTTTACGCCTTCAATGCTTATAATTTCCGTATTTTTAATTAAAAGCCTTACGCTTGACATAGTGACTCAGATAAAATAATGTATTGAGACGAAACCGTATCTATTCTATGATATTGATTGATAAACGTTATTATTCGTTACGTCATTACTAAACGTATTATAATAAATATTATAGTACGTTTAGTATATCGTAATCTATACATATAATAAAATTGGAGTATCTGTTTGTAATATTAAAATACCCCTTTTTTATTCAATGCATATGTATCATGTATGTATGTATGTATATACGGTACATATACCAAAATAATATTTTTTAATTTTTTGTCGGTCTGTCTATCTGTTTGTTCCGTCTAATCTCTGGAACGGCTGGACCGATTTTGACGGGACTTTCACTGGCAGATAACCGATATAATAAGGAGTATCTTAGGCTACAATATTATTTAATTTTTTGTTAAATTCAAAAGCGTACAAGATCGCGAGCACAAGTAGTAGAAAATATTAACAAATGTAGACAGCAATAATAAAGAAAAGATTAAAGTTATTAATAAATAAAACAGCTATTAAGTAGTAATACTGAAGCCAACAAAACATTGTGAAAGTCAAAGAAATCCACGGTAAGTCCTTTGAACCTCCGTCTGGTTTTAAAAAGAATACTTTCGCCTCTCATCCGAGGTTGATCTCATTAAAATTGCAGTCGGAGTAGACTTTCCCTCAGGAGTTCTATGAAACATAGATTTATCAATAATTTGTATTTATTTATTCAACTATGAGGATCCATTTTAGAACTCGTTTCCTTCTTAACACCGTCGTGGTATTAAAGAGGCTAAAAAATACAACGGGTGTATATATTAGAATATCTAAACTAAAGATTAACCCAGCTATGAATATGCTTGGGGTATATAGGACAAACTTATAAAATTCATTCAGATTGATTCTGAAGCCGCAAGTAATTAACTTTGGTGTAGCTTTCATATTTACCTGTCACATGTTTTAATCATTTAAAAGCTAATTATAACGTAACTTGAAGGCAAATAACAATTTTAATTGAACTTATAAAGTATACTTCCGTTAATTAACGAAGAAAATAATAAAGAAATGATTAATTATCAAAATTTCGATTTTGTAAAAATACAAAAGAAACTAAAATCACCGACCCTCTCGAACAAGCACTCAGTTGCTAGCGAGGCACCGTTTAGAATGCAAAAGTGTGGACAGTGCATTCAGACAGCCCTTGTCTTGTAATGGTCAGTAGATTTTTAAAGGCCTTCCCTAGCCTTGCTCATTAAATTTGCATCATAAAGCCAGCTATTCATGCTCCCTCGTCTAACTAAACAGCGTTACAAGTTTTAAAGGAAAGTAACAGTTGATATTATGTCGAGATTTATTCTGCTTATTACGGTCATTACTTTTGATCTGCAACGGTAAAACAAGTATAAAATATATCTACAATATTTTATTAATAAATAAAAAAATATTTTTACTTTATTTAAATCATATCAATACTTAAATTAATGTTCATACGGATAATACATTAATATAAACACATAAAATTTTATTCATCTGTGAATACGAGGAATATTTCATATATAAAAGGTAGATGGTTATTAAAAAGTTACTCCGGGGTTAAATTATCTTTTCAAGAATTTTAGTCAAACCTCATTTTCCAACATATTATATTAATTAACACTATTACATCTATGTAATTATTATTTAATGAAGTTGATTTAGTAATGTTCATAATGTTAGTTTATCTGATGCTGTGTTGACTCGTGACATAATAAAATAGGTTTATGAGAAAAACTTACTTTAAAGACCATATTTTCATTTAAAGTGATTTAATTCAAATTATCATGGATTCTCATTCTTCAAGTTACAAAAGTAAGAAGATTAATAGCAATGTCCCTGAATACCTTCTAACTGTGCACCATGACAGTCTTATAGTATTAGGCCTTCCGATTCCTTGCGGAGGATCGTTAACATGATTACTTGCGATAAGGGGTTCTGGTTCAAACTTACAGACTAGGATCTGATGAATGATAGGTTTTACATATCACCGGTTCTTTTGCATTTGATCTTGCTTAGGTATTCTCTAAACTAGCCGTGATCAATTATAGCTTATGAAAATCAAAAGATAACTCCTTGCTTTCGCGTCACCCGCGCCGACAGCAATCTAGAGATGGTATCCTTCCTCGATTTTTATCTTCATATGGTACCTTCTAGTTTTTAAATTTAGATGTCAAGGCACTTGAAGTGGTCTTTTAACCTTTAGCGTTCGTTTAGGAGGTCCAGGTATTTCATGTAGGGAAATTATGACCAACAAGGGAGACGACTTGAAGTAAAACATACATGTCTCCGATTCTACACAAACCATTGTATCAGTATTGTTGTTATAGCGCGACAAATGTAAGTTGGCGTGTGGCAAAAACATGTATTATTTTTTTTTTGTTTATTTAATATCTTATTTGTTTTATTTACCCTTATTAAGAAAACTTCCCCAAAATCAATTAAAAATGAGACGTAGAGAATTATTTTCTAGGGAGATATTGGTAAAATAAACAAAAAAGTGGCAAAACAAAGGTGTAGCAGGTGCTGCCACAGGAACGCCAACTTATACTTGACAGTCTATATATGCATAATATGAATTGGCAAAGAGAGCCGGCGGTGGTGCTCACTCACTCTTTTGGGTGGAGTATATTTTGCACGTCTGTTTATATATATTTCAAAGTCACTATTCGAGAATTCAATAAATAAATAAATGAGTGTAATATTTATGATGGCCAATTCAATGGGCATTGAATAGGAAAATACGAAAAAGGTTAAGTATTTATATGTATTACAGTCAAGTACCTTCGAAAACATCTTCAAAGGAACTCATCAATTAAATGAGCCGCAAAAACTCCTCTAATACCATTTCATAAACAAGTTCCCTTATTTTTTCAACGAATTATGAAAAGTTAATTTGATTTGATTCAATAACCTCAGCATAAATTTAATTCTAGGTACCTAAGCGATACTATTTAAATATTCTTTTATATTTTTAATATGAAACGAAATGTATTACAATAGATAAATATAGTATGAAATACGTTAAGAACAAGATTTATTTAAATAAAGTCTTTTTGTAATATAAATAATGTGATTGACCTATTTGCTTTATGTCTTTGTTATGAGAATTGTAGTTGAAAATTGTATTTATATACACGAAAAAACTATAAGCAATTCTCAAATCCGTAAAAGGAATATTTTAGAAATTAAAGAGCATTTATATAAGTTTGACTTTTACGAGAGTTTTCTAGAAATCCGTCGTTGATATAAAAACTCTTTTAGCTAAGTCAATTCAATATAGAATAGTAAAACCTACGTATGAGTCCAGATTCATCCCCTAGCAGATGTATTAATCGAGTTAAATCCGAATCTCTAAAAACGTACGTACCTTTTACCAACTATTTCCAGCCAATGTATTGTTACTGTAGATTGGAACTAGTTAGCAACGCCACAGTTCTCTACCAACTACCAGCGGTTTACATTCAATTCCAGTTAAATTGCGTTAGCAACGCGACTGTTTCACAAAAGCGAGTATTGACTTTTGCCGGCGATACGGTGATAATGTGTTTACGAAGATAGCACTGATGGTTCGACGTTTTAACACATATATGCATGATTCCACTCGTGAAGAGGCATATCATTAAAAGTATTTAATATATGCTGTTCAAAAATAAAAATACAATCTCCTTAAAATTGTGTCCCAAGCACTCGATTCATTTTAAAAGAAATGGACTGGAAATAAAGTATCACATATAAATTTTAAAAATGCTGTGCGTGAAAATCAATGTCTACGAATTCCTTATCCAATAACATCGTACGGTTCTGCAGCAATTTGATGGATATACTCGTACCAAATCGTAAATGTATACCAAAATCCTCTTCAGCACAATATGTGAACAGATTTCGTGTCAATATTTTCATTGAAATCCATGCCTAGATATAAGGGTACAACATTAATATTGTTGCAACAATTACCTCAACTTTTTGGTAAAATGTATTAATTTGAAAGAGATAACTGTAGCAATACACATAACACAATTCCGATACAGTTTCATTATAAATATAGATCTTGGTAATAAAGTTAAACGATTTTAGCAGCATTTTCGCTATAACTGAATACTCCTGCATCGCAAACTTTGTCGAGTAGCATATTGCGAAACTTAACATTTTTCTTTAACCTAGTTACGATGTTAGAGGGTACGGGTCGACGACAACTTTTAAATGCAAAAGAATTTGAAATTGGTCCATGAAATTCTCAGTAAAAAAGAACATTATAACCCTACCTATTTCAAAACTGAATAACTTTAATATTTTGAATTAATGCTTAAAAGATATATAATATACGTATACACTATGATGTATAAGCAAAGTGAAGCCAAAAAACATTTGACAGCAAATTGACGCCATATCATTGGTCGAGAGCTTGATTAATCTATGATATTCACTATGGATTTGCGAATGGATTTATGGCGTTTTGAATGTCGACGAAATTGCTATCGGAATTTTGGAAGTAAAATTAAACTGGAAATAAGCAGTATACATAAATATATATTTATCATCATTTATCAAACTCTTTGTAGTGCACAATATAGCTAAGTTATTAGCAAATTGCATGAAATGCGTAAATCTAAGTGTATCTTTTCCCTACTTCTATATTGTTTATTTTTGTACTCAATGAAAACATTTTTATTTTATATAATGTATGCGGATTTTAGCCGCAATCATAACTTTTTTAAATTGTACGACTGTTTGACAGTTACACCTGTCATGACATGGGAACTCCACGCGCCCACCGACGGCTAATATTCAAACACAATGTTTAAAATGGAAAATAAATTATTTTATTGAATTAATTGTGATAGTAAGTAAGCAGGCAAAATCAAATGTTTGTGAAAAATAAAGACAATGATTAGGTCCCTGTTACCAAATTTTATCTTCCATTTCAATTGTTATTATATCAGCCCCTTTAAATTGGTTTTGTCATCAAAATAAGTTCTACGAATATAAACTGAAATATGAAGACTAAAAACGCTAGTTCTTATTAGGTTAAACGATGTTTATTTCCGAATTTGTAGTATATTGTGGTAGATTTTAACATTCAGCTTCTATATTGAATAAAGATTTTTTACTTTGATCACACAGCGAAAATCCCTTAAGTAAATAATTCCGAAAACCACATTTAACATGATTTCTTATCTAACAAAAAATATGAGAACAATCTTAGACGTTATATAATATTTATTATAAAACTTGGTTAAAAAATAAATATCCGTTTATACAAAACAAATGCTTAAATGCCAGACTCGTATTATATTAATTTCATTGACTTAAAAGGTTGGCCGAGCTCAAGCGATCAGTTTCGGCTACCATCGCAAATCTGATAATAATCCTTAACATATTAGGCAACTTAAAATATTACTGGATTCCAATTATTTAGAAAAATCTCGACTCAATATTTATTCATTAAAGCATTAATTACTCCAATAAAATTTTTAAACGTGAGAATATAAATAGATAACCGATGCTGATAGACATTTTCGTTTTCTGTTAATAATAACAGTATAGTGAAATTATGATGTAGGCACAATTTTTTAATTGGAGAAAATATACAATAAAAAATATTTTAAGCTTAGACTGCGATCAGACGATGCTAGTACCGAAGAACACTTAAAATAGCAGAGCAAAGTTAATTCGTCGACGTCGACGAAGCCTCGAGAAACATAAAATTTACTAATAATCTCCTTTATTGCATACATAAACAAAACATATCACTGACACGCGCTCTATCATATATTACGGTCTGCATTTATTACCACTCACGAGAACACCATTACCGTATATTCGCTGTCATTTATATCTAAAGTAAACATCATACCGGCCAAGCCATAAACCTCATATCTGGTGCATACGAAATTATAGCATTTTTATGCTTTACCATCTTTGAACTAGTACTGGCACCTCGTAAAATGTGTTCACTTGATGTTCTCTAGCAAATTCAATTCAATACGGCTTTTATGACATCACTCTGCATGAGTGTAGGACGTAGGTGCATCGTGTAGCTCACCGTGGCTGTATTGAATTATTGCGGTTAACTGGCTTATCGTTTTTCCTCGTTCCAGGCTTCCTCGGGCTAAGTGGAAATATCAAATATATAGTTATTTTGTATCTTCTATACAATTTAATTCGATTTAAAGTTCCAATATTTTATTCTTACTTAAATAAAAGTTTTATATATGATGTTATTATCAAACCTGTTTTATTACAACAAAAAAATATATTTTATAAAAAATAAATAAACTATTGATTAATATTCCATCTCGCTACGATGCTGGGCTGTAATAAGCTTTGTGATACCGCAGGTACAATGTAATATTTATTGAAATATAATATAGATAAGACAGTTTTGAAAGTTTATAAGATTATTGCGTTTCTGTGTATATACATATATATTAAGCTAATCAAACTTCATGTCATAAATGTAAAGTTTCATAAAGTTATTACATCCATTAAAGTTTCTAGGTTAGTCTGGATACATATCCTCAATCCAAAATTTATAATACCGGTAAATAACAATACTGAGTACTCTATACCGATGTGTTTCGGTTTGAATGATGATTGAGCTCGTCTAATCACAGGAATACGGACGAATTGTGTAGTTAGTTGTTTGTATCTTTCAGTCAGAGAGTAAATAAAAATTCAAATAATGTAGTCAATACCTACTTTATAGTTACCGATTAAATTACTCGGTTTTGAGAAAAACAATTAAGTGATAATTAATTGTGTTCTGTTTCACATCGCTACATTTATTAACAGTACTTAATATATGGAATTTATCACTAAATGGAGAATGTCTGCAAATCTATGTACGTAGTTTTATGTTCTAAATTACTGTTGCTCTTTGGTCACTTAGAACTTTGGCTTTTTAATTGATCTAATAATAAAACAAATTACTATAGCACGATGAGACTTCTTCCAAGAATAATCAAACTCTTAAAAAATTGTGGACGTTTCTAGATGGCTTAGAGTTTATTCTTGCACGCTATGCCAAAACTGATTGCTGACATGTGGCAGAATTGTCTTGTCTGCTTAGCACGTGATGATTAAAAACATACTTGGCAATTCAAGCAAAAACATTGAAACTTAGCTGCCTTATATATTAAAAATCTTAAGACTTTAAACTAATAATGCCTTATTAAAAATGAGAGTAGTTAAATATTTACGATCTATTTTACAATCAGCAGAGGCTATAAATATGTATATTCAAATTATTGTCGTACCAAATCAAATACTTACGATTACTTTAAATATTTTATTTAGCACGAAAACAAAGGTAAGATTAAATTGTAATTAGTATAAGTCATCCGAATGGCGCCACAAGTAAATTCAAAGAGTGGCTCTTCCCGTCGCTCCTGCCAAAGTCCAATCGTATCAAGGTAGAAACAACCCGTCGTGAGCGCAACTTCACTTGTGAAATTCTAAATGTTGCCAACAAGACACTACATATTAAGATGTCCCCTTTTCATTATGGCCAAGGCATATTATTCGAAATTATTTAAATATAATGCTTGAAATTATCGTTGGAAATTTTGAAATATGATTTATTTTTATTCTAATTTTAAAAGATTAGAATAGCCGAATTTCATACTATTCATTAGTAAAAAATATACCCGAACCGGTTGTAGCTCTACGTTTTGTTGACTTGTGTTTAAGCAATTAAAATAACGGCTTGAAAGTGCTCGACTAAAGAGCCTACTTCAATTAAGTATAATTTGATTTAGATTTGTGAAATCTTCATCTATTTATACAAGCTCAGTGTCGAGTTAAACCTTTGGAATAAATAAACTATAATATTTATACGTTATGTTTAAACAAGCCCGAGCTTGTTCAGCACGTTTCGTGGAATATAGAGATTGCAGTTTCTAACTCGGTCAAGCACCTCTGAGTTTTCATATACTTAATTTGTGCTCATAAATCATGTTATATTCGGCGGTGAATTACGTATTAATTGAAAGGAAAACTGTTTTTACATTGTTAAATGTCATCAACGGAACATCGGTCCTCAACACGCTCGTTAACCTTGTATAAAGTACGTTGTTATTACACCTAATTATGTTTCTATTTATTCCCCGATTCTGTCATTCTCACAGTATTATAATCACATTGTTAATAATTGGGTCGGTTGGAATTATCAGAACGGTTGAAAAGCTCTCGCGCGGTCGAAACCTTTTCATTTCTGTCACATGTGCTGTGCAAATATTATCTGACTTCGAATATCTAAGCTTATTGCATTATTACATTTATTCACACAAATTACGTTTTCCTAATACAGTTTATTGCCGCATTTTTTTTTATACTTTGTGATTTAAAATTATTCCTATATTACTGTAGTAATATTAGTTTAAAAACCTTTTTTTATAAAATAAATATCTCGTAGAAATACTTTTCAATTCAAAATCGAGACATTATTGGGTATACTTGAATGACCCAAAACTTCTATGATAATACATAATTGTAATTTTATTCCATTGGTAGGCTGCATGGTAATAGCTATCTGATGTAGGAAATCAGATCGTAAATTGCTTTCGAACGTAACAAAAATTTTGGCAAAAAAAGAAAAAGTTTTGATCTTTTTTCCACGGAGACATTTTGCAATATGGCTCCCGTTCGCAAACTTCAGAGGTGACCCGGTCAAAGGAGGTGAAAGAATAAAGGAGTTTTCTTTGCCCCTCATCACTTTCAAGATATATCGCATGAGTTACGTTACGGAAAGTGAAATTGTTTTAAAAGAAACAGGTGACGAGCCGTGACGTTTTCTTATATTGAATATTTTTCATAGAATACCTTCATGGCAGAGAAATAAAAATAAACATAAATGTTATTTTAATTTGACCCTTTTTATTTGGCGTATTTTTTTTAATTATTTATTTATCTATTCGATAAAAAAAAAGTTTTACATATATATTAAATAATTACGTAAGTCATTTTCACTCTATGTTAATAAATTTCATACTGCGTTTCACATATAATTAAAGAAAGTTTTTTTGTGTAATTTCGCATCAAGAATTGTTTTTTCTATCTTTGTAAACTGTTATTCTTTGTATAGTATAATTAATTTTTGATTTATCTCATAACTTACACATAACGTATTTTTTTAAATATTTTCCAATAAAAATATCAATATTTCTATAAATATAAAATGTATACAAAATAGGTCGTCGCCGAAATTATTTGCCGAAATAGATATACCTAATACGCTTTCAATTCTCTATACTACATAACAGATTTAATCAAAAAATCGTTTATCCAATACCTAAGTCTTACAATTAAATAATTTACAAGAAATTAAAATAAAACTACACATTTTTCAAATAATAATTTACTTACACATATAAGTATCATATCTACCACACCCATATATTGAAGCAAAGTATCTGTTATTCCTGTCTCGTATTAGGTTTATTATGACGTTTTGGAATTTGGAGATTGGTAAGATAGATAGAACCAAATACGGGCAGTGATTACGAGTTTAAAACGCATATTTGTAGTAATTTTAATACGGCTTTCGGCGAATAACGCATGCAGTTAATTTAAGCTAATAATGATAGCATTATTCGAGTAAGGTCTCTACCACAATAAAAAAAATCTTTCATATTTTTTTTTTGTTTTTATCTATGTTAAGAACACTGCAAATTTGCCAACGTTTCTAGATTTTTAGCACAAAATAGCTAGAAAGTAGGTCAGGCGCTATCGTTGAATTAAGCGACCATCTGATACCTTTTTTTAAGAACAAGTGCAACGCGAAAAAATCCTTACAATTGTCGAGTACAAAATATTTTAAATTAGTTATGGTACATTCTGTTTTTATCAGACATTTCTTCTTTCTTAACTTTTATTTATATATTTACAAGTTGTTTTGTCAACAATTGAAGCTTAAACTAGATTATTATAGACACTGTATTGCATAGATTGTTGCTATGAAGACGTTATCATTATAACATACAGTTGCAAACACTTGCGAAGATTATCAACGTCCAACCGCAGAGGAATTTCGGAAACTCGCATATCCCTTCTATGTTTATGAGCGAGAACTTCTAAGAAGGTTTACCATATTATTGAAACTATGGAACTGTATTCTCAGTTCTGGATTCCGAGACTTAGCTTATACTTAAGGATATTAGTGAAAATTACTTCAAACTCTGCAATGCAGCTCTAAGAAAGGCGTGTACTGTAATTAGAAAAGCGTTTTAGTGCTTCATACCGTTGAAAATTCTGCACAATATCTAAGTTTTATTTTATTGCGAGCAAATTGCGCACCTTCCGCTATTAAGGAGTAGTGTAGCACTATCGTGCTTAGCGGATATACCGAAACCTGTGAATAAAATTTAACGTAAGTGTTTGCTAAACAATTAGTTGGAGCGCGCTTCAAGCACGCGCTATGTTTGTTAGATACTTGAACTAGTTTTCGATATTATTTTCATTTGAATCGTGAGAATATATAAACATGCTTTAGTGATTTTATTTTCTTATTATAATTGAACGAATCTTTTTTAATGAAATTAAGTTTTATTTTGTGTTCATTCGCTAGTATCGGAATTTAAAAAGAATATCTATAATGTTTAGATTTCTTACTTCATATATTACGCTTTGGGATTTTTGGATATGCCTGTTTGGGTAGATACTCACCATAATTATGTTCTACCACTATAACGAAAATGCTTACTGGTTTGTTCCACCATCAAGGATCAGTGTGTCAGCGTTACTACCGGCACAAGGAATTGCTTTGGGAATAAAGATTTTCTTGTTAATGTTGCCTGTATCAGCAGGCATATTTGGTAATATGAGAAATAATTAATGTTTAATACAGTACAATATCTATGGGCACTGGTGCCAGCTAATGATTTGACATAACATATTACATAGTTTTGTATTTTTGTTTTAATAACTAATCTTTTATCTATGTTCTATACCATATAGTATATTCCTAGAGCTCATTTTTAGGCTGCTCGGTCAGGGATTTCATTCATAAGCGGATATGGAGATAAAAAAAGAAAACGAGGATTTTCTGTGGGTGTTTTATTACCCGCTATAAAAAACCGATTGTAGTGCGTCCTTTACGACACCGTACGGTCAAAGCATGCAGAACACACTGAACCAGCGTGCACGATCAAGGCATGGGGATTTGTAAAAAAATGTATATTGGAACACTATTTAAAAGTTGTATTCCAATATTTCAGAGTACTCTTTTCAGAAAAACATTCCCTATTATTATTTATAAAAAGAACGCAATTCCGTTCCGTTCCGTACAATTTTGTTAAATATATAGCATACATGAATAAATTACATATGTAATGTAATTTATTCACAAAATAACTATATACTTTGTTGTTTCGTGAACTTTCGTTACTGAAGTCGCTGTATATTTATATTTAATTGAAATAATTACTTTGAAAAACGACGACGAGTTGTCATTTCAACCTATTCGAACTAAGGTTTTTTTTTATTCAAATTACTTCTTAACACTAAATATTAAGTTTATGTTTTTAACACTTAAGTGATATTAGCTTGTTATTTATTATTCAGAGGCTGTCTTTACCAGGAATGAAAAGCAAATTAATTATTGATACAAGTTATTAAGTTTTTTTATTGGTTTTAATAAAATCCGGTCTGAGTTATTAAATTTAGTAAATGAACGTTTATGTTTTGTAATATTTCATTGATGAAAAATTATAATGAACAAAATAATTTTATATTAAATAACTTATAAATATTGTAATTAAGAAAATAAATTACTTTCTTATATTTAATTTCCACGCTTACTCGAAGCTATTGAAAATTTAAAATAACAATTAAAATATATTGAATAGTAAATAATTTCTCTTAATAATGCTTGAAAAATGAAATTGTTATATAATATTATTTGATTTAATTTTAATATAATGTGTTAAAAATACACTTTCTATTAAATAATCCTGCTGGGCTACGGTCTCGTCGCCTCGTGAGGAGAGTTGTACATCCAATGTTGAGCATACGATTACTTCCTCTTGATGTTTTTCATCTCCGCTGAGCACGAAATAAATTATAAACATAATTAAGTGTGTAATACGTTATAAACATACATTAAGAGACAAAATACCTACTTAAATACTAAATTATGTGAACAAAGATGATACAAACTTTATAATTTTATTAATAGCTTTATATTATACATATATATTTTGGATATTTGGAAATTAATTTCTCAATCACGAAAAAACGGCTTAGCATATCGAATGAAATTTAAATTTGAAATAGCATTACATAATACAAAAAACAAAACAAAACCTAACCCAGCCCCCCATCCTCACCCGCGGTTGAAACCGCAAGCGGAAATTAATATCATAAAAAAATGACATGAATATTTACGTAGCAAAAATTAAAAAGAGGTTTACAATGAATTACATTTACCAATAAATTTCGGTAAATAACACAATATGGCTTTATACGGACGTGTCACATTGTTATTTACCAGTGGTACGTTCCAAATTGGAAACAAATTACAAAGCGATGGTAATATGTTGTAATCAGCGTTCGAATCAGGTATTTAATCAAAGGGAATCAATGATTGTCCGGAACGATTGTGCATGTTGATTGTCAGTAGCATTCTGTACTAACTTCACAACGCTACATGAATTGTATTGGAAAATATTTTAAGCTATTTTGGATAAACCGTGATTGACCAATCAACGCGCTAAAAGGTATGTTTGGCCTTTAGGTTACGATAAATAAATAATAAAATGTGAACAAGGAGGTTTTGTATATTTTTTTTATTGTTATATATTTATTTATTGAAACATTTGTAAGAGACAGGTAATAATTGCTGTATTCTGTTTCTCAATTTAATCGTATGATCATGTTTTTTTTTTAAATTAGTAACACTTTATAAGTGTTGCCAGATTAAATATTTATTATTTATATTATATTAGATTTTATTATATTAGCACGGCACAGAGTAAAATGTTCATCTCACATACTTCTTTTATAACAGTGTAATTATCTATCTTAGTTATTTACTATCAAACTTATCCTGATTTTGTACGGAAAAATTTATAGAAAGTTACCCTCCCAATTTACGATTTAAATTAAAATTTCCACAAGCCTTTCTTGTCGAATATGTCACACACATAAAAAATCATTTGCTCCAATCGTCTACCTGTCTAGACTTAGTAGTTATGGATATGCGTTGTGAGCCAGGACAAATAATTTTATAAAGGATTTTATTTCTTGGTATTTTTAAAGAATGAGATACAAACATGTGCTAACCAATCCATCCGACCGGGCTATGAAAAAATAACTTATAACACGCTCCAATGTAATCATTATCACGTCCCACGCATTTTTTCAGGCGTTTCTAAGATATCTTATCTTATAATACGAGTAAAATACAACTTATTAAAATTATAAAGTTTAGGCAATATTGATTTACATTTTAACATTGAATATTGATATGTTATTTGTGTCGATAAAATTTAATATCCTATAGCAATTAAATTAAACTAAAGATATTACTGATAAATATCCGTTTTTTTTAACAATGTAAACATCATACCATTCCTATACATTATCATAGGCTTTTTTGTTCAAATTTGAGACCTTAAATTCCTTTGTAAAAAGTATCCTTGTATCTATTGTAGTTTAAACAGCGTCTGGACCGACAATTTTCTCCTCGAGCCTTTTATAATATCAACAAAACAAAACTAACCTCTTTATAATATTAATACGACTGGCAGTGTCTGGGGGTTTTACCGGAATTGAATTGTATTGTAAATCGAATAATAAAAGAAATTAAAACCTAATAATATGAACTGAAGTGAAAGCTCTTTATTACATCCGGTGTACTGAAAAATTGTGTTAGATATTTATAATTACCGAAAAAAGTAAAATAGATCGTTAGAACTTATATATATGTATATTTATATATTAGATACATTAGAATACGTCTAAGTCATTACTAACAATTAAACCACTTTACAGTTAATGTAAAAATGAAAAATAAAAATAACATTTTGATTTATTTAAATAATAACTTAAAAATACCAGTAGCTTTTTAATTACAGACAAACACATAAATGTTATTTATTGGTACAAATAAATTATAAAGCTTATGGATAATACGAAGGCACAAGTGAATTTGTACAATGTAACAGATTCATATTTAATTACTTATATGACTGCGTACATTACGCCTCATTATAGTAAGAATCTATTAGTAGTTATATGAAGATATTAAATTAAATCTGAACGGTAGATATTTCCACATTTTAATCCAAAAAAAGACCAATGCTGTCGGCTTACTGTCATCTTGTCTTCCTTGTTAAAGCCCTTTCTTTATCCGAATTTACCTCCTTAATTGCAATACAGCGCCCAACATTGTATCGCTTAAGAAATCGGCCTAACCGTTAGTTCTATTTTTCAAATGCGATTAATAATTGTTTCTTCACAAAGATATTCTTCGTCCCGTCTCTTAAAAGAGTTCAGGAAAGGAATATTAATTAAATTTCCATCGAATCAATCTCGAATGATAAAAATTTGATACCGTTCTGAAATGTTTTCGTTAAAAATATTTACATTTGGAATAAACATTGAAAAGGATGTCTTCTAAATTAATTTGTAACCCTATAAATGTAAAAGGAACCTGAATACCCCAATTTAACGTTACAATATATTTCAAGCATACATATATGTGGAAATTACCAGTAAATTTTGGCGAAAAATAAATAAACAGGCATACACACCTTGCCATTTTGATCGTTGAATTATTCATGATGTCTCACGCGAACCCACCTGAGCGAGGGTAGGAGCGGGAACTCTCCTAACACAACTAGTATCATTTCTTGGGGGAGTAAAATGAAATGGGTAAGCCACCGGCTCGATTTAGAAGCCAAATAAAAAATAACGGATCCTTTTTCTGCTCTAATTCAAATTTTTAAATTGTAAAAAGAATTTAGCTGACTTTAATTTGACTTGCCCTATCACACTGGCAGCTACATCTTATGAATAATAAAAAAAAGATGATATAGTGACTTAACATAAAATTGACACATTTTTGTCAGATAAAAATAACATGGGAAGTATCCATCGTTTATTACCAACACCTAACGAGTTTTATATTGAACTACAAGAACGAGCCGACCTAGCTGAAAACAGACGTCATAAAAGATTTCTGGCAGTTTTGTTTTTGCAGCGAATGACTCGAGGTTACTTGATTAGAAAATATATTTCTTGGTTATCTAAAAATGCAACTACAATTCAATGCGCCTTCAGAATACATAGAGCGCGTAAAGCATACCGTGCGGCCTTGAGACGAGCTGTTGGATACAAACACGCCAAGTATTATGCTCATGCAGCAACTACGATACAGGTAAAGTATTTAATATTTTTAGTATATTTCCGAAAAAAGTTCAAGCTTATTCAATTTAAATTAAGAATCGAAAAATAAAAAAAATAAATAAACAAAATCAATTTTAAGGCACTCTGGCGAGGACATTTCTCGAGGCGTACAAAGTTCTGTTATCGGTCATACAGAAAATGGCTAGCTACAGTAAAGGAAAGAGGTGAAAGACGTGCTGCAGAAGCTGCTGAATTTGGTATATTAAGTAGAGCTGATGACTTGAGAATTTTGGAAGAAGAAGCAAGGCAGTGGCTTGCGTTCGTCGTATATAAATTACATCACCTACTAAGAACATACGTATGTCCTGGTGTTTATTCTCAATCTGAATCTACAGAACTGTCGGATTTTGAGAAGCTTTTGAAATCTATCCATTATACTGAATATATGAGAAGACTAAAACGAAAATATAATGAATTTGTTAGGAAATTCCGTCCTCGATTTTCGAATAAAAGATTATTTCCAATTATCGGAGATGGCGCTGATTATTGGTACCTTTCATTACCAGAAATGTATGAACTAACAGCTCCAAATTCAAATACGACAGATAAACGATATCATGCAACACATCATGGTCCGATACACAAAAAACCGTTTCTTTGGAAGAAAGTGAGACCAGAACATTTAGAAGAAGGTAGGGGACCACATAAGATTCCTAAGCCGTCAACTCCTTTATCGCCGCCACCACCAGCGCCGACACCAGATATAGACGGAAAACCCCAAAAAGATCCTCGATTTCATCTATACGTTAAATATTATACTCCTCAACCAGATCTATTTGATTACGTTGACTACCACATAAATGTTCTCTTGGCCAGGAAATGTTCTATTCAAAATATAGACAAAGACATGTAAGCCTTTTTTAAAATCACGAAGTGCTCGTTAATTTTTCGCATTGATATCACAATGGTCTGTTTAGAATACTTGGTAGAAGGCATGTTGAGTTTTTCTTTTCTTGTTCGGAAATCCGTAATCAGGCTGCTGAGTTTGGAAGGGTCGTCCGGATGTTGCGAGCCGCGAGCCTTTTGTTGTTAAGCTTTTGTTGTTCTGAATTTTACACTTGTAATTTATTTGAGGAAACGCCTCGGTGAGAAAGAAATTACATTAAACTCTCCAAGGCAAATGTGTTTTGTAAATTAACATCTTGCCTATGTAGGTTTTATGGTTGAATTTTCTTTTATTATTCCGAATTTATTTGCATGTCGAGTAAAATTTTTACAGCATTTAATCACTCTACTGAATTTGTATGCCAATAAGGAAAATAATTTAATATAACATTTTATTTTTTCTAACTCTGAAGGATAATTAAATTTAATACTGGACGAAAAATCGTTCAATCATCAGACTTCTTGTTTTTTAATAATCAATTCCTTGAATTTGAAATTTACATTATTTGTAATATAATATTAATACTAAAACTTAATCACATATAAATGGTAGAAATAAAAAAACTATTTTATACTTTAAAAACTAAATAAAAACAATACTGCTCTGAATTAATGAAATAATTAATTTATAGTCAGTGTCACACGGGATGATGTAAGGTTTTAACGATTCCTGTACGTCCTAATTTGTTCTTGTATTTAAAAGGTGTAAAGAATCTCACAAACGTTAATTCTAAAAACAATACACACCTTTGTGATGTCGTCTAAAATTGTTTATCTTTCGTTAATATTGACGTTTTATAATTGACAAATTGACATACGTATTACAAATGACGATTTTTCGAAGTTGTCCTCGTGGTTTCAATTTAGAATATCTATATATGCCTATTTCCTACAACTTGCCGTATTGATTGTCGAATGTGGGCGATTCTACTAAGGATTGTACCATTGACTAATAAATTCTGTAATCATACTATCAGTTAGGACAGGTAGTTCAAGAGATTAGCGCAATAGATACTACCAATCCTCAGATACGCTATAGGCAAACAAAAATACTTAGTACTGTTGTGTTCCGGTTTGAAGTAGTGAGCCAGTCTAAAGAAATCTATAAGCGACATCTTAGCTTACAAGGTTCGGTTACCATCCAACCCATTATTCCGTCCGCTTTCCTATATTATAATAAACTGATGTCAGATAAACATAAATGCATATTGATTTATAAGACCTTTGTTTAGAATAATATTTAAATCACCATACGAATCTATTAAATTAGAATATTGCCGGCAGTACAAATAAGCTGTCGCAACAAGCACCTCTAAATAATATGTTTAACACCGCACGTCTTAGAACTCATTTGTCTAACAATGCCTGTTTGACTCGGCAAATTTATTAGGGTCAGAATAATTCAGCTTGTGGGTTTCTGAACCGGCTCCTTATTGCTGCGTCTTGGGGGGTAACCATTTGTTAGATGTATAATGGTTGACCCACTTTACGTATGTGCTGTGCCGTTTGATATCGGGTGTGATTTGTAAAGCAACAAGACAATAAGTCTTGTGTTGATAAAGTGTAGGTTCCATACATCATTGGTCTTTATTTGAGTGCTTATTTCAAGACTGTAGATAAACTATCCGTCGTTGGTTCACTCGACTTTAGTTACGCGAATTTGTGCGTCAACTGAAACTGTCAGCCTCAGTGAGGGTGTTTGGCACATGAATAATGTATAGGGTAAATTTGCAAGTGTTTCAATTTACACCCGACGCCACTCCGCGCCCGTTCATACGCACCCGAGAGCCATTGAAGTGCAAAAAGAAAACAAGAGAGGCACACAAATGAGGACAAGAGATGGTCGAATTAGTACGTAGTTAGTTTACATTGTATATATTCTGTCATTTTATATTAAAATCTCGATTGGTTTTGAAAACAAGCCTATTGTATTTTAATTGAGCATATAAACATTTTTTCATGAACAGTTCTATATTTGAATTAATATTAATTCAATGTAAATCACAGCGCATAGTTTTTTATCGGACCATATCAACACAATGCATGAAAGCATATTGAGAGGTGGGAAAGCCAATTGCGGTTACCTCAAGGGAACCGTCTTTCACCGTACCAACGCGATGAAAACTACTTACGAGGGTTTAATTTCATTTCATTTCTACGAATGCTCGCTCACGTCCAGGTTTTCTCGGAAAACTTTTCTTTTTCATCTCATTCTTTAAATTTCAGCTTAATATATTGTTCGCTTTAAATTAAATGACAAAATATATAAAACTTTCTTAAATAATTTCGTTGGTACAGTTAAAAATGAAATAGGACATTGTAATATGCTAAGTGACGAGCGACTGTAACGATTGAACAAAAATCTTTTCTCTCGTTAAATGTAGATGATCAGCTGATTTTAGTCTACTTTGTTGATCATAATATTAGGTTGACGATTGAAAATAAATCAGAATAATGGAACTTTGAGTGTTTTGTATGATTATAGGATTTCGAAATATACAAAATTAAAAATTAAAGAAGGAAGTCAGAGGAAGAATATATATTTAGTTTTAGTTCAGAATTGGTGTGCTTGACACTTACCGCGCCAAAGATATATATAATTATATTAAATATTCTGCTTCTTGAATTTTTATAATGTGCGAACCAAAAAGTCACACATTTAGGGTGGTCCCTCACCGAGTGTATTCGCCTTCATTGTAATAGTTCAACATTTTACTAATCATTACAATACGAGACCTGTAATAATACAATTTGTAACATTATGTCAAGCGGAAATTCCAGTATTGTTTTTTTTTTAATAAATTTCATTTAACTCCGTATAAACTCTAAGTTCGACAATGATAAAACAAATTGACTGCAGGTGAATCAATAATCTATATTATTATTATATTATAAATGTGAAAGTAACTCTGTCTGTCTGTCTCTCTTTCACGGCCAAACCGCTGAACCGAATTTGATGAAATTTCGTATGAAGAAAACTTGTAATCCACGAAAGGACATAGGCTACTTTTTTTACTAAAACGCAAGTGAAGTCGCGAGCAACTACTAGTCTGCTATAATTGAATAATAAATATTGTATTGTTACATATAACAATAATCGAATCTTAGATTGTTACATCACAGGCGAATGCTCTCGTGAGGGGCCGCCATTACATTCTACTTACTACCCTATATATTTATTGTTGTGCACAATAGCGTATATCAAACAATTTGGCTGGGCAAAAATCGAAAATATCATAAAATTAAATATTGACATCAAAAAATAAAACAAATTTTACAATGTATTGTTTTACTATTAGGGATGGGTTTTATTTAAATAGTATATAACATAGATAACAAACGATTAGCTGACCTACCTATACCTCACCTACCTTAAAATTGAGTGGAAACAAAAAAATGGAACACAAAAAAAATTATATCTAACTTATTTTGAATTCCGCTCCAAAAATGTAATTGAAATAGCGAACTATTAGATAAGCAGTTACTTGCTCATTAAATTGTGGATAGTATACAGTAGCTTGTATATTAAAGCTCAACCCGGCCAACTAACTCACTCATTACGTATATATATCTACATACAAAGTTATATGTAGGGATTAATTAACCTCGCTATGCAGTCAAGTCATTATATTAAATTGTTAATGCATACATTCAAATACATTTGTTTTTAATTACACATGCAATGCTTAATCATGCTTTCATAATTATTATAAGTAGGCAAATGAACTATTTAAATGAAACACTAAAGACCCAACGTTCAGGCAATTAGTATTTCTTTATAACTTTTGCTGAAAGAACTGTTCTAATTCATTAAGTCTTCTTTGTAGTGGAAGCCTTTAAAGATATTTAAGGATGCTTCAAGAAAATTGTTATTAAAAAAAGTGTTTTCATTTCAATTTCTTTTATTTTGTACTTTTGTTTGCTTTTAATAGTAGATTCCTCTACGGTTATGGGTTTCGACAGAATAGAAGTTAATGAGTGAAATTAGATGTTTTTTTTTTTTTTATTTAATAACATCGTTTTTATTAACGTATTTATAATGTTTGCACTTTTAACAAACATAAACGGGTTTTGTTAAAAAAAAATTAGAACAAATATAATAATTTTAGTGTGTTTTTTTTGTAACGTTAAAAAATACCGATCTTAATTAAACCTATATTTGAGTAATTTAGGAATTAGTTAAATTCGTAACTTAAGTGGAATTCTCATTTATAGCCCCTAACAAGAATACCGAGCTCCACGGTATACGCGGTTAGAAAAGTTAGACAACTAACTGACGTTGATACTGTTCGATTAGTACATTTTGGTTATTTTCGTTGTTCTCTTTATATTTTTTTGGCATATATTTGTTATATAATGATATTGAATATAAATTATATTCTAATACAATAAAATAGAGCTCTCGAGTTTGACTTTAGAGTTTTGGAGCTCGGCTCTTCCACTTTTTTCTTATACTTTTCCAACTTGAATAATTACAGTAGCGTCACAATATATCGCTACAATATGTTGTTATTGTATAAACACAAGAAATAAAGATTACATTAATACTTATAACATCAAATTATCTACACAAAGTTAAAACATCAAGACATAATGTACACATTTCCATAATAAGATACCACTAAGATTTATTACAAAAAAAAAAATACGTAAAACTATCACCAGCAATTTTTCATCAAACATTTCTCGTACTAAGCCATGGTTTATAATTAATTATAAGATTAGAAGGTTACACTTTTTTTTCTATTTCTTTATAAAATACGTAAATCATTGATCCGTAAGTGAGTCACGCGTAATTGTAAACCCTTTTCACCAAAAAAGTCCCTCGCATTCCACCAATTTCTTCACGGAGCCCAAGTAATTCTCAGCAGAAGTTTCCAATCGATCGGAAAGTGAGTCCGTGATCTGTATGAAAAATGCGAAGCGGCTTGGTACGCAGTAATTAGTGGACCGGAGACGCTTCGGTGCGCTAACTTATATTTCTATATTATGTTAGATTCTTGAGAGAAATAATATGTTAGACCAAAGGTGTAAGAGGAAATTGATCAATAAAATCTTTCCCATGTCATTGACACTAGCTGTAATATAGGTATAGTATGACACAGATTAGATGTAGCATCGGAAAATGCAATGGAATGAAAATAAAACCGATTGCCGATTTACACAACCAATAGAAATAGCTCGCTATCGCGCCATTCGACGCTATTCGTCGCGATAGATTCACGCGTCAGAGAAAGCAAGTGCATGTAAATCGACGCGTCAAATTGACGAATATATTAGGTCATGTGATATTACAAGTTATTACGTTTGTACAAAGACCATATTCGCATGAGAAATAAATATTGATAATTTGGGATAGCATACTCAATTCGGATGTGATCGGTTTTACGAATTTTGCCGATGCGACATCTAAGTTGTGTCGTACTATATACATATGTGTATATTATTTTTAAAAGGGACGTGATCCTTCAGATTAATGACACATTGATTGCAGATATGTAGTTGTGAAACTTTATCTTTAACTAGTTCCTTCATCTAGACTTCTTTTGGCCATCTGTAGTAATGGTGTAAATGTGAAAATAATTATGTCTGTTTGTCTCTCTGTTTGTAGATGTTTCACGACGAAACCATTGAAATTTTGTGTGAAGCAAAATTAAACTCCGTGGCCTTCCTCGGTAAAAAAAGTAGCCTGTGTCCTGTGCCTAATTTTTAACCTAGCACATGACAATAAACCCCTAAAACGCGAAGCTGCAGGCGACAACTAGTATTAAATATTCTGTCAAATATTATTTTTTTCGAAACTTGCACTGTTAACTCACTGCACGCAGCGTGAATAATTTTCTCCCGTTTTGCAATTTTTTTATTTGATACTTTTCTTCTATTGGTCGTAGCGCGATAGTATATATGACATTCACAACATTGATATATTTTTTTCAAATCGGAACCATAGTTCTCGAGATTAACCCGTTCAAACAAACTAACTCTTCAGTTTTATAATGTTAATACAGATTAAACCAAGATTACCATATATAGGTACTTATAAATTATTGTACTAAATTGGAAATTTCCTTCGTAGGATAATTTAAATATTGCATAAATTAACTTTGAATATCGAAGCGTTTTAAATGTTTCACCGGATATTGAATCGGCTGCACCACCAACAATAATGAACGTTTCTAATCAAGCAAAATCAAATTCAAATAAACCTAAACCTCAAATAAGTTAGTGAATTAGAGTCAAACATTTATCATTCCGAAAC
This sequence comes from Vanessa cardui, assembly GCF_905220365.1. Lineage (NCBI taxonomy): Eukaryota > Metazoa > Arthropoda > Insecta > Lepidoptera > Nymphalidae > Vanessa > Vanessa cardui. The sequence goes on from NC_061137.1 coordinate 6,562,500, forward strand.
GATTGAATGTCAACATTTCAAATTCAAATTCGCGGAGAGCTTTTTAATTGAAATCTGTAACTGCATGCGAAATAACAATTTTGATGAACACTTCACAACTCGTATAACGCTGTTTTAGTGCAGTAAAAGGATTTTCAATTTAGTGAATTTTTAGTTTCGGCTCAAAATGATTTATTGGATGTTTTGGTGCGTTTAGTAATAGTGCATTACGTTCGAAATACGCTCATCTCGTGAAATCGCTACGCTCATGAACATATGAGCAGTGTTACATCTTTGAGATTCCGTCAGCATATTTTTAATACGTTGTATAGAAAAACGTATAACACACTTGTTTTTATAAAGATTCTAAGTAAAGAAACTCAATTTCTAAACTATCTAATTTCATATAAATTTTATAATACAATGGCTCTGCTATCAAAACGTTTTTAAGAAAAATTTAAAATAAAATGAGCAGAAAATTAAATTTTAATCTGAATAAAATAGCTGGTGGAAGCAGTCGTGCTTTCTTCTGATTTAATTCAAAATAGTTTCCAGAGCGACCGCAGAGTCGACTGACTGTGACAGGCCTCACTGCTCCTTTAATTTGTGGTCACCGTGATCTTGACTACAATACTTTGACTGCTACATTTGTAAACGTTATTAAAACAGAATTTAATTAAAAATATACGAGTATAGATTGTGATAATTATAAAAGCAGAACAGGAAGAGGAGAATTAGATTGGTTGACCCAATATAAAAAGGCTGCAACTTAATTTTTTATTAACAAAATTTCTTGGCAAATTAGCAATTTACATTTAGTTATTTGTCTTTCTAAAATATAAGGCATACATTTATTTGAGAAAAATATTTCTATGACCTACCATTTTCTAGATCTATGTATAAACATTACCTAACTAATTAAATTGAAACATATTGTTTACAGTTAATATTATTTATATTTAAAAGAATAATACAACATACGAATTTAATAAACATCATATTCGATTATCGTAACGAAACAACACAACGAAGGCAATCTCTAGCATCCGGAAAATTGCAAGCCACGAGAATTAAAAAAAAAAGTATTCCATAGCAACTTTCAGAACAGAAACAACGCGACACGTTGCATTCGAGGACGTGTGAAACGTAAAAACAAACTACTATACTGTCGCTCGCACTGCGAGTGGCTCAGTTACTTGAAAGGTTTTACTTGCCTGAAGCAAAGAGTATACAATAACTTAGGCCTGTAGTGACTTTACGAGAAAGTATAGAAAAGCAAGGGTTAAAACCCCGTTAATATTTCTTTGACTTCGAATGAGATTCTTTTAAACAATTAAAAGTACGGCGAACAACTTTGCTGCTTATACGGGAAATGTTCATGAAAAACGTCGGTTTGAAAGTATTGCTTCTTTTATCATCTCTTGGAAATTTTCGAATTATATGACAAACAGGATACAATATCACAAGCCACTATTGCAACTAACAAGAATACAGACGTGCTGGAAATAATAACAAAGAACGTGCATTCTGTGTCAAAATAATCCCATTGATAAATGTCTCAAAATCCTTTTTATTCATATAAATACACTCTGGTTATTGTTTAGGGTGTTTGGATATACTGCGATAGTATACTTACTTAGTCATGCGATATAATATATCCTATTTTAAACATCTTAAGTATTGATACCATTATATGAATCTAAAGTTTATTTGTTTGTATTTTTTATCATTTACATTTATATAGCTTTGTTACATATATATAGGTGCCAATTCTATAAAGTTTTTTATTATTATTATTATTAAAGTACATAAAAAGGATTTAAATAAACGAGAAAAGTTTTATTACAAAGTACGTTTTTATTTTCGTTGGAAAAGTGGAAGTTGTGTAGCCTCCTTAGTCATTATAAAGAAATAATGACTACAGACTCTGAACTAATTACTCACCGCAACCAAAGGTTTAAAAAGGGTACAAGCATTACAGGTTACCCCGAAACTTTTTAACGCTCTGACAGTAGCAGGATGATTCCTGACATGTTGAAACATGTTTTTGACACAGGAAATGTCATAATATACACAGTAAGTATATTCGATTTTCTTTTAATATTTATGCTAGCCTTGTTCACATGTTCAATACTGTTATAAATAATATACACTAGCATAAAAAATAATTACACCCATGTGACTGATCAATTAATATTCACGATTTTTTTTATCACAGTCTCTTTGAAAATTATCATATTTTGCTACAAGTAAGAATTCATGTAACCTTCTTAAAAATTTAAAAGCAATTTTTCTAGCACAAAATACTTCCTGAAAGAATCGTAATTTGTTTAGGGAACGAACTATTCTGTAACTCTTTCACCCTGATCTGTTAAATGTTTGGTTGCTACACTACTAGACTGATTCGTTAGAAGTGGGATACGAATGCTTCCAATTGAGCACGACACATTTGAGCTCAAAAGGTAATTCGGAGAAACACAATGACTGTCGAACTTTAACTGGGCTCCAAATAAATTAAAAAAAAAAAAAAAAACTAAAAGCAATTATGATCTTCCTTTTATAGATAAGGTAGAAAAAATATCGAAGTGTACTTGTTTTGTTTTTGGGCAATGGTATACGCATATATAATAAGATACCGGGAAAGATTTACCAATTTCAAAATTTAAAAATATTATGAAGACTAAATCAATAAATAAATCGTATTATTCATTAAAGGAGTACTTTTTGGAAAGAAACGCCTAGAGTTAGGCTCGGGTTCGATGATAGAACATTAATTACTGTAAATAACAGCATTGTAAATTTGTTTATATGAAAACAGCAACTATGCGAGTTTCTTGCCGTTTCTTCTCGCTAGAACCTTATTTTCGAAACGGTGGTAGTATTTAATTATGACGATTCAAAAACGCAAAAAATTCTTTGTGTGTGTGTTTAACAAAAACTCATTCCTGTCGTGTAAAGTTCGTACAGATAACTAGTAGAGGAATTAAATTAATTTATTTATAAATATAAAAAAAACACACAATCAGAACAAATAATAGATTCCTTATAAAGTGACAAAACCATAAAAATGAAATAGTTCCAAAAATTCTTCTATGAACTAGATTAATTGATATTTTTTGTACAAAACTTGAAAAATATACAGACTAAAGTAAGAAAGTAAATAAAATAATATTTGAATGTGTAATGATCCAAAGATAAAAGTGTACAACGCAGTTTATCGAAACCGACGACGAATAAGTTGGAGTAACTTTAAGGAAACTTAAGAATACTCACTAGCTACTACTTTCATCAATCATAAATATATGTCGTGTCGGCGTTGGTTGGCGGTGACATCGGGTGATCAGGTATCAGAGAAGGAATCAGATTTCCAGAGCGAAGGCGATACAAAAAAATGTTAAACACAACTTGAGTCTGATATCAATTTAATTCGGTATTGCTACGATAAAAAATAATGGATATAATTGGGAACATACAAGTTACTGTAGAAAAAATATGTAATCAATTAAACGATCAAAAATTACTTCCAAACCTTTATTTTTAACGTTTTTTTGTTCATATTTTCTTCAAGATCCTTTTTTTTTCGAATGGATACATTACTCATTTTTAGTTGTTTTTGTCTTAAACTTACTAATACTGAAGAACGATTATTTGGACTGATATGTAACTTTTATATTATTATAATTTATACTTACGAACAAATTCAGCTTAATGACATATTTATCTGAATTTTATTAAGTGAAATCTGGCTTATTATATTAAGGTATGCATTTAAGTTTTATTAACTATATCGTCTTTTTATATTTTAATTATATATTAAACACAATTGAATACTAATTATTTTAAGACTATTTTGTTGTAATGGAAGCATTGCTATAAAATTAAAAATTGTGATTTTAACAAAAACATAATGTAGAAAGGGACATAAATATCCTATTTGAACTATACAGAAATGTGTTAAAATGAACTACAGCTTCAACATATTAACTTGAAATGCTCCCCTTCTAGCTCCGCTCATCTAGACTTCATACAATGAACCCAATTGACATAATAGCCACAATTAGAGTATTGTTAAAGATAATGGTACTGACGGTCATTATTTGTAGCGTATGAAAAAAAATGATCGAGAAATAAAATTTTACGTGTTATATATTTTATTGAATTTCATACTTTTTGTTACTATAATTATATTAATTTTGTAATTAATATTATACAGATATTAAAAACGTATATATTTATTTTGTTTTAATGTAAATCTAGTTGATATAGAAATTATTATCATTTCTAAAGATTTAGCATAATGTTTTATTTCAACGTTAGCCAATATATTCGCGGCAAACGTTTTTCTACCAACCTATAAAAAATAAAAAAATGTACATGAACAGATACGAGTATAAGTCAATTATCATTCTTACTAAAGGTATTAATAATATTAGTTCTTTCAGGTAATTTTCATGTTTTTTATTATAGAGACTGAACAGTCTCGTGAACAAGACATTCGTAGATGATATCGAAATATCGAGCTCCACTGAACAAAAATAAAAACATGGTAAATATCCCGAAATTAATACCTTTAGTAATAAAAATAACCATGTTAATTTAAAAATTACCATTCTATTTACTAGATCGAATGATATTTGATTTCTTTTTTGTTTTTAATAGTCTGACAGAAATGGAAGTTTTTTTTTTGTTTAAACAAAGCGAGAAGAAAGCTTTTGTGGGCATAGATTACCATAAATTGAAACAATTTTTTTTCTTCTAAATCTAAAAATCGAGGTGAAGAAACCCTTGAGCCGTTTATCTGAAATAAAAAGAAATAGTGTAGTGGCAACTATTAAAAACTTTTTTAAACGAATTCTATGACTAATTATTTAATTATTTTGCTATAAGAAACATTAAAAATATAAATTTAATATGAATATAAAGGATTTTAATAAGAGGAAGTAAAATGTATACATCCCTTTCGGTTAATTTATTGGGATAGGTTATTAGAACCAGAACATCTGACATTGTATTAATGTCATCTCTCATTCGTCGACAGCCGTTATTAATGGTTTGTGTAATTATCTCGAAGACTGTACCGTTTACATATCGTCGATTATATTTATTAACTTTGACATTTAAGTATGAATGATTATTAAAATTTCATTTAAAGTAATAATTCTTTAAGGTTTATTTGAATCTTTTGTATTTGGACTATAATATAATTCAATCAATCCCCCGACGGTGCGGTGGTATATAAATTACTTGTAGTCACCCGCGGCTTCGCACCCGTTTTAGGATGGTGGTTGCCACGTGTCAGGTAAAAAAGTAGCCTATGAAGGACGTAGGCTACTTTTCTTGGAGTTCAAGTTTGCTTCATACCAAACCTTATCAAATTCGGTTCAGCGGTTTGGTCTTGAAGGAGCGACAGACAGACGGCGAGATAGTTACTTTCACATTTTTTTTATTCTTTGTTTTTTAAGGGGCCTTTGTAGGCAGCCTATATGTCGGCCCCATCGTTACACGCTACTTTCACATTTATAATACTGATATAGATTTTAGTGAGCAAATATCCTATGGTTACCGAATTCTTCCCAATTCAGATATCTTTTGATAAATACCCCTGCGAAAAAAGTTGACTAGTCTATAGATTACTGAGTTATTTGTCAAGGTATTTTCAGTAGTACTCACTTTTACTTGGTGGTAGGGCTTTGTGCAAGCCCGGCTGGGTAGGTACCACCCACTCATCAGTTATTCTACCGCCAATAACAGTGCTCAGTATTGTTGTGTTCCGGTTTGAAGGGTGAGTGAGCCAGTGTAACTACAGGCACAAGGGACATAACATCTTAGTTCCCAAGGTTGGTGGTACATTGACGATGTAAGGAATAGTTAATATTTCTTACAGCGTCATTATCTATGAGTGATGGTGACCACTTACCATTAGGTGGCCCATATGCTCGTCCGCCAATCTATACCATAAAAAAGCAGCACCAACCTAGGATATTGGCACTGTAAATTTTCCATGCTTCCGAAACCATGTAAACCCGTTAATTCTGTGCACAATTTCCGATTTAGGATTGTCGTTCCATCGAACCGTGAGAGCTGACAAATGTCTGTTTGATAGTTATAATATCTTCGAAGTTGGCTCCTCTTTAAGAGCAAAACTCCGTTGAGAAATCATGTTATAGGACCAAACTAAAGTTCACAGTTAAATTATTAATAATAATATATGTGACTACCAATTTGTTAATTTATAAATGAACGGTATGTCTGTAAACAAGCTCTGAGATTCTTAATACGTATTTAGACAAACGATTCATCATCATTAAAACTTTGACGCGCTAATGAAATACTCTCGAGAGCGTCATGTGTTCTGACAGAACCTAACACTTCGCTATTACTTATTTTACAATAAATAACTGAATTATTTATAAATTACATGAGTCTAACTTTTTAGTTGTGATTGATGTTGTTAATTAACAATATCCGTTTCAACTTCGGCTTGTGACATAGTTTAATATTATTAACGTTAAAAAATAAGAAGATGTTAAAGATGAAAAATGGAACCATTCCTTAAAAATAAATTGGTTCTGCTTTATCTAAATTAATGAAGAATAAAAAATGCTATGCAGTCATTTTAACAGTAGTAAAACGTATATAATGAATTTCTACTGTAATGTTATGTTTTTGTACACTTTAAACACATTCAAAAACGTCGTATTTGTATATAGAAATGAATGTATCTTAATTTATTCTCATACTTGTAAAATATTTTTATGGAGTCTTATTTGAAAGCAGATTGTGAAATCATTTTCATGTGCTCAATTTGAGTGTACAAACTAAGCTCGGCAGTGAAGGAAACAACGTGAGGAGACCGGCATGTGTCGAATGAAATTCGGCTACAAACAGCCGGTTTCACCGTCCAATCAGTGGAATCTGACTGACGGACCAACAGCAAAACAAACTTTTATAATATTGTATATACAATGTTATATCCTAAATGTATATCAATATTATAAAATTGGAAGGTAACTGTGTCTGTCTCTCGCACTTTCATGGCCAAACCAATTAACAGAATTTGATGAAATTCGGTGTGTAGCAAACTCGAACTACAAGAAAGGGCATAGGATACTTTTGTTACTTAACACACGATAACAAACCCCTAAAACGTGAGCGAATCCTAGGGCAACAATTAGTTTCATCATAAATATATTTTTAATTTTATTTTTAGGTAATATTTTACAAAAAATAATTTTCATTCATCATTTTACGCGCTTAATATTAAAGCGAACGTTTTTTCGCTAACCATTTTATCCAAAAACAACCAACGAGAAATGTGTTATTTATTTTATTTTTACGCAGATTGCCATAATATTTTCACCACATATTAAATATCCCCGTTCTCTATCCGTAAATCTTTCGCGATGTCATACTAAACAAAGCCTCATAATTCACACACATGAATATAATAGGACGGGCGCGTAGCGTGACGCCGTAGAACCGAATATATACGATGCCACAGTCTCTTGACACTTCAGAGCAAATAATAGATTTGATTTAATTATTTTTTTTAATTTATTTTACATAAATCGTACAAATTTATCTGATGACTTTTAAAAAACGATCATTAATTCGACTTTTTGGTTTTTTTTTTTTATATTAGTCTACATTTTAAGCCCATTTTAATAATTTAATAAAATAAAATATCCACGGCTTGTAATTATCCACAATTTTAACGACCAAGTTCAAATTTAATAGTAGTTTAGTCAGTTATCGGACAACCCTTTTCGCGACGAACGATTTAGTTAGTTGCACTTAATTTAAAATCGGTGACAATATCTTCTTAAATATTCGTTCGAGTGTTATGGTGGATAAAATTACTACCGATATTTATCTGAATAACGATTAATAATGAATTTAAAAAAAAATCTTATACAAATAACTTGTATTTGTTTTTCTTTTTATCGATAAAGTCTACAACTGCCTTAAAATTTAGAAGATAGATTTAGAATTTTTCTCCTTTTAGTTGACCTTCTATGAATATGTTTTCAGCTTTTTTCGTACTCCTATTGTTCAACCAGCATTAGCAATATTTATATAATTAACCGTAAGCGAAAATATTTTTATGAATAAAATAAAGTTCAATTATATTGGAAAAAAAATATATATGTTGGAATAAGAATTTAAAAACAATATCATTATTTATTTAAAGTTTTAATGTATTCCATGTCGGCCTTGAAACAGAATTTCCAAATTTCAGCTCAATTATTTGGGTGAAACTGGTTTAAAATTTAGTTTCGAGATTTGACACACACATTCTATGAAGTTAAATTATATGATGTCTCGCTGAAATCAAGTTTTGTACTTTGTCCGTATTTTTACTTTTATATGAATATTTTACGTATTATTGCAGAATTTAAAAGAAAATTTTCGTTTAAATATTCCTCTGAAATATGACAAAATTCAAATAATCTCTATTTATAGGCTTATAATTTTAACCTTATATTACTATATAATAGTCGCAAAAACAAGAGAAATAATTTTTAGTACGCATAATTTAATACGTTTTGAAAAAAAATGCTTATTAATAAAAAAAAAAAAACACAAATTGAATATCACTCATAACAAGATCTTATTTTAAGACATGATCTTGAAAAAAAAAAGCAGTTTTACTTTCTATTTTATTTTATTTATATACATTCGTGATTCCGTAACCTAATTAAAGATTTATGACTAAAACACGCTATTATAGGCGAGCAAACAGACAATAAAACTTATTCTACAGAATTTCGTAATTTTACTGAATTAATGAAACACAAAAAATAGCAACATTTGAGAGGATAAAATAACTTGAGAATTATGCGATTGCCTTTAGGCTGATTCAAATAAAATGTGTAATTATATTTATTAAAGACAATAATTGTAGGAGTAAAAATGTATTGAGTAATTTTTATTCGGACGGTTTATTTAAGATATTAAATAATAAATAGGCATTGGGAAAGTTAAATTTGTTTCTGTCTCTAATTGTAATGAGTATTTTTTTTTTTAATGCACAAGTTTTACAATAAATACATGCCTTAAAATTCTGTATATTATTTTCGCATCAGGTTATGGACATTAGTATTTTCTTTGTATTGTATTTTTTAAATGTTGAAAAAGAGTAACTACTGAGTTTCTTGCCGGTTCTTCTCGGTAGAATCTACTTTCCGAACCGGTGGTAGCTTCACTTAATTGTTAAATGACGATTCAAAAGTGCTTGTAAAAGCCCACTTGAATAAAGTTTATTTTGATTTTGATTAAGAATTGGTAAATCTTAGGTTTTACTGGAAAATCTAAGAATTTACGGTAGTTCGAGCTTTTTCATGTTTTTTATATGTTTTCATAAATTTAACTGTATTGTAATTACAGTTATAGTATCCGTTTGTAATAAAAAAATAACAGTCTTTTATCGATTATTTACCCAACTTATTAATGTCGATAAAATGAATAATTCCTTATTTTCGTAAAAAGTATTTTCCGTGAAAATTATGAAGGAAAGGAAAACAAATTCTGATGTCCTGATATTTATATACGAAAATTACAAATATTATATAATTTAAGTGATTGTTTTAGAAACATATAAATAAATATGATGTTTTTAAAATAATTAAATTCGTATTTTCCTTTGTCCAGTGAAGTGACTTTTAATGGGGCATTTAAACTTCCGCTTTATATAAAGCATCAACTTGACTTGGAAATCATATATTATGTAAAAACATCAGGATGTGAGAGTCAGATGCAAAACGCACAGTCTGCGACGTCATATGACGTCATTTGTCACTGTCGTCCGGACACGCCCGGTGCAAATTGAGTACAAATTTATAACATAAACACTTTTATAATATAATCAATAATAGCCCTATTGCCCTATATGCTTACTGGTTAATAATAGATTTGCCTTTTTTTGTCATTATTATTTTAATATTTAAAAGAAAAAGTCATTAATTGTGAAAATAATAAATAAATACATATCACATACATTACTCTGATCCCAATATAAGTAGCTAAAGCACTTGTATTATGGAAGATCAGAAGTAACGACGGCACCACAAACACTCAGACCCAAGACAACTTAGAATACTAATGAACTTTTCTACATCGACTCGGCCGGGAATCGAACCCGATACCTCGGAGTGGCGTACCCATGAAAATCGGTGTACACACTTCTCGACCTCGATTCGATAATAAGGTTTTCTTGTTCTATAATTGAATAAAAGTCGAGTTTGTTTTATTTAGATACATAATATGTTTAAAAAAAAATCTTTACATTTCAGATATAAACTTTTTCATAATCATAATTTATCCTTTTTTGTAATAAATTAAATCATAAATTTTGACGATTAAAGCAGTAAGCCGTTTTAATGATAATTAAATTATCGTAACAGAACCTAAAATAAAAACAAACATAATATCTCAAATTTCAGATTTCATATTTCACACAATACATGTAACTTTTTTATTTCGAAAAGTTGTAAAATGTGAAACTTTTAATATACGCGAAGATCTGACATCTTTTATTTCTTGAATTTTTGCCACATCAATCTTGGTTCTGCGAGCAGGTTCATTCTTGGAGTTGCTCTTTATTAAATTTACTGTGCTTGTATCGCGGGTCGTTGTCACGTCTCAAACAGATTAATTTTGAGTCACGTCAAATTTACGTAGGCCTTAATTTCGTCTTGTTATATTAAAACATTATTTTGTACACGATTAATGAATGAGTGGGTTTCATGTTTAATTACAGACGTCTATCACGTGTTCCAGAAAGTCAAAAATATTATAATTTGTTCATAAAATAAATAATAGCACAAACAGCTTCCACCCCTCGTTTGCCTGTGGCAGTCAAAGGCCTCTTGAGAATGAATATTCGGACTTTATTTTATTAAAATAATCTATAGCGTATTTTATCCAAACTTAATAATTTTATTTATTGTTATAGGTAAGCTGACTGGCAAATAGGTCATCTGATGGTAAGTGGTCACCACTATTAGAAGTTTAGTCCTAAAGTTACACAACAGTTAACTACAATGTAGCTCTGTTCAAAACTGTGTGATGAGCGAATGTCACCTACCCACACAGTACCATCAAGTATATCTGTAGTTTTATATGTGTATTTGTGTGTATAATAAAATTTAAATCAATAAAAAATATGACGAACCAAAGACGTGAAAGGGAATTAGGCGTCATTTCTCTGTAAGATGTTTTTATAGGTCTCCCCTAGTCTTGCAGATTGCAACTACGTGATCTGAAACTCCAAGTATACCGCGGATGAAAAACTGGTTAGTGGATTATGTGAGATTATTTTTAACTTTATTACACTTATATTACTAGCGTTTAGTAACTCCTTACTTGATATTAGGTTATTTGAAATCGTATTGTATATAAATATGTTAACAACTAGCGTACCTAGCACTTATTGCAACAGTATCCATAATTCATTCTATTTAAGAATATATGTAATGTATATTATCTTATATCACTTGCATTTAGTACATTTGCTTTCTGTACTGTAACATTACCTTTTGTATTCTCTTACGATTATATTTATATAAATAGTTTGTTTTTTATTTGAATAATATCAGTAAATAAATTATTTTATCGCATCTGCATTGTACATATTAATAACATTGAATGGTATCGAGCCTTGGGGTTGCCGACTTTGTGTATTATTATTTAGAAATAAATTAACTTGTGATATTTACTTGATGGTATCTGCGTAGTCAAGCACTCCAGGAGTCTTTGTTACGTGAACATTATCAGTAGAAAATGTCAAATACTTGTCAATATCAAATTACATTATTTAGAATCATAAAGGAAAAGTATTTCATTGGTATAATTACGTATATTATAAGATATTTTTTGTTATTATTTTTCGTTGTAGTGTAACTACAGGCACAAGGGACATAGCATCTTAGTTCCCAAGGTTAGTGGCGCATTGACGATGTAAGGAATAGTTAATATTTCTTACAGCGTCATTGTCTATAGGTGATGGTGACCACTTACCATCAGGTGGCCCATATACTCGTCCACCAACCAATTTTCTTTTAACACGATAAAATATTAAAATACCCATCACTGTCTAACTTATCGAGTGTCAGACACTTTTTAAAAACAAAAATTGTAATTTATTGTGATTTCCGTAAAATGAATAATAAAATAGGCTATATTGTGTGGTGACAGAAATTAATTGAAATCTATGACGCGAAGCGAGCGCCGCGCCATCTGTTCGAAGGTTTAATTAAGGAGGTAAATGTAGCTAGGGTTGTCGGCTACGAATTATTAATATATTTAATTATATTATAATTAACATTTCTAAGGATATTAATTTTGTTATATCAAAATTTAACTAAAACAACTATCAAAGACAGCAGTCAATATGAAAACAATGATTTAAAATATCTTAGTTTAAAGTCAATCTTTGATAACGGTTAGGTAACTTTAGAAAATAAAACAGATGCCAATTGTATTGAAGTTTCCAAGTGAATGAAGTCGATTGATTGCTCCAGTTACGCAACGCCTGGCAAATAAGAGCTAGGCCGAAATAAGTGTAAGATTTCTATCGTCGTGATACCTACTACAGTTTCACAGCCTTTTCCAACGTCATTTTAATTTATTTATACTTTAATAATACTTGTTTTATTATTTGTTCAATTGTGGGCGATACTGATCCCCTTTCAACAACGGTTCGATGAAGTTTAACAATAATATGTATCAAAGTCAAAGTGAATTATTTATTAAATATAAAAACATAATAATTAGGTAATTACTGTCAAAAAATATACTACTGGTTTGGAAATAACCCCTTTTGTACCTAAGAAGAACGTTTGATTAAACGAAGCAGGATTTATAAAATAGAGAAGTGGACCAAATAGGCCAGGCTCGGAAGTGATTACCATCGCTCCTAAATATTGGCACGAAATATATTTTAATCTTTCCTTACAACGGGAGCGAGTATGTTCATTCCCTTGTATCTCCAGTTATAGCGGTTCACTCACCCTACAAAAAAGAATAGAATAAGGCTGTTTGAAGATAGAATAGGTGTGAAGTGAATGATAGCTAACCAATTGGACTTAACCAAAGAACTATTACCCAGTATTGAATTAATTTTTTTAAAGATGCACAAACGCTCTATGAATGTTTTTATTCGAATTTTCCAATTGAATAATTTTGAAAAAATCTAGGTTCCCGTTATAGAAGCGTTTTCAATGTCCAACAAAAGGGTTTTTATCCCGGTGCAGTCCGGTAACATTCATAACTAGCCTAAGCTTGTTCCTGGTAGTAATAGTATATAGGTGCGTCAGAATTCCTAGAAAGTCCTTTGATATTTTCACGAACATATATCGCATTTTCAAGAATATGTTGAAGAGCGACAGTCAATACTTAAAGTTCTTAATTTAAAATTTAATATTATAATTTTAATTCAATTTATGTTGTCTACAGTTATTCAGGGCTTTGTGCAAGCCCGCCTGGGTAGGTACCACCCACTCATCAGATATTCTAGCGCTAAACAACATTACGCAGTATTGTTGTATTCCAGTTTGAAGGGTGAGTGAGCCAGTGTAACTACAGGCACAAGGAGACATAGCATTTTAGTTCCCAAGGTTGGTGGCGCACTGACGATGTAAGGAATAGTTAATATTTCTTACAGCGTCATTAGCTATGGGTGATGGTGATCACTTACCATCAGGTGGCCCACACGCTCGTCCGCCAACCTATTCCATAAAAAAAAGTAAGTCAGGCATGTTCGTCCGTGAGTCTCAAATTGAGAATACTATGTTTAATTAAATTTAGTGGCTGATTTTAAATAGAATTACATGTTGATGGTGCAAATTATTAGGTTGGTATTACCGACTAATACAATTATGCTAATATACTATATTATAATTACATTATAGACCAAATAGGTACTGCCGTAGTAGTAGTACTTTTTAATTCACATCATGTTTGAAACCTGCGTAATGGAAACCATGAAATCATACTCAAGCAGCTTGGTGGAATCTCCAATTTTTACCTCCTAAATAGAAACGTTACATTTATATTGTATATTGTATACGTAAATTAAGTTTTTTTTCAATATCAAATTCTATTTGTTATATAAGTGTATATAACAATTTAGTATACAACTTAAAATAAAAGCATAAAACGAGTTTATTTATTTGAGTACGCTTATAAGTACTTTTTAAATTTTAGTGAAATTTCAGTTAGTTTTCCGTAAATGTTTTATTTCATAAAATGCATAGCTCGTTGACTCGTAAATATAGTTATTTTTAATTTTCTAATTGAAGGTATGATACGTAAACGGAATTTATTTGAAACTGTCTCTCGGCCTACTTCGTTTGTATAAAGATATTGATGATGATGAGCTCCAAGCCCCGACATAAAGTTCGATTCACATATATGTAAAGGTAGGTGACCTCTCATACTGCGATCAGATAGTAAATTCGACACGATCGAGTTCAGTCGCAGTACCAATGACTTTAAGTAATACCCGAGGCAGGAGAGTGTTAAATCAGCCAATTACCAAAATTACTCCACAGAAAAACACCAGCTATCGAAAGAGCTATCTTAATAATTAGGGTTTTTGGTTGCATTATTAAATATATTGGAATTTTAGAAATCTCCGAATCTCCCTACATAATTTTAGCCCTGATAAGGAATATATTTTCAAAATTTTCATTACTTATTCCATATAAGATATAGTAAAGAATATACAACCTTGAATAAAGTAAATAAGACATATTTGAAGTTTTATTTTTTTATTATTTAAAAAAAGCATTTTTCAATTATCCAGCCACATAATTTAGCGAAATAAAAATAACTTAGCTTATAAAACACCGTATAATACTTATATCGAATACATTTAAATACAGATTACAAATGAAGCATATCTCACAAACAATATAAAAATAAGCGAACATGCACGAAAATAAATATACGTTAGCTTAACGTATACATTTATTCTTTTAAAAAACACAAAAGCAACACTTTGTGGCTTAAACCACAACGTCTACAGCCGCAACAAACAATTAAATGTTTTTTTCCGGGACAGATTAATCTATTCTTTTAAGCTCAAAGAGGATTGACTTTTCTATTAAATGTTCGTCGTTGGTTGTTTACAGAGAAACTTCGACGATATCCTGTGTAAGTATGAAATTTTATTCATTAAATGTAAAGGTGACTTTATTTAATAACAATAGCGGTTGATCAGTGAGTTTCTCGCCGGTTCTTCTCAGTAGAATCTGCATTCCGAAACGGTAGTAGCTTCACTGAACTAGTTTGTTAAATGACGGTCATCAACAAAGGTCAACTTACAACTACAACAAAAGCCTATGAATTTTCCACTGCTGGGCTAAGGCCTCCTCTCCTTTGAGGAGAAGGTTTGGAACATATTCCTCCACGCTGTTCTAACGGGGGTTGGTGGAATACACACGTGGCAGAATTTCTATAAAATTAGACACATGCAGGTTTCCTCACGATGTCTTCCTTTGCCGCCGAGCACGATAAGAATTATAAACACAAATTAGGCACATGAATATTCAGAGGCGCTTGCCTGGGTTTAAACCCGCAATCATCGGTTAAGATGCACGCGTTTTAACCACTGGGCCATCTTGGCCTCAAAGTCTACTTGAATAAAGTATATTTAGATTTTGTCCGTCATATGGCGTCACAGCCCTGTACTGTAAATACTGTATGACCACTATAAATGTGAACAATCGAATATTTAATTAGCATAATTATATGTAGTAATAATAATCTTTATCATGAAAATTGCAAATTACCTATTGTCGTTTTGACCAAAACTTTAAATAATCGTAACTTAGATTATTGTTTATTTCTGACGTTATTTACTTATGAACCAACGAACCATTTCTTTTTGTGAGAACTTTTCAGTGGCAGTCAAGAATGAACTTGATGAAATTGTTTTTTTTTTTTTTAATCATATACTATGTTAAAATCCATATTTGTTGCTTATATAGTATACTAGCAACCCGCCCCGGCTTCGCACGGGTGCTATACTGATACTAAATATACTACAGAATTTGTTAATTTACGACATCACATTGCAAACTTCTAAAATTATCAGTGTTAAAAACCTTCCTCTTGAATCACTCTATCTATAAAAAAAACCGTAGCGTACGTAGCTACAGCTATATAAACCACAAATAAGATATACATATCTTATTTGTGGCTTTTACTTGTACCGATTTAGCACAGATTATTTCGCCAATGACACGTGCGAACACTTGTATTACATAGTCATTTGTTTTGTTGACATGTGTTTAAAAATTACTTCCAACGAAATGCCAGCTTTATTTAGATAATCTGCTTTAACCGCCGCTGAGTATGAAATAAATTACTATTAACGCACATTTTGTTAATGGAATTAGTTACCCCTAAATTAAATATAATATACACCCGTCCACTTTTCCAACATCCAAAATCCACTAATATGCGAGTGAGAACGCTTATATTCACTTGTCCTGCTGTATTTATCTATGCGATGAACTCAAAATCAATATTCCATTTTTAAATATATAGATAACCTCGTGAACAATAATAATTATTTGAATCAGCACACATTTTTAAAAATTATTCGCAACAATCACTACACAGTATTAGACAAAACCGATTCGCGCTGTCTGTCCCATTGTATGCCTAAAACTTAAAATGTACGCAACGGATTTTTTAGTAAATAGACTGATTCAAGAGGAAGGTTTAAACGTATAATACATGTATAGTATAGTGGTATGACACACATCATTGTAGAAGTTTCTAATATGACACTATAAATAAACTCATTTTTGAGCTTCTATTGCAAAACCTGGCTGAAACCTAAGTGATAAATCAAAAGTGTACTGTAGTATTGTACACCTCAAAAAGTTCACCATATAATTCAACGATGGTATATATCTATCTCTTAAAGATAACCTACAATATCCATTTTTAATCGTTTAGTTTTTACGAGTAAGTAATGCCTCATTCACGAAGCATTTTTAAGCATTACGGTGTTAATCCTAATTCAATTAAGTATCATAAATACATTATGCGTTTAATATAGACCAATACGGGTTGTATTGACAGTGTGTATTTAAAAGTGATTTTTTTTTAATATAATACTGTTTTGAAATGCAGGGACATATCGCTTTGTATTGTTTAATGACAAAAATGATTTTTAGGTTTTTGCTGTAGATGATAAAACTGCTTGGAATTAATACATGTTGACTTCCAGGCAGGATACATTACATACATATATAATTGTATTTAATTAATATGATTGTATTTTTTAAATGTTGAAAAAGAGTAACTACTCAGTTTCTTGCCGGTTCTGCTCGATAGAATTTACTTTCCGAACCGGTGGTTGCTTCACTTAATTGTAAAATGACGATTCAAAAGTGCTTGTAAAAGCCTACTTGAATAAAGTTGTTTTGATTTGATTTGATTTGTTTGTTAACGTTGTATAAGTATACAGACATTCTCTAGTATATTTAGAATAAACATTGTATCTATGTGAAGCCGGGGTAGGTCGCTAGTATATTATAAAAAAAATTACTCAACCTACTCAAATAAATAAAATTAAAGAGTAATTATATTATGTGTATTCGCACCAAGAATCATTAATAACGTATAAACTTAATATTTGTTAGGTGTACAACTCGAGCACCAATCACGAAGAAATGTTTACTTCAAAATTCAAATGCGTTCCGTAAATATCGACGTACGTTTTTTGAAAGCACGCATTAATTATTTATTATTAACACCTTAAAAAATAATTAACAGTAATGTCATTATCGTAACATGGGTATTTTATATTATAATAATGATGATATATGGAGTACAGTAGTCTTCGTATGTTAATCAGCACATTGGAGATAACTTACTACTAGGTATCGAAGCTCGTGTTAAGGATTGCTTAATTTGCTAATATGTGTCAGCTGGGCAAATGGCTCCTTTACGATCAAGAAGAGATTGTATTAAGGTTAGCGGCACATTAGCGATGAAGGGATGTTTATCATTTCCTAGGAAGCGACGATGTCAAGTCCATTTGTCAGCCTGACTACCTATTTATTGTCTATAGCTTCCCAAGAAATCAATAATTAAGTTAAGTTTGCATAATTAAATCCTATATTATTGAATCAGTGGCTGTATAATTGTATCCTTTGAATACATTAGTCATAATATTTCATGCGCGAAGATATCGTCATTCATGCAGTAAGTGATGCAAATGTTGAAGATCATAACTCACGCTAGCAGGATACGAGCCCGACTTAAATTACGACGTCATGACTCTAGATGTGACCCACCACGCATGACTGGACACTGATATCGAGAGCTCTTATGTTTCCGATAGACAAATGACTATCTGCTGCTGATAGCTATTTCGGTGACGGTACCTACTTTACCGAAATACCGATAACTTTTGAAATATTTATGATCTTTCGTTATGCGTTCTGAATATATGATAACAGCATTGTACTATTATAGCTGTTTTATAAATAAAAATTGATCTGTTTTATTAACTGATGTAAGTAGATTTATTTTATATTTCTTGAGAAGTCTATGGAATATAAAGTAAATATCTCAATGTTTCGCGGAAACAGTTTAAGGAGCTATATTTTTACGGGCACAGTTTCAATGCACTGTTTCAGTCAGACTTTTTTAATCCTAATAATAAATAAGCGCACTTATATTAATATTACTTTCCAACAATTGCTTCTAAATGGTACTTTGTCCCTAACTTACTTTCACTTTTCAAGGCATGTTGTCAAGATGGTTTTGCAGAAAGAATAATAATGACTTATACGTAGTTCCTACGACTTGATAGCAGTAGTTCTAATAAAAGAATTAAATATTCGTAATATTTATTCCTAAATAAGCTTTAAAGAAACAAGAGAATATGGAAAAAAGTGTTGCAAATATAGCAAAGTGAACAAGAATAAAACTGCGGGTGGAGATTGTGTGATATAAAACAGGGCGTGCGTCAGAACTAACAAGAGCGTCATTAAGCATGTTAGAATGTTAGGTAATGGCGACATGGCCTAGATGCAACGCGCTCATTCTGTTACATCCATAAAAAGATGAAATCATTTTTACAAGACAGATTTACAAGCCATGTCTTCTTTTATATCTTTAACGTTATACATGACAAAGGTACAAAAATGAATTAAACCAAACTTCTGCCTTTGTAAATGTAAAAAGTAAAGTAACAGCCTGTAAATTTCCCACTGCTGGGATAAGGCCTCCTCTTCTATTAAAGAGAGGGTTTGGAAAAATTCAACCACGCTGTTCCAATCCGGGTTGGTGGAATGCACATGTGGCAGAATTTCGGTGAAATTAGACCCATGCATGTTTCTTCACTATGTTGTACCGCCGAGCACGAGATGAATTATAAACATAAATTAAGCACACATATAAATATAGTGGTGCTTGCCTGAGTTTGAACCCGCAATCATCGGTTAAGATGCACGCGTTCTAACCATTGGGTCATCTCAGTACATAGAATAAAAACATTATGTTTTGAAACTGTATGCAACAATCAAATCGATTTGATGATGATTTAAAATAAAAATGCAAAGTGTAAATCTGTTTAGCGGATAAATGAAAGAAAGTATAAAAAAATAATATCTTCATTATGACCAGTTGGTGATGGCTGTAAGGACTTAAAACACTAAATGAATTAGTAAGATATAAATATTGATGTTATATGCATGTCAACAAAATTCTTAAAAAATGAAACAAATTTTAAGATGTCACACCAGTAAAATGGAGAACAAAAGGAAAACCTAAACATGTCAAGATATGCTAATTATTAATATAAATATGCGACACATTAATGATTTTACATTTATTTGTAAATTTCATACAACAAAAAAATAAAAACATGAACACTAACCACACTTTATTACGTAAACGACCAGTTGAAAATCTAATTATAATTTCAAAAACAAACACTTCAAAAGTAAATAAAAATTCAAATTTTTACATGCAATGTTACGAAAAACTCTGTAATAAAACTCGTTCCCAGTGAAAGAAACAAAATATTGCGCAACATTATTTTCAAAGTAAACTTTGACTAAAGCTTAGGTGCAATATAGAAGCTAGAATCTGTTAGTTTCACAAAGAAAACTTTTCAACTAAGAACATTTACAACTTCGATGTCGAAATATATTATGCACTTTTACGCCTTGTTTTTTTCCGCCATAAATATGAAACTATTTTATGAAAATTGTTTTACTGAAATTATTAAATTTATTCCCTACACAATACTAGTCCCTAATTATAAGAGCACATGCCTTTATGTTATTTGGCTATATTTAATGGTTATTGTATATTCAGAAGATATTTAAAAATATGATTATAATAACAAAAGTAATCTGTGAATAAAACAGTTCATTATTTATAAGAACGTAAAAACATATATGTGTTATAATGGTGACTTAAAAAACTATTTGTTGCGAAAATATTTTGAGACCTATTAAATAATATGCAGGCAGTTCTAAATCTACACTTGTGTAAGATCAAGAGAGGACAAGATTGTATAAAATAAAAAATTAGTAACTAAATTTCGGAAAAAACACAAAGTTTCCCTAATGCAACAATTACATTTATGTATCTCGTAGTTAAGTTATCATGTATTGTATGGTCATCTTTGTATTTTGGCAGGATACGTTTGGAACACGTCCTGACTGAAGTAAGCCTTCACAAACTGCAACATAAAACAACAAATAGCCTTTGTATTCTAAATAGTATATCAAAAAATCAAAATCAAAATCAAAATAAACTTTATTCAAGTAGGCTTTTATAAGCACTTTTGAATCATCATTTTACAATTAAGTGAAGCTACCACCGGTTCGGAAAGTAGATTCTACCGAGAAGAACCGGCAAGAAACTCAGTAGTTACTCTTTTTTAACATTTAAAAAATACAGCGTCATGTTAATTAAATACAATTATTTCAATTAATGTATCCTGCTTGGAAGTCAACAGGTATTAACTCCACGCTTTTTTATCATCTACAAAATCTTGTATCGAATAGTATGCTTTTTCTACCAATGTATTTTTAACAAACGATTTGAATTTACTAAACGGCAAAGTTAAAAATTTCTGCGGAATTTTATTATAGAAACGGATACCTTGCCCCAAGAAGGATCCATTGACTTTGCGGAGTCGGAAACTTGGCGTTATAAGTTTATCCTTACTTCTAGTGCATATACAATGATTATCACTGATTTTATCAAAGTGATCAATGTTACTGTGAATATACATGATATTGTTGTAAATATATTGCGACGCAACAGTAAGTATTCCTACTCTGTTATAAACATCCCGAAGAGAGTCTCTAGCTCCAAGATTATAAATAAACCGAATTGCTCTCTTTTGTAAAATAAAGACAGATTCAATATCTGCAGCGTTACCCCAAAGTAATATGCCATATGACATAATACTGTGAAAATAACCAAAATAAACTAAACGAGCGGTATCAATATCAGTTAGTTGTCTAACTTTTCTAACCGCGTATGTTGCGGAGCTGAGTCTTCCTGTTAGGGATGATAAATGAGAAGTCCACTGAAGGCTGGAATCCAATTCTATTCCTAAAAACACCGTAGTATCAGCTACTTCAAGACGGTCACCATTTAAAGATATATTATAATTTTGCTTGCTAACATTAGGTAGGGTAAAAACTACACATTTTGTTTTTTGAGCATTCAAAACTAAATTATTTACCGTAAACCAATTGCGTATCTGTGATAATGCACCGTTCACATCGTCTTAGTCATTTTTTTTCCTGTCAACCTTAAAAATCAGCGAAGTATCGTCAGCAAACAACACCATATCACAAATACCCTTAACATAGAAAGGAAGATCATTTATATATACTAGGAATAGAAAGGGACCCAAAATTGAACCTTGCGGAACTCCCATTTTTAACGTAGATCCAGAAGACTTTATTCCATTAATGAAAACTTGCTGGATTCTTTGACTTAAATATGAAGCGATGAGATCAAGAGCTTTACCTTTAACACCGTAATATTTGAGCTTATAAAGAAGCGTTTCGTGTTCTACACAATCGAATGCTTTAGATAAATCACAGAATACTCCAATAGCGTTCTGTGATTTCTCCCAAGCATCGTAAATATGTTTGAGAAGCGCAATTCCCGCATCAGTTGTCGAGCGACCTCTTCTAAAACCGAATTGCTCACCATGAAAAATAGCATTTGTACCGAAATGGACGAGAAGTTGATTTAAAATAATTTTTTCGAAGATTTTACTTAAGGATGGGAGTATTGAAATAGGCCTGTAATTACCGGGATCGCTTCTGTTTCCAGTTTTAAAAAGTGGTAAAACTTTACTACATTTTAACAAGTTAGGAAATGAACCCGTGTCCAAACTCTTGTTAAAAATTACTGCTATATACGGAGCAATATCGTATATGATGTTATTAAAAAATTTTACCGAAATGCCCCATATGTCGTTAGTTTTTTTAATATTTACAGTTTTAAATACTTTTATGACATCTACTGCAGAAACCGTTTTAAATGAAAAATCAATAACGCATTTAGAAACACTATTATTTAATAACCTAGCTGCATTTGATGTAGATGATTTTAAATGAAATGTTATTTTATGGGGTACTTTATCAAAAAATGATTCAAATAAATTAGCAACCTCTAATTCAGAACTCGTGTATCTACTAACTGTGTTCAATTCTATTGGTATCATTTCCTTTTTGGGTTTTCCACTAACACTACTAATAACATCCCATGTGGCTTTAATTCTATTATCAGAATTCAGGTTTTTTTTCTTTAAATATAAGGACTTAGCAGAAATGCATACTGTTTTAAAAATTTTGGAATATTTAATGACGTATTCTAAAAAGGCTACGCTTCGATTCCACCGCCTCATATCATATAAGTCGTATAATTTATTTCTACTTTTATAAATACCAACAGTAGCCCAGTCACTAAACTTTAATTTTGTGTTACTATAACATGATTTCATTTTAAATATATTGTTAAATTCTTTTAGTATTACTTCAAAAAATGAATTATAAAGCTCATTTGGATCCTGTGTCGTAAGATCTAGATTAGACAATTTATACGCCACAATATCTTTAAAACAATGTAATTTGTTAGTCGTTATTGGCCTGTATGTTATTTTTTTTAAATGATTTATTTCTTTGTGTTTTAATGAAAACTTCTGACCACAATGGTCAGAAGTTAAATTATTTATAATTGATACTTCATATATTTCACAGTCACAGAACACATTATCAATACACGTAGAAGTGCCGTCGGTTATTCGCGTCGGTTCATTAACTCTATGAGTTAAATTAAATGACATAAACAAGGCGACCAACCGAACACTTAACGTAGTTTCTTTAAGTAAGTCGACGTTAAAGTCCCCACATACAATTATATATTTATTAGTTTTACATAGCTTTTTAAGAATGTCCTCCATAGTGGTTTCAAACAAATAATAATCTCCCGATGGGGGCCGGTACACGCAGACTATAATGTACTGTGGAAATTCCACGCAGGATAGTTCGATAGTACGTTCGATAGAGAGGGCCACAATATCTTTTCGAGATTTACAAACGATATCATTCCGTACTAATATTAATGAACCACCACGAATAGCACTCCCTCTTACGAACGCACTTGACAATTTAAAGTTTGAAATATTAAATATGTCAAATTTTTTAACCCAATGTTCTGTGAAACAAAATACATGTATTTTAGAAGTGTCTATGTAAGTATTTAAACCAAACAAAATAAATATACCTCTTTATAAAACAAGTTCTAGTACAAATAAGAAACACCTGACCAAATGACTGATGCCAGGGAATCTCTTCCATTAACGAGAAGGACGATTCTGATAAACTACGTAATCCTAAATGAGTGTACGACGTTTTACCTTCATCATGCGTAACGAAGACAAATTTAAGCTCACCTATTCGGGAAACCGGGATTACAGACTGCGAGCGATGCTTAGACCAGATTATTCAAACGGGGACTTCCACATTCACGAGAGCTGTATCATAAAGAAAAAAAGAAATCATACAAAATTGTATTCATTTAATGACAAGACTCCAACGTGAATACATACTAAAATACGAGTTTAGTTGTAAATGTACCAGCAATCACTGGAAAACTTACTTGCACCAGAATAATATCGATAACATTAATTAAAATAAATTAACGAAATGAAAACTAAATTAAAAATCATATTATCAAGGAGGTTTTATTTAATAATAATATCAAAATCAAATTTACTTCATTTAAGTAGATTTTTACAAGCAATTTTGTTGTTTATAATGATTATTAATATATATAGTTATTACCTGAAGCTATGACCAGGTATTTTCCGAATTTAAATGTACCGAGAAGAACTGGCAAGAAACTTTCAACTCAATAATGCCTGTTGACGTTGCCCAAGAGTTAATTACTCTTGGGCAACGTATCTATGTATATAATATGTCCTGTTAGTTATAAAATGTTTGCAAAACTGTGTTAAGTGAAGCCTCCAGGTACACCTTTCGGATCCAAATGTTCGGTACATTAGGATCCGAAAGAAAGAAAAGAACTGGCAAGAAATTCAATAGATATCTTTACTTACGTTTAAAATATATAGGTATGTCAATTAAATACAGTTATGCATATAAATATTATATCCTACCCCACGTAAAATAATACCTATATTGTATCGTACAACAGTGGCTTAAAAAATTAAATTTGACCTTTGAGCACACAAAGTTATCACAGCTATTATATATTTTCATAAATTTACAATGTAAAATAGAGACTGATAATAAATTTTCTGCTCTGCCCGTGTACATTGGCCACGGTAAGAGCATAAGTCATGCAAGTACATTATCAATGCGCTGCCAACCGTGAAACCTAAATAGTTATGTTCCCTAGCCTGTAATAACACTGTCTCTCTCGCCCTTCACACCGGGGCATTGATGCTTGACTGATATATGTATATTGTTAGTGGGTACTAAACTTGTCTCGTCGGCTTTTTTATCTCAATAGGACGTGATTTAAGAATACATCATATTTGACATGAAAATAAATAAATATTGGACAACATCACATACATTACTCTGATCCCACTTAAAGTAGATAAAGCACTTGTGTTATGGAAAATCAGAAGTAACGACGGTACCACGAACACCCAGACCCAAGACAACATATAAAACTAATGAATTTTCTACATCGATTCGGCCGGGAATCGAACCCGGGACCTCGGAGTGGCGTACCCATGAAAACCGGTGTACACTCTACTCGACCACGGAGGTCGTCAAATATATTTTTCACACATTTAAATTGAGAACGTTTCAACGAAATAGGTTTAAAAATTAAAAGGAAAACGCAGCGTTTCGTAGATTTAACCTTAATTTAAGGAGATGAAATAAGTGTCAGTTTCTTGATGGTAGAATCTACATTCAGAACCTTGTTAGATTTACATTCAATTCAATTTTACAAATTGTCGATTCAAAAATACTAAGAGCAGCGAAAAAATAATATAATAATCTGAATTTTTAGTTTACTTATTTATATCTATACTAATATTATAAATGTCAAAGTAAATCTTTCTGTCCGTCTGTCGCTCTTTGACGACCTTACTTTTTTTTGTATTATGTATTTTTTATGTTTATTTTATAATTTTAATTAGTTTTTTATTTTCATTTTTGTAACTTATTTATATTTTTCACAGTACTACTATGCTTATTAAAATAAAGAAGAAATAAGTTTTTGTCTGATTCTTTTCTTTACTTTTTTCTTTTTTTACATAATGAGTTAGCCTGTAAGAGTGTTGTACGTTGTAATATTTTTTAAGACATGTATGTATAAACAAGGGATGTATCTTGTAGAATTAGACACTTTGTATACCACGTTGGCTTCCCAAATAAATAAATAAATAAACTGTTGAACCGAATTTGACACAATTTGTTGTAAATTAAGCTTAAACTCCGAGAAAGGACATAGGCTACTTTTTTACCTCACTCATGACAACCAACTCCCTTAAACGCCGCGAGCGATAGCTAATTTATATACATAAATTGACTACGAACGTTGCAAGCTTTTAAATACAGCTATTTCAATACACCATTCCGTTATAAAAATTAATTAAATTAAATGTAAAATTTAAAACATATAGTAATTTTAAATAATACATTCCAACGTTGTAATACAAACCATTTCGCTAATCGTCCAACATAACAGAACGTTAGTTCAATCTGCGTCCGTCTTTATTCATATGCATAGTCAATTGCTCGTAAATTTCGTATGTTAGCAGACCTTTTACACTAAATAGCTAATGGTTGGCTTATGTTATGCTCGCAACATGAGTGTAGTTAAATGAAAATTTTATGCCGTAAACGCGGTGAAAGAGCCATGTATTTTTAAGAGACACACTCATCCTTTACATTCGTTGATATGCAGGATACGGTTTATTAGCGTGAGCAGCTATTTAGAGCATATTTTTAAATATAAAAAAAATACCAGATAAATCTCTAATAGATAGCTATTTACAAAATTTTACCTTCAATCACTTCCCTATTGATCGTTTTCATAAATTTGGTTATAATAACTGTGGTGATTGATATTAATCCCATTACTAAATAAATATTTACGTATTTTACACATGTCCCAATGTATAGTATTACATTTAATTTTAACGAGTATAAAATATAACATAACGTATTAACATAATAACTCATCCTTATCTAAGCCAGTGTTAGAGGTGCTTTATAAATATTGTGTTTGTTATTTTACATGGTATAGTGGAGGTCGTCCTAAGCAAACAACTAAGTGGGCAGCTTTCACAAAATGTAAATATGAATCTCGATAGCATTTAAATTTACCTACATAAATCTGGCAACACTCGCTATGATTTTCCAGATTTAAATGGTAGATATTCTATGTTGTTTGCATAACGAAACGAATTTTCATAATTTTATGAAAATATTTTAATTTGATTTTTTAATTTTTAAATCATACGACAGAGACATAATATATTCATATAACAAGCTAAGTGTATTAATCTATTAGGTGAGTACTTGCTGAATGAACTAAATATTTTCAAGCAGCACTATTTTAATTCCAAGCACCATCTTCAAGCGACGACTAACAGCTCAATTAGCCCAGTAGGTCATATGGAGTAGTCGGAATCTCCAACTTCACTTTTTTTAATATGTTTGTCATTAGCTAGGATTAACCCCTTTGAGTTATCTTCATTCAAAAATAGAGCGACAATTATTACAGTGTACCTTTTTATTTACGTTTTCAAGAATATCTCGAGAGTTTTATAGAATTATAACGAATTATTTAATATAGTAAAAATAATAATAGATGACAATAGTTTATTTTAGCATAAATATTAAACATTCATATAGCTAACATCGTTATTATATTTTTAAATACTCTATAAACGTATTAACTACATATAATTTCGAATAAGGAACAACTCTTAATTGCATTTTTAAGCAATCTTCTAAGCTTCTTACTTAGCTATTTAATTTCTCATCTTTCTTTGAAATGCAAACGCAAACACCGACGAAATAATAATCAATAACGTTAGAGCGTTCCTTTACAAAAAAAGTTTGAAACAGCGCCATCTATTTTTCGTTAGTTTTGAGTACTTCGAAGTTTGACATATTTGTGCTAGGTGTCGCTAGTGTCTTTATCTGACGTAACATGACATTTTGTTGCTACTACCCTCTGCTAGATGGCGTTGAATGAAATATACTATAAAACTATACTATACGTTTTGTTAATATTTTTTTTATAACTCTAATTAATATGTATTCATTTCATTTTTCATTTTTAAAACAGTATACAATTTAATAAGCCGAGATAGTCTTGCGAATGGAAATTAGGTCGAAACAAAGTATGACCTTGTTGGTCTAGTTCTAGTAGCTAGTTAAAGAAGCCGCAGATTCATTTGTGATTCGAATTCCAGACGACATAAAAAGTATCAGATTATCCAGCCATAAATTTTTGAGAAAACCACGTAATTTGGAAGTATCTTCATTATGCTTGGTAACTAAGAATTCGGTCAAGAGTACAACGAGAACAAACCTGCAGTAATAGGAATTGATTCTGCCAAATCCACCAACTAGTACTAGAACGGTATCGTGGCAAAAACTCTAAGCCATGACAATACATTTGTGATCAATGTGTCACAGCTAATACATTTATAGGCAATAAGTAATATAGTTTTGATTTATGTATCAAATATTTTTCAAACGGTAGCTTTATTTCAGACATAAACACGCAGCTTCATTTAAATAACCTCTAAAAATCAAATAATAAACAAGTGAGCGATTTTTGTTAAAACAGCAATTACGTTGATAAGTTCGGTTCACTGAGTTTGTTTCGAAAAACTGCTTTTTGAATGCTTTGCGTGCAATTTGTAGGCCGGGTAACGGCGGCGATAAATCAAATGAGTTCAGTGATTCGCTACGAGTTAATCTGGGCTGTTCGAAGTTAGTCGAATTTGTTAGACTTTGTTTGTGATATTGGCTAATTACATAATGTTATACATTTCGGAATAAATAAATCATGTTGAGATTTATTTCGTAACTTATCGGACCGCTTAAAACACAAAAGCGTATCAGTGTTTTGTCATTTTCAATTATTTGCAACAAAATACTTTTATTTCTGTTTTTACTTCAAACCTACGCATATAAATAGGTATTGCTGCTGTAAGGTTGCCAGTGGGTAGACGCATCTGAGAGATTCAATCCCGAAGTTATACTTCCACCTAACAGAAATATTATTGCTTTGAGATCGTGTGCTTAAGGATACAAGAGATACAAAATATTCTTGGTGTGGGGATTTCAGGATTCCGCCCCGACACCCGGGGCATGAAATATAAAACTATAGACGTATGTATACGGTTGGGTTGACCTGCTTTAGTTTGCTTTGAGGAGTATTCCAGTTGGGTCTACCTCGCTCTGCACTTGAACGCAGTTGTGAGAAGTGATGTCACCTCCTTAGCCTCCACAAACCACTATTCCCAACCTCTATGAACCCCGTCACGGACGACAAACGTAGGGGTTATGATGGGTAAAATCTAATAAAACAAAGTTTCTTATTAGGATATGGGTACATTTGGGAGATTCCAACTGGATAATAAAGATTATAGGGTAAATTTTATGATTTCACCAGCATCTCACTCATGAAGAACAAATTTAATTATTGATTATATGCTATTTTCGGTTCTTCAAGCGATAATATTATATAAAATAGTATAGGGTACACTTTGTTATATCATTTCCCATCGGAAACATTAAACAAAACGGAAGCTTACATACATTACTATTTATCTACGGCCAAAAATCCATAATAATAATCTGACCCTATTCTTCACTTATAAACACGAGCGTTAACACCGATTTCCATATTTCTAACGAGAAATGACGAATGGTCATACAATCTTTCATCCTCCGTTTAACCCTCTCTGAAGATGAATTTTAAAATAGGTTTGCATACTTGGGTTCTATTACAAATTCCTATGCAAAATAACGTACCGTTAGTCAGTAAATTAGAAAATTTTATTCAGTATCATATATATGATTTTGAAATGTATCTTTTGAAATAAATTAATTATTTCCAATCTTTTTAAATTTTGTCGAACCATTTATTTACTATTGAATGATTGAGTTGAGTCAAGTATACGTAACCAAAAGACTTAATCGTAGTTACTACGACGAAAGTAATATTACTTTGATAAGTTATACAGTACACGAATATTCGTGTACCTACATCGTATACAATATATTTTTTCCTTTCGTTCTATTTTTCTTAATGTGTTGTTTTATAAACATTTCAATGTAGAAAGTAAAATGAATAAAATAGTATTGTTTTTTCTTTTTAATTAGCGTTTCTGTTTGTACTATGCCATCCCACGCTAATATTACGCAATCACATGCAACTTCAAAAAACTTAGCAGGAAAACAGTAAACGCCAAACATCGTTTTACTTCATTGTATTTGCAATTCAACGAGTCTAGAAGTTTAAAATTACTTTGGGACAGTTTTATCCTTCGTTTATTATATTTAAGACGAGTCGGAATGAGATTTTAAATTAGCTTTTTAACTATAATGGATTTGAAATTATACAAACATGATAATTTCTGGAGTCTCATACTACATTGTAAATGTTTTAATTTGATCCTTTTTTATTACACATACTAATTTAAACTTTTCATATCATGTTAATTGATATTTTCTAGCATTACTTTTTCATTTGTTTGTTTTTTTTTCGGGTTGAAAAGTAGGTCATCGATGTTAGTCATTAGTCCGTTAATCAATTTCTATTCTACAAAATTCACCGTCGCTTCGTAATTGCCAAAGGAAGATTCAGTTCAGGGACAACATAATATCATATATGATATTACTAAGTATTATTACAGGACATAGAGTTTATTTAACTATCTTAAATATAAAAACTTGAAGGATGATTATTAATCTTTAATCTTGTCATTGGATGGTTTTGTAATACATCAACTTGTATACTGTTTAAAAATATGTATTTTTTTAAAGTGAATACTAAACATAAAAAAAATCTGTATAAATCTGAATAAATTGAAAATGAACAGATGTCACAGAGACTCGTAAGAATGATTCAGACATTGTAGCATCAAATTAATGTCCTAATAGTCGATTTTGGTCAAGGTGACCGTATACAAGGGAAACTAGCCATTTTCATAGGACATTAATTTGGAATAGAATATCTTTTATACACTGTCATAATCCAATGTTGACGTTAAATTTATTGCGGGATCAGAGGTATTACGCGTGTTGCATTGCTGAAACACGAGAGCATTGCTAACTTCCTGATTGCTAGTTTCTTAACAGATAAACCCAATAAGTTTTTAGTAGCTCCACTAACTGGCCTGCGGATGAACAGACGATCGAACGTGTAGAGAATCTTCGAACAAGGACCAAACGTTCATGTAATTCCTATTTCATAAATTATACTCCTACAGAAATAAAGCTATCGATAAAAACATCTATTTCTCATAGTGGTAGGGTCTTGTCCAAGCCCGTCTGGGTGGTTACTACATACTCAACAGATATTTTACTAAGAAACAGCAAGGCAGGCAGATTGTTGGTGCATTGGTATTATATAAGAAATTGCAAATATTTCTGACAGCGCCAATACCTATGGCCGGTGTTGGCCACTTATTGGTGGTGCCCGGACGCCAACCTATTACATAAAAAATCCTAATTACTGTGTATTAGCAAATTTACATACTTTTTATTATACTGCCAAATATAATATTGACAGAGAAAGTATGCTGACTCGAACAAAACAATATATAATGATAAACGAAAGTATCCCAAAGCAGAATTCTGATAAAATATTCCCAGTAGTAAAACAATTTTACTGTGATAATTCAAACGATATCAAACAAATTGTAATATCGAATTCCACTAAACTCGGATTTGATTCCATCATCGGTTACCATGAATGCCTTGAACGCTCTTTACATTCGGCGTCTGGGAGCCGACGAATAGGCCAGACCTCCTTTACTGTTGTTCGATTCAGTTTACATTCCGCCTGGAACTCGGCAATTAGACCCCACTATGATTGCTATAAGCTTTCTGCTGGATATTGTCCCGATTCTTTGCGTTCTCTAAGGCTTTTGTAGCTGAAATTAGGTCCTATTCGGTATTTGCTACTGGATGCCGATGTCTACTTGTTTGATTTATGTTCTCAGAAAGGCTCATCCTGACCATATATAGAGGTAAGTTTCATTGTTTCTTTTCCAATATTTGCATTGCGTATTTTTAAGGCAAAGTTTGTTCTGACAACTCTAGAGGCACTCAAAGGTATGGTTACATTCTCCCTTAGGGAAATAAACCATAATTATATATTTTATAATTAAAACAATTGAATAATTAGCACATTAACTTATTCATATAAATGACATTTAACATGTGAGCAACTCTCTACGGTCAAATTCCGCTCATAATTTTCGACTTGCACTTTCGGAGATATTGTAAAATTTTTGGGAGAACTGCGTACAAGCGAAGAGATCACTAGTGATACTTACTTTAATACCTATGTTCCTTTATACAACTTTATACTATATTCATTTCATCTGTACAATAAGAAATCATCTACATACTTTAAATCCAATTTGAATTATAATAACTGTCCAAATCAGCACCACATAACCTAAAAACACAATCATAGAGACCTGAAATTAAAAGTTCGGATGAGACCTTTACTTCGTTATTCAGCGTTGTAAGCGCTGCAGGAATATTGCGAAATCTCTTTGTTTCGATTTCTCTGAACCACTAGAGTATTTAATATCATTCAGCAAGCTGTATTAGTGCTAGATTCTTCAGACACATTGACTTATCTAGTATTATTATGACGTAGGCATGAATATACAATGTTGAACCTAATAAAATACTAGATAAAGTATGTAATGTATACAAACATTTTATTATAGCAAATACTAAAATAGATAAAGGCGCAAACTCAACACGAAAACAAACAATTTCGTTAGAATACAAATAAAACATTTTAGATTTGCCGGCGCAAGCAAACACGAATATTACACAAGTATATTACGCTACGTGCCGTTTTAGATTTTAAGTGTAAAATGATAAAAACGCTATTCTAAAATCGTTCACCATATGTTCGAGTTTACTTTGGTTTCATTCAATAACTTAGAACAAAGTATTACAGAAGTAGTATCAATTACATTAACACAAACGTAAACAATTCGGATTTTCCTTTCGATAATATTTTTCTAATTCATTATTTTCTTGTTTAATATTGTTGTTTTTTTAATATAAAAAATGTAATACAGTAGAAGTGTGGAAAGTATTCCCAATCTGAAAGTAAATAGAAGATGGTAAATATCTTTCAATTGAATACACTTTCTCGTATCTTCTTCTTTCTTGTATATAAGAGAAATATAAAATAATTGAACTACAACAGGGCTGTTTGAAATGTATTTTCGAAGCTTCAAAAAGTTTAGGATTTTCTTTTACACGTTCGTACATGCTGGCAACGTCAGTATGACGTAGAACACATGGCAGCCTGAAAGTCATATTTGATGGAATATCAAAAAGAAGTAACTTATATTTCGAATATATTTATGTAAAGTAAAAAAAAAGTAAAGTAACAGCCTGTAAATTTCCCACTGCTGAGATAAGGCCTCCTCTCCCATTAAGGATAGGGTTTGGAACATATTCCACCACGCTGTTCCAATGCGGGTTGGTGGAATGCACATGTGGCAGAATTTCTATGAAATTTGTCACATGCAGGTTTCCTCATGATGTTTTCCTTCACCGCTGAGCACGAGATGAATTATAAAGACAAATTAAGCACATGAATCAGCGGTGCTTGCCTGGGTTTGAACCCGCAATCATCGGTTAAGATGCACGTGTTCTAACCACTGGGCCATCTCAGCTCATATATTTATGACTGATAATGAATTATTGCCTAAGTCCTCGTTGCATATAACATTTAATATATATGTTTGAAATCACTAACATTCCAAGAAATTCACTATGGTCTTAATCGATACGTAAATTTACTAAAGTGGATATTTTACGAGTTAAATTATTCCGACGGCTCGTCAATTTTGTAAGAAACGGAAGGAAATTTGTACGGTATACATATCATTACATACTTTGGCCAAGTTGTTTAGTTAGTCTTCGTGCTTTGGTGAAATTCTCGATGACTACGCATGTCACTTCTCCGGCCTTCTGTTCTGAGCTCAATTATGCAAAGCCACCATTTGTTAACAGATTTTAGGTAATTCAGGAAACGTCGACTCGATTTATGTTAATCAGCTTAGTGTCCGTTATTTATTATGCTACATGCTTACAAACATTTCACGGTATTATGTGCCGTTTCAGTGACAACGTTATTTAAAGCAATTAATTGCAGAACTCGCTACTGTTATGATTTAAACGGAATTAATTCGGTTGAAGTGTTTTTGTTTAAGGGTTATTTTGTGTTAATTCTCTGCAAACGGTTAGCTTTAAAGCGCACTAAAACTATAGAAATCGTATGCCTGCGAATAAAGCCATTTGTTAAATACAGATAACAATTAATGACAATTCGGTTTAATACTTCACATTAATACTATTTTTTTAACACAATATATACTTGTTTTGATAATAATAGATTACTTTACTAGAATATAGTGTCCGAACCTGTTGCTTCACTTAATATAGTTGTTAAATAACTATTCAAAAGTGCTTGTGAAAGCCTACTTGAATAATGTATATTTTGATTTTGATTTTTGAAACGTAATTTTGACGTCCAATCCATGATGATGGTCATCGTAGTAATTTTGGAAGGGTTCTTAAATTCCACGATAACAAAACAAAAAGTAATATTTAAACGAACGTTAAAATAGCTTAAATTTAAATCTCAAGTCTATGGATATAATTTCGTATTCCGGTGGCACTAAACGCTAACCCAATGCGGTTCCATTACCGTCACGATCACCAACAGTGACGACTGTTCGTCGCCACAAAAGTGAACAATTTTCTGATTGTCATCAACCCTGAAATGATTACCGTTGACACGCCAGTTATATTTCCATTTGTTACGTACATCGAAATTAATATCCCAAGTGCATTACTTGTATACACTTCACGTTTTTAATTCAAGTCTGCACGAGTAGAACGATTATACGTAGCCTTAAACAATATTAATACGATTATTTTAAATGAGTTTTTTATCGCTACGCAATTTTGACGCTACTTTTATTTTGCTTAAATAATTGGATTCAAAGGTTTAAACTAGAATAATGTTACTAATTGTGATAATATCTTTAAAATTATTAAAAGTTGTGATCAATTTACAACTAAAACTATCCTATACTAATACAGTTTACTAACGCTTTTATCAGAACGATTTAATGTATATTTTTTTATTATATAAGAATTTAAAAACGAAAATAAAACATTCAATTGAATATCGAATTACTTGTTTACTCGTATTAGAAAGCTGGGTATGTTGTACTAAGGTTTTATTATAAATTAAAGATAATAAATCGATATTAATTGTTTCAGATGCAATGCGGAACATTTGAAGTGTCAAGATAGGTAAGTGATAATTACAACATGAATATGCTTTGCACAACCAGTACGTACAAAATATCCTTAGGCAATAATTATGTCGATGTATTTATAATTCAACGCGTTCGTGTTCACTACCCCACAATTCTATGAACGATTGTATTGAAACTTTTACATGAAACTCTAATTGTAATGGAAACGCTGTTGATAAGGAGTTCAAACATAAATTCCATTGAGGAATATACATTTTATATTGAAATGGAATTATACACAACATTGTACACTTTTTTAAAACGATATTCATGTTCCATTTCGTATACATCGACTTGGTGAAACTTATTACCTTTTGAATATTAATTTCACGACCTAAATCCCGAATCATTTCTATTATCAATTCCGTCGTGATTATATTAAGCAATCCCATGGGTCGAAAAGGTCTAGACAAGCCAGATAGACCATTATGATACAAAAACGTTTCACAAATTACACGGTTCGTTGGAAAATTGAATTTCATACAAAAAATATGATTTAAATGAAATGTTGAACGTTATTTTTCAATCAAGCAAGAATTCTAACGTTTAAATGAAAACTAATATACTTTTCATATAATAGAAGATACGTTCCGTTACACGCGACACACCTGTACAGTTCCATTCCATTTCACAATTATTGTCTTTAATTACACAATATTAGACTAATTTTGTACCACTTGTTACTGACAGTCTTTGTGACGTCATTACGAAGCTTCAAAGGAAAATTGCTAACAAGACTTTGACACGAGCATGTGAGGGGGACGATGATGCGTCTGTATTGATTTGTAATTGTATTAAAAACCATTAGATATATATTTTTTGTTTACAATTTTACTATATAGAATGAACAATTCGTAAATTTTCTAAACTAATATTTATACTGCTTACATCAGAATGCATTTAAGTGAAGTTTTTTCATTATTATTATGTAAGTACCTGCGCTCCCTAGTATCACTTGGTTTCAAATTAAATTAATAGCGTGATAAGCGTGAGTTTATTATTATTTTTATTAAATAAATACTATTAGACTGTTTATATGAAAAAGCAG
The DNA here is from genome assembly GCF_905220365.1 of Vanessa cardui. Lineage (NCBI taxonomy): Eukaryota > Metazoa > Arthropoda > Insecta > Lepidoptera > Nymphalidae > Vanessa > Vanessa cardui. The sequence continues at coordinate 6,598,637 of NC_061137.1, forward strand.
ATCTGAAAATAAACTCGCCGTAGAACACAGAACAAGAGAATCCTACATCTACATTACCACTGACTGATGATTTATCAGTGGGTGGTATTTCTTCGATATCTCAGAAACAATACATACACCTAAAACTTGAATTTTGACAGGTCTTTTTAAGGTGTAAACATCCACTAAGAACTGATTTTATGAAAGTCGACCCATAAGAGGGCAAGAGGGCGTTGGATATTTTAGTTTTATAAATTTCGCGCGCGTGAAGCCGCAGGCTCCGCTAGTTTTTTGTATAATTCCACTGCATGTTGTTTGAATGCTCCAAATATTTTTTTCAACTTTCATTTAAATTCAACTTTTAGTATGTATGAGGTCAAATTTTGTAACGCAGGTTTTGAACCAATTCTATAAAATCAATTGGTTCGAATTACTTTTGACACTCTTGACATTAATATAACATCGAAAATGTCATTTAAAATGAAAAAAAAATACTTTACTTTTAATTAATCTTTATTTAAATTAATTTCATTTTATTTTTACTTACTCTTCTATATTTATAAATATTAATTTAAACGTAAAGATATTCATATAAAAAATAATATTGCACGCAGATTATTAGTATTAGTCCAAAAATTTTTTTTTGTTTGTACACCGTGCATTTTAATTAAATAACATTTGGAAACGAAACAATCGAAATCACATTCATTCATGATCCACGCCATCCATCAATATTTATAGTATTTAATATAATAATTCAATAACAATATTAATCTGTACGGCTATTAAATGTCAAAAGAACTCATAAAATTGTCAAAATAAATCACAATGCGATACAGGTAAGCCTTCGGAGGCAGTTTTATGTTTAATTACGCCCACATAACTGACGTGATTGCATTTCCTGCGGCTGACGTGCCAGTTTATTATTTCGCCAATTTGAAACGTTATTAAATTCTTGGAGGTGAAACTGGGGCGTGTGTCGTTAGAACTATTACTAGCAGTTAATAAACAATTCAACTTTAAATAGAGACCAATATTTTGTTTTATTAACAGATATTTTTATTAACAACTTAATTTGAAAAAACGTTTATATCGTATCGTATATCGTTCGCGAGGAGAACTTTTAGTTCCTCGAAGTTACTCCTGAAAACGTGTATGACAAATATCGTGATGGTAATTATTTCAGACGTGAATGCGTTACAAATGCTCGAACAAACAAACTCAGTTTCACATTAATAGAATTATAAATAATTTAATATTATAAGCGCTAAGTACTGTACAGTACAAAGAAAACTTCGTAGTTGTTCAAAAGTATGTATTTATGTTGTCAATTGCAACTAGCAGTGGAAGACACACATCAATTATCTTCTATAATTCTCCATTGAACACACATCAAATTTAAAATTATAAAGATAGAAGAAGCAGAACTCCATTCAGACAGCTTAAAGTGCATTGATCTACTCGAATCTTCTCTGAACTTGCACTAAATTCAAATATTTTTACTAAGTGCAGATTCAAGAAGGTCCTTTCAAAGCCATCGCAAGATTCTTTTGCGATTTTAGAATAAAAATCCTTCAGGTATAAGGTCAAAGCGAATGTTCGTGCGCTTATTGGAAGGTACTTATGATGTTCTATTTTGTCTGACTGATTCGCTTCAATATGTAAATATTACTATACAGATATTATTTTTTTTTTTATATTATAGTCGGTGGACGGGCTAATGAGCCACTTGGTGGTAAGTGGTCACCACTGCCCATATACATTGGTCCTGTCTTAACTATTTACATCGCCAATGAGCCATCAACCTTGGGAACTGAAATGTTACCTCCCTTGTGCGAGCAGTTACATTGGCCCACTCGCTCTTCAACGAACATTATTGCCGTTTCACGGTACAATACCTGCTGACTGCGTGCTACCTACGCAGACGGGCTTGTAGAAATTCCTTCCACTACATAAAAATGTTACCCAATTTATGGTCGGATATATGTTAAATTTAACGCAGCTTTATAATTCTTGTTTAACATATCCATTCATTTGATAGTAAATAAAACTGTTTACACTTCAGCTTAAAATATTTTACCGCATTATTGCTATTTCTCTTTTCAATCTAGTTCAGAAGATTAAGTAAGGAACCCTATTAATACGATAACATCAGCTGCTTTTGGTAGTGATAAGATCTGCCCTTGAATGATCCGTTTAATCCTATCTGAAATACTAGTAGAGAAACATACCTACTTATTTAACTTTTATTTTTATTCATCTAAATTTCTGCGAACAGCTATAAATATTATTGACGGAAAAGATTGATTTTAAAAACAGAATCTTAAATTTATTGAATTTTATTTAACCTTTTTGTAAAAATACTAAAGTCTACGGCTATAGCAATTAGATATTTGAACCGTGTGTATGCATTAAATAACCTTACAAGCGCTATCTAATTAAGGCATAATTAACTTGTGATTAGGAGAATTTAATCAGCTGATTAATGAATTAACAATCGAATACCATCACTGTTTGGTTCATGTTTATTTTGTTAATAAATATAGGAATTTGTTTTTTTATAATAATACAGATTCTCTATCTTTACTAAATACATTTGCGTTTGGTAAAGAAGCGATTATTTTTAGGTGTAATTAGTTGTTTATATAGAAACATCGTTCATGCGAAAATAAGCACTTAGATAATAATAGATAAGAAATGTAAAAATATCTAAATTTTAAGTAGTTGTTTATTAATTAAATTAAAATAATTTAAATATGCTCAATTGCATGATAATCCAGCACATCAGAATGAGTCAGGGTAATAAATTTCACTAAGGTATTACTTAAAATGGCCGAGTTACTTATCTGTCTCAACATTTTTATATTTATTTTGTATGTATTTGTAATAAAACAAAAAGAATATTCTAGTCGTAATGATTCGAATGAATTAATATGTGACATGAGTGATAGTCGGTATTCTACGACGATTAAGTGTTTTAAGTAATTAGAAGGAGTAATTAACCGTCATTACGAGTCCTTTATAGACTACGGAAGCTTTTCTTTAAACGCTATAGATATTTATACATTTGTTTATTTTTTCAATCCTTATATGAAGATATTTGAGTTCCGATACCTCCCTTGATTTACTATTTTTGATATATTTTTAAATATTATCCAATGAGAATTTTATTTTGGTTGGTTGATGGGTTTTAATGAAATTAAGAATGGCGATAGTATTTTTTAATCAAATAGAAACTGGACAGTTGCTCATTGGTATACATTAAACTCTACCGCCAAACAGCCTCTATACTCCTGTTGTGTTCCGGTTTCATGGGCTAGTGAGCCAGTGTAAAAAGCACAAGGAGTATAACAAATTTCTTCCCAAAATTAGTGGAGCATAGGGAATTTAAGACATGGTATATATTTTATACAGTGCCTGCTGTTGTGGTCTAGGTTATGCCCGTCATAAAAAAAAAACTATTCAAAATGACAGACATTTTTGCTAGTATGTTGTCTAACTGTAATGTCATACCCATTTTCGAAAGTAATTTATTTTGTTTCATCTGTTATTCTTAAATTTACAACTAAGTACAGAGTAAAATATAAAAGGTCATTCAAATAACTTTATTTTACTAATAAAACACAAAATCATTATATAAATAAAAGATGTGAGAAAGTGGCGAAAGTAATAAATTATCTATGTATTTATTGTTCTTTTTTTAAAAATAAAACGAGAACGTTAATATTTTTCGTAACAAAATAATTTTCAAAGAAACAAACATTTGCGATATATTATTTACATCAGAACAGAAAAGACTGTTGTAATCAACATTGGACAACTTTTAACATCCCGACTTTTATGGACCATCTGACGCCATTACAGCAGTACTCAGACGCCGCGTTACGATCTCTTTATTATTATTCGTACCTAAACGACGTGTGTAGTGAATTTTCAATTTCAATGGAAATGTTTTCGACACTTTATTTTGGATGTTTATGATATATTTTCACAAAAAAACTTGTACTTTATACTATTACGACCTGGCTTGAAGTATGAGTGATCCAGTGTAACTACAGACACAAGGGTCATTGCATCTTAGTTCCAAAAGTTAGAAATTTAAGGAATGGGTAATATTTCTTACAGCGCTATTATCTATGGGCGGTGGTGTCCACTTAATATCGTTTGGCACATTTAAGTGTTCATCTACCTATACCATAAAAAAGGTAACGTCCAATTTAAAATGTATTTTTTTACGAAAATGTGAACTAGGTATATCAATATCTTTCTCGTCGGATCTATTCGTGAGATGTTATTTAATTACTGGAGGTTGACACTCAGATTAGCGATTTCATCTGCCTTGGCAAGTATAGAACAGTATTTCAGATAGTATTTCACAGCAATTTAGATAGTATCTATTTAGGGGAAAAGATAAATTCCGAATTTACAGAGTATTTAATAGTCCATAAGTCTTTAAATTCACGCATAAACAATACATCTGATATTGCGTTTAATAAAATAGTTATTTCGGTGATTAAATGAACGCCGTGTTAATTAATACCTTCCATTAGTATCGCCGGCTCAACGGTCTATCGCTAACGCAATTAGTTGCGACACTCAGACACTACACTGGCAAATTTATAAAGAAATTCGACCGAAACAATTCAATATTTTAATAACTTGACCTACATATATATTATTGATTTTTTGTATTCCTTAATATCAATTGTAGATATATGTACATATTTGAATGTTGTATTTTTTAATAAAATGTTACAAGAGTAATCTTAGCCTTCAATACGGTGTTATGACATTTGATTCTATAAAATATCATAATTTATATCATATTATTTTTGCATATTATGAATATAGCAGGTGTTATTGAAAATACTTTATTATATACAATTCTTATTGTAATTAATTGATCAATAATTTGTAAAACTGTAATTAATATTATTTTATAGTGCATAGCATTTAATATTGGTATGTAACACTATTTCTTATTTTAAATATGATTGAGCTATCATTAGAAAACAAATGGACGATAGCGTGGCATTCTAACAAAAGATAGAGAGATTGGAGCATCATTTTAAAACGATAATATTATTTTGGCCATCCCGAACTACTGAAATGTTTCATTCATATTTGTTTTATTATTCAAAATAATTCAGATTATTTATAAAATACCAAAATAAATTATCATGTTTTAGAGAAGGTCGTGATTCAAGTTTGTCATGAATTGTCTGAATGTATCAAGAGTTTTTCACAAGTACTTATTGAAGACCAGCTAATGATAAAAACTTTTATTAATATATACACTCAATGTATATGGTTTAGTAAAAGTCTGTAAATGTCCCGTAACGGGGATAAGGCCCCCTTTCCACGAGAAGACGTCTGGAGTTTATTCCACGACGCTGGTCCAGGTTTTTTAACCTGTAACACCGACCACGCCATAAATTATGAATTCAAATTAAGCCTATAGTTACCCGCCTTATTCATTGGCTACCGGGGTTTGAACACAAACCTTAGCAACTGGATGGTCACGACTTTCTGAAGGCTATTTTCGCAGTTATAGCAGCCTAAGGGCTCAGGATTCAACCTGTGAATATCACATCGCTAGGCTGTCCCTACAGGGTTGAGCTATTCAATTTTTAAATTATAAGGATTAGTTTTTGGTAAATGAAGGATGTTCAAGGAAATATATATTTCGCAGATTTGACGTAACGCTTGCGTTAATTAATACCGTCCATTAGCATCGCTTGCTGAGCGCTCTATCGCAAACGCAATTAGTTGCGACATTGAAACTACGACACCACGACACCAGCTTTCAACCTGAACGCAAATCATGCTGTAATACAATATTCAGTAAAGCGTTTTATGAAAATGTTTGTTTTAGCTGTCACTAAGATCATATCAGGGGCAATCGGTACTTTGACTTAAGATTTATATTTATATTTTTTAAAGTTTTTTTTTTTGTTTTGGTTTTTATTTGTTCCAAGAGGGTAGACGACATGACGCGTCTTCGCTGCTACACATTATTTCTTTGTGTGCGTGGTTCATACTATAATATATTTCGTTGATTCTTGCTAGTGTGTGTACTACACTCGCTGCAAAAAGTATTGATTTTATTATAGAAAATATGTTTTTTTTTTTTTTATTGATAAAGGCTGTCTAAGACTTGATAGCTGGAACGATAATTTCTACAAAAATCAATTTCTTGGTTATAAATATATCAGACCCCTGATCGCTAGATATGTATAGATTTTAATTGTCCTTTACAAATTCAAACATTTATGAGTAAAATTAATAAAATACTTTTCTAAAATTGATTCAACAAGAGCCCTTAAAAGTAACTTTGACGCTTTCTCTTTAAGTTCAAGCGAGCAAAATGGTATTAGGCTTTGCGTCGGTTCAATGATTCGCGACGTTCAGATATCACCAAGACTTTAGCTCTAAAAGTTCGCATACATTATTACGAATCGTCAATTTTATCGGATCTTCTGAACTTTGTTAAATTAAAATATAATATTATTTAATTAATAGAAGAAAGACAATTTATACAAGCCATACTAAGAAAAGGGTTCAAGTTGCTTTGTTCAAATTCAAATATATCATATAAAATGAACTTTAATTATGCGAATTTTCCTACTCAAAGTCCAAAATTTCTTAGAACGTAAAATTTGACAAGCAAAGTTCTCATAATAGATATGAAATCTGGGAACATATAGCGGGACTACTTCAACAGTGGAAACGAATCCAAACGCAAATTATTAGAGCAACTCTAACCTCCCTTTCTTTACCGTCCGACTTCGCTCCGTGAACTCTCAATAGATTCATTAGGACTCTAACGAGATCTTCCAAAGAGAATTACAAATGCTTTGTTTCGCTAAATGCGATTTATATTATTTATAATAATATTTCAATGTCGTTTCTTACGCCAACATGACACTTATATTTTCACTTCATTTAAATTAAAAGTAATATTTTATTTGTCTCCCAAAATTTTAAAGATGTTCTAATACATCTACGTATATTAAAACCTAACCTAACATTAAAATTCTTACTACATGTATCTTGTTTCAACAACAACAACAACAACAGCCTGTAAATTCCCACTGCTGGGCTAAAGGCCTCCTCTCCCTTTGAGGAGAAGGTTTTGGAACATATTCCACATATTTATAGGATACTTAGGAAGCGTTTGCTTTACTGGAACTTCAAAATATTATCTATTTTGAAGATCTATAAATAATTTAAAGTTTATAGTGCATCTGATGCAATTTTGGCAATATTCTTCGGGTGCGCTTAAACCATAATATAATGCTTTGTATAATTTCTTATTTTCGATAAACGAGTTTGCCAACGTATTAGGCTTTTAAAAATATATTATTATTGGATTGATTATTTATACAATTACATATTTGATATATTATTGATTGACATTATAAAACAAAAAAAAATAGAAGTGTATGAAACTTGTATAAGTATGCATTCTTACAAGCAAAATTAAAAAAATACCTTTATTATAAAATAAATTGTTATTATTTTCATTACTTTTACCTTTTAGATACGATTTTTAAAAACAAAATTTTTAAATGTATTAAGATACGTTTTTATAAAAATATAAATGTAGTATCTTATATTTTTATATATGAAATATGCTTTATACTAAACCCGAAATAAAAATATGAGAAATGTTCCGAATAAGATTATATACTAAAGAATTAGAGCCAAATCGATTGGAAGTGTCGATTTGACGCCTACAAAATTGTGAATCCGAAGAACGATATTTTTCAAACCAACTGCAGCCACGCGATAAGAGTCTACGAAAATGTGACCGAATTTCAATCAAATTTATGACTTATTATTATGATTATAGGTACGTTATCTGCGCGTCGCATAAAATTTGCGATTTGACTGAAAAGGTGTACTCTACCGTTACAAATTTGTCGGCAATCGTAAGGTGGCGATAACGATTCGGAAAATTAATCTCGGAGTAAAAAACGTTTTGAAGGGGAGTCTATTCGGATATTCAGTAATAAATGTTAAAATTAATGGCAAAATTACTCGTGCACTAAGTTCAAATCGAATGTTCACGTTTAAGAAATAAGAAGCAATTTATTGTTCAAATAAAATAAATATATATTTTCAATATAGAATTACGTATAAAATTATACTTAGCTGTGAATTATTATGATAGAGAAAATGATTTTAAGCTTTCGAGGATTAAAGATATTTAATATCCAAGTATTGATTTTCAAGCGTTTAAGGTAAAATGTTAATTTCAACTTAAAATTATAACACCAATAAGTGAATAACGTTTTCTGGTAACAATCTTGAAATCTGCAGTCAAGGAGAGAGAAGTCTAGTCAGGCTGACCTCAGAATGGATAATTAAAAACAAATTAGTTATCGTATTATTACTTATTCGGTAGTATCATATTATTTCTTTTAATAAGATGATTTTGATTACAGTAGTAGACTACTGTACTACCGCAATCTTCTGTGATCTCATTACTCTATATACATAATACATACATTAAGTGTATATATCATGTATTTAGAGTTACACCGTAACTTATTACCGATTTCATCCGCGAAATATTTATATCAACTAAACAGATGCAATGACACAAAGCAATGAATTAATTATTGAAAATATATTACTCTATAAAATTGGAACGCGAAATCATTTCCAGATGTAATAAGTTATTATAACACTTAGTGAAAGTCACCGAATGAAATCTTTGTTCTTCGCCACCCCGGGGAGTTGCCGGACCGCTCGCAGCGATTGAAATTTAAAATATTGTACCCTTTGCCATTATGCGAGCTTATTCACCCTTGAAATATCCCTGGGGGCGCCAGGTACAACGATTGGGGAAAATATTTTACACTTGTTACTAAGGATGTCGCTTTCAAGTCTGCTTTAACGCGATCCTAATCGTTACACTAATTCCGACTCAGCTGCCCGGTTTTAAAGTTCAAAATTCATCCGACGTGTAAATAATTTCAGCGAGTATTTATGAAAAGCACTTAATTAGTGTGTCGAGAATGAAAAATTGTTATTGAAACCGAGTTGATTGAACTGGCATTTCATAACTATGTCATTTTGGATGCGACGTTAATGAAAACGCGATTAATCACCGCCCATATCTCATCAACGCTTTTAGTAAATGGTACCCGACGCGTGATTCTGCAGTTTATTCACTCGGGAGAAACTATTTTGTTTACGTGATTGTCATATCCGCGTATACCTACTACAGTCTTACTGTTAGTCTTTCACAAACTATTTCGATCCTCCTTGGAAACTCCGTGTTTTTAATCTTTTGAATTTCTGTGTCTTTCTGTTGAAATGTAATTAAATTTTTATTACTTTAAAAAATAAAAAACAAAGCTCTCGAATTCATATTTGAAAAGTGAAACTCTTTTCTAATATATTTTTTTGTTTATTATATTGACTCTATAAACTTCGAGAAGAGGTTACATTTTTAAAAATGAAATATCAATTAAGTGAAACAAAGGAATATCTAATCTATATTATATACTTATATTCCTTATATTATTAAATAAGCTAACATTATTTGAATGATATTAAATTGTAAGTGTCATTGATGCCCATTGTAAATCAATTACTAATTATGGTGTAATTTATAAAGAAAATAAAATTTAAGCCAGTTTTAAATAATTACATAATATTTTCAAATATTTATGACAGCACCAATGATTTTGACAAATAAATTCAAGTTGATGAAACTTGTAGTGTATTTGTATGATATATCGATTATTTAATTTTTTTTTTTCAACTGCAACCTGCGACGTTCGATCGAGCGCGTTTTGAATTTAACAAAAATATTATTCTTCAATTCGCAGATTTTTCAATATTTTTTTACTTATTAAAATTAGCCTAAGTTATTTCTTATTACATCTGCTATCTGCTAGTGAAAGTCCAATTAAAATCGACCCAGTCGCTCTAGAGATTAGCCGGAACAAACAAACAAATAGACAGACGGACAAAAATGGTAAAAAATGTCATTTTGATTTATATACCGTGTATACATACATATGCATTTAGTGAAAAGCGGTTATTTTAATATTACAAACAGATACTCTATCTCTTATTTTTTGTCAAGGCAAGTCGTATACATTACTCATGAACGTCCGCTGTTTACAACGTTCAAGTGTGATTTCGAATGAAATTTATGCGAAATATAATTATAGAGAATGTAGTGAAAATGTTGCGCTGAAGCCGATATTTTTGTTTACTCAATTATCTGCAAAAAGCACGTCGATGAAAGGGCGTTAACGATGTATGTGTCCGCCATTTTAACTCACTTTATTTGTTTATAATTTAACTCATTTCAATGAAATATTCAATTAACTCAAACAGTACTTACAAGGCGGTAATCATACAAAAAATAATTAGGCAAATAACTTAACTCATTAGTCAGCTACGATTCTATACCAATAATAGCTGGTGTAGATAGAGCGGTCCGCCCGCATTACTGCGCATTACGTTCAGTTCAATGAGCGGAAGGCCAACGTTTACTTGATAAAATAAATTTGAACAAAACAAACGCATTCGTTGCGGCAATATGAATCCTCTCTGAAGTTGTGCTAAGCGGCATGGAAGTGGAAAAACGGGAGCCGGCACGAGCTAATATGAGAATGTTCTGCATACCTGCTGATGAGGTTGTCGCCTATCGCGCCCGCATGGAAATATTATCGGTTTTATTACATTTTTAACCACATTCGAAAATACTATGGGAAATATTTTATATTTCATTCTAGTTAATTAAATAATACTACAGTTTTTATTCGTCTACGTTTTAATTTGTATTATGTAACTTTTCAGATTATATCGAAATTTTTAATATAGAAAATAATTAAAGCATATTTTAATACCGATGCAGATACAGAGACTGTAAACAAATATATCTATCGAGCAGTCAGTCTATGGTTGTAGGTAAAGATCGATATTGTAATGTACAATATTCAGTCTTCCAAAAATTGCTTGCAGTCGCTGGGAAATCGGCGGAATGGATTTCAAAAGTTTCATATCAACGTCCATTCGACGGACATGTTAATTAACTGCAATATGAAAACGTTCAAGACACACCAAAATTGGAAATCACAAACTCCGTACAATTTGAACTGACTTAATTCGAGCCGAATTGAAGTGTCAAGCGTAACTAGAGACGGGGTCGCCCGAATTAGAGCGCTCTCACACGGATCGGGGGTACGGATTAGCGTATAAAATTCAGTGGATTTTGACTGTAACTGTGGCGAAACTTAAGCATAAATGTAGCACTATCCCTATAGAGAAATTTACACAATTCGATAACCAAAAGATTATAATCTAATTTTTAATAATTTTTATTCGCGATATAATAAGATAGCTCTAGACTTTTTTGCGTTTTTATTTTTTAATTTTAATCACTACATATTATAAAACAAAGCCAGATGCGGTCGGGGACCGTATCTGTCTGTTTGTATGTTCGCGATAAACACCAATAACACTGAACGGATTTTCATGCGGATTTCACTAATAGATAGAGGGATTCATAAGAAAGGTTTAAGTATATAATTTATTAAGGTTTTGGGTGTAAATAAGTTAAAATAGAACGACAACTGTAAAATGTCAAAAATATAAATAAAAGGTAAAAATATTTAAAAAAACCTATGTCTACCTGTGCGAAGCCGGGGCGAGTCGCTAGTAAATGATATTAAAGATACTCCAGGATTGAAGATCTTCGAAATGTTCGATCCAGTGTATTGTGAACGTGCCTATCGGTACCAACTCGCATGGGGTGGGGTGGTCATTCGTTAGTCTAACTCTTTTGGTAAAACGACCCCTGGATAAGCCTGCAATGTTAACATTCTTTTCAATAATGAGAAGGGGGAATGTGAGCTCTGTGTCTTGTTTATTGGATTTTTTGTTGCATCTACATATGAATAGAAACTACAATCTGTTGGACGTGGGGAGGCATTGAGCAGCTTTTGTTTGCACGAGTTGTTATTAAATATTTATAAGACATTTATATTTTTAATACTTTTTGCTATTGAAATAACTGGATCACATTAACTATGTATTGTATGTGTTATTTGTATATGTATCGATAAACTACCTGTAACTTGCTTCAATTGAAAAAAGATGATCATATTGTTTTACTGTACTGTTTGACTCTAAGTCAACTTTCAAATTAGGTGGATAAAACAGATCCAAGCTATACGAAACATGTAGCCTAAGATTTATTTTTATACTTGTGATTACAATTTACACCTAAATATTTATTACCTAAATATATATTCATTTAAAATATTTTTGCTTTTAGTTCTATAAAACTTTTAAATATACGATAATATGATTTTATAGGGTGGTATAACATAAAAAACGAAATAAAAATACGCTCGACTCAATGGATTTTTTTGTCCCTAAGCACACACCTACTTTAAAGTTTTCAAAAGTAACACGCGTGTTGGTCGCTTTAATAAGTGCCGCGCATGATAAATCGGATCAAGTGCGAGCTCGTACCAGAGGCTTTTGTCTCTTTTTCTCTTGTAAGAAACTTTATTACCCTTCTTTATCCCTCTGTTTAGGGTTGCAGGCTTAATACATCGCTTGCGGAGTAGAAAACTTAATGAAAGTGTAGCTGTAGTGAGCATCATTATCGACGGCTTTGCTCAAAGATAAAAAGGCTTAAGCTATGAAAACGTATGTCGCTTTAGGGTTAAACCACGCATGACGGAACAGTTTGAACTATCGCGCTTGTAATGAATGTTGTAAGGTAAATTAGGAGTCGATTTGAAAGAAAAAATACGACGACATTTTAAAGGTTTCAAAATAAACCTTTATTTTTTTTGTGTAATCCCAAAAACAATAGCGATTTTTGTATAAAACAACTTAATAATTTTATCGTATTATTATAGAAATGAGTTTAAGTCAGAAGTTATAAAGTACGAACATTATTCTTTTCCAATATTAAATGTTTACGCGACCATAAAATGCTTAACGTTTCTCAAACTTTCCTACTTTCGTGATATTCGCAACAATTGTATTCAAGCAACATTACCCGATAAAATAACACTTCGCACAAGACATTAATCTGCCAAAATCAGGCCGCTGTACCAAACAGAGCGAATCAAACAAAATAGTGTGCGTGCATCAAAATACGCCAAGGCTTATCGCACACAAAATAGATCGCGTCATATCGCACAACGTCACACAGTCCTTAGAGCTACAGCTTAAGCCAAGACACTCGTATACGTATCTCTGACCCATATCACGGCGTAGTGCTATGAATCCAATGAACGGTCAACCTTAAAGGTACAGCTCGATACAAGTATTAATCTACTACTAATGTGTTACCCGCATTTGCTCTGAAACACGTATTGATGACTGCACTCTGTCTATGTCGACTGGCTATTACATCAATAGTACTTTGAACACATTTCTAATGTAACCTTTTTAAACGAAAGGGGTATTCGAAATTCAATTTGGGGTGATTCTAGTGATTAAAATGGAGAGATAAACTGTTTTGCTACACGTAATACGATTTATATTGGGAGATTTTCGTTAGTCTTTTTATACGAAATCCTCGTCTTAAAGTTAAGTATTAAATGTGTAACATTTAAGAGTGAACTTAAAAAATGAACGTTTCTTAGGTAATAGTGCTTTGTTCTTAACTATGTCGAATTAGGATATGATTGAGAATTAGTTCCTAATATAATTATAGTCTTTTATCAATAGATTCTTACCCATAATCCATTGTATATAAATGACTAGCGACCCGCCCGCCCATCGCTCGGGTACAAAGCTGATACTAAATGTAATACAGATTTTTTATTTACATTAGAAACTTCTTAAATTATTAATATTTCTTTACTATATGTGCATGTATTATATGCAAAAACCTTCTTTTCGAATCACTCGATTTATTAAAAAAACCGCATCAAAATCAATCGCGCTATTTTTAAGATTTAAGCATACGTAGGGATATAGAAACAGAGGAAGCGAACTCGTTTTATACTATGCAGTGATGTTGAACTGACAAAATTTGTAAAATAACAAATTCAAATGTTTGAAAGCGATGTATATGAATATAACATATTTCGAATTTGGTTTGAATTCCAATATATGAAACCTTTATCAGATTTATCTTTGCTATACATATCTATTTTAGTTAACATTAACATACCCTATATATACTCAGAAGAGCATCGTAACAACATTCCCGAAAGCTAGATATACATAGTTTGCAATTCAAAACAAAACGAAGTATCCAAAATTCAAATTAAGGTCCCGATGCACTTGGCCAGCGTTACTATACCAACAGTGCCCATTAAAGTGGAGCATGTGTGCGGAACTAATTCACGTACGGCAGCCCTAAATAAACTTTTGTTTTGCATAACCTTTATTCTAATAGGAATAAAGATTGTTATTATACACGTCGCCCTGTGTACTGGCTCGTCGTTCACGGTCTTCGAACATATTGTATTGTAGCATGAACTCCCGTGATTCAGATTCATACTTTAATAAAGAAATGTGAAATAATTAATTTAGTAGCGACGATGTTTATGAAGCTTCGAAATGAATTTTTTATTGTTTATTTTCAAACAAACAACCAAAGTCATTTATAATGACATGTTGAGTTACAAAGTTCACTCAGGTTTTCTTAAAATGCCGTCACTTGAAAGACATTACAAACATATAATATTTTTAATTACACAAACAGAGATGGCCCAGTGGTTAGAACGCGTGCATCTTAACCGATGATTGCGGGTTCAAACCCAGGCAAGCACCGCTGTTTCATGTGCTTAATTTGCCTTTATAATTCATCTCGTGCTCAGCGGTGAAGGAAAACATCGTGAGGAAACCTGCGTGTGACAAATTTCATAGAGATTCTGCCACATGTGTATTCCACCAACCCGCATTGGAACAGCGTGGTGGAATATGTTCCTAACCTTCTCCTCAAAGGGAGAGGAGGCCTTTAGCCCAGCAGTGGGAAGTGTACAGGCTGTTACTTTACTTTATACTTTAAACATTACTATTCAAATTTTAAAAGTCAGTCGTATATTTTATTAGGCTTATTATGATACTGAGATCATAATAAGCCTTTCTTGTTATAATTATTAATGTTATAATGAGCGCGTACTTCTGAAACTTTAGTCGTTAAAAATTATCTTAAAACCCTTTTAGAAGGTGCAGCTATAATCCTTACTCAGGAAGTAGCAGGTGGGCCTGGGAAAAGTTTATATGACAATTACTTGTACTTCATATTTACATTTTGTAGATATTATCGGTTTTTGTAATAAGATTTTTACCAATGTATTTGATATACATATGTCGGTAATTACTGCGATTATTAAATTGCATTGGCTGCCTTGGAAAATAGCAGAACTCATTATTACTGGATGATAAAAAGTTCCTGATAAGGACACATGTAGGCATATCAAATTAAAGTGCGCTTCATGTCTGTAAATTTGTTTTTATCACCATCAAGCTAATCTCTATGGACAAACTCAAAAATTATCTCTGACCAATAGTAAAGGTAGAGTTGTGAGCTCTAATGGACTGAATAATTCATTTAAAAAGAAGGGAAACATGCTGGCCTATAAATAATAAAAAAAATGTTTTTTTGTTTAAAAAGTATTTAAATACATTTTATCGAAATGCAAGCGAAATCCCTTTCTTATGTACAATCGTTGACACCATTCATAAAAAAAATCAAAACAAAAATCTCTACGTAAATAGACACTTTGAATTAGAACAATGATTACCATAATGCTCATAAATATTAAATACATTAGTCCTATTATATCACACAGCATAGGTCGCGAGATTACAACTATTTAATTTGATGTTCCCTCATTAGTCTGAGGATTTGTATTAGTGTTACGCTAATCTGTTAAACTATACGGTCGATTAAGCCCACCGCATTTGTGGCATTATTTAGCGAAAACAATTTTAGGTGTCACCGCATATTAATATTGTATTTGGTATTTATTTTAATGATTTATTGTTGTAATTATTTTCGAATATACAGGCACAATGTTACGTTGATTAAATTGACACCTAAATATAATTATATAAAGCCCACCTGCCTTTTTAACACGGACCACATTTATCTAATTTGTAAAATAGATCTTAGTATTATATCTAACTAGCGATCGGCTCCGGCTTCGTACGGATGCAATGCTGATACTGAAATAACTATATACTTTATTAACGACACATTAGAAACTTCTAAGATTATCAGTATTTCTTTTATATATTGTCCATGTATTGTATACAAAAACCTTCCTCTCAAATCACTCTCTGCATTAAAATAAACTGCATCAAAATCCATTGCGTAGTTTTAAAGATTTAAGCATACAAATGGATATATGGTCGGAGAAAGCGACTTTGTTTTATACTATGCAGTGATGCATGTACAATATTTTATCAAAACACATAATATCATATAAAATCAAAGTTACATAAAATATTATTTGAAATTTATATGAGCTGATAAAGTTCCTATTAATATTATTTTTATTTCTTATCTTTACGAACAAGATTTATTTTATTTTATTATAGTAATATAATCACACTCAATCAGATCATATCTGTTGAGTTCGAATTAAAAAAGGATGTTAAAAATCGATTTGTTGATTTGTAGATTTTCATATAATCATAAAACACTCGTATTTTTTATATAGACTTCGGTTCTCTACATCTTTATAAATAGTATAGATGGTAACTGGAATTACTGGTCATGTACATTTTACAATATAAGAACGGATTTGGTTTTTTAATTCAATAAATTGTATAAGCTTTTCATGAATAATTATTGGAAAGCTTAATCATACCTAGCATTATTATAAATAGGGCAAAACCAAATTGTTTGGACATATCGTCTGTTCAAGCCCGCATCACGGTGTAACCACTGAACGGGTTTTAATGAAATTTGGTTTACTAATGGTTTATACCTTAACTTAGTATATAGGTTACAAAGGTATATCCAATGAAATAAATAATAATTTAATATAAAAGTCCAGCTCAATAAGAAAATAACATTAATTTTACTATTTTAATAACCTTAACAGATTATCACAATACGCAAAGGAATGTCTGTTTGTCGAACGAAACGATGTTAGCCTTAGATTTATTTTTTAAAGCAAATTTATTATAATTAGCAATAGAAAAGCAAATTTAATATTTTTTCTTTTATTGACAAAAGCATTTTAATATAGTCGGTTTTTCTCAGACAGGTTATATAATATCTCGACCATGAAATAAACAGTAAGTGTAAAACTTATTATTTTTATTAATATATATATATATATATATATATATATATATATATATATATATATATATATAATTTTCGATACGATCATTACTTTGATCATACCTTCTAATAACGTTTCGAGCAATCGTCCTGTTTATTGATACAGGACCCAAACAGACCGTAATCTCATGAAAATATTTATAAACTCAGGTCTATCTACTTACGTATGTATACGAGTTAAGAGGTAGCGACAAATAGCTCCCCATCAATAGGGGGTAAGTAGTTCTCTTTACAAATGTCCCTGGAACGAACAACACGTATTACGACAAGACAATTTACTGCAGACCTTTATTTCTATCGCATTTAACAATCTACAAATGACTCATTCGTATTATTATTACATAAGCTATATTTAGTTCATTTAAGTAGCTCCTATGGGAGGCCATTTTTAATTAAAACGCTTAATTTCATCCGATCGTAACTTCTTGAGAAATATTAAGGTTCGTTTATAAATACGGCGCTTTTTGTGAATTTTATCGCTCTATAAGATCATTTTTTAAGTAGAGCTATAACGCGGGACGATGAAAATATAAATAAAAGTATCCTATTATTTTAAAATATTATATTAGTATTCTAAATCGGATTTCAAGATAACTATTACATAAGTCTTGATGACTTCATTGTTTTTTTTTATTTTTTTATTTTATATTAGTATATCTGCAGCTAGTTAGGTAATATAAAAGTAATAATAATATTATATTACTAGCATATTATCTGTAATTTGGACATAGATAATTTTATAGTAACAAGTTGCATTTATTTTAAAGAAACTAAATAACTATATACAACTGCTTCATATGTATCAAGCAAAATCGTATTAATCGTATTGGATAATAATGAAAAAATTAAATGTTCACTTAAATAGGTACATTACGAGCACTCTGACTTGAAATATTAAGTGGAATCAAAGTCTAGTAGATATTTCCTAAAACGGTGACTTTTCTATCTCACAATCTCTAAGTTAATTAGAGTAAAGCAAGCGGAAAAAGCATTCAAAGAAATTGGCCGGCTAATTCGAGGAATGGCCTCAGTTACGGAGAAAATTTAATTAATAACTGTCGCCGGTACAAAAGGTCTCGAGTAGTCAAAATTAATATCAAAGTATTAAGATTGTTAACTTTCATCTTTTGATGTTACTTTTGTTTCCAAATATTATATGAATGAGTTCTATTGATTGTATAAAAAACTGTTATTGAAGTTTTTTGTGCAAATAAAAATATCGACGATGTTTGTTAAAGGTTAAAAATTAATAATAATTTTGTATGTTAATATTGTATTATTGGAGTAGTTTTGAAGTTTTGTAAATCTATTGTGTTTATATAGAAATAAGGTCTAGTAATAAATATTTAAAAACCTTGACAGTTGCTTGGGAAAGTTTACGACGCTTCTGAATTAATAATTACGTTCGTAGGAACCAACAGACAATTTCACATAAAGCGTCCGTCAGCTTCGAAACATCGTAGTTTTTACACCAGCTTTGAATTTCACTTCGAACTTTGGTATTTTTATTAAAATTTTACAAAACTTTCTAAATGTTTCGAGTATTAAGGTTTTGTAGTTAATTTATTTGAGCCCTTCAACGATGTTGTGAAACGATTCAAATAAATAATAAATATATCGAAGCGAGGTTTTAAATATTCGAAAACTTATTCGTTTATTTTCGTATAAAATTCTACTATACTTTCAATACTGAGATTTACATAATAAGAGTTTTATAATTCTTTTGTGAAACGAGTGTTTTTAAACGATCTTAAACACTTTTATCTATTGTGAAGGCTTAAATATATATTTTTTTAGATATTAAGCGTTTAAAATATTTAGTTTAATTATTCTTAACAAATCTGTATTTGACTATTTACATGTCATACCTACATACTCTTGATAAATATTCTTTTCACAACAAAGAGAGAGAGAAAGATATTGACGTCAAAGTAATATACATTCCGAGTGTCATTAAATGATTATTTGTTCCTAAGCATTTCATCTTAAAAGCTTCATTTTAAAGAGACAATAATTTAATGAATATTAAAACTTTATTACACTTCAGTGAGGACGTTGCAAATTCGTTTATTAATACAATTAACTTTAAACGTATCGGACTTAGTACTTAGCGGGTGTTTAAAAATTTAGCGCCCGAGCCTCGCTTCGCCCTACGAGACTTCACTCTTAATTATTACTTTGGGAAAATTAAGACTGTCGCTTAACGCAGAGTGCCCGACTAAAGGTTCCGCCATCCATTTATCTAAATGTATTTTATCTCGCCAGGGGCCCCATCGAACTATGGAGTTGGTGTATCCTGTATACGTTTGTCCTCTTCGGAGGGTTCGAAATACGATACCGTGATAAGATCGCTTCACATCTTAAAGGTGTCTTTAAATTGGAATAGTGAGTTATTCCGCTAACATCCGTCGCTTTATTACATGTTGTAGCATCACCGCTATACGCGTATGTAAATATATTTAAATAAAAGGTGGTATTTGCTAAAATGTTGGAAATAATTATATTTCTGAAATTTATCATAACCAAATTGTTAATCATGTGTCCACGGTACTCCAAAAGTTAATAGATCTCATAAATTGACTAGGACCCACTCATCAGTTATTCTACCGCCAAACAACAGTACTCAGTATTGATGTGTTCCGGTTTGGAGGTTGAGTGAGCCAGTGTAACTACAGGCGCAATGGACATAACATCTTAGTTCCCAAGGTTGGTGGCACATTGACGATGTAAGGAATAGTTCATATTTCTTCCAGCGTCATTGTCTATGGGTGACGGTGACCACTTACCATCAGGTGGCCCATATGCTCGTCCGTCAACCGATACCATAAGAAAACAAAATCCTGTTGACACATGCAGATTTCTCTACGAAATTTGCTATATCACTTCGACACACAGGTCAATATAATTTAAAAAAAAAAAAAATTACACATATATTATTTACCTATGTAAACTTTTTACTTCTTCTCTTGACTTATTATTTAATGAATTTTTATATTAACTTACATTGATTTTTGTAATATAACAATTTCAAAGGACGTGTCACATATTCTCTAGTTAAATAATTACTATGGTAGCAATGTCATTAATCTGAGAAGGTAGAATTTATTTAATTATAAAGGCGCTCCAAGGGTCCCCTGTTCTCTATGCGCCTCAAAGTAATGACGCGTACTAGGCTACGTTAAGTACATTACCTATTGTAAGTGTTCTTTGAGGTGCCTACTCTGTCGCAGATCTGACGCTTTCACTCTAATTATGAACCTTTCCTTTTACATTTGTGTCTTATATATTAGAGGAACACGGCCTTAATACTGTGTATTTCTTGGTCTTACTTACAATATTATAATAAAATACCGGTGATATATGAAAATGGAAACATGTACGTGCGAGTTGGTTTCAACATTTAAATTTTACGTAAGATAATTTCAAACGAAATAAACAATTCTACGGTATTATAGAACGCACTTCACAACTCTAATGATAATCTTAATATTTATATTAATTATTAAAATAAACCAGTAAATGTGACATTGTATGTTAATAAACATTTTTATCAATTTAATAAAATTATTTGGTTTAAATACTAACAGTTCAGTGGGAAATCTATAATCAATATCAAAATATTCTTTATTCAAGTAGGCCTTTACATCGTCATCTAACAAACTATATTAAGTGAAGCTACCACCGGTTCGGAATGCAGAATCTACCGAGAAGAACCGGCAAGAAACTCAGTAGTTACTCTTTTTCGACATTTAAAAATAGATCTATATAATCTATATAATCTTGTATTGAATAATGTGCCTTCTTACCGAAGTATTTTCCTGTAGAATTTTATTATAGAAAAGGAAAAAGAAAATTGTATTTAAAATAACATAACATCGTATGGAAATACTTATCAACATGAAGATCTTTACGGAATTTTTATAAATCACACACATTTTATTACATATTACTTACCGTCCTCGTTCATCTACCGACTAGCTTATACAGCTGCAGATCTTGAAATTCTGGGTTAAAATCCAAAAACAGCAGCGTTACTGCTGACACTGTTTACAACCCCGTCTTATATAAAGCTCGACCGTTGGTCATTTTCTTGAACGCTCTCTCGTTGTGCCAGATTAGTCATTAAAAAATGAGGAGTTGTGTGCCCACACTTGTGCACGCCAACATTATATGGGTATTAATACCGGCCAGCAGGACATTATACAACAAAAATATATATTATTATTATGAATAATAAATATAAACACAATTATTGATATTTATAGACTTCTAACTTTCTCGGCATATAACATTTAATTTAATATTCACCTTATTTATTATCTTGGCTGAAATTTTTGACACCCATTGCTACCACAAGTTAATTTGTATTTTATGTATTACATCAATATCACAAATATTAAAAACTAACATGTGACATGTAAAGCAATTTCTAAAATATAGTATGAGTTACAATTATAAATATACATATCGTGTGCTTAAAACGTACTGTCTTTCATTTGAATTAACTAAACAAATTGCCTGAAACTTCAAATAAAATAAAAAAGGTATGACTTTTTAAGAAATCGAATGTAATTCATGTATATACTAGCAACCTGTACCGGCTGAGATGAGAACTGATACTAAATATGCTACAGTTTTTTTTATTTTCGACATGTTAGAAACTTCTAAAATTATCTATGTTTCTTAACTAGATTGTCCATGAATATATACAAAAACCTTCCTCACGAATATATCTCTTATATTTTCTTCTATGATATACATAGTTTGGCGGACAAGCATATGGGTCACTTAATGGTAAGTGGTCACCATCACCCCTAGACAATGACGCTGTAAGAAATAATACAATTTCTTACATCATCAATGTGCCACTAACCTTGGGAACTAAGATGTCATGTCCCTTGTGCCTGTAGTTACACTGGCTCACTCATATTAAATATTAAAAACACGCATCAAAATACGTTGCGTAATTTATAGACCTAAGCATACATAGACAGCGGTAAGCGAGTTTGTTTTATACTATGTATTTATAAATTACTATTGCCCATAATATACGCACACTGAAAAAAGTTAAACAGATAAATTTCTGTACACGTTTTAGATTTGATAATTTATATTTGGATAAAATATCAAAGATCTGGTAACAATGACCAAATTAATGGTTAACCAATTTAGCGAAGATTTCATTTGCAGTGTAGATTTGCGGTGGGGTTTCATTTTCATTACGTTATAAATAGCAAATTTTAATCCATTAGTTAAGAGGATAATTGGTAACGCGTGGTCTGTAGAAGTTTAATTATTTTAACATAGAATAATTATCTAGTACTTATATTATTAACGATTTAAATGATCTTTTCATAAAGATTAAATAATTTAGTTGATTTATGTTTTCTTTATTCTAAATATATTACTTCAAACACAGATATGCTAATTTACTAAGAACTTATTGTTCAAAGATAGTTTTCTAAAGTTTAATTGAACAAATCAACAATGCTCCTTACTAAACAATATGAATATTTACCCAAGTAATATGAATATTATAACACCATCTACATTATATTTATATATAAATATTTATGAGGTAATTGGATAAAGAAACAAATTAAAATTAATGATAAAGAAGAAAGCACAAAGTGCGATTTTACGGCAGTTTCTATCTCATACAAATCTGTGGATCCAACTTTCGCCAGCGGTTTTTTCGACTCTATATGAATTGGTAATCTTCAAGAAAAGAGATGACACCTTTCCTGGTCCAGAAACGAGTATCCACTAGTCCGCCTTTGTTGCAGATATCCATAGGCGGTGGTAGTCACTTTCCATCAAATGATTCTCCTTCTCGTCTGAAACCAATATACCTAATAAAGATAATATTATTTAACTAATCACTCGATGACCATTTATATGATGTGATAATTGATTATATTTATATTAAATAGCCGTTATCTATTCGTGTGGAATTTACAAACATTTAATAAAAAACGAAACCAACTTCGCAAAACACGATCGATAATATGAGATCGAACAAAAAAAAATTATCGTTCAAATGTCTGCTTTATAGGTAACTAGATACCCGTCCGATTCTTTGCACGGATATAATGAGGATCTACATGACACGATTATAATGAAGGAGGTACATACAAAAAAGTCTTGTTATTTTAGGACCTTCGCGGGCATTAATAGAAGAACTTACTTTGGTGAGTTCTGCTACAAATTATTTTTCAATTAAAATATAGGTAGACGGACGGAAAATTGGGCTAGATGGCAAAGGGTCACCACCATCCAAAGTCATTGACGCTGTAATAAATATTAACTACTAACCCTGTAAGCTCGCCAACAACTTCGGGAAATAAAATGTTATGTCCATTGTTAGGTAATGTCATTAGAATCGAACGATAGACTTAGCAATGAACAGAAAACGAGAATCTTTTTTTTTTAAAGATACAACAAATGTGTTGAAGATTCAAATAATAACAACAGATACGCTAACTAAAGTTATGCCGGTCCCTTTTTGCTTAACATCTCCAAAGCGAATAGATTAGTGTTGCATATTTAATTAAATTCATTTTATTGCAAGCCCCCTGCAATTAATTGGGGTTGGGAGCAAAATAATTCAAGATACCTTTCACGTAATTAATGTAAGCAATTGCTACGAGTTTCTCAATATTGATGTTTGTTTCAAATGATCTAAATAAATTTACATTCTTAATTTAAAAATATGAATCTTAAACTATGCAGTTAGAATTAATAAATGCAATCCTCTTCGATTAAACATAAGTTCAAGGGATTATTCCACGACGATAGTCTAACGCGTGTTACTGGATACAAGGTTGATGGGACAGATTTAAGGGATGGTTAAGTTCCATTTGCGCGTCTACCTATTTGAAATTAAAAAAAAAGTCATATTCGAAAATTTCCGATGTTTTCATTCTTCTCACAAAAGGATTGATTGCAAACAATATATATTTCATTTGTACAAAAGAATCAATTTTCAAAAAATAATTCGAATATATTTAAGGTAACATGGTTACATGCAAAGTATTTAATATCATACTCTTGTTAAATCATATCATTCTGTGTTTCTCTCTCGAAAATTCTATTTTAATATAACGAGATTACGTTTGTGACATGATATAAAAAAAATATCAAACGAACTTAGCACTGTCTCTAAGCATAATGCGGCTTTATTTAAATGTCTCGTATTTTTACTGAGCTCGTATGTTTCTGCCACAGCAGGATAATATTCTTAAACACATTTTCACTCCACGAAAGCAGGTAAATAATATTATCTTGTATTAAATAATCTTCTTTGGACAATGTTATAATGTCATTGAGTTTTTTATTTATAATAAGAGTTCAAAGACATCAAAAATTATTATTTAAATAACTAAGATCTTACTTTCATAGTTCTCTCTTGAAGAGCTCTTTATGTTTTTCATTTATCGTTCACGTGAAATGAAGTGAAATAAATATTATATTACATTTCGTTTCGGATTTAATGAAATGATATATTAAAAACTGATTCACTATTTTGGGTAATATAAACATATTTTATTTAGTATTTGCATGCGATTTTTTTTTAATTCAGGCGTTAAGATTTTCGATGGGACGATGGCATCTCACCATTCGATACTTGACTGTCACAAAACACCTAACTCTAACTATTATACAGTAAAACCTTTTTTGGGGATATCGTGGGTATTAACAAATTGCTATTTTAATCTTAGGACTAGTAAGATATTATAATGTGTACGTCTGAGTTATAAATATGTATGTGTACTTACGAACAAGCATACATGAAAGTAATCTAATTATATATTCTAGCCATCTCTATTTTTAATTAATCATGTTGTAAGCAAGAGCACTCACACTAAAGCACATAGATAATTTTTCGTGAAGGCACCTCCCGTGAATGAATGAATGATTTTAAAGTTTATTACACTCAGTGTAATAAACTTCAAAATTTGCTTTAATCCGTTACACAGAAAAGTAGCATAACAATTCTGTAAAAAGAAAATAAATTGAATGCGTTGTTATATACTCTTTACATCTAGTAAAGATTTTAAAGTATTTTGATTCAGCTTATACTATAAAGGACCGTTTCTCAAGAAAGGATTTAGCGCATTATACCCGTCTGAAACAGGTCTACAGTATATCATAGTTACATTTAAAACCCACTGAGGCATACAAATAAAAGGTCTTACTAATAATATTTTTATCTGATTTCAGTAAAATAATTTTAATAAATAAACGATAATTTTATCACTTATACTTGACTGCTAAGCGGGATTTCACTGTCGGACTATAAAAACGAACGCAGGTGTTAATGTTCTAACATTAATTTCTGCTCTTTTAAGACGAGGCTTCTCGAATGCCCGGTTTTTTATTGCTTAAAGACGTAACACGTTACTCGATTACGCTTCAAACCATAAAGAACAGTCTCACAAGCTGACCACTCGTAAAGTATCCGAAATTGCTTTTAGAGCGAACATTTACACATGTTAAATTAATGTTTTATTTGATATATTAAATGATTATTGTTATTTTGTTTTGTAATAACAGCAAAAGTAAAATTTCAAGATTCGAATTTGGAATATATGACCACATTTTTTTTATTTTATTGATTAGCATTAATAAAGTCTACGTGCCTAGCAAAAATATTTAGGTACTTTAAATATAAAGAAATGCGTTTACTTTCAAATATATTTTTAAGTAGTATTTGTTGTTATGTTGTTGTTGTTGTATATACAACTTTTACTTGAAGATTTCTAGCAATAAGGTGTTAAAAACGAAATTTCAATGTTGCTACCTCATACAGTCTTGAAAGGAAATTGAACTGTCAAGTTTTTCTGCTATGAACTGGTACTGATATATGACCAGTATCCCTTGACACTTCGTGAAACCTGAAACGTTACCGCTTTCCTTGAGTACAACTTACAACAAAATAACATTCGTTTCACTTACGCATAGCAGCTATAATCGCATAATTGAAATCCTAGTCACTTCGTAAAATTGTTCTCTTCTTCGTTATTTACAGATTAGGCTGGAAATAAGTAGTTGGAATTAAGCCTCGTAGACAATTTTATTATACTAAAATAGAACGAATTACTTCTTTAATACAGCAACTGCGTATTGGACAACTAAAATTACTACTTAAAATGGAAATGTGAGAAATCAATATTCTCATGAGACATCCTCTGAAATCCACTTATGAAATATCCATAAATAGTCCTCCGGCGACTTTATTTATTTCTCTAGGAGACAGAGAAAGATCAAATAGCCTTTGTCCTCCCCTTTTTACTTATTCAAACAAAATTACATATGCCAGCTTCTGAATCGCCATCGCCCGAAATTTTACGCGCTAGAGATAGTGTCATGAATATAAATCTATCGTAAAGACACCAAGGAGAGGCCAGCTGAGTTTACGGCATGGCTCACTTTGCATTCTTTGTACAACGGCCCTTTATGGTCGCTTTATGGACTCAGGTCCTTTGCATAAAGCCTCAACGCTGGTCCTAATGTATTAAGATCGGTGTTCACGAGAACTGGATTATTTTTCACACCATCATGGCATCCATTGTTAAACACCACACAAGATTACGATGAACCAATACTAACATTGTACGATGAATACGTAAATTATGGTCCAAAATTTACGGTAGTGAATATACTTGGAAATAATCACAACGGTGGATTTAATCAAAGCGTTTACATATAAAAAGTGTTATTTTAAACGCCGAAAATTCTTAGCGCCTGCAACGATCCCTGTTAACTATTAATCCCATTTTCTTTTGCTGGAGATAACGAAACTCATTTAAGATATCTCGCGAACGCCTTTCAGCCGTTTTGGGGGTGCAGTCGTGGAGCGGGCAGCGCCGGTGATGGAGTCGCGTCGTCTCGTATTAAAAGTATAATGACTTTAAATTAATTAAAAATGCAAGATTTATATTCATTACAAAACAAAATATAATAAACTCTATTATAAGCTTCGTCATTGTGAGTCTAAAATATCTACAATTTAATATTATAATCACATTGTCAATGTCAATTTGTGATTTAATTTAAGACGGATAAAAATAAGAATTAGCTTACTACGCATAAGATACATTAATAGTACACAAGTGTGTGGGCACTAACACATCTTTATTGATTAAACATATATATATTTGCCTATTGTCATATTCCGAGGAATAGATTGTTATTAGAAGTAGGACTAATTGTCAGTGTAGTTTTTTTATGTGCCATATAAGTCCCGTGTTTCTCTTTACTAACGAAATTAGAATTAGTTAAAAGTTATATACTGTCTCTGTACGAATAACTCTTTTAATTTTAAAAATTAAAGAATTTGCGACACATCAAACTAGTTATAAATCCGATCTCCACAGATTTCTTTATTCTTTAATACCTTCGTATTTCGTCTCGGAGACCAAAGGTTTCTCTTTATGTCTAATAAAATTTTCTTCAAAGTATTCTTAATTGAAAATTCAAATTTATGCATAAGCTCTGATTGTAGCATTGTGAGGTGCTGGCTACAGGCGTTTACGAGAGCTACGAGATGCCTTTGTAAATTATACGAGATTAGTTTGACGATGGAAATAAGTTAATTTTACATCACGCCTTAGCAAAAATGTTAACAAGTAAGAATTTTGCACGACACTCTAATTAATAAGTGTCGTAATTAAATTTCCTATCTCGCTTACAATAAATATATTCCTTTATGAGTTCTAAGATAAGGAATCAACAAAAAGCAATAATATTCAAATGAATGTCTTGAGTTAAATATAACAGCGAACAACATTGATAAATATAGCTTTAAACTAATTAGTTTACCCCCTGCCATGAGTGGTATATGAAGTATTTTTTAGTAAAAATATATAAACAATAATTAGGCATTTCTACTATACGTTCGAAAAAAAAAACTTTATTTTAAAATAGTAACCGAGTGTTAAATATATGTATATGTGATATATGTGTTTGTGCATACGATTGCATTTCCTTTTATTATTCTCCTGAGGGCCCTTTTCCGGGGATAAAGGTACCATATATTGACCCCAAGAGTTGTTCGAGCTATCATCATAGCAAGTTACTTAAAAATCCTTGTAGTGTTGTCTTTATTGCATTTACAATGAAAAGAAACTCCTTAATAATTATATTACAATAATTTTCATGCCACAGCACTATTTTCGTAATTAATTAAATTAATGATGAAAAAGTGAGTTTCTGCCGGTTCTTCTCAATAGAATCTGATTTCTAAACCGGTGATAGTTTTATATTTAATTCTACTCTGTACTATGAATAAAGTGCTTTTAAGAGCCTACTTAAATAAAAAATACAGTAAAAAGTAGTTATTATTACAATCTTAAATTTATATTCATAAACGAACGCTGTTTTTTATTGCGTTCCTCTTTCCTTATACTAATGATTTTTAACAACGTAATAAAGCTGAATATTTCACGTACTTAAAGTTTTGATCCTCAACTAACGGCTTAAGCCCATAGGATTATGTAAAGTTTTAACTAAAGTATCGATTTTGCATGAGACTTGAAGAATCTTTGAGTTTCGGTAACTTGTTTAACATATTTTCATATCAAGAACATTATTGCGTTATTATTTAAAAAAAAAGTCTTATACAAATATAAAGGTAAAATTAATTTATTTTGTATGGAAATGATGATCTAAGTAAAAAATTATATGTAGTAGAATATTCCTTAGTATTTCATCATCATCATCATCATCATCGGCCTGATCTTGTCCACTGCTGGACATAGGGCTCTCCAAGTGCACGCAACTGTGGTCTTTATCCGGCTACTCGCATCCAGCTCCTGCCTGCCGTCTTGCGTATATCACCACTCCACCGTGCCTGAAGACGTCCTACACTACGTTTACCGAGACGCGGTCTCCACTCTAGAACACATTTTCCCCAACGTTTGTCGGTTCTACGACAAATATGGCCAGCCCACTGCCACTTCAGTTTACTAATCCTTAGTATTTGTACCGTTTTAATTGTACCCATGTGAAGCCAGGGCGGTTCACAAGTCTGTATAAGAAGTATCATTAGACCGTATGTTGCAACGTTCTAAACCAAATAAAAGAGAAAAAGGTAGTTCTAGAGATATTTGTATGATTTTAGTTAATTTTTGTCATAAATTATTATAAAAATATTTCATAACATGTTAAATTTTTTCATAGCATAGATTTCCTTCCTTTAAGAAACCTTTAATTCGCTTGTTTTTTTTGTTTCTGTGGGTAGGAACATAGCACAGTCCAATTTACGTTGTTAAATATTACGGAATAAAATAATTATGTTAAAGGGTTAAAAATTTGACAAAATAAATCTACTTCTTACGAATATCAAATCAAATAAATTAGGTAGAGTTCAGTACTGTTTGTCCGCTATCCGTTTTATGATAGGCCCCAGTAACAAACATATAACAAACGATTAATAAATAAAAAATAAAAAAAGCAATAGTTTTTTATTAACTAACAGGAAGTTTTAACTCAAAGCACTTACGATCGCCAGTGTACTAAAACAAAAGAATTATGACTGTAACGTACGTGGTGTGTTTTATCTTTAGCGCGAATTTTTTTTTGGAAACTATGAGAGTAAAATTTCAGGTTGAAATTTGAGGGCAACATTTCTATATGTAACATGAAAAAAAATCTTTCGTACGCAAAAAGGATGGCACGTAGATCATTGTCTAGTGAGAAAAAAGGACAAAACTATCCTATAAATTTCATTCGCGTCAGGTGTAAGAACAGTAAGCATTCTATGTTCAAGTCACTATTGGTTTAAATTGTTAGATATATTGTATATTCGACAGAAGTATAAACGATTGTGTAAACGACTACAAACAACATCAAACACAGTCAACAATAAAACCCTCTTTGGCACTTATGTTTATGTTAAGAAGCTACGAAATTTACGAAAATAAAATTCATTCATTCATTGAAAACATTACGATAGAATCTACGAGGTGAGAGCGATCGGGTATAATAAACAAATCGTTGTCAAATGATAATTCCGTGAAATATCTGTTTCAATTGGGGCTTCACAATCGGAAAACGCGCCCTCTTCCGCACATAAATAATCGCCCGACGTTTACTTCGGTACGGAAGTTTGATAAGGCTAGATGAAATTCTCTTTCTGTATGTATATATTTATAAGTATACTATCATAATCGCAATGTTTTACAAAAAAAATATTATTTAGAACTCAAAAATATTTTAATTTCCGTAAAATTTAATAAAACGGAACATTAAATTGAATCAATTATTTTTAAGTTGTGTAATAATTTTTAAGTTTAATTTCGTTTAGCGAGATAAAATCTCATTTGAGTAATTTGTGAAATTATATAAACATACATTTCTTTTATAAAAGCAATGAAACATAATAATCTATTTATTATTTTCTATCGTTAATTTTAGATGTCCACAGCGGTTTATGAAAGCTAAAATAATTTCATAAAAGCGTTATATCTTTGCCGGGTCACGTAAGAGGGCGCTTCGGGGGAAAATTACATTTTGTTTGGCCACGTTCACGGAGACATGGGACAACTCAGTTAACGAGTGTTCAGGATTCTCCGTAATTCTTTCATATCTCTCCGCGAGAGATAAGAGAGTTGAGAAATCTTTTAAATCGGTAACTCGGTTATTGTTTTGCGGTCTAGTCGATATTGAATAAAACATTTTTCGGTTATTTTGTTTAACAGAACTTTGGGAAGGATTGTAATATAACAATGATTACATAACAGGCGTTATTGCTTTGTTTCAAATATTAATAATTATTCTTTCACAGTTATGAATACAGTTACTTAAGACTCGACTTTATTGTTATACTTAAATTTTACAACGAAATAATTCCAACAATTTCTAACATCGTAGATCCGTAATTTCTGCCTCCAATTTCCCTCACCTTAATCCTCATAAATAACTTAATCAAATTGGTATCCTTATCTTCTATATAATAAAATGTAACAGAACTGTCTTTGAACATTTCTATATGAATCCTTGTTAATATTTTGAAATATTAATATCATGAAATTCATTTATTGAGTAAATAATGTCTATTTCTTTGTCAACGCATTACACTAAAGCTACTAAATAGATTTTTGTATAAGTTACCAGGATGATATGTTAAAAAAGTGTACTATACACTATTTTTATATTATGTGGTCAAGATTATAATCTTAATAATATTATTTGGGTTATACATATGTATATAAAGTGTGAAGTCCATAAATAATAAAAATGTTCTAACAGTGCGTTAGACTCGAACCTAAAAAGACCACGTGATTGAAAAAGAATGCGTGTTGTTACCGCAAAATTATACTGATAAAGTAAAGTCAAGTGTAACACTTTATATTTAATAAAAATTCTTCATTTCTTGGAATGTGAACTATTTTAACTACAGATCGTTTTGTGTGTGCCTATTATAGTATAGTTACTTTAAATATATATACATATTCTTTACAGGTTACATAATGTTAATTAGTTTTTATTTATTAAAATGAAATGTTATGTTTGAGAAATTTTGCTTAAAATTATTATTTCAGTTTCATTGTAAGTTATTTTTAAGAGGGGAGAAGTAATATCAGATAATACCTTGTTTTAATTTCAAACCGTAAATAATAATTTGGTCAATTTTCTCCATACCATTTCGGTTGCGTGCTCAAAGTTTTTATTAGAATTTTATTGTTATTTAGGCGTGTTTGTTCCTTGTTTCAGATTAGATCGGCGTTTTAAAAGCAGCCGGGCGCTAATGTGAGTTTCTGAATTTTCTCTTGTTTACATAAAGAAAATGTAATTGAAATTTCCCTTTGCTGCCGTTGCAGAATTTATATGAAAAGTTTGATGTTTGCATGCACGATGTTTCACGATAAAGTTTCGGGTCCAGTCCATCAACTAGCGTAATGACAAAATCCCTGTGTAAGTGCGATGGCCAGATACGCTTTCGTAATGCGAAACAAAACTACTGGCTAGCGAAAGTTTCCAGAGGGAAATTCAACGAGAGTCAACGGGAAGGTATCCCAAAACTATGAGCGTTAAGAAACTTTTATGAGCGGCCTAGCCGTTTAACCGCGAGTCAAGAGCTAATCCCACTAGCCGGCTACAACTACGGCGCACCTGAGACCGGCTTTTTATTTCTCATTCACATTTCCACCTAATTTTAGCCCGCCGCAAAGGCTGTTGAGGTGGGTTGAACTTTGTCGGGCGTCATAAATTTATTTAACGGCCTGAAGGCAATAAGAGGTGGAGTGTAAAAAGAAAAATACGATACCAACGTGCCTAGCCGTTATTGCAATTAAACAGAGGAAGTAAATCTTTCAATACGAGCGCAGGCGTTCGCCTCCCGTTTCCTGCTTTAATTTATCGCTTTGTTTTAGTCAGTGGCGCATCCAATTGACGGATTGCTATGTATTTGATTAAAAAAAGCTTAGACTCTTTCAATTGTCAATCCATTACAAAGGTGTTTTCACACTGTTAACTATGTCGCAAATAGACGTAACCGTTAATGGTATAAGATTTATGCTAGCAAAATATACCGTAACTATTATATTAAAAAGTTTACATTTCTTAAAAATAATAATTATTTAATTGTTAATTTTATTAAATCTTTCTCAAATATGAAAGGTGAGATAAAAATAAACTATTTTACCCTGAATATTTTTTATAAGTCATTGGCATTCCCTTTAGCATCTGAAAATTTGATACGAATTATATTGCGTTGTTAAACTTCTTAGATATAATAAGAAATTCTAAAATTTTAAGCTGATTTAAAATGCTTATATTGAATAAGTTGATTGTGGTTTTGAATACATTATTTTTCTTTTGAAATATATACTCAAATCCATGTTAAAATATTTAATAACTTGTGCTGTAAAAACAAACCTGAGATAATTTTTAATTCTTAAACTTTCCAAGTCTTTAAGCCTCCATTTTGGTAAGCCTTGTAAGCAAATCGTGAAATTTTGTGGCAACAGGAAAATGAAGGGACGAGTGTAAAATTCAAATTGCTTAATGGTTCGCGAGCAAGCATTTCATTTTCCATTCGAATTGATACGTAATTTAGAGCTGCGTGCGCGCGTAAACGATGCGAACTCGTTTTGTTTACTAAGCTTTCGAGCTGAGCTGTTCCTTATATGTATTTTATAAAACATTTAAACTAAAGTATTTTTAGTGTCAGAACTCCTTAATCTTAAATTACTATAAAACGCGTTGCATTGAAAGTTGACCTTTCAATTTTACTTTTATCGCGTCCGAGATATGTAATTCAGAACTAAATATTTTTAAATAGCTTGAACGCGCTCCTTAATCAGTGTTTATAGATTTATTTAAGGAGAGTTACTAAAAGGAAAAACAAGTATCCTAATAATCTTTTAATACTGTATAAAATTAAAAATACATCACAAATATTTCTACGGAAAAACTAGATTGAGGATAAAATATTTCCATTTCTAAAATTAGGTTTTCTTAACGAAAGTGAAGTATAAATGTTCTAATATACATAAAATATGATTAAGGTATTCCTAAGAATACAAAAAACCAAACTCATACGTATGTACAAACATTTTCCGTAACTTATAGTTGTATTCTGTTTATATTAGTTAATAAATTAATAATTAATCAATAGAATCGAAGTAACCAACTCCAATCGCAATCATTATCTGTTATTAGAGGGGATGGATAAATATAACTATTTCAATTAGCCGATTGTACGCGTCGTAGTACATAACACAGAGTGTTTAAATATTCATAGCCTGCGGTATTGATTCCACTGCGTCTAGGGTCATATAGCTTCAAATCGGAAAATTACATGTCACTTTTCTTTTTGGGTCAAACTAAATACTCTAATTAATAAACTTATATCAATCATGTTAATAATGTATTTAAGTTATGAATTCTAAATTAAAAAAAAAAAAAATTCTACAAAGTAAATTTTAATGCTGTCTGGTCATATCTGGTCTCACGGAATCGCGACGGAATTTAAAAGATAGGACAAGACCCATGAGGTGAAGAAGCCTGACATGGGAGCCCTGTACTGTTTCCGACAGATAGGCGAATAACACTTGGAATAGCGATGCTGCCATACTCACTAGCGACGAGAATGGTGAGTGTTGTAAGACCTTCACCCCCTGAGGACACTCCGTTAAGCTGCAAGAGGCACACAGCTCAGGAGTCTACGGATAGGCTTAGAATCTAATAAGGGAAGATGATGCAAAACACTGGGATATTTACAGATCTACCTTTGTGTATTAATAGCATTTGAGTGGTAGGCGACTTAATTACTCTACACTCTAGAACAGACCAAAAGGTCATACTATTAAAGCATCAAACACTTTGCAATCTTTTAGTGCCTTATCAGTAAAAGGATTGCAAAATATGTTTCACAGTTTTTAAATGTAGTATATATTATAAGTAAAAGTATGTTTATTTTTTGTGACAGCCCTAACTATAGTTGTGCCTACACCCCACTGAAAGATGTTATCGGTCTCCGCACCCATATTATTACAGGCGATGATGCAGTGTATTCGTGTCCTAAGAGTAAACACTGTTATTATGTTGATCTTTCAACTGTTAACTTTTTATTATTTACTATTACTATTGTATCGTACATATAATAATGTATTTCAAAAATACTGTATTTAACTTTTAGAATTTACAAACCCAGCACTAAAAGTCCAGCTGGCTCAAAATTCTGTAACAAGATCTGGCCTACACATATACGACTATATACTCGTAAATATCATTTACGTAATATTAATTCCTAAGACTATTTAAATACCAAATTTATTAAATCTGCACCAGAAACCATAGAACGTCCACATTTGACCCGTAAATCTCTTATAAAAATAGCACTAAAAGCATTTTATATCCTCGTTACCAGATACTAAGCTGCTAAATAATTAACAAGTTTTAATAACTTTCCTCATAAAAAATAAAAACACGAGTCCTGAAGGTGAGTTATTACGTTGAAATGAAAGTAGATGGTAAGTACGTTCTTTTATTACTTGGTGTAATTAGACGTGCTTTGGAGTATTTCAAGATATCGTCCTTGGGAAAAAATAAAACTTAGATTAAATCGAGTTGACTTTTTAGTTTTCTTTGACCCAAACAGCGTTCTATTTTCAAAAACCCCTACTTCTGAGCAACAGCTTTATCTCGTGTTAAGGCTATTGAGAAGTCCTACCACGCTGAGAGGACTGTCTGTTAAAAATGCTTATCATTATTACTCACAATTTCTTCCCATATAAACACATATCGGTCTAAATGAATTATTATTACCAAAATGAAGGCCATCGATGCTATTAAGGTATTTCTACAGATTTTTAGGAGGAATATTCTCGAATGTGTTTTTATTTACTTAGAACAACCAACAGTAGATACAATAACACATTGAATACATACAATATAACAACTTAAATCAAGGAAAATGTTCTACTAATTACAGGTAGTCTCGGCATGCACTTATAACATAACAATACACATATTTTATAAAATATTTTTAAGTGAAAACAAATACATATAACAATTCGACTAAACTATTAAATAATCAAGAAATATTATTAATTAATAATTAGAAAAAATTTTGAACTTTAATACCTACAAATAGTAAATAATAATGAAATCATCAGTAAATTATATAGCACGTAATTGATCGATCTATGACGTAATCGATTCATGTTCAATAATAATCAGAACACAATCTCATATCTAAATTAATGAAGGACCATGTCCGATTCCCTGGATTCAATTATATGGAATCGAACTGCCTAATGCTCGGCGTGCACAAAGACTGATGCCATTTATACTCCGATTACTTGATTGTCTTTATCAGATTCTAATTAAGATAATTCGCTAATTGAATACGTATTATTAACGTTTATCAGCTAATATTAGAGATTGAAGCTTAGAACGCATCGTTTCATCAAAATTAGAATGGGTTTATAGATAAGATTTAAATACTATACCATGAATTTTTTTTTCATAATATAATTCAATAAAAAATATTTCTAATGATAAACTTATCGAATTTCAAACAATAAATTGTAAATATAACGTAAATAAACATAGACAAAAACAAGTGAATTAATAATTCTTAACAAGATTTTAAATTAACATGGATATCTTATTATTAAAGTTATTAATTTCGGGTGTTCTCGTGAACAAGACATTCGTAAATAATGTCAAAATATCGAGCTCCACCGAACAAAAATAAATAACATGGTTAATATCCCGAAATTAATAACTTTAATAATAACAATTCTTGAGTTTTTAAACGATTAATACCTACGCTTAAAAAATGTATGGATACCATCCGATAAGCCTCAAACATAATAAAATAGTTCAGCCATTTAATAACCAAGCAAAATGTAATGTCTTATTTTGAAGCATATATGTATCTTAAAAACGTCTAATCGCCAAAAATAGATAATTCATAACCATAATCAAGTCAAAGTCAAAAATGTTTATTCAATATGTCTAGAACTGATTATTACACTTTCTTATTGATAGTCAAAAATGTACCAATCTCTATTCTATTCTTTTGTATTACCAAAATAATTCTTTTTTACTTTATATTGCAATACTTTTTATCAAAACCCTTCTGATAATTATTATTTGATATTTTTATCATAACCCTACTTTATACGTTCAAATAGACGTTAACAGTATAAAATACAGCCAGTATAACATAATAAGGGTCCATTGAATTATGCGTACAATCTCAAAACAAAATCGTACTTATATTATTAATATAATATAATATAAATATAACAGTGTAAGAACAGTAGTGTGTCTGTTTGTTACCTCATCACGACGAAACTATTTAACCGATCGCATTGAACGTGATCTGGTTAAGGCACATCAATTACAAAATCATTGAGGAAATAATAGTCGTAGTCGAAGTCTGAGCTGAGATGGCCCAGTGGTTAGAACACGTGCATCTTAACCGATGATTGCGGATTGAAACCCAGGCAAGCACCACTATACTTGTATGTGCTTAATTTGTGTTTATAATTCGTCTCGTGCTCGGAAGGAAAACATCGTGAGGAAACCTGCATGTGTCTAATTTCAAATCTGCCACATGTGCATTCCACCAAACCCGCATTGGAACAGTGTGGTGGAATATGTTCCATACCCTCTCCTTAATGGAAGAGGAGGCCTTATCCCAGTAGTTAGTTACAGGCCGTTACTTTTTTTTTACTTTTTTTAGTCAAAGTCACATCTAGTTCAAATTATAAAATCATTTGTTAACAGATTTGCTATTACATCGGAAATACACATCATTGAAATATAACATATTTTGTACATTTCAAAAATTTAATACAACAACAAATCGATCATATCAATAATTTCGTAAGTATATTTATTTATGAAATAAACGTAAACCTTATTACGTTCAATAAACAGAACTCATTTCGAATCGTGAGGCAGCTTGACGTGATATAAACATATTGTATTATATTATGCAAATTAACGATGATTTTCATATGTGCATATGCAAATCTGGAAGCACAGGTGTCTAGTGTTTATACAACTGATTTAATAACTGGGCTCATCGTGAATCGAATCAGGGTTGTATGCAGAATATCAATGATATGCAACGCATTAGTGGAATAGACAGAAAGCAAACAATCGGGGGTCGCATTCGAGAGGACGAATTATAACTTATATTGTAATTACTTTTATTATAAACTATATCTCGTCGTTTATGATTTTTATATCAATTTTATAAGCAATAAAATGATTTGTTTGTGAATTAAATCAAGGGATAAATGGAATTTAAAATATATATATTGATATATTGTACTTCAAGAATTTGAAATCTACTTCAGACATAAATGAAACATTTTAATAATAAAACAAATTGTTTTTTTAAGCCATTTTACGAGTATTTTTTAATTTAACAAATGTGAAAACTTATTTGTTGTGACGTTACTAAGTAGAAAGTGTATTAAATTTGGAATATTTAAATAATGTTCAAATTTCAATAGAATGTTTGTGAATAAAATATCCAATATGATTGCTTTCAAGCTTAACCTGTTTTTTTTGCATTTGAATTTGAAATGATACATGTTATTTTTTATGCAGTTAGCTTCCGCAGATATTAAATTTTCACGTAGTTTTTTTGTTTTGATAGACAATATGTAGTTTGCCCACAACACCTGTTATTTCCGCCCAAGGTCAGAAATGTCACGTAGCCTCATAAAGTTACCGCGTTGGCGATTCATGATACAGGCAGTGGTGACCACTTAAATAAATATTAGTTCCTGATAATACATGATCGGAGGCTTAAATAAAATTAATAAAAACAATAACTATGTGCAAACTCTAAACTCAATAAAACACAGTTGCGCTTTATTATAATTAATAGTTATATATTTTACAAAGATACCAAAATATAAAATTCTTGTATTGCTTACAAAGATCTTTACTGCATAGATTACAGTATAAGAAAACTCTTAGACGTCTATGGGTCGTAAAAATAAGGTTGATATTATTAAGGAAAGCATAAACTTCAAAATATACGTGTCATTTCCTTTCCTATCTAGTTCCGCCCTGTTTTCGCGACTCGCTACATCAAAACTGATAAGGGAAGGGTGAATGCACGAGTGCGTCCAGGTACTTGATAGTGATGAGCTCACGTCTGTCAGGAATATCGTTTTTAGTATGAATTACAATTGAATGATTATCTTATGCCTATTTGGTTATTTATCCTCCAAAAAGTTTCGATTAACAATTGAAAGTGCATGTTTTTTAAGCGAATTAAAATATATTTTCTTTTATTACCTTAGTAGAACAGAGTTTTAATATTTTTATTATTTTATAAACCGTCACTTGTATTTGATTTATTTTATATTAGTTATAATTCCTTTATTATATAAAATACATTTAAACGGATAACTAAAATTTTTAAAAGTAGACGCTTGTCTAACAGTGCTTATTATCGATATTAGTCTGAACTCGATTCTAAGAATCGATTCGTCTCATCACTAGCTAGGGGGAGGGTGATGAAGCCTCCGCACGGTTCAGGAATACCAACGTGATTAATGGATTCCAAGCGCACGGTAATGATAATGACCGCCCGCGACTGAATCATCGGAATCAATGCTGAGCAATCTAAAGTCCACTCCACGATCCGAATGCGGTAATGAGGGGTGTTCGATTTGTTTAGATAGATACCTTGGTGAATGAAACACTTTTGAGCTCAGTAAAAGAAATGAAACCAAATGAATAGCAACTATGAAACCGTTTATTTTAGGCAGCTGTTATCAAGAGCAAAAGAATCTAAGTAATATTCATAGCCTGCACTCATAAATACTCTTTTGCCCTTTTGCTTAAAGGCTCGTACTTAGAGAGAAGTTTAAAGTAGCTAAGCAGATAGAATATGCTAAAGTAGAAAATATGATATGAATAATTTAATATAACGATAAAATTACATACAGTAAAAAATGTTGGTAAAACTTCGAGGAAACGAGGTAAAAACCAACCAACTTTTTTGTCTAAATTTTATTTCTTCACCCATCTCCGATACGGTTTGATGGTTACAGAATTACATCCCACACATACAGGTGTTAATTTTCTTCATCGCTGAACACGAGGCGAAGAATTACAAACACAAATTAAGCAAAGCATGAAAATTCCGCGTTGCTTTCTCAGTTTTTGATCGTACAATCTTCGGTCAATACACAAAAGACAAGTCAGTGGCTTACACTGAACTATCTCAGGCCTTATATAAATTATGAGTTAATATTGCGGTAGTCTCTTTCGGTATACTGGCTTTATAACCGCCAGTCCCGAGGTCCTGGGTCCTAACCTTAAGTCGGACTGATAATGGGTTGTTAGGAGTTGTTGTGGTCTGTAGTTCACAGATAATACAAATATTCATTACCAAGTACCACATTCTAATGGAATATTACACGTGGAATAATGTGAAGTCGTTGATCTTCCAACTTTCTTGTGGTCATGTCGGGTTTGTCAACCAATCGAATTATGAGGGTGAGAGAATAGGGACTGCATCTGTGATTGCGCACACACTTGTGCAATATAAGCCTGAAATCCTGCATAGTTACTTGAGAGCATAATCGGTCAAAGCGAAATCATTATCATCATTCATGTGTCAATATATTATTAATAAAATAATAATGAGAATATTATTATTATTTGAGCGGTATGATTTGGTTTGAAAAATATCTCAAATAGAAGTACCGTAAAAAAATAATAGAATTTCCTAAAGGCAACAGTTATTCTATTTAACTGCTTATTCATGCATCACGATGAAATCACTAATCCTATATTATTAAAATGATACAATACATTAAGGAATTAATGGATAAATTTAGGATCTATTCGATAAATGGAATATACATAGGCGTCACGAAAATCAACTAGTAATAAATAAGGCAAAAAATGTCCCAACATTTCGTTTATCTCGTTCACCAGTTACTTTCATACGAATACCATCTATTATCTCATATCCGTCTGAACGCACGCGCAAAAATAAAAACAGAAACAAATTCATATGTTCTTTTGTTTTTTCAACGCAATTATCAGCGTACAAGCTATGCATGCATTTCAAATAAAAACTTTTGTTCGATGTATCGAAGCGAGACGATATTTCGGAACAGTTAACA
Source organism: Vanessa cardui (assembly GCF_905220365.1). Classification (NCBI taxonomy): domain Eukaryota; kingdom Metazoa; phylum Arthropoda; class Insecta; order Lepidoptera; family Nymphalidae; genus Vanessa; species Vanessa cardui. The sequence goes on from NC_061137.1 coordinate 6,639,548, forward strand.
CGCTCCACGTAAATTATCACTAATAATAGTTCAATATCTATTAATCTTACCTTCCTAATAATGCATTATTAATAATTACAAGTATTAATAAGGTTGTATAAAACCGGTATTTATAAAATTGAACCGTAATAAAAAAATATGAAATCTTATATCAGAGTAACATTGAAAACAGCTGTTGTGCCAGTGTGCTATTCGCACCAATGTTTGGTATAGCTTTTTTATCATTTATGGAACAACTTTAATTTCAAGAATACATATAATGCAGGCAAAGCAAAAAAAAATTTTACAATTTTTAGATAAGATTCACTATGAGCAAATCAACATGTCTCTGAATTATAACAGTAGGTAATAAATATTTTTAAAATGCGCCATCTGTATGCTTGTATTACACAGTTGAGGCCGACAAATTTGTAATAAATTTAAGGTAGATGATCAAAACGAACGGAAACCGTTTTGGTGTCCATAATGCGAGATGTAGTATTTTAATTTAACAGAGAACATTCCGTAGCGTCCGTTCCATACCCCATAAGTCAGCTAGGTGGGATAAGCCGTAAGTAAATCATCCAGCGATGAATGCGCTGAGAGGACGAGAACTGCTGATAACGGTTAAATATGGCAAACGTTCGCACTGGACTTAATATACTGAGTCCTGATGCTGGGAATGTAGATTCATTTTATGGGTTACGTCCGCGTTCTATGACAATGTATTACTCAATGGGAACAGAACGAGAATTTTTAACTCAAGCCAAATTGAGTCAGACCATATCAGCGTCTTAATTTAGTAAACATGCCGTTTAAAAATTAGATATTTGTAAATATCTATCAGAATGATTTCAAGTGAAAGTGATATTCCTTCATTTCCTGTAAAAAACTAGCAGTAATAGGATACTAAGTTGGAATGAAGTTCAAAGAAGTACTGTTCATTGTTTCGGTTACATTTGAGACATGTCTTCGTATGAACCTTTTTTACTTATATTTCGACGGTTTGTTAACCGACTTCAAAAAAAGGAGGAGGTTCTCAATTCGTCGGGGCCTTTTTTTTTTTTTTTTTTTTTATTTTTTATGTATGTTACCGAATTACTCGAAGATGGCTGGGCCGATTTTGACAATTCTTTTTTTGTTTAAAAGGGCATGTTTTACAGGTGGTCCCATTGTCAGGAGATCAGGATCTGATGATGGGATCTTGGAGAAATCGAGGGAACTCCTCAAATTTTATAGGCACACCTATAGTGATTTCGGTTTTATTCAAAGTGCCTTGGTCATATGCTCACGAAAAGTGACATTTGATGAAGTGGAACTGATGATGAAGACCACAACTGGTAATCAGAACCTATTAGTAAGTAACTATTTTACGGGTTTAGTTCTATTTCTTTAATATAGTCGTCAAGCAATTGATGTTAGTAAACATGCCTATGATAAAGTCTAGCTGATGGTGGACTACCAGGAAAACTCCTCAATGATTAACGGTATTGCATCGGGAAAAATGGTATTATCTAATTGGCGATGAGCAGTTAACATTAGGCTATTGTAACTTAGGTAACGCTTAATTTGAGTTGCAGTCCACATCGTATTGAAACGACGTTGAGTTATGTTTAGAGTCGAAAGCCGAAATGTACTGAGTATAATAAAGTGCATGACAAACACTACCAATTGTAATTATAAATAACAAAACAACACTGAAAAGCAGTAAATAAATTTTTATAAATAAAAAAAAACCGCCTTCAAAAATGAACTAAAAAGAAAAAAATAATCAGTTACATCCATATCCAATTTACGATTTTTTAATCAGCTTTTGAAGTCGGTGCCAACAAAGTAAATAAATTCCTATATTGAAATCATTTAATTTGTATCGATAGTAAGGTTTGTATGTATGTATTATGTACCTATATTAGCAATTTTGGCACCGACTTTGAGAGGTGATTAAAAAATCGTAAATTGGATATGGATGTAACTGATTATTTTTTTCTTTTTAGTTCATTTTTGAAGGCGGTTTTTTTTTATTTATAAAAATTTATTTGACGTTAATTTTCACTGATCCGCTATTATCGTCGTAGCCTTATATTATTTATATATATAAACTGTCCCAAGGAAGATTATAGTTAGTAAATAATATTAAGTTTTCATTGATAAAAAAATACAATTCAAGCAATTTCCACCAGACTGATACTTAACACCCAGAATATTATTTCAGAAAAGACTGTAAAAAGTACGAAGCGTACGTTTAAAAATATATAATTACAGATACTGTGTTTAATACTTTTATCAATAGTGCATAACTTTATCATTAAACAATACAGTATCAATAGCAATTATTAAATTATTTTTCCATCCCCCACGCAGGTAGTATCGACTCAATAACCAAACGCGATTAACAGAAAATAAATGTCGTTTTGATAAATCGGCCCGCTGTGCTAACTGCTAAATAGCGTGTGACTAATGACAACGAACTAACCGCTAGCATTGTGTTCTACCTATCTTGTACTCAGTTGCACTTATAAGCTGCATATCTAATAATGTTGTTTGGGTATCATATTTCAAGCATTTAATATCCTTTGTGTTTACCCCAAACTCCAAAGCAAAGTCTTGTGGTATTCATCGCTAGTTTTTTTAAACCATCGTGACAGACGAATGGACTGTTCGTCGTAGGCAGGTTCAAATCTAAGCAGGTACTTCTGAGTTTTCATATGCCTAACAATATCTTGGACAGTATATGCCTATCGAACTTTACTTGGTGCAAGTTATCCTTTAAAGGTATCAGACATTATACCACAAACAGCAATACTCCATATTGTAATGTACCAGTTTAGTGAGCCAGTCTCAAGGGACATGGTTTACATCTTAGCTCCCAAGATGAGTTTAGTGTGCAGTGTGAGCATTTATGTGATGCAAGGATTTTTTATTATTTCTTATAGCGTCAATAACTATAATCACAACTTACCATTAAATGGTATATTTTGCCCCTCCGCCTTACTCTTACATACAAAATAACCCAAAACAATTACTTAGATATAGTATCTAATGTACCGTATGGAAGCGATCATTTCTCAAAATTCCATATATGTATAAACAATAGCTATTGTATTGTATTTCATTTACATTTTTCAGATCACTAACTTTAAAATAAAGTAAAAACATACAATTATAGATCATTAATACGTCATTATCATCAACACATATTCCCATATGTGTAGAATAAAGGTAGAAAATTTACAGGTCAGTAGTTCTGAATATATTACATTTTTATATATTAATTAACTTGGTTCAAGGGCGGTCGTAAGGGCACTTATTGAATGGAATGGAATTTCGTCACTTGAGTTTGTATTGGCCGATATTTTCACCAGTTTAAAATTAGAATCAGTGAATCTATTTTAATGAATAATTAAAACTTCAAGTAACAAAACCAATAAAATTTATTTATTTTAAAAATTCCATACGTTTTCAATTAAGTTGTTAGATCCTTTGTGAGTATAGTAACGCTGACTTACTCACTCTTCAAACCGGAACACAAAAAAACAAAATATTGCTTGTTGGTTGTAGAATATACATATGATGAGTGGCTATTTTGCTATATATTAACCAAAATGTAGTTTTATTTATGTATTTTATCTATGTATATTTTTTGCTAGCACACTAGGTAGTGGTGTAGGTACCACTAGTGTGCTAGTGATAGTGTGCTAGCAAAAATATTAAGAAATTCAAAATAATATTTAAATATCAACACCGATTCCAATATTTATAAAATTTGATCCACACATACTCAATCGCAGTTGAATTAAAACTTATAATTAATACGTTATTATTGAAATGAAGTACTAAATAATATGATCTAGTATTTAATTTTTTATGTGATATAAATTTAATTTTAAATATTAGTTAGCAAATGTCAATCACGATATAGATGTGTTGTCCATTTTATGTTATTGTTACCTACTCAGAATCGACCTGACTCGAGGCGCGTCATTGATTGCAATAAAAACTCAAATATGATAGTCGTGTATGACAATGAATGAGTGAATGTATATTTTTGTAAACTTTGAACAAAAGTTGTTAATGTACACAAGTAATTACAAGTAATAATCATGATCAAAAGTGGTAAATGAAAGAAGTTTCGAAGTATAACAAAACTACATTTTGGTTAATATATTGTTTGTAATGGACAAGTTTTCGTATTAGCTGCGTTGCTGTTTATGGGCCTTTTGCATGCGACTGTCGACTATCATGTTCCGGTTTAATGTTAGAGCACTTATACACAAGAGAGCAAAGTTTAAAATACAGACTAAAAATATACAAACGATTTTTTTTATTCTCTATAATATTTTAGCTTTAAGGAAGGAGGTCGTTATACGAATGAATTATTAACTTTTCATTTTATATTGATTATAAGAAACCTATTTAGACACAAATTTTCATTGATCCACCGCAGACTTATGATTCGTTCATGGCATATATAAATTATTTTTTTTTTGATTCGATATTCAAACGTTAACAATCTTCTTATTTCGAAATTCTATGCTATTCTGTGATGATGAGAAAAAATTCTGTTTTTATTGTAAGTAATTAATTTACTTTGTTTTATCTGACGTATAATAAGCATTTCAAGTGAACTAATTAATTTCTTATTAGATTTCATTGATCCTGTTCTATAAATCTGTTCTGATCTGATCTGTTCTATAAATGAAGTAAAAACTCTATGCCATTATAACGGAGATTTTTTCGCTTAATAAACTGTAACAATATTTTTGTTGTGCTCGGTATAATGGATTTTTGTTCAGAGTTAACGGAACGGGCCCTTGTTTTGAATATACATTTTGATCAGAACTGAAAAAATATTTGATGGTGGCTACTAGTTTTGTTTTCACTACCGTAAGGCAAATATTGAATTTTTTATGTCACCGTTGCAGACAAACATTTCATAAACCCTTTTCAACCTATACTTTTGAACTAACTTACAAATGTCACTTCAGCCGTGATGGCTTACTGGTTCGAACACGTGCATCTTAACCGGTGATTGCGGTTTCAAACCCAGACAAAAACAGCAACACTACTGAATTACTAAGTTCTTAACTCGTGTATATAATTCATCTCATATTCGGTGGTGAGGTAACCGGCATGTATCTTTTCTCCTCAAAAGAAGAGGAGATCTTACTAAGTACTCCAGGATATTTATGTACTTGACTTTTTGTATGTTTTATTCGTAAAGCAACGTGGCTTCGTAGTCAATGATAATTGGCTTGTTATAAATACAAGATTGAATTTTTATTAGAAACGGTAAAAAAAAATAATTTCCCGAAAAGGTTCGTGTTTCACGAATCGAAACCAATAACTGTTTTTCATATCATCGCCCGCAATCGCAAGGGTCGGTTGCGTGAACATTTCAGTCGCGTATCATACACGTAACTCACTTTCATTATGTTGATGCATTTTAGTCTGGTTATCCATCGGCGTTATCATAACTCTCGAGTATACCCCATTTGCTCAAACAAGTTTCAACCTTAATGCCCATGTTATGGATATATTGCAATAAAAAATTGAAAGTACAGTATAATAAAATATAGCGCTAAATATCTCTGTTTTCGGTGAATCATGACGCTTACATTTCTTTAGTGCCAATTCTTTTGAAGTTTAATACCTTTAATAAAGTGTTTCCGTCATGCTAACAAATATGTTTGTTTATATTCATTACCATATTTTATTGCTCGATGACATGACGCTAGAATATAATTATTGAAAAGGATCTGAAAAAATGTATCGAAATTCATTCAAATCAAAATCATTCGTTAAATAAGTTTGAAATACTTCCCGTTTTCATTCCGCTGCTTTCGAATTAAGTATTGATTAATATAATAATGACCACAACATCCAAATATAATTTAGCTCGTAGTAAACATTGACGAATTTGTTTATGATCGGAGGCAATCACTTAATTAAAACGTTACCAGGATCTAATATCCAGAGGGTACGGCAAATATAGGCAATACAGAGAGTACCTATCAGTTTGCGGGGCATCCGGCAGTCAATAGTGAAGTACACAACACACCACCGACGTCGATAAATTAAATTGCACCCACCGCAAGCTCCTATTTTGATAATCGCTAAATAATCGACAACGAGCCTAACAGCTTAGCAGCCTTAGGGATAGATGGGGATGTTAATAGGCCTAATTTTAGGGGACACGTTTGGACTAACAGCTTCAAATAGAATCTAGTGTTGTGTTCTTTATCAATTTATGATTTCATTTCAGAATTTACATAGGTATACAAAATATTTTGTAGCTGTTTAAACAATTCGTAGTTAATGAAGAAATATACATTTAATTAAGAAATTATATAATGACAATTATTGTTAGTATTACGCTTTCATCTTTGTTAGAACAACCAGAACGTTCCATGTATTGATACGATACATATTACTAGAGAAAAATAAATAAACTACATCCCACATAAATCCGCATCTAAATCCGACTCGGCTTATTTAAACAATCAGTTAACAAGTATGTGCATTGTTAATTCAAATAAAGAAAAGCGCAAACCCCTCAAGTGAACTAACGCCGACGTATCGCTAACATCGCGAGCTACGAATCGATTGCGCGGACGCGGCAACCCCTTATCTCGGCGGTGCGCACGTGTGAATCCCGTTCAATTTTAATTTCATGCTCAAACAATGACGCTATCGAGCCAGCTATTATTTTGTATCGTCGAGGGTTGAGTTCATCTAAGCCATCCCGATAAGCGCAGAGCTCTTTGTCGCCGTCTGCGATGATAGCTAATTCCAGATCGTGGATAGGTTCGGGACTGCTCAATGGGCACTTTTAATTTGTCATTAGAATATCGGGTTGTTTATAGGAAGGTACGTTATCGCGTTCCCTTGTTTAGTTAACTATTCTCGGCTTTCACATGTTTAATTAAATCGTTTCTGGGGATGTTTGCGTAGTGACATAATTTTGAATCCGATCGAATATTTCGATTTGAATAAACAATACCAGTTGGAATAGAATTTGTATTTACGTACCTACTTGTTCCGGTTTTGTGCGGAAAATGAGTCAGTATATCACGTTTATAGTGATGGACAAATATACTAGGATACAAAAAAAAAGCATATATTTTTTATTCCAGCAACATTAAACAACAAAGATTTCGTCACAATCGGTATAATGGCTAATCCGCGCAAAGAGACCAAACACACCAACTTTAATTCATATTTTTAAAGATTAAAATAAAAGATCCATTTATTTACAAATGTACTTTATACATTAGTATAGTAGTAGTAAATATTTAGCTCAAATATATGAACAACACAAGTTGATAAGAAATATGAATGAAGTCGAAAGGTATACATATCATTTTATTTATAGATATTTTTTATTGGTTCATTAATAAAATTTGTGAAATGATTTGTAAACGTTAAGAAAATAGAATAAGCATATAATTTCCACCAAAGACTTGCACATGCGTTAAGGAAAATGTGAGAAGCTACTACATCAGGCTGTTCACATCGAATTGCTGGATTTTATACTAATATATAAATATAATACTTACTTCTAAGTATTTAAAATTTACACAATAAAAAATACAATAACAGACATTCCATATGTATAAATATATATGAGGAATATGTTAATGAATGAATTAAGGTATTTAATCTAATAGGTATATCTTATTATATGATATGATAGTTTTATCAAAACTAAATATTTCATTACAAAGTTAATCAAAAGCTATAATGATACTCCATACAATATCTATCAGAGAAATAAAGGGGGATAACAGAACATAACATTAAATGGGAAAGTGTTTTGATAACTATGCACATAAAGGGTCAGATGGGCCGATAAAACCAGTTTTATTATTAAAAACTTCATATTTGAATTCAAATCAACATACGTATAAGCCGTATTATGTGGAATAGAAATTAGAAATTCCAAAATCAAATGCAAAAAGACTACCTATAGTCTTTACGTTAATGTTAAAAAAAAATATTACTTTCTAATATACACGTACAATTTTGAAGGATAAATGTGAATTTATAGAAAAAATAAGCTGCATTTGCTCAAATGATTATTTTAATTTAACCAAACTAGCGAACAAGAAAATGGAAACTGTTTGGACAAAATTTAAAAAGATGATTAAACCTCTTTTCAGGTATTTAAAATAAATCTAAGCAATTTACATTTTAATATTCTTGTAATAAAATTTCTAAATTTAGCTTATTTAAAAATTTAATTTAAATCTAAAATTACTCTTTTATAAACAAAATCCTAAATTATTTATATTTAATATAACTTTACTTATTATTAAGTAGATCAGCATCACTACAAGAGTACTACATATTAAAAATATAGTAAATTGTTTTTAAAACTTCTAAATTATTTTGCAAAAATAAAATTATCATCACTTGGTATTTTTTAGGGTACATTTTTTATGTTTATGAGCAAGCAAATGAAAAACGCGAATATTTTTCTGTAAAGACGGCGTTAATTAAGAAAAGTCTAATAATAAGACCATTTATGTCATAGATATATGTAGTCTTTATATAAAATATGAAACATGATAAATTGATACAATAAAACTATAGAAAGCCTTTATTTGAAATGAAACAATCAGGATGGATTTTTAGTTGGCACACCTAAATCATGTTTGATTTTAATTAACGGTCCAGACGCCGAGAGATGAATAGAGAGGTTCTATATTCAGCAATAATGTGAAAATATTGCACTGCCGTCTGCAGACTAAATTTAAATGTGACTACTTTGTGTATACATTTTATTTTCCAAATATCAGACTCGTTGTGACTCTCAGAGGTATTCGAACATTTTAAATCAATAATAAATGCGGTTGACGATATAAAATTGCGACGTTTTCGTAGCAAAAGTTATTTTTAGTCTGAAGTAGTTTTAGTTTCTATATATTAAATAAAATATTGGAGATATCATTGTTAAAACTTATATTGTATTTCGTGAAGTTTTTTTAATATTTTATTGTAAAAAGCGTTTAAAACAACACAATAGTTTGATTGTTTATGGTTCTTTTTATTTTAAAATGAATATTTGTATATTTCTTTTATTGAAATTATTTAAAATAGTATAAATATTGTTTAATTTTATTGCAGTTGTAATTTTCCTCATTAAATAATATTTTCTTACATTATCCGACCATAACAAAAATATATCTCTATTTAGATTTCCAAATTTAATAATATTTTTAGTGTTTTTTTTGTGATTGTACTTTTTTTTTTTTTTGAGTTAGATAAGAAAAGATAAGCTGTTCTTATTGCTACCTTCGCGTACCCGTATTACAATTACAAAGTTCAGGCTCTGCCAAGAATGGGATCTAAGATGTTATATCCCTCGTGCTTGTAATAACACTAGCTCGCATTGCCTTCAAACTGGACTGAGCAATACAAAGTACTAATGTTTGGCGCTAGAATACTGATGAGTGGTTGGAAACCGTCCAGACGGTACCGCAAAAAGTGATATAGATTACTAAATCTAAAAGCTCATATATTTTTTGTTACGTAGAATCAAATATTTAAATAATAAATTATATGAATTGTTTCTTATATAAATAATTGAACTGTGAAATTAATTTATGATGTCAGTAGTTCTGAGCTAGTAAAACAAAACCTATCATTGCATACTGCATAGGCTTACTTTTTTAAGAATGACTTAGAATAATAATATTCAATTGTAATTATTACAAATGCCAAAAGATAGAATTTATGAAAAATAAATAATATAGGATTACCAATACGAGGAAGATTTTCCAGATTTACAATGTTTGTTTACCCTCCCCATCTACAGCTGTAGGAAACCGCAAGCTGGGCCTATTCTATTGAATTCTTGTCACAAACCTGGAACAAGTTGGTAGTCTTACACTCCCTCGTCTTTAATAGTACGTTAAACTAATCTCCCTCCGCTCACGTCGGATTCCCTTTCGATTTAATATAGGTATAATAAGAGTGCACCTGTGTACTCTATTCATATATTTTGATCTCTTTATTTTTGGTAGGACTTCGCACCAAAGAATTATTATTATTAACTTAGTGTAACAAAAAGAATTATAAAATAAGATAAAATTTAAATCTTATTATATAATTCTTTTTGTTTTGATTTACACACCTTCAATTGAAGCTTCAATCAAATTTCGCCTGAAAATATCAATCCAAATTTAACTAAAATTAACTAATTATAAAAAAGGCGTAACATATGATGAAAGAAATGGATTCATAAATGACACAGGTACGAAGAAATAAAAAATTTAAAAAAGCTTTCAACTGAATTAATAACCAACTTCTTATTTAAGTCGGTTAAATAATAACATCTTCGACCCTGTACTATAAGTTAAAATAAACATTACTTGAGATTACATATACTTAACTACAACGACAGGTTTTATTTTTTCATCAAGATTGGGTACACATCTCGTTGTAATGGCGTAACTTCTAATAAGAAAACTTGTAATAGACCGTTTGAAGTCGGATCCCAGGAATGATATCGGACTAATGTACTCAAAACGATGGCTGTAATAATAACCCTTAGTCAAACTTATCGTGTGCAAAATACTAGCAGAATTACACAATTAAACACGGAACTCCATTTTGACACGTAGGCGATATTTTAGCGAGTAACTTTCCAATCAACGTATTTATTTATTCCTTTTTTACACGACTTTCTAAAAAAGGAGTGCAATATTTTGAAGTTTTGTGTATATTATGTATGTTTATCAGTTTTTTTAATTCCACCATAACTTATTAAATAGAGTATAGTTAACATCCTTACTTTATCCCGAGCGACTATAAATTAATCAGATGTTACAAAAGTAACATATCAACAATTACATATTTAATTAGATTACTGATGCTAAATTAAAATAGGAAATATGGAATGTTTAATTCAGACATCATAATATCGAAAGATGGTCGTCATTACTTTCAGTGTCGCTGGTAGTTTCACGTTAAAATTAATCTGTCCTGGTCATAACTCATTTTACCGATTTGATCTTTTTTTTTAATTTATAGCTTAAAATTGCTTGTAATCTTAATTAAAAATAGTTTTTATTCATCGCAGAATTCATATATAAACCATATCCTAAAGTATTATTTTTTATACGTGTGTGTTAATAATATTTTGAATACATTTTTTTAAGAATAGGAAATACTTTTGGAAGATTGAATTCCTTTTTTCCTTCCTAGTATATTGTAGCTTCTAACAATGTTATAAATTGGGTAATATTAACACCGGATGAAAACGCAAGATCTCTATTACTATAACGACTTACTATTAGAATAATCTCCACATTACTAATAGTTATTTTAATATCGAGTTCTATTTAATGCTTTCGTATTATGAAGATGATATTTCGCTAATGAAATTAAACGGCTACTTTTGTCAGGGTTCACTATACCAAAGCTTTAACGTTCACTGAACTTCAGATGATCTTATATTTTTGTGTAATCAACCCTTCAAATAAGGAAATAGAAATACGGATTAAAGTTGCTAGTATATCAGGCGAGTGGTCACTCAGTCAAGCCTTCGCAGAACCAAAACATCGTGAATGAACATTCTGGTAACGTTACGATATGATTCTGCAATAGAAGGCTATTCCTGTGCCGTGTTTACAAATCTCTAATGGCAGAGACAACAAAATAAACCCGTTTATGTAAATAAGTAACACGACCCATAGCATTGCAACTCAGTTATCAGCTCCGCCCACTGATGGAAATTCTTGTTTGCGTTATCTCAATTAAGTCTACGTTTTGTTTGCGATACCGCTTCCGAAAACAGTATTTTGAAAATTTTGTTTTTACCATAATGAACAACAAATCCAAACACGTTTACCATTGTGTTAAATCAACGCGATAAATTCAGCTGATGAGTTTCCGATTTTAATTAATTTTATATTTGTGGCATAATTATTAATTAACAATACAGTAGTGATATTTAATTGTGCGGTTTTAATTGATATGACCTTACGCTTATTTACATACGTATAATTTTCATTTATTGTTTATGTTTTGTTTATGTTAATGTATGTGTGTATAGCAGTTAATTCTCTTAATTAAAATATTTTGACAAACTTGATTTTGTTGAATCGTTAATTACTGATTATTGTATGTACCTTTTATAATTGGAAACAATTTAGTTGTTAAAATTTTTTTCTTAATTTATTTGAATAGATAAATGTGAAATGAAACGAATATGATTTACCTATATTTAATTGAGATACATATTTATTTGTTGGTTATTAAATATTCATTATTGAACATTTTTATAAATAGATTGTTTTGATTACTTAAATTTTAAAAGAATACCAGTCGATATTCTTTCAAAAATCGGCAGAATTATTTTCATATAATACGTGTGCCGTAGAAAAATATTTGTAGTATATGAGGAACTAAAAAACAAAGTAATAGCGAGGTTACTATATGTACAAGGAACGTGTCATTTCAGTTCCCTAGTTATCAGCGCATTATTTATGTTAGAAATTATTAAAACTGTATACATTGTCAATGTTTATGGACAACAGTGCCCACTAATCATCGGGTGACCCATTTGCCAGACAGGATACCGAAGCCATAAATTTACTATAACTTATAATATTATTAAAATCGCTGTTTAAATGTTGAAAAAGAGTAACTGAGTTTCTTGCCGGTTCTTCTCGGTAGAACCTACTTTCCGAACCGGTGGTAGCTTCACTTAATTGTTAAATGACGATTCAAAAGTGCTTGTAAAAGCCCACTTGAATAAAGTTTATTTTGATTTTGATTTTGATTTTTTTTTGCTCTCAAATGTATATAGAATATAATGACCTTAGAAATAAATTAATTTTGAACGTCGAATGCGTAAGTTATATTTTATTATGTTTCGGATAATATAGTACTAATACTAATACCAATTGAAATTCTACATGTGACTATAAGTGACACTTACTCGTACAAACTTTTTATATAAATATTCTACGTAGCGTCCAGCGACTATCGGGCTTGTAAACTCATAGTAGCGGCACAGTTGTCAGTTCGCAGGCGAGATGACAACCCGAGCTGAGTTAATTGAAATCAAACAAAGATTAGACACGATTGCGGTCGGATCATAGTGCATCGAACTTATCTCTCCTGTCGGCTTTTATTTTTATTTCAATATCCGAGAATTTCTTTACTGAAACGAGAAAATCGAAAAGTTTAAGGTTTTATATATTACTATTAATTTATTATAGCCTTTAAAAATTAAGTATCACGTGGTTAAACACGTGTAACTAAAATTGCGCTTTTGTTTAAGATACTGTACTTCGAAAGCAATACATACATATTTCATTTCTTCATTTTAGAAAATACGGGAATTAGAATCTCCATCCGAAATATGTTATATACATTACATATACAAGGATTAAATATTAACAATAACATCTGTCAATCTGATTCTTGAATAGTACTGCTGTAGTATGTCTTACAAACAGTTCTTGATTAATATTATCTTTACATATAATACAGCACTATTTACAGCTATTTAATTATCTACATATTATGTATACCCACTTATACTTCTTGAGTTCCTATAATTTTTAAATCTCACAGCAGCAATCTTACCTGACAACATTTCAGTAGAGAATGTTCTTTACTAGATGAAGTTTAAACTAATAAGCAATACTGTAAAAGTACTCATTACTTACTTCTAAATAGTCATTATTCAAATAGAAAAATAAATACACGCTTTTGAATTTTAATGCCATATGTTTTGTTTTAAGATGTAAACTAATGTGATATTTATTGTCATCTTGTTTTTTTCCGTGTAATTTTTTATATGACATATATTTTGTTCGAACACAAAGATATTTGTTGTATATATTTTTACGTTTTTCCTTCTCGTCGACCGAGTTTTCATGGTATTTTATAGTTTTGCCAGTATGCAATCGAAAAGTACCGACAATTTCACTTTAATAACTTGCTTTTGTATCTGATTTTGTGTTTTATGGCCTGCTTGGTACAAATTTAGTAATGGATTTAAACTAATCTTCCTTTAAACTGGTCTTAAAAAATCTATTTCATGTCACAAGTCAAAAAATCAACAGCAATAATTAACTTAATGAAAAATAAAATATTAATTAAAATCCGTTTTACTTCTAGGCCAACACAATGTTATTAACTTGAAATAAAATCTGAAATATAGAAAAGGATATGTTTTAAAAGCAAGGAAAATACTTTAAGATTAAAATTTGTGTGAGGTGACCTCTGCAATTGCTATTTATAGCATGAACAGTTCACCTGTGTAACCGGCGACTTTGTTGCACAGCAAACGACATGAAGTGTTTGATATTTCTTAACAACTTTATTTTTCATAAAATTACGAATTCACCTCGAAACTGTTTAACAATGCTGAGCTAGAAATAAGGCTTGTCGTAAATATATACAAATTCATTAAATAAGAAACAAGGTACAATTAAACATAACTTTACGCCAAATAACGTTATATTATAAATTAAAATGAGTTAAGCATAACCAATTACAGAGTACCCTCACAATACTTCCAGCGATTTTCGTCCCTTTACGATCATTTTCATTCGTTACAAGCCGAAATTTAATATCAGTACGTGCAGTCGAGTCATTAAGTGGAATTAAAACAAAATAAATTCACTTTCTCCATAAGTTAAAAGCGGGTTTCGAATATTTTATTATTTCTGCCAATTAAATACGATTGAAGTGTATGACCGCGTGTTACTAAATTCGTGCAAAAATATAAAATTGCAAATGTATGTATGTAACACACTATCTACCACACACTACACTATAAGATGTGTATGTATATTTATATATTTACATGTATTAATATTCATGATGATTAAAGCAATCGATGAAAGCCTGTACAAACTTTTATTTCTATAAGCTGCAACTGAATTTATTACGAAGTCGTAACTCAAATAAGTGAATTCGCTTTTATGTAGGAAAAACTTAGGAAACTCTGAAATTGGTTGAAACCGAACAATGGATCTTCGACAATGCCGGTCACGTTTTGTCGCCTTAAAAATACGACGCTTAAATCTATAAAGTACTCCCGAGTATTACTATTCCTTTTAAGCAGTTCCTTTGAGCACAATATTATAATATTAAATATTTCTCTTATACATTTTCAAAAGTACATTGATTGCAATCACTTCGAGACAAATTAGATCAGATATGCACAAAGTGTTTCTTTTTCTTTATAAACTTAGTAACTAATTGTATTGTTCTATATGTGCACCTAATAAAGCGGGAAACATGTATTTAGTAATATTTTTTTTATAAAAAATCCTACGGAAATAGCTATGTATAATATTATAAATATGTTTTTTTATCGTGTACTATCCTGTACTATCGATGGTTTGGAGGGTATCGAGTAGGAACAGAAAAATTAAGTACTACCGTTAATAGGAACTTATCAAAATAATAACAATAAATATGAGACAACATCACATACATTACTCTGATCCCAATGTAAGTAGCTGAAGCACTTGTGTTATGGAAATCAGAAGTAACGACGGTACCACAAACACCCTATCTACCCTATATACCTAATCTACATCGACTCGGCCGGGAATCGAAACCGGGACCTCAGAGTGGCGTACCCATGAAACCGGTGTACACACCACTCGACCACGGAGGTCGTCTAATAATGAATACCACTTTTTAAATATGACTAGTGCACTGACTTCCAAATTGACAAAAAGGGGCTTATTTTGTTCCGTTATTGATGTCTTTTGATTAAGGGTATTCTTTTACGAAAAATTCGATCCTAAAATAACTGTAAAAATGGGAAAAATTAAACATAAAAATGTGATGAACTTGATGACTAAGCAAGGAAAATCCGTTCAAGCTATAATGAGTGAAATTGAACCCGTTAGTGGAACTAAGTGGTAAAACCATGATTTTGAAATGACCGTCGATTTGAACAAGTCTCGACTGAATGGACACCTGCCATGTACCACCGATTGAGGATAAGTTGTCGTGGAACAATTCTTAATAGAATTCTAGTTTGAAAATATAAACAAAAAAAAATGAAGGTGTATCTCAAGATGTGATGTGAGTCGAGATGGCCCAGTGGTTAGAACGCGTGCATAACCGATGATTGCGGGTTCAAACCCAGGCAAGCACCGCTGATTCATTTGCTTAATTTGTCTTTATAATTCATCTCGTGCTCAGCGGTGAAGGAAAACATCGTGAGGAAACCTGCATGTGACAAATTTCATAGAAATTCTGCCACATGTGTATTCCACCAACCCACATTGGAACAGCGTGGTGGAATATGTTCCAAAAACCTTCTCCTCAAAGGGAGAGGAGGCCTTTAGCCCAGCAGTGGAAATTTACAGGCTGTTTTTATTGTTGTTGTATCTCAAGATCATCAAGCACATCCTTATGATAAATACATTTGTTATGTCTTTGAAAAAAAAAATCAATGAAATATCAGTTAATACACAGTGAAAACATCTGAAAAAAATTGCAGTTATAACGACCAAGAGAAAAGATAGATCGATCGATTAAGTGACAATCTTTATGAAATAAAAAACTTAATATGAGAAAGAATCAACAAGATCAATTATTAATGGGTTATTAGTTTACTTCATATGTTTACAATTTCATTATTTTTACTATGTAACCTAACATTTTAAATACTTAAAAATCAGCACTTTAGTATGTTGTCCTCATAAACATAGTTGGATATTATTTTTAATTTATTATTATTTTTTAAAGTACGAAGACAAACATATGACATCGATTTTATGTTCTTGAAATAACAAAAAAATATCGTTACATACTAGTCATGGTGAAAAATCGAGTCAAATTATATGAATATGCTGCTGCGGATAGTGTTATACTATACGTTTGACGGAGTTTCTCACTCTCTTATATAATTTATAACCTTCCTCGATAATATCTATGTAACGCACAATGCTGAGATGGCCCAGTGGTTAGAACGCGTGCATCTTAACCGATGATTGCGGGTTCAAACCCAGGCAAGCACCACTATATATATGTGCTTAATTTGTGTTTAAAATATGCTGTTTGTTTCACTTACTTACAAATAAACAAATAATTCATCTCGATCTCTGCGGTGAAGGAAAACATCTTGAAGAAACCTGCATGTATCTAATTTCATCGAAATTCTGCCACATGTGCATTCCACCAACCCGCATTGAAACAGCCTGGTGGAATATGTTCCAAACCCTCTCCTCAATGGAAGAGGAGGCCTTATCTCAGCAGTGGGAAATGTACAGGCTGTTACTTTACTTTACTTAACGCACAATGCACAAACACTCTATTAGATTCTTAGATCAGCTCGTACAAACACAATTGAAACTCCAGCCTTAGTATTACTATATTTATAACGTAAAATATTTGAGTAACAAAATATTATTATCTGCTTGTAAAGTCAAGACAAGTTTTTAGTTAGTCAGCTATAAAGACTAAAATTTAAACTTTACAATTGTTCTAAAGTATTAATGTCTAAACAAGCCCTCCATTCTACCGTAATTTAACAAAGAAGTTAGTTACGTTCTTTGAGAGAAAATGTTAAAATATTGTTTTCATATTTTGAATAAACAATTGGTTTTAAATCAAATTAAAGTTTTTCAAATAAATAAGAAGGGGTTGTTATTTTATATTTATTTTAAAGCGTTAAAGTGATTTATGGTAGTTGGTTCGAACACGCAAAAACACAATTAAGATGTAACGAATAAAAGTTTAACTGAACACTTATTTTATGTTAAAAACTTTGTAGTTGTTTGTTTTTCATGAACAATATTTATCATATTTCCTGTAAAAAAAGTAATTTTTTAAAGTAATTTATAGACATTACTCAAATTTCTATTTACCGCGACTCCGACTTAATACACGTATGTTCAAGAGCTTAAAAAAAAGTTACTGAATTTTACTGTACTTTGCAGAAGTTTATATATATCCGCTTACATCGGTACCACCCACTCATCATATGCTCTAAAAACATGCAGATTGAGATTATGTTCTGGGTTGAAGCGTGAACGATCCAGTGTAACTGCAGACACAAGAGTGCAATATACTTTTTGGTATCCAAGATAGGAGACGACATTGATATAAGTAATAATTCTTAAGACGCTAATTCCTGTAGATGTAGAGATTACCTATCATGAGAACTATATACCTATCCGACCTATTTCAAAAATATATATTTTGCTTCTTATGTGTCTATATACTTTTAGAACACGTTATTTTAATAAAAACGTAAAAAAAGTAACAGCCTGTAAATTTCCCACTGCTGGGCTAAGGTCTCCTCTCCCTTTGAGGAGAAGGTTTGGTGGAATGCAAATGTGGCAGAATTTCGATCAAATGAGACACATGCAGATTTCCTTACAGTGTTTTCCTTCGCCACCGAGCACGAGATAAATTATAAACACAATTAAGCACATATATATAGTGGTGCTTGCCTGGGTTTGAACCCGAAGTCATCGGTTAAGATGCACGCGTTCTTACCACTGGGCCATCTCACCTTTTTTTTAGTTTTCAGTTATTTTAATGTGCCTAAATATATTTATTACAAGGCAGTATCATAATCTAATTTTTCTCTCCAGCTACTATTTAATCGTGATCGATGTTAAAGTCCTCAAATACCAACATATCCGGCGCTCATTTAGCGTAGATTCAAAAATTAAAATTAAAATAATCTTTATTCAAATAAACCCAGGAAATATCAAAACACTTTTTCATCGTCACGTTTTAGTATTAAATGAAACGTTAAACTTCCACCGGTTAGGAAAGCTAATTCATAAAGAAAATTAAAGACAAACATAGATACAATAAACATAAAAATATATTTGACCTCGCACAACCATTCTGTGGAACCAGCTTTCGTCGGCGGTTTTTCCGAAGCGATACAACTAGGGAACTTCAAGAAAAGAGCGTCCTTCCTAAAAAACCAGCAACAAACCTGCAGGCCTCCCGCTGGTACAGATGTTCATGGGCCGTGGTAATTACTTTCGAATGGATGAGCCACATACTAGTTAGCTATAAAATAACATATAAAATAGACCTGTGAGCATATTCACGTGCCGTATCCAAAACGAAACATGACTAAAATAAATAAAAAAATCACATGGAGAATCGGCCCTGATCTTATAACATTACATTGATTAAATATGACTATTTTCAGTATTACACATGAGTTATAATATCTTAAAACATTGTCCTATTGAAGCATTCCCTTCATTATCGACACTAATTTATTAGACAGTGGTTTGAAAAACGGAATCGTAAGCCCTAGAGACCTAACCAAATGGATGCATCCTGAATGTGTGGATCCGAAGCCATTAGTATGATAACACCACGTCCGTGCAACTTATTAAAGCAACCTTGCGGCTCTTTCAATAATGTGGTGTATGGGGATGCAAACGAACGGGCATAACAAACGAATGAGTTTTCTAGAAAATTATAATCAAGTAACTATTCCCTTTAAAATCATTATTTAATTGCAATTTCCAACTGTTTATCATAAGAGAAACAAAAATTAAAGTCACGAGTTATTGTTATGAGACATAAATATTTTGGATTACCTTGTTCTAGACTTCAGCCAATATAAGAGCTTCAGTAAAATAACAGCTTGCACAGTTCCCATTTAAGGCTTCCCATCTCCCTTTTTAAGGAGAAGTTTTGGAGTTTGTACATGCTGCTTATTCTACCACATTCTCCAACATTACCTGCATTAGCAAGTTTGGGGATTTTATTCGACACGTGTAAATTACCTTAAATTGTAATTAAGTATAAACTCTGCTTAGTTAAGGGTAATTGTATGATTATTTTTTGCAATGATTTTCCAAACACTTTTTTTCAATAAAAAATTCAACTGAGTATATTTATTATTAATATTTCATATATATAACCAATTATTTTGGAAATACCAAAACTTTTAATTTGTGGATAAAAGAAACAGTACAAAAGAAAATAAATTGTAATAAACAATTAAAAATATAGTAATCGGTGTAACGATATACAGTACTAAAGTGCTTTTATGCAAATCAAATCGAATCAAAATGTTTTATTCAAGTACTTTTAACAAGTTCGTTTGAACCGTCAGACGCAACCATGATTCCGATGTAAACCTATTGAGAAAAACCGGCTAGCGTCTCATTAGTTACCGACCGTACATTGGCAGTGATACAAGCACTCAGTAATTCCAATTCATATATAGCATTTAAATGGCCTACTAAATTTATACCTTGTAATTATTAATAAAAAAAAAAAACTATTCTCTCTAAATTTAAATTACTCACAATGATGAAATCTACAAAGATATATCAATACATTTTTTAGTAGTTTTAAATTGAAAACATCATTGTTCTTGCCTCCATTACATAAATACGAAACCATGCCCGAAAATCCGAGTAATCTCATTAATCATCTTTGAAATTCAATACATTGACACGCTGGCGGCCATTACGGAATTCCGTGGATTTTATGATGTTTCAATTTCTATAGACATGGGCGGGAATTATTGGAATAACAACGCTTAGGCATTCGGATATGCAGACGACCGTCGGTATGCGATTCTATTGATTGCTTGTTCAGCTTCGTTTATTCACAGAGAGATTATGGTTTCGGTTATTTGATTCGGATAAACGTCCACGATAACAGTTTCTAAACTGTTTTCAACATTATACAACAACGCGTCAAAACAATTAAACTATACCTTTACTAATATTTGATTTGTTTGTCTACCTGATTTAAGCAAGCTTTCACTAATCAGACTGACAATATGCGCCTAGTTTAGAATCAACATCGTTATTATATATTTCTGTGTATAAATGCTTTTATTTAACTATTCCATTTTTAAATTTGAAAATGGAAATAATTCAAAGTATTTTAACATTTATATCTTTTAAATAAGTATAAGAAGTAATTTATAGCGTTCCTATACCGTTAGTGAAAATTGACTTTTAATTTAAAACACATTTGAAAGAACGCATAAGGGTAAAAAGACACGGGACGTGCGGTAAGATGTATTACCAATAGATAAACTGGCTGGATACGAGCGAAGAGATCGTTTGCACGATACTGATTGCTTCTATTTTTAAATTAAAAATCTCGCTATAAAATCTTAATTATATCCACATGAAGTCAAGGCAAAAAGCTAATAGTATTTATAATTATTATGTTACGTTTTAAGTGACCCAGAAAATGCCTCGTACGCCGTTCTATAACGTAGAATTAAGCGATACCTAAATTACTAGATGTTTTGTATTATGAAGAGAGCGTCTATTTGGAAAAGTATAGTATATAGTTATTAAGTCTTGTTTTGATTATCGAGTACCCGGAACTTTATATGAATAAACGTAAGTAATTAGAGGTTAATAGCTTATTTTTATATTACACATAGGATAAATGATGTTTTATCAAGGTTAATAAAAGTAAAAGAGAACTCCTTCTCCTCAGGAAGAAAACCTTGTTTATTTGCTGAAGGAATATAATCTTTGTCTACATAGATATCAAATCTTTGATAGGTCAATTAAGAAGTACTAAAAGTGTATAATTTCCTTTACTTTTTATTTAAACTTTATATAATTATAATATACATAATTAATTCGGCTACTAAGGTTCCCCTTCCTCTTTTCACCACAGAGTTGCGAGGCATCGAAAATATCTGCATCCTTACGTAGTTGACATACTTAAACTACGTACGAAACGATATGCTCCCTCTTTTCTGATACGCACCGCTAAGGTCTGGAATACCCACCCGTCCTCCGTATTCCCCACCACCTACAATATGAGTACCTTTAAGTCTAGAGTGTATAGGCTCCATCAAGACAAGCGCGTGTCAAGCGCTAGCTTTAATAATAATAAAAAAGAAATGTACAGGGTACCTGTAGAAGAAAAGTAATTAGTAAGTATATTCATTATTTAATATAATATGCTTTATAAGTAATAGGCAAATAAAAACATATAAACATTATTTATTTTTTAATTATTTTAATACTATGTAAAAAATTAAAAATGAATTAATTATAATAATATAATTATGTTAGGAATATGATTGCTTGCGTATTGTACACCAATGTAAATATTTTTGAGTAGAAAACTTATATATTTATACAAAGACTATATCAAATTACAAAATATTCAATTTAAATAGTAGTCATAAATACAGTCACGTTTGAAAGTAACTATATTAGATTCATATGACAAATAAAACATAGTGTTACATTCATAAAAGTCATAAAGACATAGATTGATGGCATTCGAATGTGTATCTCGGCATTTTTCTACCAACCTTATTTCACACTATTCGCACAAGACGGTGTAGCTCATCAGATTTCTCAGGAGCGTGGCGAAAAATATTCTTCGAAACAATAGGCTTAAGCAAAATATCATATTCGTAAGAAAAATGTATTTACTTTTATAATATACATAAGATATTCATTCGTGAACAGATTTGCTTACTAAACGCCTTTGTATTAGAATCATCTTAGTTAACACTTTTATTTTATCGTATAAATAAAATATTTGTAACATTTTTCATTTTCATTTACCTGTTTTATACATATGTCGACACTAACTAATAATAATAGCTAAAAGTATCAAAATCGATAGGTTTCCTATTCGACTAATCATACGATATACACGGTTTTGAATGATAATGTTATAAATACAATTGAATGTAAAGCTATCACAGTTTGAAATGTAGACGACCAAGAGGAAACAGCAAAAATTATCATTTTGTCTCATTTTTTTAAGTTAAATTTACAAATGCTCTATGAAATTTAAGAATATGAACCTCATGCTTTTTATCGTCTACTAGAACATTAAATTCGAGCCTGACACTTCTCAAATTCCAAATTCCGAACCGAGACTGCCCAGTGGTTTGAACGCGTGCATTTTAATCGCTGGTTGCGGGTTCAGTCCAAGCGAGCAACATTGAATTTTTCATGTGCTTAAATAATGTTTAAAATTCATCTCATGCTTGTTGGTGAAGGAAACATCGTGAGGAAACCTGCATGTGTCTAATTTCAAGAGAATTCTACTACATGTGTATCCAGCAAACCGCATTGGAGCATCGTGGTGGAATATGCCCAACAGTGGGAAATTTATAGGCACGCGCATAATAAACGCGTTGTATATTCTGGGATAAGTTTTATTTGTATTAGTAATTTGTTAATGTTTTTATGCACTTAAATTATTAATAGGCAAAGTAAAAATCCTCTGCAAAATCTTATTTTTTTAAATTGATACCTTGTGCTAAGAATGATTTATTGACTTTGCTTTGTTGGAAAGTTTCTGTTATAATTTTTCCTTATGGTATTTACACAAATCGAGATTCACACAGAATTAAAATATTAATAAATGCACATTCGATATGAGTCATAGATGTTTGTACATCAAACGTTGCTAATACTACAAGCTCTATATAAATACATACATGCACAAGTACGTACATATATTATTTATAATTGAACTTATATCCACCAATATATGTGACGTAATATGAGTTATTTTCAACACAGTAACAGATATTTAGTAAAAATCGCTCCGTATTTGTAACCCTGTATTAATATAAGTAATAGTTTATTACAATGAATGACAATCCAAATTATTTAATCGAAGTCGAATTGAAGGTAAATTAAATTTAAATATTAAATGAAAAAAAAGAAATTGTTCTGATTTGAAACCCGAAGCAGATTGCTGACAATAATTACTAAATTACATACAATACATGAACAAAAATCGTTAATAGTTGAATCATTTAATCACTTATAATTCAACGAAAAAATAACTTAATTATTTCGTCAAGATTTTACCAACAAATGTTACATACTTTTCAGCCAAACGTAATGTTTTTTTTTTTTTTTTTTCAATGTATTATCTGTTATTTATATAATAAAAACTACGTTAAGCTGCTTTTTCACCTTTCGATAAACTTTATAAAGTTTCCTTAACAAACGACCGGGGTTATCCCGAAAGTGTGAAAACGTGTAAAAAGTGTGGTCTCTGAAAGGGGAATCTCGCATGACAGACGCTGCCGCAGGCTTTACCTGTTACCCTTACAGGGGTTGGAATTAGGCCATCAGTCTGAAAAATCGATGCATACCTTCTAGATTCTCATACATGAACCGAATACCAAATGAATGTATATATATTTTTAAATACGATTATTTTCATGTTTATATTTCTGCATATGAGTATAACTTAAGTTCTTATTCTAATTAAATGATACCGTAATGTTTCTGACATGATATGATTACAGAGAGTAAAAAGGACAATAAATTTCCAAATCGTTTTCAACTAATTTACCTTATAGGATCACTGCCACTTTGACTATTAAAAATTTAAATAGTTCAGAAAATTCTCGAACATTATTCACAATTTAAATTCTTCCTATAAGTATGGCTTATAGTTTTAGAATTTTCTCATAATATAGCGGTAGTCTGTCGTTCAGGTCACATAACCGGTGTCTCCATATTTCATACTTGAAAGGGGAATGTCTGGCATGCGACGGCTGCACGTTAAGTGTTGGTCAGCGTCAGGCATTTCTGACTAGCTTCATTATTATTTCACCATGCAAACCTGTGGGAATTGATGGGTCCGAGCTCCCTATGAGTAATCGAGTAAACGTTTACGTGCAACTAAGTTTAACGATTCGACAAATAAAGACTCGTTTACAATTTATAAGACGTCGAAGAACAGCTCGTATAAAAGAAAATGTTCATAAAATTCGATAATATATACCCGTAGAGTCGTGAACGTGAACTACGTTAAATTTAATTGTGACGCGACACTACAATTAATATTCACACATGCTGGCTTCTATTGTCGAGTTTTTTTTTACAGAAGTGAGAAAAAGGAAGGCTCTGTTGTTCAAAGGTGCGAACCGAGTCTCATATTACCAATAGACAAAACGGTCCAACAGCAAAAACAACCGCGGATAGCGACTCATATGTAAATCTAAACCAGCGTGCTATTTTGAATTTTATATCACAGCACCAAGATTCAATTTCCCAAGAGAAACAGGAGAGATTGGTCGTATTACATTCAACAAATATACTTCATCCTTGAAGAACCAGAATAGACAAAAGTCACCCCGCTGTGGTCGGAGTTTCATTTAATAATGGACTTTATTATAGTGCAGGAAGATTGTTATTTAAACTATATTACATTTTGACTTCCATTGGAAAATGTCATCGTTACAGAAATAGGCGTAAGTGAACGCGTCAAAGTGTAAAATGAGGGGTATAGCGCCGTGTCAGTGAAAGTCATTAGGAACGGAATGGATGAAAATTGCGTGCATATTTACCTCTCTAAGTTAATATGAATGACGTAATAAAATTTAAATCAATATTTTTTGCCTTTAATGTTGAGCGTAAATCCATAAGTTTTTCAATTCGTGCTCTGGTTTCAAGTTGTTTTTAAATTACGAATTTTATGGTAGTTGTTTGATATGATTCAATTGTTTCTGTTACTTTGAAGCAATATTTTAATTTATAGTTGTTAGTAGAGACCTCATCAAAGTTAGTGATATGTTTGAAGAAAAACTGCAATCTATATGTGCGTCGTGGGTAAAATCAGAGGGAACAATGGTTTTGGATTGTCTATGCGGAGAACACTTCCCGCCACTTTTCTTACTTTGTGGATTAAAACGACGTCGTCTGAGATAGTTTCTCGTCTCATACTGTACTACTGACAGAAAATAACAGAAAACTAAGAAAAAAATTTAACAGTCAAGCTATGTAAACATTTTTGATATTCTGCTTTTTAATAAAATAATTAAGTTGCTAGAATTATTTCACTAAAAATATTAATAGTGTAAATAGGAATATTTTGTTCAACTTAACGAAAGATAGTAAATAACCTTCATTATATTTTATTTTGTTCAATACTAAAACTTTTTCTATAATAAAGAATAATTTCATTTTAGTATAATGAAAACGAAGTTACTTCAATCACAATAGTGGTAGTTGAAAGGTTAATAATGGCTAAAAATTAAGCCAAAATATTGTTTTGTCGTCCGTACTTGATAACCAGCTCATTAAAAGGTAGAGGAATGGCTTACTTTCATACACGTACTTGTAAGTCTTCTACACAGTTGCAAGCTAACTACAACTAAACTTTACTACGAGATTTCTGTCAACCTTTTTTGTTCAAACTACACAATTTTAAATATAATAACTTTAAATAATACTTCACTCTAAGAATTTACTGTTTCATTTTTATTAAATTAATTTTTATATCATAAGAAAACAAAATAGTGTATCCACTTTTATTTGTTTGGATCATTGATGAATTATAAAATTAACAATTAAATTAAATACTAGTTACAAATAATGAGAGATACCTGACCTATTCGCAGCGTGTTTAAGAAGACGTAAGTACCTAACGAATTTTTTTTAACTTTAGTCACTGCAGTTCTTTTTACTTAAATACATTAAATATTTTATTTTAATAACAATGACTTTTGACTATTACTTACTGCTTAAAATGCTCAGGGCCTTTTAAGCAGTAGGCAGTAGTAGGTTAAGCTGTTACATATTTTAGGAGCATAGCGCTTAAAAATCATATACGTATGATATACTCTTTCCATTTTTTAACGACATTTCAATGATTGTATTATATTCCTTACTTTGCTTTGTGTGTAGATGAAGTTACTTTGATGGCAGCGCCAGGCTCAAACGATTTCTTTGTACAAAGGGCTACGTCCAATACACTTGTGTTTCTAAAATGCACCTTTGGTAATGCATTTTTTAATAATAAATTTCTCATATTTTTTAGTATTTTTAGTACCTTGTCACAATTAATATTAGCAAAGAATTTATTATTATTTTGTTAAAAAGTAATCAATGTTAAGTAAATTGAGAAAAAAAATCCGAATTATATTCACGAAACAACGAAAAGCACTTTTCACGTTACTCGTTGTGCTCTTCAATCACGTACAAGTAATTTAATTAAATCATTAATTTTTTTCCTCTATGATTCCGTCTTTAGAGTAGAACATAAATATTTATACAAGTTTTATTTTTAAATAAGTATTAAAACCTTTTTTAAAAATAGGTGCTAAGCATATTTTTTAACCACGAAGACCTTGTTTGTTATTAGCAAGGTAAAGTATAATATTCCTTTTCAATTATACAATTGCTTTGAAATTTTCTAAGAAATTTAGTATAATATAAAGTATAAAAGAATTTTTTCTTAAAGCAGAAAGTGAACTTATATAAAAAAGGAACTAAAAATGAAAAAAGCTAGTTAAGAAAGAAACGCTTCGGTCGCTCACTTAAGCTGTTGGTTTTCAATTACTTTATTTTATTTAAAAAAAGTTCTCTCTTAAAATATTCAACAAAAATAGATATAATATTTTAATTCTTTATAAACGTTTCTTAACCTTCAAATAAAACAGAACTCTTCAACGATTAATATTCGATTGTACCATCGACATATAATAACAATGTAATCTGGTCAAATAATTCTACCTTCGAATATCGCAATAATACTAATCTGGAACAAAATGGATATGAAATTTTAGTATCTGACGTCGGTTTGACGTGAACTGATAGCATCACTTAAGGACAATATCTGTATAAAACGGCGGAATTTAACTACCGTCTTGATTATCTCCTTAGTCGTTTTCACAATACAGCGTCTAAGACAATGTCCTGTTCATAAAATGCTGTATAGGCTCTCGGGACGGCGCCATTAAAATAAGACATAGCCGAGAGAGTATTGTCCTGTACCTTATTCCCGACCGTCTATAATTTTGATAATAGGCTAGAAAATATTCCTTTGTCTCAAACAGACTATCAGTCGTAAGATCCGGTTCGATTATTTTCAAAGAAATCCGCTTTTTGCTTTCTTCAAGTCTCGTTTACTGTTATTGCGTCAATAAGCAGACAGCTTCTGATTCTTATAGCTTGCCGTTAGTTTCATCGGTATTGTATAAAACCGTGTTATGAAATTGATTCTTTTGATTTGATAATTGGCTTCAATTATGGGCGCTTCACGAAATTACATTCGACTCATGGCTATAATTCTCAGGTGATTACAATGTAACGCATTGCAGAGCCTCAGCTCTCTTAAACTATTGTTAATGACCCGACGAGGGCATAATTGCGTTTTTTTCACACCCTGCTAATAGCCATTCCACTAATTTCGCAGGTTACCGGTGGAAAGTTTTAATTTAAAAATAAAATATTTTTACGTAGTTTTAGTAGTAGTAATTTTTCACTTAGGACATGAGAATTATGCGGCTTATAATATTATAACAAAATTTTCTTAACTTAACAACAGTTACGGTTAGATTATAAATATATTTATAGTAAATTTTCAAACAATGTAATTATTAAGCTTAACATAATGTAACAGAATATCAATAAGACGTCGCTTCGAAATATCTCGTTAATTAATTAAACTAATTTGCGTTTTACTTTTAGTCAACAATCGAAGTCGACTGAAAGACTTTCAGAGGTCATCGATTTCACAAGTACCTAATTTCAAAGGTTATTGCTTTTAAGTGTAAAAAATTGACTCTGCATTAAGATTACTTGTTTGATATCAAATGTCATTTTATAAAATAAACAAAGAAATCGAAATATAAAAATTCAAATACAATTCAGCGTTCCTATTATTATTATCGTTTATTGATTCCGGATAAATGAAATATAATATGTATATTTTTACATGTACTATGCAAATACATTTTTTTGATGTTGCCATAACCTACGCATTAAGCATTTGAAAGGCCTTTAAGCGGATTCCGAAACCTAATACTGCAGAAACAGTTCCGCAGACATTTTTAACTTTGCCGTCTCGTAAATTCAAAACTTTTATAAAAAATACATTGGTATAAAGGCGTATTACTCGATACAAGATTTTGTAGATGATAAAAAGGCGTGGAATTAATACCTGTTGACTTCCAGGCAGGATTTATTAATTTAAATAATTGTATTAACTATCATGACTGTATTTTTTTAAATGTTGAAAAAGAGTAACTACTAAATTCCTTGGCGGTTCTTCTCGGTAGAATTTACTTTCCGAACCGATGACGATCCAAAAGTGCTTGTAAAAACCCACTTGAATAAAGTTTATTTTGTTTTTGATTTTGATTTTTGAATTTTAACAATATCTGTTCTATACTCGACTTGTTTAATGAAAAAATTTTAATTTCATCTGTACATTACCATGCCTAATTTGAACAAATACTTCCAATACATACCTCTAATTACAATTTTAAAAGGGATGATTATAAACCAATATACATAAAACACAAAATGTATCATTAGTAGTAGCTAAAGTATATGACAAAGTCTCAAAATAAAAATGAAATTGACGGGAAATTTAATCTAAAAATAATATTAAAAATCTGGTCATTCAATGCACTACCAAGGCGATTCTTTATAAAGGAATCCAGCTTTTAGTTTTGAAAGTTACGATTGCGGTATCCATCTGCGTTCTATAAACTTATATTATGTTCTTTCCCAACCTACTAACTTTTTCGATAACCATAACGAACAAAAAGTGTTTGGCGTTGTCTATTGCGTGAGTCCTAACAGCAAAAGGCAACTTTTGAAGTTCAAACTAATCTTTGCCAACTTTTAGAAGAGGCTACTAGGCAAATAACTTCAGGGAAAATATGGGTCGTAAGTATTGTTAGTAAACTATGGAAGATTCTTGGTGTTTTTATTTTACAGCGATCGTTTAGGTGCACGGCAATAGTTTGTTCATAAATATTAATTTGTGTAACAAAATACAATGTCACCACAATCATCACCGAATCTGTTTGGAAGTTCAATTTGTTTTATAAATAATTACATTAGTGCTAAATAATAATATATATCTAATAAAACTATTTGGATTGAATGAGGGCTGGATTAATTAAAAATTTTTGATAAACTTGAAATTAGAATGTATTCTTATTGCTTGGTCGACTAGAATCAATATTAAGAATTAATGTAAATGTACTAGTGTTTTTCTTGATGTATAAAACAAAGTAGGTTTTCGTCTGTACCCTTAGATTTATTAAGCAGGAGAAAAAAGAGTACATGAGCTAGAAATAAAGAACTTTAACTTCACTGTGTAATTAAGAGAAAAGCCTATTAATTCAACTTTCCTATCCGAAAAAAACAAGGAATTTTTTGTCCTTCACTTTAAAAAAACTATGTATACCTATCAAGGTGAGGTATCTAGTGTATATTAAAAAAAATAAAAATATGTACATGTCCTCTCACTTGACATAATAAAAAACGTATAGTTTGAATATTTTAATTTAAGAACTAAATACAATAATCAAAAAGCATTCGAATATGAATCATAAATTGACTGGGGAGCAAAGTTAATGGGAAAAGCTAGTCGAGAGTAATTGGTTACTTAAAAATATCCAATCCGAACTAATTTTAAAACTTAAAACAAATCTTTCTCGTACAAAACTTTGATTCTAGGAATAAGGAAGCACTTGAACCAGTGGTTATACAAATACTATTTGTTGCTCTTTGCGACTTTTATATATTATGTTTTTAATGACAACATCGGGATTTTAATTTTGTATAAATAAAACTAAATTCACGCCAGGCGTCCCGGGCTCTGAATGAAAAATATATCAAAAACCGGGCAAAGAAGCATTCATTTTGTGAACGACATTAAAGTTTATAGAATATCGCAAAAAGGTATAAAAGTATAGGTAGGCCTGAAGCCATTCGCTAGCAGTTTATTAAGCCGAGCCAACAAATAGTGAAAATTTAAATAAAGAAGCTACGCTAGGATCAATTACGTTTTAAAAGACGGCAGCCCTTTTATAATATTTTTAGAGCTTTTCATTAAAAATTTTCTTCAAAGGGAAGGGAGCTTGTCTCATTATTGCATAGGATTTGAGAAACTGCGACGAACGACGAAATTCAGGTGCGGTCTACCTAAAGTGAATTTTGAGTGTATTTTATAATTTTAATTAATTTTGATTAGCAACGTTTGCAAGACAATATTCTATTCAGGTTATTTTATCCTATAGCATAATAAGATGAATTAAGCTGCTCAGTAAAGAATTTGAAACAGTCTTGTCCAAGCTGCATTGATACTAACAAAATTATTTTCATGGTGTTTTTTTTCACTAATCACCAAAATCTTTGGTTCCTATTCTATTTTGATTGATTAGGTTGTAACTATTTAATGAAATAATATTTTTGTATTAAATTACAATATTAGAAATATTAAAGTATGTATAAAATCTATCTCAATTCCTGTTTGATATTTTAATCAGACACGAAACACGTTTGCTGTAATTAGAACGCCTACTTTTCCTCTTAAGATGAAGACGGTATAATTTTAGAGAAACAGGAAACAAATTTCCTCGAAGCACCGAACATTTGGTTTATTTTTGAATTCACTCCTAGCAAAATTAATATGATATGTAGTAATATTTACATTGAAAACCTATTTAATATATGTACTTAAAATTAAAAAAAAAAAACTTAATTCAATTGGGAGATTGATGATAACACTTCTCCTTTGAATCGCCATGCCAATTCTCTGGCAAAAATGAAGCAGCTTCCAGCGGAGGTTATAAAACGGGGTGTTACATCTTTAGAAAAGGTTCTCCACTATTACTCCAAGGCCCTTAGACCGCTACAAAGGGCATAAAGATACAATATGTAATTATATACGACTACCTTACTTTACTCGTCAGTATTTTCCTTATATTTTTCTTTCGTTGCGGTTGTGTTACATTTTCTGGCATAAACAAGACTAATGTATCAACGTACTTAGGGTTCCACAAGGCGGCCATTCCGAGGAATCCAGGATCAGTCTATCAAGTGTTTTTCATCATCGGAACTAATTTAAAATGACCTAATAAAAGCAAGAAAGAATGTCGATGGTAAATAATAAATCCGTCATATGCAGCTTCAAATTTATAATACGCATAAATTACATGTGGTATGAAATTATACACATTTTACTTGGAAACGAGAAGATAATATACTAAAAATTCGTTATTTTTACTTTAAATTCTGACAGCCAAATATTTCATATGGTAAAATTCATACTTGAGCTTGGATTTTAAAAGGTTCTCAAAGAGCGAAGAGGGGACAAGACAATAAGGGTAAAATGACTACGTAAAATCGGACCGTCGGACAAACGAGTGATCCAATAGGGGCTACTTTTTGCTTTCAAAGACTAAAAATGCAGATTTCTCCATCACTCTGGTCGTGAGAAAGGCTGGCTCAAAGGATTGAACGTAATTATTAGCGCCTAAATGTCCATGTGATTATTCGACGATGAGAATTCTGATGATTGCATCGCTGCAAGCCATATGAAATTCTTGAACTGTTACTAACACGTAATACACATATGCATATTGTACCTGTTTATCAAAAAAAAAATGATAAGTGACCGCATAGTAGACACTAATTCTAAAGACATGAAATTTAGATGGGACATATGTATATGCTTTTGCAAAGTTCTGGTGATTACTAAGACGTTGTCCGAAAAAAACCAGTTATCACTATGATCGTAACTTTTGAAGTCTTAATTTATAAATATCAAAGGAAGTCATGAATTTTCAGGGAAATATTCCTAATCGAATTTATGCAAATTCCTTTGGCCAGAATAAACTCATTTCACCTTAAAAACTTTTTGAAAAGAGAAATCAAGTTTGGAAATATATTTTTTTTTTTGGACGCTTTATTTGCCAAATTTTATAATATTGAAAAGAAACGAACGGATTTGCGAAGTTGAACTTTTTGAGTTATTATTCATAAATGCAAATCCGAAAATTTCGGATACAGTTATTTTCAAGTAAAGGATTAATTGGAAATTAAAGATAAAATTGCTTTTCATCTTTTTAATATGTCCGTTTTCGTCACGACTGCTGTCCCTTTTGGAAGAATTTAAATTTACTTTTAACAATGGCATTTTTTTGAATATCTAATCATGAAATGTTAGTTATTGGCTACAGTCTAATAATAAGTGTGAATATATTAGCTACAATATTATTATGTTTTCTTTCAGATTTTGCGATGCGAAGACGTAGATAATCATCGATGATGGATGAAGTACCGCAATCTATACGAAGTATGGCTTTGCTATGGATCCTCTCAGGCCTCGTGGCAGTGGACGCAGTCAAGGTCGTCATAGAGCCTTTGCCTAAAGGTATGGTACAAATTAGAATATTAATTATACCCATGATCTGCAATTTTTACGAAATGTATCAAATATTAGGCCTTACGTTAAAACTATTATAGAAAAGATGTAAAATAAACGGAAACATAGGTAATACAGAAGTTGGTCCTAACTAACTTTACAAAAAAAAGTAACTTTTAGACCTGTCGCTCACAGCAAGGTAAACAAAATCGGGCGTCCGCTCCTAATTTACTTTTTTTGACTTGAAGCACGCTGAACGGTCCCCCGAACTTCCTCCCTCTGATGCAAGACTTCGTTTTAGTTTCGTTTAATTTCCTATCTCTCTTGTCGTGGCGTTTATTACGGACGCGCACCCACACCGACGTTCTTTTGTTCAGGCATCACCACTAATAACCATACCAAAATAATTTTTATTCGCGTCTCCTCATCTATTTTCGGACGCTTTATTGTATTCGCATTAATTTCGCAGTTCGCAGCTGCAAGTAACGCAAATTTCTAAGGAGTTTTTATCTGCCGCCAATGTTCTTTCTTTTGAAAGTGAGAGCTCCTATTAATATTAATTAAAAGTTTGAATAATTGAATGGATTTGGAATTGTTCTCGTTGTTGGGCTTCCCTGGGAATGAGTCGCGGCAATAATTAAAACTTGAGAGGGAAATGGGTTCGAGTCCATTATTTAATATCTGTTTAAAACAGTTTTGTCAACTTTCGTCTGTGTTTTCGTGGAATGCTAATAAAGTACGAGTATGATACTTATAAGGAAAAACGTAAAGACATATCTAAATGAGTAAAATTTATAAAACTTGTAATGTCAGTCACGAACTTAAAACAGATGCAATTAAGAGCTCATCGTCGGCATACTAATGAACGAATTATTTTATTGCTATGAAAATGTCATCATGAACATTATTAATAGAATTCTATTTTCAAATTATTTAGCGTAATATTTTTTTTTTACTTTAATGCAGGAGTAGTTCAAAGGTTCATTTATATTGCTAGGAAACCCCCTATGTGAATGTATTAGTAGTACACAAGTACAACAAAACCGACATGTACTAGTGACCTTTAGGTTAATGCTTGATTTATGGCTTCAGATCACGTGGTATTGGTATCGCAATTGAAGAGTAAATAACTAAAAATGACATCAAGCTTGCTTTGACTTATTAAAGTGAGAGTGTTTTAGAGATTTAATATTTTTGTACTGGGATTAGCACTAATATTGCGACAATTCGTAAAAATAATTTTTAAGCTGGTAATTATACGTTGTCATTTTTACCAATGCGTAACAATATGAAGTATGAAATCTAAGACATTATGAGACTCGTGCCTGTAAATGTGCTTTAAGTACGGATCCCAAAAATTGTGTAAAAAATAATAGCTAATTTCTGCCACAACATTATTAGTGTAACCCGGAATTCAAAGTTCTTATATTCCTGAAAGAAGACACTCTCACAAACAACCTGGCCTATTACAAATATTAAACCATATATTTCCCACCGAAATTCAAAATTTTTAAAATTCGAAATATTTATTTTTTCTTTTCTGCCTCTCACATCTACTCTGTGGAATCCGCTTTGGTCGGCATTTTTTCCAAATCGACTTGCGTCTTGTAGCTGCAAGGCTCCTTTTGTTGCAGATATAAATGGGTGATGGTAGTAACTGTCCATTGGTTGACAATGCTCCGTTTGCCACCTATACCATAAAAAATAGTAATAAATACATTAAATGCATACCAAAATACGTGCTATACAATTGTATCAAGTCGTTAACAAGTATGCCCCTTCCGTAGACTGTTAAGTTCTTTGAAACCGAGTAATCGTATTACCACTCGTATCTACTCGTATATACTTAAATGATGTACAGTTTAGCTTAACAAATGGCTTACGTGGACTTACAAGTATTAAGCATATTATTAGGTATACCTTTCAAGCTAATACTAATTTTATATTTTTACTTATTTTATATGTATGTAAAGCTTTTATAATACAACATAAAAATATGTAATACAAATATTATTGTATAACTTACACATATAACTTCCATTGATATATTGATACTTTGCCCCAATAATAAATAATCCGATAATTTTATCTGCATATAAAGATGTACAAACATATAAATTATTAAATAAAAATGAAATGTATATACTTAAATTTTATTTAAAATTAAGTAGACAGATTACGGCCTTTGTTCTAAAATCTAGACAATAAATGTTGTTTAAAAAAAAATCTTTATTTAAAATACAATAAAATATCCAACTGAATTTTGTAAAAAAACCTGCTCTAGTTTAGTAATAAATAGGATCACTTTTCGCAACTGCATTCAAAGCAGATATATCACCAAAACGAATGGTAGGAATTGCCACATGAACTTGTTCCACACATCAACATGCCTGGCGAATAGGGCAGTAGATCTACTGGTGCCAATTAAAAGTATAGATGGTAACATGTTGGCGACAAATGGTGTGCACTCATACGTTGGACATTGGCGGCCGTTATTCGCAAGCCACATCCGATAGTGTAAAACGAATTTCGTTTTAAAACAACTTATGTATTATTACAATCTATACATATAATGAAATTGAAGTGTCTGTTTGTAATATTAAAATAGCCCTTTTTTACTCAATGTATACACGGTACATATACAAAATATTTTTTTACAATATTTGTCTGTCTGTTTCTTCCGGCTAATCTCTGTAACGGTTAGACCAATTTTGACAGGACTTTCACTGTCAGATAACTGGCATAATAAGGCGTAACTTAGGCAACAATATTTTTTTGTTTTGTTAAATTCAAACTCGTGCATGGTCGTGGGCACAGCTAGTTCATACATATGACGCCTTAAGTGTCAATAACTTATTACCTTTCACTGCTTATTCGTTTATCATATTTGACCAATCAAATAACAATAAGAAAAAATATAAGATACGAGGCTTTGTTAGTTCCCAGAATTCTTATATAATTGAAATTCCAGTTAGCCAATTTTATGTCGACGTTACAATTTTTCTCCTAAAGCGCTCGAAAAAAATCCATTTCGAAATATCTTAACTTGAGTTCCGTTGATTCCTAGTCACAATATTGCAGTCATATATGAAAAACTACAAAATGTACCGTTCAGTCGAGTCTTAGCTTTTTGATAATTATTGTATAACACCGAAGGATTTACAAATTAAAAATAATAGACTATAAATATTATTGCAAAAAAATCTTAACATGCTAAGCATGAAATGTGTGTAGGAAATTTTAAATTCTTTTACAAACACGCAGTGGAGGAACGTGATAAGCTGAACGCTCTTATTACAAGAGGGCTTTGTGTCTTACCGTGAGATGAAATTGCCTGTTATTTTGCTATAAGTTGGCATGCAAGCAAGAAACGATGCGGATGTCACTTATCCTTAGTAAAATCTGATAATATTTTTTTACATTCAAGATATTTCTTTTTACGGAATAAAAAGGTTTTAATGCTTCGATGATACTATACTCAGATAAGTTATTGGGCCGCTAATTTTTTTTTCTAATTATGTTTAAGTTTTTACTAAAAATAAGACATTGATTATTTTTTACTCCAACTAAATGATTTCAATTTATGTTTAAACAAGCATAATGAATAATTATTATTAATATATGTTGTACTAGTTTTCGTCTATGGTAAGGAGAAAGGGCGTTAGGTACCCTATGTTCTTTTTTGTACCCCTGACAGCATGTATTCAAAATGTAATGGTGATCGATTGAGTGGTTAAAGCGTGAAAACGTAAGAAACGAACAAACTCGTATTTATAATATGAGAATGCAATAAGAAGAATAAATACGGAAAGAAGAAAAATAAAATACTGTACTTACCGAAGAAAAACGCATGTTAACTGAAATATGTGTGTGTTTAGGTGCGATGGCTTTATACTTAATTATAATATTTTTATGACAGCGTTACTTTTAAATGCTTAAGATAATACTTTTTATTTTAACGCAGATAGAAATCTGTAAGTAAGATAAAAATCTTTATACCACCATTGCCTTGATATTCAAAAGAAGACACAGCGTTCTTTAAAAATTTAGACAGTTCAACAGGTTGTAGATTTTTTGCAGGCTTTGCTGATGAGCACCACTTACTTTTATTTTACACTCTTACTATAATACAATGCTTTTCATCTCTGTATCCCGGCTATTAAAAGTGATTTAGCCAACATAATCGAATGAGCAAGCGGATTGATGGTATAAGAAGAGGTTTATAATTCATAGGACCCAGGTCCATAAACAGTGTTCAACCAATACTGTGTACCATTAGATATAACGTCGCTAATGTACATAAAATTAAAAAAAAAATACGTTATTCTATAGATTTATTTTTATTTTAATGTCTTTAGTCTTATTTACTCATTAATTTTCTAAGTAAACCAAAGTTTATCATAATTTTCATTTATGCGTTACCTTTCATCTTACAGATGAAAGTTATAAAGTCAAATGAAACTAAGAAAGTAATGGCTTAACGATTCCAAAGAACTAATTCGATATTTAAAATTAAATTCGAAGTCACAAAAGTCTCTACTTAAGTTTAACGATAGGGTTTGATTTTAACAGTATAATTGCTCCCAACATTCTCCAAGCTCCGCACAAATGTGAACACATTTTGGTTACATTGTTTCAAATTTATATTGGTCTTCTCATAAAAGATACAGCCGGTTGACTTTCACCCAAACTAATTTGCCCGCAAAGACAGAAATTACAAAGTTCTCATCTAGAATTATATTCTCGCAACAATATTGCGAATTCATTTAAACAACTTGTAAAAGAGCCACTTCATTTGTACGTTTTGTTGTAATGAATATTTTTAATGAGAGTAATTTTTGCTGGAGACGATTAGAGCCCAGTGGTAAAAACAGGTGAATCTAAATCAATAGTTGCAGGTTCTACTTCAACAAACAATTAATTAATTTTAATTTATGTGTATAATCTATCTCGTGCTCATTTGTGATATATCCCATCAAGCACCTGTCTAATAAAAGTTTGTCACATGTGGATTAACCAGTCTGCATTAGAACAGCGGAAGAGAATATGCTCTTAGCCTTTTTGAAATTAGAGAAAAACTATAATTGATAAAAAATCCAAGAAATACTTTTTCAATTCAATTCAACGCCTTAAGAAGCGTTTCGTTTTTGTTTTTCTTTACTTTCTGAAAAAAAATCACCCTAACCATTAGGGTAACTTTTAAAATGTTCGTTTGTTTGCAAGCACTTTGTTATTTGTGAGGTCGCCGTGGGGAAAGTTTTGATGCTGAAACAAATGATGCACGTCCCACGCCTGATTGACTGACGAGTAATCGCGTATACTGTGCTGTCAAATACGTAGATTACTCTAGCATATTAATGGAAATAACATATATTATATAAGTATTTTAGAAATAAAATATATTATTATTAGAAGAGTAATATATATTTATAGGTAACGATTAGGTATTGTAAATAATATTACGATTATATATAGGAAATTTTTGAAGTGTTTTATTTTATAAAATTCCGTATCAAATAATTGTTACCGGTTATTAGATTAAATACGGTAAAATACTAAAAATGAGTTGTTCAAATGATAAATGTGATGACATATTATATTTCTATATAGTTAGTGTAAGATTTATTTAATGTTAATAATTTGAGATCACAAAGTTGAAATGAATTTGCAATAGTCGAATTATATAAATAATATACATATTACATACCATAAACTACTAGCTTCCTATTTATATTTTTTTCTTGTTTTTCCTTTTTCTAATAAAATAGTGCTCTAAAGTTATATCCGGTCGATTAAAAAATAATTATAAATATCCACGTGAAATTAATGAAACTATCGAGGAACAGACATACAAGAAATAGCAAGACTGTACCAATAATCATCTTATTTAAAAAGTCGGCAAAAATGTTTTATATTTAATATTTATACCTGATAATAAAAAGGAATTCTCCGGAAAATTTTTATAACACAAAGAAAAAACGCAACCGCGTTGTAACCGAGCTATTTCTGGAGGAATGGTGTTGCTTGATAACATTTCAGTTTTATTCAAGAGTCGGAAACAAAAATGTCCTCGAGGAAATGAACGAAAAATCCACTCTGCGGCGGAAAGTCTCGTGTCTCGCGGGACGCCACAAGCAGCGATGATTAACGTCCTTTACACGAATAACTGTTACTCTCCGTCGCAAACAATATACGAAAATTATAACACACGTCCATTATTTATTATGGGCATTTAGCTAAAACGATACGTATGATACTTTTCCTTTAAAAGAAAACTACTTTGGTCGAATGAGAAAAGTTTCAGTGACAGTATTATAGTCTAACGGCTTATTATTTTATTACTATTTGTTTGAGAAATTATTTTGATACTTTGAGAATTTTCATACTTCGATGACAATTTATTTATCCGATTATAAATCTTACACATTTAAGTCGTAAACTATATAACAATTAATAAGCTTTCCCTAATAATTTGTAAAATTACAAACAATTTGATATTACCATATAATCTCGAAAGCGGTAAATAAACATTAAGAAATCCGAGCACATATAATTTAGATCTGTGACATCATTGTTCGAAGAGCAAAATAAACAGCAAAAACCAAAATAATATTTATCTTAACAAGATTTTGCATCACAAAAAAAAAACAAAGGAAATTAGCCGTCAAACTTCTAACGCGAGAGATCAAGTGGAGCCTCGAAAACAATAGGAAGAGATCTCATTTCAACCCCAAATACGTTTCCGATATTCAATATACGCTTCAAATAGGATCACATGAAAGTCGTATCGATAGACCGTAATATACAATAGGTATAAAGAATAACGCGCTTAAAGTAACCATATGCAAACAGGTCGTAGGAAGCGTTCCCGCAACGTCTATCTTTGACGATAAAATACTATGTTACTGTCGTTACGATATTCTGAAAAAAGGTAAAATATTAAAAAAAAAACTAGTTTGATACAATACGTTCGTTTCCTTATGAATGCTTGGTCGTAAGAAAAGTGAAATGAAAAACAGATGCTACGTTCAAGCCAACGTGCTTTGATTAAAGTTTAGTGCAACGTATATTTATTTTCAATTAATATTTTACAGCTTTACGTCTACTTGGTTACATATATGTATATTTAAATGTCAGAAAAAGTATGACAAAGACTCAGCTGCACAGGATAAGATTTTGTTTCTGTCTTCCTTGCATTAAGTCTTTGTTTGACACCGAAATTCGACAACCAAGGCAACCAAATAAGTATATACTTTTTAAGTGGACATCAAATTATTATATCTAAACAATATATTTGCAATAATTTTTCAAATAAGCAATGACAAAGTACAATGGCTAAATAAAGCAAACTTCACCCATGAGTTTTCTTAACGATACACGTTTTATGTGCCAGAGAAGTACCAATTACAATTACAACAACATATTTTGAAACAAAGCTAGGTACGTGCGTTGAAAATGTTATATTTTAAAGGGGAATATAAGTTGGTAGTAACTTTAAATTTGTTCAAACTCTAGAGGAGTGTATATACTTATATAAATTCAAGAGGCTGTATATTACCAGTGCAATAGGAGGAAGAGTTACAGCACAGAGTGCAAGCGCATGTCAACGGTTGTTAAATTAAAATTAAAAAAAAAAAACTGTTTTTTTAATAGTTTTTCTAATCCTGCTACAGGTGACATAAAGAAGAATACATGTGTGTATTGCAAGGAGAGGTGACCAATTTCACACGCGCATTAGACACGTACTTATTTATTGTTATTTTTATGACATAGAACTAAGACATTGATATTTTCAAAGCATACATATGTTTATACTAGTTCGTGGTGTCATGGAAATACAGAAATTTTACAGATTCAAAATTTTTTATTTTATTTGTATAATATTGTGATCATATTGTATTTATCTATATAGAAATTTATAACCTACTTTTAAATTAGATGATAATCTCCTTGGTTATCA
The DNA here is from genome assembly GCF_905220365.1 of Vanessa cardui. Lineage (NCBI taxonomy): Eukaryota > Metazoa > Arthropoda > Insecta > Lepidoptera > Nymphalidae > Vanessa > Vanessa cardui. Next base: position 6,680,601 of record NC_061137.1, read on the forward strand.
ATCAGTTTTTCATATTTGGAACCTCCATACTGCATCTTTTATGAACTGAATATTTTTTTTTGCTTTTTTGTATATACTTTTCGTTTCATACCATTTAAATTAAAAAAAAAATCGATACGGTTTTTTGGTAAAATTTTATAGTATGCAAAATATACGTAGATATTTTAAATTCAATTGTCGTAACCCATGGAATACAATAAAAAAAAAACGTCCCTCAGACAACAGTGGTAAGTTTTGTAATAGCGAACTACCTGATTAAACATGTATTATATACACCACAAGATAAATACATACAAGCCTGGTCAGAATAATGTTTGTCAGAGAGCAAATAAGGCTCTCATTGAAAAGGCCAGCTTACTCTTTGACGCAGAAGACTAAAAAATAAGTTTTGTGCAAATACGACCGTATATTTGAAAAACAGATCTGTTACCTCAAGCTTGAAAAATGTAACTCTATATGAATCGTCAGATGGGAAAAACTAGACTTATCGCATTGGAGTGTCCTCTGATTGTTGACATTGCCAAAAATATATGGAATTTTGATTAAAAAATTGATTAATTTATATTATTGGTTTTTACGGAATGTATTTGCTTTCATTTTAGTTCATATTGACTATTAATTTTATTTGGCAGTTTATTGTAGACGCACGTACAGAAATATAATTTTAAAAAAATTAAAATCTAATTGTTATCATTACAAATTATTTATATTTAAAATATAATAAAACTCAAACTGTAGTTTATGACAGAGAGCATAAAATACTTATAAAATAAAACCTCGAAAAAAAACGTTTGAGAGCCTCAACTACACGGAAAATACAGGAACATAATACATAAAACTATCGGACATATCAAGAACTAACATAAAGTATTATGTTTTGTGAAAATAATATTATTAATGTACGGCAAAACTGTATCCTTGTATTCATATCAAGGGACAACAAGCCAACTAACTTTAAGACAGTATTCCTGAGAAATATAGGTTTATTTAATTGACGGAAGCTTTACATGTATATATCGTATTGAAACGTGGCCGTTTTCGGAAATTCAATATTTTCCTTCGTACATTGAAATATTATCAGTTGTAGAGAAGACTTATGAAACGGCCTACTTCGGAAAAAATTCTTTAAGTGTTCGAGTAGGTAACGAAACTGGATATTATATATTTATCGAATAAGATCCTCACGGTTTCTTTGCATTGGGGATAACGGAAAATAAATACTCGATTAAAATATGTATTTTCAAAATCGTTATGACTACACAGTGCGGACAGATTTTTGTTTGATTGAAAATAAAAAAAGAAATAAAAGATTAGAAAGATAAAGAAGATATTTATTAATTATTAACTCTTGAGGAAAAATAATATAAAAAAGCTTTAACAATTTAAAATATTATATATTTGATAATGAAATGATTAATTAATTTATCTGATTTCACGAAAATTATGATAATTAAGTACGAAACAGAAGTCCTAATTAAATATGTTACATAGATTAAATATAAAATTGTACTTATCGTTGGCTGGAAAAAAAAGTGTAATGCTTCTATTATAAATACATTTGAATTTCGAATTAATTCTTTTGTACAAAATAATTCTCTTGTAATAAAATTGTATCGCTTGTAAAGCGGAATAGTGAATATAACGTATTTATTTAATGAATTCGTTAAATATCTCACGTATTCCTTTGTAGATAGATATTCTGAGTTTGTAAAGTCATTTGGTAATTTATACAATATAAAAGCCGTCCAACTACATTGATACTAGTAACGTATTCTGGTCAGCACATCCTGACCTTTCAATATCATTCCAACCGAAACCGTCTGCGTGGAAAAAGAAGTCGATTACCCATGTTTACGCACAAAATAAAGTTTTCTTCTCATTGGCTCCGAGATAAAGAAAGACAGAGATTAACCTCGGCTCGTGTTTGCAATGGGACCGCCCCATGTAAACGATGCTAAATACAAATAAAAAAAATATCATTTGGCATAGCGTAATGGGCTCTGAAGAAAGGTTGCTTTACGACTTCTTATTTGGCGTCTTGTAATGAGTTTTGTAACGAGAAGGGTCTTGCAACATCGCTTTGAAGTTAACGCGCGATTCGCTCGCGATGTTTATAACGTTGAAAATCTGATTTGTTTCGTGTTGGAGGTAATCGCTGGATATGCGAGATCCCTCATCGTTTTTTGAATTGAATCAAAAATTGATAATCGAGATGATATCAAACATGTTTGTGATAAAAAAAACGTCAAAACATTTTATGGAAATACAATTTATAAAAGAAAAATATATGTACGTACATACGTACATATATTTCAGAAATGTAAAATATTTCAGTATTGATTATAAAAAAATAAATTTAAATTATATACCAGATCACGAGAATTAAAAAAGTTTATGTAAGAATTTAATATAATCAATTGTACGTAACATGTGTATTCTAACGAAAAACTGTAACATAATTAAATATTATTTAATAAATTGTTACAATAAATAATATTCAATGTTATAAATCATAGTTATCATTGTGCCTTAGTGTGTATCATTACAATGTATATACAATGTAATGTATCATTTACAATTTCATAAAAAAAAAACACAGAAATCAATATTTGATTCAAAAAGTTATTCAATTTAACACGATTTGGACTCTTATTTCAATATCAAAGGGAGCGGTATCGTATTAAGCGCAACATATACCAGAGTAAAAAAACTAAATAATGGTATTCTTAACCTTGTTTCTGTAATCCTGTCACTTTGAATTTCGCCAGAGGTGATCCTTGTTACCTCCTTTTACGTCGGCAATGTTTCGTCTTCTTTACGAGTAACGCTAAAACCGAAAGCAACCTTTCTCTCCTCAAATGCTTTTTTTTGTATGACCATGGAATAAAGAATAGAATTTTATGCATGCGAATTTTTCACAGCGGACCAGTATTTTCATTAAGATTTAATATTCTATGAAAACATTTTATATTCATGTGAAATAAATATTTAATTTTTTATATCTATTTTGCTTACAAGAAGATTATAAAAATACAGAGTTATATTTTAATGCAATGTAAAGTGTATTATAACATTAAGAATTTAGAATAAAAATATAATGTTTCTAATCGTAAAACGAAATGTTAAACATTTTACACAGATTATAACAATATAATAGATAAGAACTCCAATGTACCTATAATATTAAAAATCATGGTCTCAATATTCTTATCTATATTATCTTCTGTTACCTTTTGCAAAAATAAAATAGAAAAAATATTTCTATTTGTTTTCATTTAATCATAGACCAAAATACAATCTCAATTTAAAATAAAATAAGCGTTCTAAAATAATAATAACCACGATATCTGATTGAATACTTTTAAAGAAATAAATAGATGAACAATTTATATCTCTGACATTGGCTTAAAATAATACACAATCAATAACAAATGAATTAATAATTGTGAGAAGTCACCGTTGATCAGTACACACAAAAACTAACCCGTTAACCTAATTATTCTATAAATAAATATAAAAAAATATTTTTAAACTACCACACTAAGATCGTGAAAAATAAGGATACCAACGTATTACATAGGAACACGTTTCAGTGGCCGAGGTATACGATATGATCCCTGGTCTCAAGGGATCCGGACCCTAATTGGACGTGGGCTGCCTCAGAATCGCTCGCCGATTATTTAATCTTTAATACTGGTATCTTACATTTTATATCAATAAAATGTATACAGAGTCTAGACGTTTGTCGTTAAACTTTTTTTTTTAATTTCGAATAATTCACTTCCAAGCTTTTATACTTTTAATTATATTTGATTTAAAACCCTTTATAAAATATCTAAGTAATGTCATGTCGTACAAAAATATAATTAAACCAAAATAAGAATTAATTCTTGTAAAACTTCTAATCAGCAATGCTTTGATTGTCCTCTGCTATCAATTTTAAAATATTTACGTGTGATAATTCATCTAAAGGCCTTTAGCCCAACAGTGGGAAATTTACAGGCTGTTACTTTACTTTTACTTTTAAGAATTAATTCATTTATGTATTTAAAAATAATGACCAATAAATATTACTGAACAATTTTTGAATTAATTTCTTTTTCATCTATTCATAATTAGGCCAAATATTTATAGCTAAGGTCAACTTCGACAGACATTAATAATTATAATTCAAGGCTGCATTGTTAACTGAAATAAAAGGGCTAATTAATTAAACGAAAAATTTCAATTCTTCGTATCAATTAACAAACGTAAGCGACTAATCATTTAAAACGTTTTTGTAACAATATACGACATTAAAATAAGTATAATAAGTATGTATATATTTTTATTCTACGATGTATTAAGTCGCCATCGATTAGTCACGTAGGTAATGTGAAGTTTGCGCCAAAAGGTCTGCACAACTGAAGAACTTTTTTGTGATTATTAACTGGTGGCAGGGTTTTGTGCAAGCTCGTCTGGATAGGTACCACTAACTTATCTGATATTCAACCGCCAAACAGCAGTACGTAGTACTGTTGTGTTCCGGTTCGAGAGTGAGTGAGCCAGTGTAAGCTCTACAGGTAGGGAATAGTTAATAATTCTTGCAGCGCTATTGTCTAAAGACGACGGTGACCACTTACCAGTAGGTGGTACATTTGCCCACCCGCCTAACCTATATCATAAAAAAGACCAGTCATAAGACAATCCCAAAAGATATAATCTTATTTGCATCTTTTTACATATTAATGAATTATAGTCGTCTTAAGGAAAGTAATCATCTTGCAAGCACGAGCATAATTCGTGATGTCACTAAGGCACGCCGTAATTTAATTTGTAAGGGCGTGCCTTCGTGAGTGCAAATCTTTACGAACTATTAATGTATTAAAATATTAATGTGATGTATTAATTTAGATTAGAACATACCGCTTAGCTTTGAGAGCGATTTCAGTTCTAAATACGAACCGCTATTATAACTGTAGAACGTTGCATAAAGACCATTTCATTTCCGAGTTTAATATGTGCTATAAAGTAAGACGTCATAACTACGACATTATTTCAAAAGAAATGCAAACAGGCTAGGTGTCGGTAAGCGCTCATCTCTGCCTTTTGAAACAGTGCTTAGAAAACATTCCATGCGTTATTTTTAAGATATTCTGGCCTGCTTTTAGTCTTTATGTGACAGAGAAAACTAGGCTAAGTAAAATAATGAACAGTATGCTCTTTGTACACAATTTTGTGTCCATACAGATGACCCATATGTAGCTCTACTTTCGAGCTTTTCAGAATACACAACTGATTATTTTTTTTAAAAACTTTTCTGAGATTTCTTTCATTAGCGTTTATAATAACCGTTAAAAATATTTCACAAAACTCATATCGTACACAAAAAAAATACAAAATAAGTTAATAAATATTAGCTCATAATCAAATTCTTCTTTTTTATACTGTTTTTTTTTTCCTTTTAAATTTATTGAATTGTACAAAGTTACAAGTCTTATACTATTTAAATAGATCTTGATATAATACATTAATAAATTTTATCAAATTCATTATTGTATTTCAACCAAGTATGTTTATCTAATTGCGCAATCGTACTTTGTCTTGATGTCACGTGAAATATAAGCAATAAGTAAGGGACGATTTGTTTGCGGCGAGTTAATCTTGCATCATGACTATTAGCCTCCCGTCAGCCGTCTGTCCCAGTCAATTGTCCACGACAAATGAGTTTTCATATCTGTCCTACTAACATCACTACTGTGTTACGACTAGTTCTAAATTATGAACTGTTGACATTGGGTAAGAAATATTATAAGAAGAAATAGAAACATTTTTGTAATATTTATTCTTTATAATTTATATGTCTTTATGATACTAAAAATATTTTTATCTACGCAGTACATTTATATAAATATTATGACTTTCAAAAAAAAGAAACATTTATTTTTAATATTTTTTATTACATTAAATAAGATAGCCTAAAGGGACAGGATTAAATCATAACTAATAAAAATGATTACTTTTATTATCTGTTAAAAATGAATTTATTCGATTCATCTCTAGACATTATATGCTCGTGTACTCGTTAGAGCTTGGAATTCTTTTTACTTATCATTCTCGTCCAACTTTACTTTTTATAATATTACTGATAAAAAACTAACTAATGACTAACTTGTTCTTAGTGATATAAAAAACGAACTAACTATTACTACTAGTTTTATTATTTCGATGACTCTAAGAATTATTAGCGCAATGATTTTCATGCTAATGGTAAATTCATCTTACTTTACTCACTTTATTTAAATTGAGTGTTCTTTTTTTAAAATAACATGTACGAGTTTTATCACAAATGATAAACATTAAAGACTCACAGGGAACTAGATGTTCTCTTTTTAAACTACATTCAATACTTTGTTCGTGAATTAATTAAGCAAAACTCAACTCAGAGACAAAATAATTTGTATCGGCCTAACTTGTTCTAAATAATAAACGTTTGACGTTTGAGATACATTCAAAGACATATTCTCTAAGTTACCTAAGTTTCGACAACACCTTAACATATTTAAAAGCACAAACACAAAGCCGCTACACCGTCCTTAAAACAAGAACAGACTGAGACTCATGATGAATAAGCGATGTGACTAACAGACAATTGTTCTAGTACATTCAACTTGAAGTCAATTGTGGCATCGGATTAACTACTCGGTGCGAACCAACGAAACTCCGCCGACGATATCATTTCGCTCTAATATTCAATTTAACTTTGACACTTCGCTCATCCAACTGATCCAACAAAACCCCAGCCAGCCTTTTGCATTAGAAATTATAAATGACAGATTTTCGTAAAATATTTCAACCTTTTTTTTCGTTCGTATCAAGGCCTAAGTGTTAATCGCGTCGTTCAATTATATTATTCTTTAAGTTTTTTAAAAGTAAAAACTCATTTCATTTTCTTTCATTCAATTTTTTATTATTACTAAATTATAAAAAAAAATATGAAAAGATTTATGCTAGATCTATGCTAGATCCTACTCACAGTAAATCCTCGGATATATAAAATTTATTCATTTTATTATGAATATACTGAAACGCAATTTAGAATAATAATAATAATTACTATAGGTAATTCATATGTTATTGATTATAGCTTAATATTATCTGTTTGTAGCGTATTAAATACACTTATTTAGATATGTGACAATGTATAAACAAATGATTAATTATGACGTAGTCGCAGTCATATTCTTTGACATAGAAAGCAAATAAAACGGTGCTAACAATATAGATGTTCAATAAATTTTCACTCCACGTCCCTAACTCCTTTAAGAATTACCATAAACTTATGCAGACATCTAATACTAACTCTTAACTAGCAATTCCTAAAGTGTAACAAGTCTTTAGACTGCCTTTGAATGGAAAAGCTTATTGTAATCGATTTCTAAGCACGTTGAACTTCTAACAATATTGTTAAACTATTATTATTTTTAACAGACTGAGAATAGAGACTCCTGTGGTTCTGTGCTTAAGCTTCACGTATGTTATAAATTAAAAGTAACATTATAAGTATATATGTACCTATAATATTAATTATAATTAACATTTGTAAATGTTTCTTTTTTTGTAATGTGATGATCAGTTTACTTATTCTTTGCTATAATAAAATAACTATACGTACAGACTTTTTTAATCTATTTTACGCTACATCCACGGGCTCACAGTTGCCCGTGACTTTTTTTTTAAATTTAATTTAATAAAAAAGACAAGGGTGTACGGCATAATTTTTGGCGTACAGAGATTTACAGTAGTTACTATTCTAACATTATCAGCTTATTAACTATTGTCATACGTACAGACTTAAGAAAAGCTAAGTACGATTAGAATTCACTCAATAAAACGCACTAAGAACCATGTGAGTTGAAAGTTAACATTTATACGTTGAACTAATTTGCAAAAATATTCTATACTAAAATTGATTTAAAATGTATCTATAGAACCGTTTTTAGTCAAATTTCCATTGTGATAATCCAATAACGTCCATTTGAGTAAATAACAATGCCATATTTTATCTGTATTGCCCTTGACCTATGAATACTCGATATATAACGCCTCAGCAAATACTTATTTATCTAAAGGTATGGACAAAAAATACGTAGTTCATAATTTTATATACCTATTTTATTTTACTCTGCCTGTTAGCTTGTATAGTTTTTATTGTGCAACAGAATCTTAAAACAATTCTAAAAAACCGATTACTTATATACTGTGCGCGTACTATTTCTTCTTATTATGTCAGTAGTACATCTAGTATACTAAATTTTATAAATTTTGCTATAAGGACTAAATGAAAACTTGCTTTAAAATATATTTTTTTAACTTTCCACATACGTATATTAATTTATAGTTTCACATATTCTTTGTACAAATGAAAACTCATTTCATAAATAAGAAATATCGTTTTATTTAAAAGACGTAGTAGTGAATACTTAATATCGTCGCTCACGGACGCTCAAGATAAAAAAACTGAAATTAACTGAGCAAGCAAAGAGAACTGTTTATATTTTTAACCTCTCTCTGTACCCTTTGACCAACCTCTAGTGTGTCTGACAGGCAATTTGCTATATAACTTTGTGTTTATTTCCTTCTAATAAATATGCGAAATGATTAAAACATTTCGAACTTACATTACAGAGATAACTCTCAGATCTCGTATTAGTTACGCTTAACATTAATGATATACAATATAAAACACTTTGAAATTAATATAATGACTTGTACAACATTTTCGATTTTGATGGAACGGATATGTGAACTTATGGGAATAATTAATGTTGTAAGAAAAAAAGAGATATTAATTTACATTCAAATTTATAACGATCACCATTAATATTGCTTTTATTGTCATTATAAATATTTTAACGAGTTATTAATATTATAATTTTATAATTAATTTTATATATATTATATATATTATGTTAGAACGACAGGCTATTAAATAATGTTTATGAGTAAAAAAATCTTATAACAATGAGTAAGAACTATGCTTTTTCAAGTTTTACTTTTAATACCGTATTTTCTTAATAATAGAGGTTAAGCGGTGCAATAAAGATTAAAGATAAGTTAACATTTTGACCGTTAGAACAAAAAAGGTGAAGTTCGATTCGAAAACCGAGTAATTTTCTTTAAGACCCATAACGCTAAATATGAAAACTTTTTATACCTTTCTTTAATGAATATGGTTTTAATGGCTATAAAAATATACATTCTAAATGAACTCACAACGAAGTCGTTTCGAGAATCCATTTACGAAAGTTATAACTTACAACATAAAGAGCCGGTTGCTCATTAAATGGTTTTGTAAAGTAATTTACATTTTGATTTTATCGAATTCACTAAAACTAATAAACATTTTAATAGTTTAAATATTATATATGCGCTTTAGACTTTATATAGAGTATTGAATTTATTTACAGTGCTAAATATTGTTATAAAAATCCTTGTGAACCTTGTCCTTAATCCTCCTATTAAACATCACCAACATATCTTCAAGGTAAGACTCAAATTAAGTCAATTTCTTCTTCCAACTGCTCAGAGATATTATAGTACAAGTGTGCAACTTCATACCCTGATGGAACGCAGGCTGAGAAACTTATACCATCTTTTTAGAAAAGACAATATAACACTGTCAACTTCTTCATGCAGTCTTTATTATTGATTATTTCTAGACTATCTATCTTACATTTAAGTGATTCCACCTTGTATGAGAAGCCAAAACCTCTTGATGTTTAAAACTATTTTTTTTAATTAGAAAGAGTTCTAATTAATATTAAAAATGTTGCTGACAAATATTTCATAACATTTTTTTTACGATCAACGGCATTACGAAAGAAAATTATAATCTTTCGGCTATAACCAAAATTCATCTTGCAAATACAGATTGCTTCTTTATTTTTAGCGTTTGGCTTATTATTAGCTTGTTTACTTGACCATAAATAGTATAATCTCGTAAAATTTGTAAAACAATCAATCATTTGAGACATCAAGTCATTATTTAATTTATATAACTTTGTACATCAACGTAACCTTAAAATAAATATATAGGTTTGTTCGCATTGCTTGAAAATGTTTTTAAAATAAGAAAGTGAAGTAAAATACAAGATAATTCACTTTATAGCCAATAAGCGATGTCAAAACATGATGCAATTCCATCTGTAGACGTAATAGATCATCAATAATGTCTTAAGCCTCAGATATCGACCGGAATCCGATGTACGACAGTTTTGGTTTCGTGATTTCATTGCTATTAGGGCGTCCGAGCCGTCCCACGTTTATTGTCCAAGATACGAGTGGATTTGTGGAAGCAATTTCCTTTATACATTTTGTTTTGTCCTTTTTCCTACAGTTTGATGGTCCACTTCGTGAGTTGTAGCTCGACTTCGATTTAACGAAACTCCCTCAATCGAAACGATACGCATCTCTACCGTGACCTGCGAATAAAAAGGAAAACTGTAATTATTTAAACAGATCACGTAGCCGAGATTGAACGAAAACTAATTTAGCAGCAAAGTTCGTTTCGTAAAAATTAAACATAGTTTCAATTTTGTGCTTTTTAGTTTTGCCGAGCTTGTCTATCTCAATTCAGGAACTGGTGAAATTCGTTTAAAAACTCAATTAACTAAAAAGCAATTATACTATTCCAAAAAAAAAAAAATACAACATGTATCTAATTCGTATCGAAAAAGTTATTTATTTAAAAATATATTAGTGAAATAACATCGTTTCTCTAAACTGTTTGCCGCGTCATCCCATCAAGACATACTTAAAGATTCATGTAGTTCCTTCACTTCAGCGTCACCTTATTCTCAAGGAAACATGTCGTAGTTTAAGTACTGTGCCTCCCTTTTTAAGCCAAATAAACATGACATCGTCATTCAAACGGACACCGTGTGCGAGGGTCTTAGGTCTGTCGCCTCGACCTCTCCTTTATCCGTCAAGTTTTTGTCACTTCTCCATTCACCCTAGCCTACATTTGTTGGGAATGTCGGTCCCACCGAACACATTTTCTTTGCACGGACATCGTACACACTGGGGTTCTGATTAACACAATAGTTTATATTCTGGGCACCTTTCGAATAAAACAGGTTTCTTTTGTAATAAAGACGGAAGTTGGATAGACATTTATTTGTGAAGTAAAGTATCGCGTAGTAATGTATCAGTGGAAATAAAGTGAGCACAGAACGATGCCATTTGAGGAATCAATCAAACGTTCGCACAATCAGCGTGCGTGGACCGGACGAGCTAATCAAACTAATGGCCGCTAGAGGGCCGCGCGATTGGGCCGGAGTCGACGCCGCAACAAATCACAACAATAACAATGACACCTGATTGATTACTGCTACCGATTTAGTTACACCTGATACTTATATCACTTTTGCATCTTATAATATGAAAGATTTATGTTAAAAAATATTGTGTTGGCTATTAATTATCCCTATATATATAGCGACGTATGAGGTAGGTATGTCTAGTTAAAACTATCCTTAGTAGTCAAGACCGAACCTACCACGTGGAAATCGCTAGATAATTATCTACTGTACATCTATGTATATTAAAATGTCTTAATTTATATTGTACTGTCATGTACAATGATAATTAAAATGTATCACTGATCTAGTTCTACTAAACAACATGTTCTGGGTTATAATGCCAGTTCGGCCCTCAAATATATTTGTTTTTTTTTTGGCTTCATGTCACTTTTTTATGAAAGTAAATTGTTATATATCCTTAAGTAATGTTTCTCCTATTTTGCATCAAAGAAATACTCAATATCACGATATTTTTGTTTGCCTAATAGTGTATCAGTAGTCTGAAACAAAATTCAGAGAAATATAAATAAATCACACATAACATAACATAAGTACAATTTCTGGACACACACGAGTTAATATTTGTAAACTTTACTTTTATTTTGTTGACTTTTTATAGCAGTAATAATACTTGTAAGTTTTCCATTAATAACATATAGACATAAACGTTATTTTCTTTTAAGCCTTTTTGTAAAATAGCTTTTTGTATTTTAGTACACAAAGTCATAATCAATATATTCATTCAATATAGAAACATTAAACTTGCTCGTTGGTTGGTCCTTCATATCCAAGAAGAAGTAAAATACATCGGGATCATTTTTTAACAATATTTGTTTGTATGTTTTATAAATAAATCACAATACGGTTGGTATTTATTAAGACACAGTTCTCATTGTCTCTCATCGCCTAACGATACATCAAATTATACAATACATAGATATAGTTATAATAATCTTTCTCATCATCTGACTTCTTTAAAATACTTGAAATTCAGTTACTAAAGATTATTTTTAGTTGTAAGCGTCGCCGTCAGGTGAACGTCAAGTTAGTGTCGAGCCACGGCCAGGCTGCGGCGGCGCTAGCGTTTGGACGTTTATTAAGTAGGAAATACGAATTTCGAACCACACAACACAAATTGAAGTTGTTCACTGGATACAATATTAATAGGTTAGTCGATCATAGTGACGTACCATTTAGCATTTACGTTTATATGAAGTCAAACTTGTGAAACTACATACGTCCGAGGGAACATATGTATACCAAGTTGCAGTTGCTGAACTGACAAGCGTTCACAACAATAGAAATATCTTTTAGTATTCACCTGTCGACGCAATAATTCCATCGCGCTTTCCACAGCGCACGTGCATTTGGTGCGACATCCAGCCAGACTTTTGCGGACACAACACAAAGGTAGTCATCTTTTTGGTGTCCGACGTAAAATCTAAATCAATGGTTAGCTCACTTTTGTTATTGCCACCATTATTTTACTGGCTCGCTCCGTGGTGCGCTATTTTGACCACATGGAAACCAGACTCCCATTGCAGGAACATTGGGAGCCCGCCACATAAAAATTCATAGAAATACGTGAATAATGCGATAGTACTATCTCTAGCGTCCGAGCGGCCTTACATTTTGCTCGATTTTCTCCCAGTCTAAATTCATGGAAGTTTTATAGTACAGCTATAAAATTGAACGCTCTCATCGTTTTCATTTCTGAGTGAAATATGTTTAATTTCCTAAGCACAAAACAAAAAATAAATAAAAATGTAACATGTATTTCATAAAGAATGCTGCTGTATCGCAGGATGAGTGGGATTATCCTGCGTCTATGCACATTGGCCCGTTACAAAGGACACAGAAAGTTTAGAAATAACGTCGCGACCATATTTTTATAGTCGGTCTCAAAGACAGGTAACATTACGTCATCTGTCATATATCTTACTCCGCAGCATCTACAAAATAAACGAAGAGCTGCTTATTGTATCGCTGACAGCAAAGCCGTGGTGCGCCATTGTGCAGCGCTTTCTAAGAAATATAATAGCGACTTACTTGATCCTGAGACGCAACAATGCGTCGTCATTATTTCGCGCTTATCGAGCCCCGAGGCCTCTTTTCACTCTATTTCCACGGCCGAGCGACTGGGTTTGTCAAAACAATTGACAGGAGTATGGGAGGAATTAATATGTACTTTTGAAAGACTGAAGCCAACACAGTGATAAGATAATACGCTCAGATGTTCAGGAACAGCTTGAAAACCCTAGTTAATTGATTTTAAGAATAAGTTTATCATAATGCATGCAAATATAGAAGTAATATCGTCGTATCAAATTATATTTAAAGTTTATTTATTTATCGAAAAACTGAATAGGGTAATACAAGTAACCGTTAATATCTTTAACAAGTTTCGTTGGGATTTTTATACAAATCTCCGTATTGGTGGGATCCGAGAAGTTAATGAAGTGTACCGCGAACACTTTACCCGTGTCAAACTGTCAAGAGCACGTCATATTTCACATGTGTATTTTTGTGTTTTAAACGCTACGTCAGTTCCGATAAGAATACGGCAACTTGATCAGCCTTAGAAAACTTCACGCTTAGACTTTCGAATAGCAAGATTTTATTTGCAGCTGTCACTTATCGTGGGGAATGAAAGAGGTCGAAGGAGGAGGTGTAAACATAATACTAATTTGTGGGTTTGTTACGTGGAAACATATTGTATGTTGTGATACGGTGTCGTGATGCGTTAACATCAGACGACCGCCGGGGCTCCGGTTTCGCAGAAGTGTTTCGCTTAACGCTCTCTGATACCCTCCAAGTAATTTTTTGACAAAAAAATATGTTCCAAGGGAGAATCATGCTGTGAGGTATTATGTTCACATCATTTTTTATTCTGTTAAGTTTTTAATTCGCTAAACATTCGTAACAACACTTTTTAAGTTTATTAACGTCCACTAGAGTTGGAAGTAGCTCATCCAAAAAAATTGCGACATAGTAAGTACGAAACAGAACTAATTACCGAAAAAAGCAAAAAGCCAACATAGAAGCAGACATCTTCATGGGCTAAGGAGCACTTCAAAAAAAGTAGTTGCCGCTAAGGCATATCCACATGTAGATTGTAAAGCGGCCAAAATTTGAAGCGCGTGTTTCACAGACCTTGCACCGCTACCTGCTACTTTGTGACATCTTGATGTAGGGCTGTTGCTTGCCCTACATTCGTTGTATCTACTACATTACTATTATTAAAAGATATAGAATTGACACTTACTTTTTCACTGATTTTTTAACACGATGCAAAAAGTGACCTATTAAATAGACTAAAAATCATTTGAATTTTAGTTTAATTCATTAAAAATTAAGCAACATAATTCTTTGTAAAGTGGAGTGTCAAAATCAATAATGATGTTGATAACGAGTTACACAACTTAATATTTTTATTTAGGACACAAACAAAATTTTATATTAAAATTAATGTTCCAAAATGTAAGGTATTCCATATTTTGAATTATACAACTTCATATATATTTTTTAATTTGCATTCCTATATTTAATTACAGTAGTAAAATTATATCACTGCTTTTGAAGTAATTAGCATAAGTATCGAGTGACAGCCCTAAGAGCTTCATCTGCCACTTGAACGATCGAAAGGTACGACGGCGCGCCGGTATCAGGAAGGAATGTATAGTGGGTGACTTGAACAGTCCCTGTCCCATTCTCGCTCAACCGGCTTTCCGTAAGCTAAATTTATGCGCCGTCTCACTCATACACACCAACATTTTCAATACTTACCTGCGTGAAATGATATACATCTGTTCGGTAGTGAAGTCTCCCTCGCGCTCGAACTCTGAAATGGATTGTTGATATTGCCGTCCTTTTCTAGTTTCATGAACAGGGGGTAGACAGTGTACGCACGCATTTGTGTTGGTGTCCGTTTATTTAGTGAACTTGGAAGCTCGCTCTCGTGTTTGTGCATAGGGTGTCGAGCGTGGTTGTGTGCGTAAGTTGTAGAGGCGCGACATAGCTTTGCCGTCTCCATGACTTAAAAGTTTTGTATGGAATGAAACCGACGAGCTAGTTGTGCGCCGGCCGGCACGCTCGACGGACGTATGTTTCGTATTCGCGCCAAACTTCTCCGTAACTCCTCGATATCAAAAACTTGTATTATGATATGTTTCAATAAATGATAGGATTCAAATTGTGATTATATTATTTATAATAGAAAATAAAGTGACTAATTGTTTTTAAGGACGCTGAGTGATGTTTATTTTTTTGTGTAACTGCAACGTGTTTGGTTCAACGGACTGAGAAGGTTGGTCGGCACGAAATTCTTGAATAGAGATTGTAACAAATCAACCTAAAACTCCAGCATTTTTCGAACGGCTTAGTTTATTTATACGTGATACGTCCAAAGCAACAAACTTAGCGAGACATATAATAAATATTAGATTTGTTTCTATCGATTGAATTCATGCTATCAATTGTGTTTTTAATAAAATAACCTTTTGTATATACAAAATAACTCATCAATAACAAAAGAAATCGAAAATTCAATTTTATATATTTTTGTAGACGTTCGAATGAAAATACGGAGTACTGTTAATTGCCGTGAAATATAACTATCGTTCTATTATTTGAATGAAACGTTTCGCTTTTGGGAACATTATTTTGTAAGAATATAAAAAAATCAATCGAAATATTTTTATAAAATATTATAATCCTTCATGCTTCTTTAAACCAGAACCGTCGGGTTGAACAACCTATGGTAAAAATAGACATTAAGACAGAATGTACACAGAACATTGCGTCCCCTTCACGAATTACTATTAGTTGCCCAAATACATTATTTCTATATATACGTAAAGATAATGAAAAATATGCACAACAAGATCAGAACAATTAAAATAAGCAATAAAACTTACAACTGACAAAAGATTAAAAGGAATTTCAAAACAGTTTGACAGAGACAGGTAAATATATAACAATCAACAACTACCTAGTATTATCCGGCTTGACTATTTAGGACTCCAATAAAAAAAAGACAAAAATATTAAGAAAACTTATTTTAAATAAAGAATAAAAGAAACCGTTACACTTGAAATACAATATACTACCAACAATAACTTTATGTACCTATATCATGTTCGGTCAGCTTTGAGAAGTGATAAGTCAAAAATGTTTAGAAACATCGTTGTCATTTTTCTTAATATAAACTAAAATTAAATAATGATGACATCGACAAAATTTTAATTCATTAATGAATCAGCACAATCGGTGACAGCAATTTAACGTTTGTACGAAACGTTTTTTAATTTATTTAATGACAATATACATTCTGCATCTAACTCAATTATATTTGTGATATGTAAACAAACGATTAATTGAAGTTTATACTTTTCGCAAATTCTAATTCATAATGTATCTCTTAGTCTGGTTTATGTTTAAAATCTAACTAAAAATCTCTGCTAAAATTTATTATGTACTAATATTATAAATATGAAAGTAACTCAGTCAGTCTGTCTGTCTGTCTGACTATCGCTATTTGACTTTCAAAACTTTCAATACCAAAATTGAAAAGGACATCCAAGAAAGGACATTTTTTTATCGTACCTAAGGCGCGACGTGTAATAATGATTATTTTGAAAGTAATAGATTTGTATTAATTATTATTATTTAATTAAAATGATATCGTTAATGATACACTAATTAACTCCCTATGTATATGATACATCCCTTTTTATTTGAATAACACTTCAATAACACTAATAAATGATAAAAAGTCCAAACATAATGTGTATTCAATATTTACAATGAAGTCATCAATAACTAATGATAAATCCCCCGCAATAACTTCGCTGATCTCGATAGCAACAGAGCGTAACGCCACTAACGCCCCAATCTAAAAGTATTATCCATTGCCACGCTGTATCTCCTTGTCCGAAACAATTGATATCAATATTTGTATCAATAATGCGAAGCAGACGTTTACGTGTATTCGTACGTGGTCTGAATCCAGTGTACCCCTAACCAGACTGCGGACGCAACATTTATTGTAACTACGGATAATGCTTTCTAGCAGAATTTTATTATTTCTTCCTTAACTCATTTGGAATTATTTAATAAAGAAAATATATTTTCGATTTGATTCATTTCATTTTCGTCTAATTTATAAAATTGATATACATTACAATTCTAGTATTCTTTCGTAATATTAAATAGAAAATGTCAAGATAATTTATTTGTTATTAAATACAAAGTCCATTCCATTAGAAAAAGCTTTTTAGTTGGACAGTATACCATGTTTCCAAAATAATCTAAGCAAATAAACCTATCTTACCTAAATAAACAGAATGTCTGCCTCAGGTTTTTTTACCCATACAATAATAGATATAACCACAACAGAAACGTGACTATCGAGTTCCGTATAGCTAAAATAGTAATGTAATATTATATTTTTTCGTAATAGAATACAAATGTACGAACAAAATGAACACTTAAAGTGATGCCAATTGCTTGTATATATACCACGTGTCCCCATTGTCTTGGCTAAAGCTTTATTTCCTATTAAGTAGGAGGTTTGTGATATATTCCACAATGTATTATAAAATTACACGCACATCGACTAAATGGTGATTGTCAGTGCCTTAATTTTTTACCTCATTCGCTGTCAACGCTTGAACAGCATACAACGTTATATTAGTAAAATAATTCTTGAATGCTTAAAATCTCAGCGAGTTATTTTATTTGAACTCAATTTTGTAATATACACACTGTATTTATTACAAAAAAATCACTTAAACTTACATACAATCAATTTACTAAATCCTATAAACAATAATAATCAAAGTCGAATGGGAAATTTATACGACTTCTTATTCAGTGTATCGCATCTGATTTCAACGTAATTTAACAGTTTCAATATGTATATAATCAATCGTTATTGTTTGTATGTTCGTTAAGAGCCTTTGTATCTTGAACATTTCTTGAGGCTGTGGTTGAGGAACCATGGCGTTGTTAGCATTTAATTGATTTTGTATCCGGAAACTAATTAGAATTGAGGTTTATGTAACCGAACAGTATTAATAAGTTATAAGCTGGCCCTGACGCAATCTACTATGCGACTACTAGAAGGTTCTTATCACATTATTTATCATTAAAATACTTAAATAAATAAAAAACATTCTATCATTTATACAATTATACGTTACCTATTTCATGACACAGATAAAAAAAAACAGTAAATAAGTAAATATTAAAAATATAATATTTTTTTCGTTATAGTAATTTTAGGTCTAATGTTGCATAATTGAAATTACTACGAAATTTATCTCGTTTTGTATTTCTCGAATAACGTTATTGTATTTCTATTCTTAATAGAATTGTATTTTCTAAACGGTTACATGAATTATTCATCGGATACTCGGAAAAACCAAGCAGACCAAAATACAAACCAAAAACACACTTGAAAATATAAGTATATTATAATCAATAAGTCTTTAATAATAATATTCATTATACAAAATTATAATTATACTAGTATCATTCAAAGTAATAAGTCACTATTTATACTGTTGTAAGTCCACTATAAAAAGAACTTTTTTAGTAAACTGATTAGCAATAACATCAATTTCTTAAAAATCTCATGTTCTGTATGAACATCACTTAAATACTTTACTACGAATATGAAAAAATATGTGCCTTGTCTGATCCCTAACCGTTCGAGAATCAGTAATTTTAAATACATAGAAATATCATAAAATACATGCACGTGTTAAACCCATTGCTGTATAATTGTCATAGTAAAACTTCTCGGCATATTAAATCGATACTTCAATCTTATATATTCACAATGAAAAAAGTAAGATTTTCTCAATAAGTCTTCTAAAACCCACTTAGAATCGTCAATTAACGCTTTAAATTAATGCAAAGCTACCACTGATGTCGCCGGAAAATAAGCGACAAGAAACATAATAATCATTTTTAACACCTGCCAAATTTCTCTTTTTTATATCATACAATTTTTATACTAAGGTGATGACGTAATGATTTGTACTTTATATTGGTCCTTTAAGAAGGAATAATCATTCCTGATATTATCAATGCACCACCAACTTGTATTATTAACTATGGGAATTATGTAAGTTTTCATGTCCTTTGTTGTCGGTACACTGGCTCACTCGACCTCCAAGTCGGAACACAACAATGCTAGTAAATACATTATACTGACTATACATATAATCCAATTAAGTAATTATTCCACGCTTTTATTATTTATATTACAATCTTGTATGGCATATCAATAGTTTCTAATATGAGAATCTCACTTAGACTAATAAAACCTTTTAACATACGGAATCATGTGTAAATTAAACATATGAATACTATATCCCTAAAATTTTGTATTTGTGATACTGTCTGGTAAAGAAAAAAAATAAGCAAATTAATTAAAAAATATACATTGAAAGTAATAAGATGCACCAAAGGTAAATGACAATACGCCTGAGGAGATACAAATACTTATAACAATAATAAATAAGAAATATGCCTTAAATGTAATATGTATATCTCAAATACTCAGGATATATGTAACATACACATATTCTAATATTCGACCAAACTTTACTCAATAATCGATATACCTTAACCATTAAAAATAAAGCTTATTTTAACAGATTTTTTTACGTGAATGGGTTTTTATGAACGTTCATTGCTTACGACTTTACCAATTTAGATGATTTCCAGATTGTCTTATTAATATTTCTTAAGATAAAATTGCTTTATGTCAGTCAAGTAAAAATGTTATAGTTTTATTTAATTTCATAATAACAAACTAACCGATTTAAATTAATTAGACTGCGTTATATTAACATGAAATTTGATCAAGGTCGAGTTTATTTTCTGAAAGCGTTTTTTTTTCTTTTCTTTGATTGATTGATTTGACAATAACGTTCATTTCTTAACATTTGCGAACTTCTTTAACTTGATTTCATATTATTTGACACGCCATATAAATGCTTAAATATTAAATAGCAACATAAATTATTAGCTTTTTACAATATTAAATTTTGATGTTATTACGGGAAAACCCGCTTGTAATCCTCACACAATTATTAACTTATTATAAGCCTATACTAAAATAGTTTTTGATCAAATTATACCAACATATAAAATAAGAACAAAAATTTGAAGTAACTTAAATAGCACCTGTTTTTTATTTACTTCAAAACTGTCTTAAGTCGATTCCAAGTCCCATATTCTAAGACATAAGAATGTATCTACTATGTTTCACTTGTTCTATTCTTTGCGTTTCCGATTGAGTTGAAACTTAGTACGATTGCAACATACAAGGAGGTTTCTCACAAAGTATCAACGTACAATAGATAACGCTAGAGTTAACTACGCAAGCAATTAACTATTTTTATTAAAAAACCGTCAAATTATTAACACTTTGTGAATGACTTAACAAGGATTTATTAAAAATTGTCCTCCTGATCTTAAGATAAAAATATTCCATCTTCGTTTACACGGGATATCCATTGTTATTCTATTAAGCGAGCCCTCAGTCACTATCGGTTAAACGATATTTATTCAGCATACCGTTAAGGAGCTTATAATTCAACATTCTAACATTATTGTATTAATAATTCAAAGAGAATATCCGCTCCGAACCGTATCTCCTCTGGGCAGCCAATTAGCCTGCCTGGATTTCACCATTTTCCTAAATAATGTTCGAATAAAATTAACGATTTATTCGAAATGTAAATCATAACCCCTTTTAATTACAAGTTATGATACAGTTTTATTACCCAATCTACAATAATATTATTTTGATCTTTGTATTATGAGTAAAAGCTAACATCTACGTAACAATAATACTGATTTGAGGGTAAATTAATATAAAATTATAAACAGAAATTAAAAAAATATTATTGTATATTTTTCTTTATCTTTATAATATAAATGTAAGTTTTCTTTAAAAATTCAACACAGTAAAGTGAAATATTCAAGGTATCTGTTCGGGGCAATTGCATTACGATTTCAAGCTTTGCTTACAAAGGCAATATGCAGAAAGCAAGCTATTTGTGGTATGAAACGGTTTTAGAAACGCCAACAAACTATATAGTTTATTTTATTCGTTTACTTTACGTTACGACCGTGTTAAAACTCACGCGTAATCACCCTATAAATTTCTACTCAAAACACATCTTTACAATAATTCTTTTTAATTTATATAACTATTATTTAATTTATCACTTAAATTTAACCAAAGTAAGAACCTATTCAATTCCTAATATTAATACATATAACATGCAATGCATATTAATAAGTAAATAACACATACAACATGTTATATATTATGATTTAAGTATTGTCATGGAAATTAAACGCGTACAAGTATTACTTACCGATCGAAGATGTGTCGGCAGATATTTTTATGGGGCTTAATGATGTGACATGGATACGTGCTGCAGAGGAAACATCAAGTATTGTGTTACGGGCTCAGTGGTCTTTATCGACGCAAAATTTCATTATACTCCTACCCCTGTTCCACCTACCATTCAATTGAACACCTTCGCACAATTGGAAGGGTTGCCTCAATGGGTTGTCGGATGAAATTTCTTAAGATTCTTCGCTCATAATGAGCGAAGCCTGTCGTGCAACGGGCAGTAACGGTGTAATTGTCGAACGAAATGAGATCGACAGATACAAAGGCAGATTAAAATCCGCTTAATGAACTCGTATAAAGTAATGTTGCTATTAAGATTTTTGGCCGTGGAATCGTTTTCAATTCTCGTTAAAACTTTTAATTTTTAATTTCGCTCATATAAATTTCAACTGAGCTGAAATTTGAGACATTTCAAGATTCTGTTGTAATTTAGTTTTATCAAAGATCTCGAATTTTAATCAAAACTAATAAGCCCTTACAAATTCTTGACAGAAGATATTTTATAATTAGTTTTGTTAAATTTATATACATTGTATGAGATTTATTAAAATGATACGAAATAAAAATATAAAAACATATGTCAAGTAGGTAGGTAGTGGTAGAGAATTCATAATGAAGACATCATTACTAAACCGGTTTCAATACTTGGAAATGTCGGAACAACGTACACTTGAGACTTGTCATGCTACATAATATTACTCAGAAGTTTATTCTATAACGGCGTCGAATATAACAATTTTAACATATATCTCAATTATGACTCATGTAATTAAGTTAATAAATTCCTCTTACACACGTTTTGTAGCCAATATTTTGATCAAACATTTGATACGAATATAAATATGTGCCAAATTTAAAAAATCTGCACATTAAGTATTTGAGAGTTATAGAGAAACGTTATAAACTGCAGATACCATAATATATAAATTAATGTATAGACATGTATGTATCAAAAATATCTAAGAAAGCCGGTAAGTCACTGATAGCCTCATATACTAGATATGATTCATAATACATCTTTATTAATTCTTATAATCATAGTGTGATATTATATCGGTAGTATCACTATACTATATTTTTTCTTTAATTTTCTCAAAAATAGGCTCGCTCGCATAACGCATATTTTTCAAAAATGGTAAAATCTGAGATTAGAGCTTTTGTTGTATTATCATAAATATATTTAAAATTAAAATACCATCGAGCTGGTGACATTTTTCACTGAAGTTAATATCAGTCAGCAGTCTCGAAATATTCTCAACACTTAATGTATCTCAAACATTAATATCTCGATATGATAGAAAAGGAAAAATCATCAATCTTCGATTTTCAAATACACACTTTACACGTCATTTTGATCCCAATGGATAAAAACAGAATATGAAAAATAACGCCCTCTGCCCTTTGAGTTAGGGACAATTTTAAATTTTATTTACTCCCAGGAATCTGCCATCAATTGAAAAATCATTTACGACCGAAACCCACATCATCAATCATGGGATATGAAATGAAACCTTCTTATGGTTTTTCATATACAATGTTTAATTATGTGTTCGCATTGGATCGCATAAAAACTTTTTTGATTCCCGGAATTTATACAACCACTTAAGCTGCTACCGGTTATTTGGTACATCAAAAATATATTGTTATTTTATATGAAATCTTGTTTATTACTTTGCACCTAATCGCGTGTCTTATTCTGATAACCTACTCCACCCCTTTCGGAGTCCCTTTTTTGAGGCTTATCTATTTAATTCATCGCAGGACTCTTTCAGACCCTGACCGCATTCACGATATCGGCCACATGACGAAGGGCCTAAGGATTCGGGTTAAATTTACCAGAAGACATTTATTTATTCACTGATACCCACGATTAAGATCTCTTTGGATAACTGGTTAACGATGACTGATTATATTTTAATATTATAATGGATTAGATAGATATGGGGCCTTTGAAACGTCAAATTAAATTTATAATCGGTATATCTTGTTTGGTGTTTGTAGAGTTGCATATCGCGGTTTCCATTACACGAGGTGTATTTAATGCTATCGTCAATCGTAATGGTCGGAAAGACCATTAACCTACCCCACAACACAACTTTTTCAATGTGAACTCAAAGGCAAAATTGACATTTTTTATTTTGTAATGGGCATGCATTGTTGCAGTTTTTTATCCCATTATTTCATTATTGGTCTCCTGGTGTTTGCTCTTTTGAATAAAATGACTTCTATGTTGGCTATTGTATTACATCATTAAACTTTGATAGTACTAAAAATATATTACCGAAACAACAACAAAATATCATAGTTAAAATTATACCTAAGTATATACGTTTTATCTATCGACAGGTATATTAAAGGGCACAAAAAAATCGAATTTCAACGAAACATAAGGAAACACAATTGATAGGTTATATGATTAAGAAAAACATTATACCACAATAATTAATTAATTCTTATGTTAATAAAGGAGGATACCACAAAATACAAAAGTCACTAACCGTCGCCATAATATAAGTGGGCTTTTAGGCCTAAGAATCAACATAGGTTTTTTTCTAAACACGTTCGGACTAGAACACAATATATTTAGTTTTATAAACATTAAACCTAATTGGTGCTGGAGTTTTAGATTGTTTTTTTTTTATTAAATATTATATATTTTTTGTTTTTGATTTTATTCTATTTCTTTACAGGATAAAAATAATGAATTCGACGCGTTACAATAATTAACAGTTGTGTAGTGTTGTGCTTACAAGTGACTGTGATCAAGAAAGATGCGGACTATGAAAGCCTTAGCTCTATCTGTTCGTTGGTTTGCGTTCCTAGTCGTTAGTGTAGAATGGCAAGTCAACACACAGGCCGTGCAACAAACATCAGAAGTAGACAGTTCCTACAACTTTTATTATGAACAACCGTGTTGTACTGGACCCGTTATTAAGAGCAAATATCATGTCAGACACAAGAGAGGTGAGTCACTTGTATTTATTGATTTAAAATAATGTTTATTATTATTAATATAAAAATATTCATAAGTTTTAGGTTACGTTAATCTAGTAACCGTTCGTATGAATTTCTTAAGCACATTTTAAGAGTTTCTCTGGATTCCCAGAAGGCTCTTTTGCGAATCATGATTCATGATATAGCAGAAAACATCAAACAACATGCAAAACTTTTTACGTGTGTGCGTAAGTCTATCCATGTGTTCTAAACATTATCACGAACACATGCAAAACCGCGACGCTTTCAAGGGTACGTAATGTAAAGTGAGATGGATATATGATTTTAAATAAGGAAGGTGAGACAAAACAATGCTTTTGTTTCAATGCCCTCCCCGATGTCGGGAGATTTTAATACAGTTGTAGTTAATGTTTCTTTATGATCACTGATTTCCTGAAGGTCTTAGTTCTTTATCATCGTATATAGTGATGTAAATGTTAGTTAAAAACGTGTTTCTTTTTATAAAGAATTATTTCAATAATAGACTAGTTTATATCATCGTTAAAAAATCTTTATGTTGGTTACTGTTTAAAACAATTTGAAAGCTATGATTAAAAACTAAATTAAAACAAATTTAATATGAGTATATAACTATGCATAATAGTATGACATATAGTCATTACACTAAAATCGTCTACATCATTTTTATACTAAATATAAACAGCAGATTCAATGAACTTCAGTAATTTCAACTCACAAAAACGGCTCTTAATATTATTGTCTACTAGAAAATTGTGATTTTCGTAAAGGAAATAATTCACTTTCAAGACTTAAGTCATATTAGTGTGTGCTTTGCCTTTTAAAATTTTAATTCGACTTTCCCCGGCCGGTCTAGAATGTGGTCATCTAAGCCGCAATAATAATGTGCAATTTACCGCCTCCATTAAACTGTGGCTTAAAACAGTTCGCTTAGAGCGTAATGAATGTGGAAACTTGAATCATTAAGCCTCGTCACACTTAATGAAAATCCACTAATTCCATACTCAGGTTTAATCACATCACAATCCTCATTCGATCTATGTCCGATATATGTAGTTAATAATACAAACTCTTAAGATATATAATATATTAATTTAAAATAGTCTCCCCTTAGTGTCATGAAAAAGCAATCGGCAGAGCGAACTCGGGTGCTGTTTAACTCAACTGTCATCCAAAGTGTCAATCACGGGGATTTCCGAATAGCAAAACCGATTATCGGGTATATTAAGTCGGTTATTGTTATCGACAGCGGAGCTCCGTCCATCCGACCGTGAAGTAGATTAGGGACATCATATAATGCCATATTTTGGTGGCAGCTGCACGCATCGCATGCACGCCTCTAGCAGGCACATTTTTTACATAATTCCTTATAAAATTCTACTTTAGAGAACACGGCTGTTGAATTTTTATTACATAGCTCATTTCACGGAAAGTTTCTGTTTCGTCCATTTAAGTTCGTATAAACACGGGAATAATAGTGCTATGTCGCTAATTACAGGTTAAAACCTTGATGTACAGGGTCAACAGGAATCGAATAAGCTTAGGATGATTCTTTGCTACGCTGAACGAGAGGATCCCTGTGTAGTGAACGTTGACTGTTATTAGCTGCAAAAAAATGAGTACTAATTATTTTACTTAGCACTAAGGCTTTACATCCCATAAAACATTTTAATGAACATTCCTTTTATGTATACGAGTCGAGATATAAAGAAATATTATAATACAATCATTATCTTACCGAGCGATCTTTCTGGCAGTGCCCAGCCAGTTAACGCAGAGCTAAAGCAATATATCTTAGCGCACGCCCCAGGCCTTTTTTACTTAGGCCTAACTTCGAACATATTTTTTAAATGTTCGGAAACTAATTATTCAAATTACAAAATAGCTTTTACTAACTGAAAGTAATATAAAATATTTTGTTATCTTATATTGATATTTTATCGGCATTTACCAAATTTACTAATTTGTCGTTCTGAGAAACTAATAGTTAATGGGATTAATTTATAAAATGTTGTGAAATATATAAGATAAATTAAAAGGCTTTCGTATTATTATTACTTGATTATTTTATATATATGAAGTAATAAGTAATAATAACACCACAATCCACTTTATATAACGTATAATAAAACAATCAGGTATAGACGAAACTATCAATTTCTTTATTTATCAAGTGAGACGTTTTTTTCCTTTTTAAATGTATCCCTTAATGTTTCTTTAAATATTCATTTATTGATAAGTTGCTTCGGATAAAATCGTAACGACAACTAAAAGAGTTGGATCGCTCTATTTATTTTACTAAGTTGTTCAAGTAAGGAAGCCAGATCGGAGGCAAATGTCCATGCTAGTGGCGAGCAAATAAAAAGTGTATAGAAAGATTTGAAAGAAAGGACGCACTCAGCCGAGCAAAGTGTAAAAAAGAAACACAATGAGCAAAGGAAGGAACGGCGCACAACGTCCGGCGTAGTCAAAACTTGAAGCGCAAGTTGCTTTGACCGCTGACCACATCTCACTCGAACTGTCCAACTCGCTAAATAATGTTCAACAAGACGGAATATTCGTTAGCATTTTAATTTACAAACAGCAAACGCTTGGCGAAGTAAAGTTGAGCTGGAAATCTCGGTCATCGATTATTTATGAACATTTTTTTACCCTATTATGACATTGTTCTTATGGAACTTTTGATGTTATATATTGCTTGCTTATTATTATTATTATGATTGTAATATTTTGGCAAATTGTGTTTTATGCCCGTAACAGCAATCTACGCCCATCTTAATAGAACCATTGAAGAAGATACAGGGCATAGGAATCCGAAGGGAGATGACATTACTTATTTTAGACATTTGTACCACAAAACATTTTGTTTGAAATTTGGTCACGTATATACGTAAGAAGGGTGTCCCATATCGTATCTTGTAAGCATTGCGATTGTCCATTGTATTCTCACGAGACAAAGGGTTGAGGGCGCTGGGAGGAAGCTTACCTTCGTCAAACCACTTTTTGGAATCAAACGTTCAGGTATTCGCGACTGATCAACCCACTTTATCTCAGCTGCGTTCACGCTTCGACGAATTCTCCAAATCATTGTGAACATTGCAGATATTCGCGATAAATAATCATGGATTATTTTTCATTCAACGATAAATTTTGTTTTTTTTTTTTTTGCTGCGTATCACTAGTATTATAAAATACATAACAAGAACATATTTTATTTCCTTTGACAGTTCTTTTTACAATATTAGTCTTTAAATATGTAGTCCTGAATAGTTTGGATCAATTTGAGATTTAAAACTCCAACTTCAAAGAAGATTAAAAATGTTTTATAGATATGCAACTTGTATGCCTTTATTATTCCTATATTTTATCAATAATATTGTCACATTTATTCATTTTCATTTCAATCAAATTGAATTGATTCAAATGATATTGTTTTATAATATATAAATACGCTCATAAGTCATAGCCTAAAATAGGAGCAAGCCAAGGGTCAGCTTCACAAATAATAGTTAACCGTATTCTTTTCAGTTTTCCGTCTCCTCCAACAAAATGCTCTTATTCAAAGTGGAAGCAAACCTTTTTCTTTTCCCGTGTTGGAACGTTAAAAATAACTTTGCCATGAAAATATTTCAATGGACAAATACAAACAGTATTTACAATATTCGAATAACAATACTGTTACCACATTTTGATTATGAAGATTTTTGTAAATTATTATAAAATACAATTTACTTTATTTAATTATACGACATTATACGACAAAATTGAATACAGATAAAAACTGTATTTTTGTGTTCTTTTTTTAAAAAGTTAAGCGTTAAAGTAACATTACGAATATCTAAACATTTGCGTGTATGTGTGTGTGTGTGTGTGTGTGTGTGTGTTAATCTTGCCAGACGTGGAAATGGGCCACCTGATGGTAAATGTCTCCGTCCATATCCATTGACACTGTAAGAAATATAAACCATTCCTTACGCTGTCAATGCCCCTAGCCATTACATCTAAGATGTTATATCCCTTGTTAATACACTAGCACTTACACTTACACCCCTCAAACCGTAACATATTTAATTATAACCACACGAATAGTAATGATATGTAGGTACATTGTACACGTCGAGGATATTCCACGAGTTTATACGAGATCTATACTACTAGTAACAATATGTAATGCTATATAATAAAATAAATAATCATGTAATATACCTATACAAAAGCTGAACCTACATGCGGCTTTACTCGCGTGAACTTTATAAAACACAAATTTCCAACCGTAAAAACCACCATAGCGGATGTCTACTCCTATATGGAACCTACCTTCCGAATTTGTAGGTATTATAGTTTCTTAAATTTCGTGATTAATCGGCGAGTGGCATTTCGCTTTTATCTATAAATATTGCGAATATTATACCAAGAAAAACTAAATTTAATTATTTGCTAGAGTTTTAGCTGTTCCGGTTCCACTAACATTATTTATCAAAGATATCTCCGTTTCGTGATGTTAAGGGCCATGTCTTCCTGAATTATGTCGATATGTGTCTCAATAAATAACGGTTCATTTAGTTGTAATATTATGTAGAGTTCGATAATACTCAGCCGAATGTTATATATCGAATAACGATGCGTTCACGAATAGTGTATTCGATTGAGCTGAAACTTTGTACCTTTGTTGTTGATACGAGTCTGTAGGATGGCTTTTTCTGATTGGACGAAAGACGAGTCTGGTTGCGGGCATTGAAACTTAACACACTACTCGGAAATTTTCTTATCAGTTAACTATCTTACCATCAATTGTTAAGACGAGTGAAGGCCTCTGATAATATCGTTAATATATTCCAAATTACGTTTAAGTCATGTTATATAGTTACTTCAAAAAAATATAAGACAGGCATTTCAACAGATGTATCGAATTAGCGTGGGGTAAATAAAATTAATTACAAACATTTCCAAATTGGTTTTAATACACTAATATTACGTTGATTGCGAATACGATTGGATTTATTAAGTACGAGTACGTTCTACAAAGTGGACATTTCGATAATTCCGGATTAAGCGAAATATTATCGCAAAACAATTAACGAAATTATTTTAAATTTACAACGGAAACATAACCGTATGATCGAATTACAATTTGTCACATTACAAGCGCGTTGAATCGGTTATTAATATCGAATTGAATTCGATCATTACTACCTATTAATAGTAACTATCAATATAAATTTTAACGAAGTAATATTAAGTAAACAGTTTTAAACGATTTTAAAATATAAATACATTTACGATACTCTCAACGAGGGGTGTTCTCAATATCTTTTATATTTCATTGATGTTTAATTAAATACACTAAAGCACTTGCCTCATCTATAAATAGGCTTCAGAATATTAGATTAAAGTCATCTTTTATGAAATTAATCCTCGCATCCTTAGTTACGTTGCCGCGGCATATAAATTAAATTTTGTTCAGCACTCTATCCTCTTTAGACCTTGATCCGTCCACATTAACTTTATAACGCGCTGCTTTGTTCACTTTAAAACAATTGTGGTTGCAAAGAGATCCACAAATTCCAGTCGTAAAATACTCATCACGGACTAGCTGACGTCTACTACGACCATTGTTGGTGAAAGGCATCAAAATTCTTGCCGTCTGGAAAATTTCATCCTTTGTTCTCAGAATGCCCGAACGTCGAAGCCGAACAAGTTACTTAATCTCTGCTCCATCCCTTTTATGTTCCGTTCATCAATACTTTAGAAGTTGCACCTCAATCGAATTTCGCTACCTCGCTACTTGTTCCTATGTCATTCTTTCTCTTACAATAATAGCGTCTATCTTTCTACTTTTATATAAATATCAAACGGATCAACCATGCTAAAATAGTGTATTCTGTAAAAATTATGGTTTCTTATTATATCGTCACGGTTCAAAATAAATTTCATTCCGATGGTTACTTACAATTTGATGGTTCCCAAACAAACATAAAGACTACACTTTCTCTATTCAAGGTGAAGTACTTAAATGTGATTTACAAGAATATTTAATGTATAAACTAAAAGGCACAAACACATAACTAAAGTAACAATCGCTCAAAAGTGTTAGTCGTATTTCAAAATGTACATCAAAAATGCAGGACACAAAGATGCACATTTGTTTTAACTAATCTCCATATATAATTTATTCTTAGAATGAAATGTTGCAAAAGAATAAACTTTATGGAGATCTTTGTGAAAATGAACAATATACTCAGCGACTAACACTACGTTGGCTTAGTAGCATTTGCAATGTTAATTTTATTCCACTTTAGACACCGCAACGTTTTTAAAATATCCAGTTGAGTGTATGTTCTACCCTTTAATATTAACAAGGCGCTTAAGGGAAATTCACTTAGTTTATTAAATTAAAGTATCATGAACAAAACATAAAAATATATGAGTTCATGATCAATGATTAAATGCTAGGTTGGATTATAAATATGATCTAAGAAAATTCGAATTTTAAAGTTAAGATACTAAAAATTCTGATGTCCCTTAACTTTTATGTATTAAAGTGTTAGTGAAGAAACTTTTCTTTTAAAATTGTATTTACGTATAAAACTTAATACTATTCAAACTTGCTTATAAACAAAGTGAGAATATTATAAATATTTCCAGCAAGTTTCCCTCCAGGTCACGCAGATTTCGTGGTCATTATATTGAAGTCATTATTCAAACATGTAACAAACTTTTTTGTGCGGTTTAATTGAGTTTGTGAAGGTAATCCAATGTATTATTACAGTATGTTGCTATATATTATATATTGACATATTTTTATGAAAGTGAAATACGGTACTTAATGTTACGTTTGTAACTTTAAAAGACTTTTTTCTTATCATTTTAAATTGATTCTTTTAAACCAAAAATATTAAAAAAAAAAATCTAATCTATTATTTTCATGAAAAAGAAACTCTACTCGAAGTTTCAGATTAAAATATTTTAGTAGTCTTACCAATAAATAACGAAACAATTAAGTAAAACTGTGACAAAATTTTAAATAGTTATACGAAAAAGGTTTCACGGTATTTCCACTTCCATAACGTGTAAATCAGATAAAAGTATCTGCATAAAACAATTCATACAACTATTCGTTCCCACAAATTTCGAATCATTGCATTACACGTTCTTGTTAGTTAGAAAACTCGTTCTCTTTTAAAATTTTCGTTTGTGAAAATAATGGAATAAGTTTAATTAGTTTCTGTTGTCGGTGCCTAGTCTTAATTAAGCTTCGAATTTTACGTAGACATGGACGCTGTGTAATTTTTGTTCCGGACACCTTAAATTTATACTGAGTAACCTTATTAAATAAACAGGATAAATTGAAAACCATAAATAATTAATTTATACTATTGATTTTTTTAAACATAGCTATTCTCTTTTAAATAATTTCATTTAGATTATAGAAAATCAATCAAAATTAAAATATTCTTAGTATAAGTACATTTTAATTATTATGTCAAAGATTTAGTTGAATCTAAAACTTTCATTGGCTTGGAAAGTCGCTCCTACCAACGAAAGACTGCAAAGGAAGTTCTGTAGTTACTCTTTTTTATTAATTATAATAATAGTAAACAGTATATTACATCCATACTATTTTTGTAATCTGTCTATTACTCTGTTTTGTAACTAAGACTTAGATACGTAGAAAGTCAGAAATTGAATAGATATTTCTGTTGAAGGATTTTTAACAAACTAAAATGAGCCATTAGTAACTGAAATCCTCCGAGGTTTACCTTATCCTCATAAGGAGAAGCTTTCCTAGCAATGGGACATTTACTGGTTTTTACAGTAATAATATAATTATGTATTTTATTTATAAATAATACATATTTTTTTCGTTATATTGAAGTTCTTCAACGATTTCAATTTTAGGTTTCGTGTTTAACGAATTAAGTCACGGCTTATATCCTTGTTTTAATAACTTCTCGTTTTAAATCCTCTTGGTATAATATTTTTATATTATATGATTCGAAACGTATTCCATTTTATTATCATTGCTCTTTAAGGTTCGCTAAAACGCTGTGAATTTCAATGTAAAAGTGCCATTTGTTCAATATACTTTTATAGCAGCTGTCTTCAAAGTTATAATAATAATCATAATCCTTTATTTCGGTGGCGTGTGTCTCGAATTCTCTCGCAAAGGAACAGCGTATAGTTCGATCAATACGTACATTTAGTTTATTCGAATGCATTTCGTCAAAGGTAATTCGATCCAACTGAATCGACGTCCTTTTGTTTTGGCACTTATACGCCTTTAGTTTGTTTTTGCTGTAATACAACACTCAGACGTTCGTGTTAGTATTGACACTTCGCACCAAAACATTAAAGCGATGAAAAAATCGTTTGATTCGGAAATGTTTTCTATATTTAGTACGATATTCGAAACAATAGAATCGATATCGTTGTTCACAATAATATAATCGCTGCGGGTAATTTATGAACTGGAAAAATCAGATAACACACATTTTTCATTTTACGTACGTTATAAAAATGTATCGTTCAACAAATACAAATTAAAAATATGCCCGTGTAACGGAACATGGTTAGAATATGAATGACGTTTATAATAGGCAATTTTGTTGTATCGAAACCTGTCTCCCTAAAAGATATCGTCAATCATGTATTTCATTCAATCCGCGAAACAAAATTGATCTACAGCATTAAGCGTACATTTACGATCATGATATAAATTGCCTGATATCACCGCTATAAAACAAACCACAGGATTACCGATTTAAATTCGTCGATAGCAAAGCAGTTAAAGGGAGCCTTTATAAATTAACGATGCCAATTTCCCTAATGACATTGTAAAAGGAAAGTTTACGATTAACGTATAGATGTATATAACAATACGTACACCGTATATAGTCGTATTGTGTCGTTGTATTGGGTTTCGTGACGTTCCGTTCTAAAGATCTGCGCGCGCTGTTGTTAGTCCTTGAATTTATTTTATAATATTCGGTATTATCAAATGTTACATGATTAAAAATGTTACGAACTAATTAGTCGTTACATTAATATTATTTTTGTAATTCGCAATACATTTTATAAATAAAAATATTACCCTTGCCATTGACTCAAATTGTATTTTACATCACAATTACATATATTGTGTAACCGGAATTAAATAATATTTAAATGTAAATTGTACATATATCCTTGTTATTTTCTTTATAATCAAATTATAACCAATTAGTTTTCCTGCCTGCAGTTGCAGTTGCTTTCATTTTTACCGTATGAAAAGTACTCTTT
Organism: Vanessa cardui; assembly: GCF_905220365.1. Classification (NCBI taxonomy): domain Eukaryota; kingdom Metazoa; phylum Arthropoda; class Insecta; order Lepidoptera; family Nymphalidae; genus Vanessa; species Vanessa cardui. Next base: position 6,714,636 of record NC_061137.1, read on the forward strand.
CCGATCCATAACCTATCAATCTCTATGAAAAAATCACGTCGAGCCGTTACTCTGCCGCTGCGTGAAAAAAGGATAAACTAACAAATCAATAAACACACTTTTATATTTCTTTTTATGTATATAGCAAGCAATTTATATTCAACTCTTTAGACTCATGGCTCTTGGTGTATTTTATTAGGTTGCAATAAAATATTAATCATAAACCTGATCTAAGACAGATCATATATTGTAACATACGGTTTGTAATTATGTTATACGCTCATATAATATCCTGAAAGGGCCCTAAGGAACCAAAAAATCTTTCACACGTTTCTGCTCACTTTGACTGCTATATACTTTTTTGCCATATTTGTTAGCCAATTAGATTCCTAGGAAGTTACAAAAATACTGCACCATTTATTTGAAACAATACTCAAAGCCTGGCTATAAATTATTTGACACCATAATATTTTTACATGGTAGGAAATATCCAAGGGCTCCAGAGTAGCTTGAGACAGCTCTGGATACGATTGTGCTTGGGTACAATCATTTGCACTAATATATCTCATACACTGTTCATCTCTTAATTGCTGAAAAAGTTTAATTCTCTTACGTCATTCGTAACACAAAATACCAACATACTCATCTAATAATCTTTTAATAATGTAAATGTATGCTGTAGTTCACATTATATTCATACATATATGTAGAATCCACCCTTTACAAACTGTTAATTGTAGTACATGGTAGGTAATTCATCCAATCAGATTACATGCGCCAAAATAATACGTTGGCGTCTTAAAATTAATTATACACCGTCTTTATCAGGTGTCTGCCTCGGGCTCTTTTGAACTGCGCCGATCACTCTAATATTTTGTTTTAATATTTGTCTACAAAGTGCGGTGATATTTTTAAATAATATATATACGGGTGTATATTACATGTCGACTAAAACTAGCTAGTACATGTATTGTAATGCTTTTTACATAACTGGACACAAGGATGTAATATATTCAGAGTTTACTAAAGTGTGTGTCAGTTTTTATGTCACTCCTCTATTACGGTAAAGGACTAGACATGTTTTAATGTAAATATATATATTTTATTATTTATTAATAAAAATAATCGACAAAAATCCCAAATACACTGTACACTATGTCTGTGGAGATGTTATTAGTTATTTTATTATTTCTTAACATTGATATATAAATAGCATGATGCATTGTCCTTTGATGACTTTAAGCTCATTATTTATATGAAAGTGCTTACTATAATTACACTCAAGTCAATCTGATGAATAATATAAAATCATATACCATACAACTTAAACATAACAATGACATGACATTTATATAAAATATATAGACTATAAACTAACAATTGTGACAAATTGTATGACGAAAATAAACATTGAAAATTGTACATTAAATTACTTTTCGAATGATATTACTAAATTATTTTGTACCGAAACATTTCTATTCCATAATGATGGAAATGAATCCCAATCCTTCATTAAATTAGGGCCGTCCCCCGATACAAATAGGTAACGACTTCACCCGCCGCTGCTTCTAAATTATATTAGTTTATTGTTATACTTTTTTTTTTACTTTGTTCCCCCGAACTAACGTAATTGGCTTGGGATCACGCTACTATAACTATAAACTGCGTTATTGGTTTGGCTTTGTAAGGCTATTTCCCATTGTGTTTTAGGTTCCCATTTGTTCAACTATTAACTCTATCCAATAGTATCGACATATGGGAAAGTTGTTACTTTAATTTATAACAAACAAAATACATTCAATATCCAAATGCTAGTTTTTTATCCGGATTATTCTCGGTTCTGAGGTGTTAATTTCGAAACCGTTGGTAAATTACTATTGTTACTAAAATGCACAAATGTTTAATAATCTTTATGTTTTTGAATAGTGAATCATTAACAAATGATGGTATGATTAATGTATAAATAACATCTTATATGTTAATCAACGTCAATTAAAGATTTTTTTAAATATGTGACATCCATGTCAAATATTAATCACTATCATTTCATTGTGTATTTATTTTTTGCGGCCGATTGTGATAAAAAACATTACTAAATACGTTTGATTACTAAATGATCATTTAGCATTGGAACAGCGTGGTGGATATGTTCCAAGCCCTCTCCTTAATGGTAGAGGGTAGAGCTAAATTTACAGGCTGTGTTGTTGACTTTACTACTTTACTAGAAACTCCGAACCTTCTATATATGTATTTTTTGTTTTTAATTCTCATATATTACGTTTGATACAGTTCATTTCGATTCGTCAGTGTCTTTGGTAAAAAAATATATATAATGTGATTTAGTTGAGAAGTCGAAGTTTGCCGGTATATTTTCTTCAGACAGCATCACAATCTAAATTTTGCAGGATTACAATTTGACGTCTGTCATTGTTTTTGTAAATATCTTAATTATAATCTAGTACCAGATATCTCATACAAAACATGTATATAAGATATCGGCACTTAAAAGAATATTATATAACAAATATTTTTTTACTACTATCAGAAAACAGAATAAACGGAACACAACTATACTTTTGTGTTATGGTTTGAAGGGTGGGTGAGACAATGTAACAAGGGACATAATATCTGAGCTCCCAATGTCACATTGGCAATGTAAGTAATGTAAACATTTCTTACGTCAATATCTATGGGCGGTGATGATTACTTACAATCAGGAGGCAAATCAATTGACAATAATAATAGTATCAACATATTAACACTCCCGTAAAACAGCTTTTACTGTTACTTGTAAATTCAAAGAGAATGAAAAAAAACTAGTTTATTTCAATATTGCAAAGATTTCGTTCCCATCTGTAAATCGTGACTAGACATATGTTTTGAAAGCCAATATCACGTAGGCACTCAGGTCGTGCGTACATGCAGACCGATCGAGAACACTTTGATCCCACTCGATACGAATCGAAATCGCGATTGATATCGGCCATCGAGGACCAGTGAAACAATGACCCCTTTATCACGCCGCTGTTGACTCTGGATTAGTGGACTCATGCTTCACGCCAGAACCTAACGCGACCTCATTGAAATCAGACTCGGTGTATTATGTTTTAGATATTACAGTGCTTTTGATTATGATTTACATTTGAAAACGAATATGCCTATGATTATGAATATAATTTGAATTATAATATTACTCAGAATTGAATTCGTTTTTATAAAGAAGCTTTTAATAATATATAATTAAGAAGTTTCTGCAGTTGTTTTCTTAATTAAATTTAGAATAACAAAATAATGAATACAAAAATTCTTGTCTATATTTAGAAAAATAAAAAACGGGTAGTCTTTTTATAAGCATTTAAATCGTCAAAACGTTTTAAAGCGAGTTCTCCTGGAAATAATCTCAATAAGTTAGTAGGTAGGCTTAAACAAGCTCTTTTGAATCATTAAAAACCCGGTTCAGAATAACCTCAAGTAGAACAAACGACCTGCAAGGAACCTCAGTAGTAAGAGGATTTCGGTTGAAGTAGTAAGTCGTTTAAAAAATCCACTTTGTAATGGAAATTGCATTTGCTCGTAATTTTTAATTCAATCGAGTTAATTTTTTTTTCTCGTAAATACGGGCAATTTCTGCTGCAAATTAAAATATTTTGCCTCTATTGATAACAGGTTAGTAGGTAACCTGTTTATGGGCTAACCTACATTTAGTGATTTAATGAGATGTTCCTTAGAATGCTATACCAACTGTGGATTAAAACATTTAGATATACTAATGTAGAAACAACGTAAACAAATATTGATAAAATAAATATAACAATATACGCTATATTGAATAATTCTTATTAATGTTAGCTTTCAATTTACTAGCGGTGATTTTGTCATTTGACTTAATTATTATATTAATTTTATAAATGTGAATGTAACTCTGTCTGACTGTCTGTCTGTCGCTCTTTCACGACCAAACCGCTGAACCGAATTTGATTAAATTAGGTAGGAAGCAAACTGTAACATCAAAAAAGGATATACACATAACAACGAACCAACCTAAAACACAGGCGAAACGTCGGGCGACTACTACTTAAGATTATACGGCAAAAACCGTTTTTAAAATAAAGCGTTATGATAGATATATCTTTCTTTTTTTTCAAAATGTAATCTAACATTATTTTTAAACATGGTTATTTTTTGTAAAATATGTAGATAGGCGGATAAACGAAACCACTTGATGTTTGTGGTGATCATTCATATTCAATGATGCCGTAAGAAATATCAACCATTCTCTTCCATACAAACAGGACATTGACCTCGCGAACTGAGATGTTATGTCCTTGTTCGTGTAGTTACACTGACTCACTCACCTTTCAAACCGGAACACGACAATATTGAGAATTGCTATTTAGCGGCAAAATTTGTTTTGTGAACGGTACGTCCGACGGGCTTGCAAAGAGCGTTACCAGTTACCACCAAGCAATAATTTATTATCGACCGAATTATACGACCATAATAGATGTACCGTAGTGTGTACATCGGGTACGCCACTCCGAGGGTTCGATTACGAGCCGACTCGAAGTTGAAAAAGTTCATTAGTTTTCAAGACAATATGTCTTCAGTCTGAGTGTTCGTGGTATCGTTGTTACTTCTGATTTTTCATAACACTTGCAACTTGCAACAAATGCTTTAGCTACTTACATTGGCATCAGAGTAATGTATGTGATGTTGTCCGATATGTATGTATTTTTAGTATTAATAGGTCGGTCAGGCAAATTGTCTAGATAATCGCGCGATATCCAGTTAGCGTCCCTGAATTAACACGATTGCAATTGACAGTCCACGGACACTCAATTCAACCAGACTCCATTACTCGACGTTTATCAAAGTCATTGATAGCAAAGCACCGTATATACCGTTGATGATAGAAATATTTTGAAATTGACATGCAAGTACTACCAAGATATATTAAAACTGAACAATTCAAACAAAGTTGAGAAAGAATTCCGAAACTAAACACTAAAATGGATTTAGTTTAAAAATAATTAATGAATGCTATATACAATTCTCTTTGGTATGAAAATAAATTTTATACATGTTTTTTTTTCTTTATTTCTGAATTTGAGAAAAGAACAAAAATATTTTTTGTAGCAGCAACATTATTTTTCAACAACAATATTAAAATGGAAAAAGCAATAAAACTGTCCTAAACCGATCCACTTTAATCCACGTTTATTAACATTTTCCATTTTATCTGCCGTTTCAAGTATCTTAATGTAAATATAATTTCTTATTCAAAGAAAAAGAAAAAAACAGAGCAACCGCTGTAGTCAATTACAAAGCTTTAAAATATCGTCGGCATTATTCCTCGTATTTAAAAACGAAGGGTTTCCAATCCTTTAAACCGCTAAAAACAACTCAAGATTCCATCGCATTAAACCAGCTAAATCTGTATTTTTTGCGAGCGAATTGCCACTCCGCTAACCCTGAATATTTAGGTATTTTGTTAATATCCCAATTCTCCTTTTTAACTAAACTCGGACTTAGGCAACGGCATTCACCGTTAACAGTTTCATGATTAATGACTGAAAACTCTTTGATGGCTTTTTAATTAGAGCTAAAATAGGGGTGTAATACCGGCGCGGGCGGCCGTCGGAAGGTTGTTGCGGCCACCGCTATATTTCATAGAGGGTGCGGCGGCTTCGAATTTGCAAGGCTAATAAATTGCGGAATACCTAGGCCTTATTGGCTCAACGCTGAACCGCTCAAGCGGCACTGGATTATATTCGTCAAGTTCCTGAATCGCTTCTCCGTATAAATGTAATCGAAAAGTAAAATGCCAAGCGTCTTCTTACCTTTGTGCGGCGATCTACATAAGAACGTTTACTTATCAGTAACACAGGAATGGAATTTCTAACTTTGCATTACAAATTTATTTCCTCGAACCTCAAGGTTCGCCTTTCAGATTATTCCCATTCTTCAGTGAAAATAGCGATTAATATTCAATATGAACAGCCTATTTGAGTGATTGTTTCTGGAGCTGCCTATAGAAATCGGCTTTGTTTGTCGGCACTTTCCAATTGGAGAAATAAGCGGTTCGATTGTAATAAAATATTAATCTTAAACTTAAGAATAATGTTAGATCCTTTCTTGATTTTCGTTAATATAATGAAAGGTACGAGTAACTGAAATTATTTGCTCTTCTAATGATATTATTTGCTTTTTGAAATATTTTTCCCTTCGCATTCAACGTTGACGCGTCGAAAACAATGACTTGCGAATTGTACTAAGCAGCCACTCTGAGCAATTAGGAAAAACAAAACAGTTTTATACCCGCCTTATGTCAAGTAGCAAATTCTTCAAAATTTTGTTGCTTCGTCATCCTTAAAACTCGTAAACAATACAGCTTGTGGGCTTTATTTACAGATTATTTATACGAGGCGTTAAAAATACTGGAGGAATAAATATTTGACGTTATTAAATATATAATTTCAAAAAGGTATCATTTAGTGTCAGTGACGAAATCTAAACTCCATTAGCATATTATTTAATAGATTTTAGGGAAATTAATTATGCAATTATTTATGCTATTACTAATAAATTAATGAATGCCAATACTTTTTGCTGAACTAATTCATATCAATTTCACTGTCGTGACGATTAGTTAAATGATGTAAAAGTTGAATTTCGGCAGATCTTTTTAGCAGTTTGCTTTCAACTAGTTAGACCTAAAACTATATAAAGAAGTTACTATAAAAACTTTCTGCACGCAAATAATATATTTTGGTATTTCAGATTATATATAAATCATACAAACGGTCTCGGATTCTATAAAAACTACATCATACAGATAATACATATGGTTAAATATTAAATGTATTTTCCGTTCTTTAATTAGACTTTTTTTTTTTTTAAATAAATAAAAATTATAAGTTTTATAAAATAAAGACTTGAAAACGAGATCTTACGAGACTGGCAATATAAATTTTAACATTTAAGTTTCCCTCTTAAATTATTTAAATGTAATTATTCAGTGAATATTACAAACGTAAAATTAGTACAGTTTTACAAGATGGCGTTAACGAAATCCGGGAACAATGTAAAAAGTTACGCTGCCTGCAATGGCCTCAGCTGCGCCGGGGAACTGTTCGTAATATATGGTTGTTATTAGCGAACAAAGTTTTAATTTCAGTCTAATCCAAATGTAATATATTGCTTGTTTAATTTATTTAAACAGAATACAATGGCTTATTTTTAAAATCATTGTGTTTTTATTAAATGTTTTGGTAGCGAATTCGTACAACGCAACAAATATTATTAAATTTGTATTTAAAAATATACTATATTAGTTTGTTACAACAGTGTTCCTAATAAACATAGTCAAGGAAAATATAATTTACTTGACCGTATATGTCTGAGCTTTTGTTATTTTAACAAAAAAAAAAGATTTTTGACACCTCGCTAATCGCCGCACGTCTAATCTACGACATAATATCGATTAAATTACTTATAACGATTAAATAACAATAAAAGTCAACATTAAAGTAAGGTATGAATAATATTTTCATTAATATGAGATAATATGATCACATTATCTGTCTTTTATTCACTGCCAATTTCTTTATCATTTTATTAGTTGGCATTCCTTCCCCTCGAATGACTCACAGGTCACATATATTAATGGATCCATTTCATGCCGATTGTTCCCGATTCTAATAAAAACGGCTGTTGAAGGACAAAAGGCCCGTTCATATATTAACATCGTTTAGATATCATTAATACATTACAGTTATTTGAAATATATTATACAAGTTTCGGAGACGATTACTGAAATATATTAGAGTTTTTTTGGTATATGAATTCAATATTGTCGTCAAAATGCCTTATTTTAATAATATTCGATTATATTTATGTAATCGAATAATTATATTTTAAAATAATATCGATTTTTCCTTGTTAAATGATGAAAGTGAAACCAGAATAGTACATAGTAGTAGTATAATTATGATGTTAAACTTTAGATGTTGCTAAAATTAGTCATGTATTATGTTTGTTAGTATTATCATATAAAATAAATCGTTATTGAATACAACTAGTTCGATTAAAGAGAAAAATAAATTTGCCTTAGTTGATAATAATTTTCATCAGCATTCGACCCTTGTAAACCGCTTAAGTCAACAAAGAATACACTAAGCGTTTCCCGTTCAGAGATTAACAGGCACAGCAATTAAACTCACATTAGCCTATAAAATATGAATCGGTCGCACTGCGAGGCGCTAAGCAATTTGCTTAAGCTGCTTGCAAAATGTTTTCCTTTAGGAAACTCAAACAAAACAATTTCTCGGAGTCAGCATCGTCCATTCGGCATCCGGGGGTAAGTTTAACTCCAAACAATAGTTAAAGGAACAAAGAAAGTTAGACTTTGCGGTCGAACCGTATGTGAATCGATAGTCGCCCGTTTGTTTAACGCTTTAACTCTATAATCAATGTAAACAGAAGTTCACATATGTACATATATATGTTATGAATATATAAAATAATCGCTCGATATTTTTCCTTTTTTTCACACTTTTTTGCGATGAAAAGTAAATCTCGTCAATTCAATATAACCTATGTTCAATTGACGAGATTCATTCAAACCTATCCGGCGATTTTAACGTCATACGTGCACAGATATTATTTTCAACCAATGTTTCATATACCGGCTCGACAGTGTCACAGTTTTATTTTACATACGCAGGTTGAACCGTAACTATAACTCCATATATTATTTCTAACACTATTTGACAAGAAACATAATTATAGAATTTAAAAACCGGCATTTAATTCAGCTATATTACTTTGCGATTTTTTCATATTGAAAATAAACATCGAAAACAATTTATTTTTATAATTTTCTGTATAAAATGCAAGGCTTCTTTCGCTATATTTTCTAGGAAACTTACGTTCAAAAGACGCTTCGCTTCTAACAAGACATAGAGCCAGAAAATACGAGTATGTAGGAAATGCCATTAGAGTTTTCACTTGGGTCGATCTGGGTCTGGTGATTTATTTGCGGGTATGAGGCGTGAAGCAAATGAACTGCAGGCGCATTGAGATATACGAGCTCGCGCTAACTAGGGGGAGATCAGGAATGCTGGGATTGTAGATGCAACTTTAATGTTTACTATAATGTGATTAGTTAGAGCTAATGGAAACTCAACTCGTTTACAATGTTACAAGAACGTTAGGTTAATGACTTTATATGAGTTATTTGGTTATAATAGACCTATTTTTTTATTTCATATTTAATTTTAGATTGTTACTAAATTTTCGAATATAGATATTTTTTAAAATTTCTTGACTGTATGTTAGGAATGCATTTGCCAGTGTACTTTTGAATGGTTAAATAAAATAAAACAAACGAGTATATAACAAGTCGTAATAATTATATTTGTTTTTTTATTTAATATGAGATATTTATTCAGAATAACGATTGTTAAAATAAAATAATAAATAGTTCCATAATATATGAACTAATTTTGCAGAAAACTTTGAAACTAATCTTGGAAACTTGATTGTTCTTGGCAACAAAGGGGTTCGTAGTTGTACATGAATAAATCTTGAAATGCATTTGCGTAAATCAGAACCGATTTCCTAGTAAAAAACAGTGCGTCTACAAATCGGTTTGTGGCGGAGGAGTCATGCCAGATCCCGCTTTCGAATTGTCATTGCTAGCGATTAGTCAAGCTGTTAAGTGCTACTTTCCACTTGTTTTTCTCTTCACAGTCGAAAGCTGTAATTTATGCGACTTTACAGTTTCACTGCGAAATTTGCAATCGGCGGGGATCCCGGCAAAACCGAAGGTTTATTTATGGAGGTAGAGTTAGAGCTGAAAGTTCTGCGGTTGCAGTAAGCCTTTTTTTGTTTCTCTCTACTTATTGAAGGATTAATCCTCTTGCGTGTATCGGGACGATTTTTTTTATTCAATACAATTTTCCAAAGCAGTTCATTGGAATCCTCGATAAAGGGGTAACTCAGCTGGTTTCAAAGTTCGAATATAAATATCTTAATAATACAAGATGACAGGTAATAAAATAAAAGGCATTTACATGAAGCTATCAACTTTGTAACGAAGATCTTTTATTTGCGGAAGTTAAACCGTAACTTAGACGTACAATCCCGTATATACCCGTGTAAACTTCTTAAACAAAGTCCGCGTTCCTTACACAAACTTTATAAGGAAAGTCAACAGCGGACCGAGGTGACAAAGGTGCAAAGTCTTTGAAGAAATATCCTCAACAAATAAAATGTTAACAAATAGGCACACCCGAGACAGTTAACGAGTTGTAAAAAAAAAAAGAAACAAAACGTACAACAATTAGATTTGTTTCAATAAACCTTCTTGTTAAAAATAAATATTAAATATAGATTACACAAAAAATACTCATACGACTGTCTCATAAATTACTACATACGCTCTTTTGAACATTAATTTTATGTTTAACTTAATTAGTATTAATGAACTGTCATTAAAAAAAACCTATTAGACGTTGGTATTCTTAATTTAATAACGGTTTTTAATTTTTCAAAAAAAAAATTGTGATAAATATACACAGGGTATAACTAAATAAATCGTATCTATAGTTTCTCTTGTTTCGCGTTGTTTATTCTTGTATTGACAAGCAATCGTAGCTAAAAGAACCAAACAAACATGAGAAGTGGGCGGACTCCGTGATTGCTCAAGGCAGCGCCAATGTTTGCTTATCTGGCAAAGGTGCCTTTGATTATCTCCTTCAGATTTATAAAAAGTAAACTGAAACGGGTCAAATAAAATGTATTCACTAAAATGTTTGCACCTGAAATGGTCCTAGTATTTAAATTGGAAAGTTGGAAATACCTATGTTGAAGTTTCAATTTATTTCGTTACGTCGTAGCTTCTTTAAAGCTTTGATTATAGTTGTTATGTTTTGTTTTATAAATTACGAAATGATTAATGTTTCAAACGAAATTTAAAAAGTAATGCATATTAGTTTATATATTAAAATTGTAGGACACGTAAGAAATTAGTTCTATATATATAATAATAATAGAAATATTTCATTTTTACATAAGATGCTTTCATTTCGAACGCAACGAATGTCAATATTTTATATGCGTAAGTTTAATCCACAGCACTCTTCAGTTCGAAGTCACTGTCAAGAGCCGAGTGACTCGTCGCAGTACTTGTTTCCGCCCTTTGATTTATAACCAACCGCCCTCGACGGCTTCACTCTTAACACTTAAAACGATTCAGTATTTAAATACATTTTTTGCACCAAAGCTCAGTGTGAAACTTAAACTCTTACTTGTAAGGTCGAAAGGAAGCTTGCGTTGAAACAGAATCAGAATAAAATGTTGGCTATTTTTGAAATAATTGTGAGAAAAATTTTGTTTTCCTTCTGCATGATCCTCTGACCTACTGGAAAATATTCAACTACTCTTAAAGATTTTTCAACATAGATCGCAAGTATTTATGTACATATTCTTAACTTTGTAATTAAAATGGTGGAAATGAGTAACTACTGAGTTTCTTGCCGGTTCTTCTCGGTACAATCTAATTTTTGAATATGTGGTAGCTATCAATTTAGTTTAACGCTGTATCATGACGACTTAAAAATATTCTTATGAACCTACTGGAATATAGAATATTTTGATTTTGACATACATACATATGCGTCTGTATATTATTATATGAATATTATATACATATTAAGTCGTGCGCACTATACACTTTCCTTACACTTTATCCTGTATACAAAGATTGACATAAAGAGATATCTTAACAATAAGAACACTTTAATACATATATCTACTTGAATAAAGAATATTTAAGTCTGATTTGATTTAAAATATCTTAAAATTTATCCTGTATACCTTATACATACATACAAAAGAAAATATTTGTAACAAAAAATATTTTTCTCTAAAGAAACTCCAGCAAAAAATGCAATGTAATGATTACATTTCATCAAAATAGGTCGTCGAAAAAAATTAATTAGCATATCGATGTATTTACTAACAAATACGGGAATAAACATGACCAGTGTTTTGATTGTTTTTACAAGACCACCCTCGTGTTTTTGTTGCACGCTGCAGGCGACTCTATTTTGTTTCCTGTCATCACCATTGTGCTCCTACAATTACAATTTATTTACAGGGAATTTTCTATTTGAAAAACGAATAGAAACATATTTTGACACTGATTAGCTTTTTAATATTTAATAATATTTCATAGATGGTATCATTGATTCTACTTGTCAAATTGCGCAATATATTAAAAAAGAAAAATAATAAAAACTTAAAAAAGCTGATATTATGCTTCTTATACAAGTTATATTAAACAAATGACTGCGTAGTATTTACGGGGACAGCTGCTATATCATCTCAACGCATGTCTAAACAAGTTTAGCTCGAAACAGAAAAGCGTTTAAATACTCGCAAGACTCAAAGGCAACAATTAAAACAATGAGTAGCAGGGTGGAGTGTGCAAAGTGCAACATGTAGATTTTCAATCATATTTCTTTCTGTTGTCATGATAAGGTCGAAAATATGTAGCTAAACAATGTATCATACGGCATTACGGAGTGCGAGAGAATACCGTTCCCCATTCCGTATTAGTACTTAAAGTTTTGGGTAGGTAAATTATATATCACCTCCTCTCTCCTTAAATGTCATTTTAAATTGATAATTATGACTATGAATATTTTGCTAAACAATAATTTACCTAAAGATCAAAATCAATTTGCGTTAATGAAAAACATACCTCACTTTTTGATTAAAAGAAAATGCATAAAAAAGGTCTACACATTAATGAGTCTATGTAGTGTGGGCTAAGATAGTACCTACGCTCATTAAGTAGATCATTAAATTCATTGACGTTATCCTCATCTTACCCTTGGTTGTTAGCAGCTTTGTATGCGATAGCTCTCTTTTTAAGTATACAAAGTCGAGTCTCCTTTCTTAACGTTGATACATGTAAGGACTACACAAAAAAATCAAAAGCAAAAATGTGCCTTCACTGTAGCTATTTCTATGCAAACAAACAGAACTTCGTCTTGTATACGGTGTTTGTTAAATACCACAGACTAAAAATTCACAGATCTTTTTGAATTGAATGTGATTTCGAAACTCCTACTTTTGAACCACTTACAGCCGTTCTTCAGTCTGACATCCCGGTCGAATTTCGTATCGGGGTGAGTCAAACAACAAAAGTTTCTCGTATGTACACCTCACTTCTAAAACAATGAATGCAATGTATGTAAAACGAAGGGGGTGTCGCCACACGATAGTTCTCATGACGGCCCACCGATGCGGAAGGAAGCCGCTCTCGAGTTTTTTTTCAAAATGGCTGCCTGTCAGACGTCAGACTGACGCGCAAAACAAGAAAAAACAAGATGGCCGCTCACGTAAAAGGGGTTAGTTTAAGTTGTTTAAACAAGGGACTTAATAAAATATATAATGTCTTAGAGTCACAAACGATTGAAAAGCCTTTACAATTATGGTTCAAATAGTCTTACAGATTTTAAAAATGGGAATAAAATAATCCTTTAATTGTAAAATATTATATTATTATATAATATTAGTAATTATCGTTGTTAAAACCTAACAAAAACCAAGTTAAGTTTATTAAACGATGTACTGATAGTTATAGTCATTAACGCCACTTTAGGGAAATGTATTTTTGAAAAAATCTTGTTTCGTATACTCATCAACATATATTTTTTACACTGGTTTATCTAAGCTGTTTTATAGAAGTCCATCCTTAGTTATCCATATAGTGAATCTGTTTAAAAAAACATAATAATCAAACTAAAGCTCAAACAGCTAAATATAAGGATATTGTCAAATATTATGCAAAACATTTTGAGAAATATAACAGAATAGCGAAGCAGAAAAGAAATTCAAGAAATATGTAATCCGTAATTATTTTCTCATGTAACAGAACTGACCTTTCAAACCGCAAAAATATAATATCCTAAACGGCCTTTTCCTGTTAAATCAAAGTGAAGGAGCTCTTAAGTAACGGGCTGGGCAATATGAAACAGGCCGATGCGAGAGTCGCACTCCAAAGGGCTCGTCTCAGATGTCACTAAGAGAGGCCATTCGCGGGCCCGACCACACCCCCCACTCGACTCGCACATAAGCCTACGCGGCCCGCTTTATTTATTATGTACAGCCATTAACGCCACTGCCATCATGGCGGCGTTTTTCAATTTTTAATTTCCCTCTTATACCACAACACCGACACTCGACAAATAGCCAGAATTGACACTCAAGCTTGTAACTCATTCCGTCCAACTGCTTACCGACATAAACGATCCTATTTCGCGTAATTTTTTAATTAAATTTCGACGTAAAAAATTGTTTCCCTTATTTATACCTATACAGACGAGTGACAAAGAATTCGATGATTCGTCACCACAATGTGTTAAACTTGGTGGGCTTCATATGTTTACTCCCTAATGCTGCCACAATAGTGTTTTGTAAGACTTCTACGGTAAGCCAACAAAATGGCTGACTCTCAATAAAAGATCGTTCTTTAATAATATTAGTGATTAATATGGCGTTCCAAATAAATAAAGTAAATTTAACTTGACGCATAAGATTAGTTCGGAAACTTCGTAAGTGTCTTTAAAATTATGTCCATAACAGCGACAAATTTGAAGACACCAAATACTGATTACTAGTTGAGACGACAGAAAATAAAGCTACGAACTCAAGTTTTATCCAAGAATCAATAATATTATTTTTCTCAAGAAACTTTTGATTTGAGATATTAACTCCTATAATATTTCTGACGCAACGTAAAGAAACATAAAAGTGAAAAATATTATTAAGAACGGCACACATATTTATCTACGTACATAATGAATAATTATTTAGTAGTTTTGTATGTACACGTGCCCTTACCGATGTGGAAATCGAGGAGATAATACGGCCACGAGCGAGCCACAACTATCCGGCTTGTCCGTCCGTGCAAGGCGGTCTCTTGGCGCAAGTTCCGACTACTGATTCCCTAAATTTATTTCATTAAATTTAATTCTAAACTCTAAGGGCCGGCTGGGAATTCGGTCAGAAGCAAACGAGTTAAAGTTCACAAGTACCTCGCCAAATTAATCTTAAGGGAGTTTCGATGTTATCCTCTTCCTAGCCTTCGAGTTGGTACGTAGTCCGTCTGACGTTATAAATTAACAAACCCTCGCCAGTAATTAAGCGGGAGGTGTGCTTTGCATAGAGTTTAACGAACAAAAATTCAATTAACCCAAATTTGCAAAATGCTTTAAATAAGCATTTTTACCACAGCTCGTGTTACTTGAAGTAGTGTCAGTTTTTTCACATCATACATATTATATCGATGCATTCGTTTTATACTAATACTGTTTTTTTGGTTTCAGGTAAATGAGGAAGTCAATTTAATCACTAACAGAGGTTTGCTTAGCTTTATTTCATAAAATTATCGCATAATACAGCTTAACCAAATTAAAATTTTATTTGGTTTAATATTTGTTAAAAGATAAAAACACAAAATTATTCAAACAACCAAGACCGTTATCCTAACTAAATCAGAATAAAATATCTTTTCAAGTACTTTTTAAAAGTTATTTTAAATTGTATTTAAGGTAATATTCCCACAAAACATCACTTAAGTCTACAAGGACTAGGACGATATCCAGATTAAAATAATAATCTGAACAAAAAAATTAAATAATATTCTATTGCTATTGTCCAAAATAATAATGACGAATATTTAAATCGAATCCAGTTGTATCTCGCATGTTTAAGTAAGCGTCTAAATAACGTTGTGCTGGAAAGCAGGAATCCGTGAAACATTTTCCGGACAGTCGCGCAGAAATCTCTTTAAACATACATCTGTTTTAGCGACGAACTCGAGCGTTTCTGCCAAATCTAGTCAAGTCGAAACTTTATAATTAACACAGTTAAATATCCATTAAAATTCGTCAAATGAGTCGCCTCTTCATTTGCATATTTTGCAACACAGGTCGAGTTTTCGTGCGGTTAATTTGTAGAAGTCCCAGGACGCTCGTAGGTACTCCTTTTCTGGCTAGTTCACGAAATTAAATTAAATGTTTATTAAATACTTTTACTGGCTTACTTTAGCAGAGCAAAATATTTGTATACAGTTTAAATCGTTTATGTTACAGTACTATTACTAACAGGTTAAACGGTTTCGGCAGCCCTCAGCTGAGCCCCAGGTGTAAACATGTCATAAATTAAATAATAATACCAATTAGATCGTACGGATTCTATGTAATTAATTGTTGGGATTCGAAACTATTGTAAGGCATTAATATAATATCGAAACTTAAATTAACAATAGCATGTAAGAGATGTAATAGTTCCAATAATTTCAGACTGTACAAATTAATAATTGTAATAGGAATAAATTGATTTTAAACTTTATAAAAATATTAATAATGTCAAAAAAAAAATTGTCAAATTTCTTATATTCATCATTAAAACTTATATAACAAATCTTACTACATCGAGCCATGACCGCCAAATTATCGTAAGCGACACTTTTGTCGAAAAATCGTTTTTTATTGATACTAATATTTTAAACCGTAACGGACCGATACCTGTTGATAATTTCCTCAGAAAAAAAACCGTTACAAAGTTATAGCAAATGCTAAAATTATCGTGAATACATACGTTTTTAAAGTCTTAACGTAAGCGACACTAGGCATTTTTATCTTATTTGACTAATGACCGATTTTTTTAGCGCAAGCGACCCTACTTATTATCGCAACCGACATTAGTCCTTGATCGTAAGGCGCTTACTATAAAGAAACCTGTCGTGACATATTTATTTTCGCGAAAGTTATTAGGATGCAACTAACAGCGTTCCAAAGGGAACAATGTTATTTTTTAAGATTTTCTAAAATTCCAAATAACCACAAAGGATTTCCTAAAAATCCTTTGTGGTTAAAAAAATAGTTTCACTCATAATAACAAATAATCAAAAACAAAATCAAAATAAACTTTGTTCAAGTGGGCTTTTACATGCACTTTTGAATCGTAAAATTAACGTTTTAAATAGTGTTTTTATTGTGTAGTATTTGAATTAATTGAGTTATAAGTGTACTGCAAATAAGAAGCTCAAACATTTATCAAATAAAAAAGCAATGTCGACTTCAGCAGCTAAGGTATGTATTGTATTTTAATTTTTTTAAATGAATGCAAGAAAAATGTAATATGCGTACAATTCATTGCCTGTAATACTTTTCTCCCATTTTAATTGTTGGTGTGTTAGATTAGTATTGGTTAAAAAAATAGTTAAGTTATAGAGGCCATTCACGTTGATACGAGAATGGTCTCTATTTTACCTAAGTTTAATTAAAGAAACAAAGAGTGGATGACAGAAAATTCCTTAACGATTTCTCAAAGACGGGTTCTTGATAAGTTAGTGAGCACACTTTTTTTTACTACAACTTTGTCCGTCCATTTATATGTTTTACATCATGCGATTCTTTTTAAGATAATCTCTTATTTGTTATAGCTAATATCACCACTCCCGCCGAATAAAAGCTATCATGAAACTGCTTTTCCCGAGAACATACAGCAAGATGCAGAGGCTTTAGTTCTTGATCCATTCTTGCTTACAGGCAGCAACAACGATATTAATATAGACCCTACACTAACTGTGACGACATCACGGTCTGATACCGTTTTAAATTCTGAGCAAAATACCAATCCACGTATAACAATAATTCTAAATAAACTTGTTGATTATAGTGATTCTGATACTGAAAATTCTTATACTTTAATGGATTTAGATAATCAAAATGAAATTGCACAAGTAGATATAACAAATTATGATCAAACTAATTTAGGGGATCCTGATTGCATTGATCAAATCAAATCAAATCAAAATAAACTTTATTCAAGTAGGCTTTTACAAGCACTTTTGAATCGTCATTTTACAATTAAGTGAAGCTACCAGCGGTTCGGAAAGTAGATTCTTCCGACAAGAACCGGCAAGAAAATCAGTAGTTACTCTTTTTTAAAATTTAAAAAATACAAAGTCATGTTAGTCAAATACAATTATTTAAATTAATATATCCTGCTTGGAAGTCAAAAGGTAATAACTCCACGCCTTTTTATCATCTATAAAATCTTGTATCGAATAATATGCTTTTTCTAACAATGTATTTCTTACAAACGATTTGAATTTACGAAACGGCAAAGTTAAAAATGTCTACGGAATTTTATTATAGAAACGGATACCTTGCCCCAAGAAGGATTTATTGACTTTGCGGAGTCGGAAGCTTGGCGTTATAAGCTTATCCTAGTGCACATACAATGATTATCACTGAAAGTGATCAATATTATTGTGAATATACATAATATTGTTGTAAATATACTGTGACGCAACAGTGAGTATTCCTACTTAGTTAAAAACATCCCGAAGAGAGTCTCTTATTAATACAGCCTAGCACCAGTTCATTTTTGACCAAGAAGAACTAAACGGGAAGTCTTTGGATATCTACGACAATAATGCCTGCATTGATAGTGAATACTCATGGAAGCCCGCCTCATCGTCCAGTAATTCGAATTGACATGAGTCACCTCGAGAGACGAGTGTTGGTCAAAGAGGACACAGGAAAATAAAACCTTTACCGGAACGTCTTTTATCAAAAAAAAAAAATCGCAAAGCTGCTGTATCGAAATCTGTGCAACCTCATCCTTGTATGAATAAAAGATGTGGTAACTCATGTTCAAATAAATTTACTGAAGATGATCAGGCTAATATCCTTGAAAACTATTGGGGATTAGGTTGTGACAAAAGACACAAAGATTTACTACTGTCATGTGCTAAAGAGAGACCGATTGGCAGAAAAAGAGCTGGTAGTAATGTTCGTAAAATATCATACGATTATTTTATAAACTATAATGGACAGCCTATTAAAATATCCCAACAACTTTTGCTTAAGACCCTAAACTTATCTCAAATTTCCTGAATACCGCATGGGAAAGCAAAAAAGCTCTTCATACTCATAATAAATCTGGTGAAGTAGAAGTCGCACAGTTAAAATCGTTCATTGAGATGTTGCCTTCTGTTCCATCCCGCTGTTGTCGCAATAAGAGCACGAAAGTATAATTACCTCAAGAATTTCAAAACATATCGTAAAGAAAAGAATGTAGAATGATGATTCCATCAAGAATATTTAAGTATGTGGCATAATGAAACCATACGTGATGCTTTAGCTGAAACGGACAAAGTATGATGCAAATAATGAGAATTATAATACTTTACTTAATTTTATATAAGTACGTTGTTATATGTATAATCTGTTTGATCTCATTATTCCAAATGATTAACATAAATATACTTTTAATGATACAAAATTTATTTTGTTTAAAAACTATGATGGAACAGTACGTGGTGTTAAAGCGGACGAAGTAGATTCGTACCACAAGAAATACTTTATTTTATTTTATATACGTTGATTGATCTCATTATTTCAAATGTTTGATATGAATAAATATATTTTCAATTATATATGTGATTATTTCATTTAAAAACCTTTTAAATTGCTTATTTATTTACAGTTATAGTTACTTGGATATAGTCATTTTAATAGACATTTTTATCGTAAACGCCAAAATCACTATCGATTATGACAGCAAAAATAATGTAAACGCCATAAATGGCATAAATACTTATAATTTTTGTTTTATTATTAATTATATATTTAAATGTTTAAAAAATATTAAAGTATGCGAAATTTTTATTTCCTAGCACGCTTCTGTATAAAAATATTTAAAAAAAATCGTCTCCTGTAAAATTTGGTTTTTGTCGGTTGCGCTAAAATGGCGGTAAAGGCTCGACATGATCTTGACCTTAAATTATTTCAAATAAAATAAAATTAATACATTAAATTATTTTGTTGATAGGCGCACTATGATTTGAATATTGTGTAAAATATACGAATAGCGTAAACTAAATTAAATATGGTAAGAAAATCGAAACACATTAGTGCAACGAGCAGCATGCATTATTAAGACTGGCAGGCTTAAACAAATGCATCGGCAAATGGTATCGCAGAAGTCATTTTCTCAATGCAAAACCACCAGAGAGCGCTCGTCTGTCAATCATTTGCAGTATAGATAGCATAAAATATTTACAAGCGTAATTCTGAGTGGCTGCGAATCCATTATGTGGCCTTTTATAAATACTCGCCCTATCGTATTGCGGTAGGGTGATTTAAAGGCCACTGTACACTATAAATAGTCAGTTTTGATATCCTTCCTTTTATAAAATACAGTCTACTGACCATTGTCATAGAGAAACATTTGACATGCTAGCAACATAGTTTCATATCTAATGTATGTTGGCCTTAACAGACCGGCTTAACTCAAATCGTTAGTTATTGATAGCCGGCGGTCTAGACGCGTTGACTTTTCTTTTTTCACAATTTCCTGTCACGATTTTATAAATTATTTGCTAGTGGAGCGAAATAGAAATGATTTTTATATTTTGATTTTTCGTGAAGCATTTACTTTGTACTATATAAAAATAATTTGCGATCATCCAAAATTGTGCAACGTCACAATCAAAATCAAGACGTCCCTTGGCAGCTGGTAAGCCGGAGCGCCCAACCATTCTATCATTGATCATTGTCAAAACTTAATTGATGTTTGACAAAGTGATGTCACCGCTTATTTGGGTAACTGGAGAAGCTTTTAAGAATAATTAATGTACCAATGAACTTTGGGAGATTTAAATTTGTCAATCATTATGAATTATTACTTGAAATTTCTGTGCAAACTGATTACGAAGTTATTACAACTTATTTCATATGATTACTATCATTTTAATAATTACTAAAATATAAAATATCCGTTCGTACAAGTTAAGATGAAGGCTTGGTGCTTATTCCACAAAGCTGCATTTACATCCATCACGTGCAAGTCTTCTGACGATGTTTTCCTTAAATTTACGGTAGATTGATTATAAACCCTAACTAAGAAGTTCAAAATTAATTGCTTTTTACCTGGATTTGATCTTACAAATCCCAAATGTTGTTTCCGCTTGACCATATTAGTTTATTTATCATATTTTAATAAGAATTACAGACTAGGCATAATACTAAAGTAATAATGTAACTACAACATTTGACCTCATTAAAAAGTACGTACCGTACTGCATTCGAAGCTATAGAATATGTTGAAATCGGTTCATCTTAAGACATCTCTAAAATTGAAATACGACGATACGTAACAGCAGTTGAATAGAATCCCCATATAGCCTGCAGCGAGCTAAATTAAGAAATGAAAAATGTCAATGGAGATTGATAAAAGCTATCTACGATATTGAACACAGGCACGAACTATTCATATTATATGAACGTTATATTCTACGTTATGTAATTTTAAGTATATAAATAAATATTAAACATTAAGCTGGTCAAAATTAATAAACCGTTTTGCAAGATTTATATTTACCCCTCTGGAGTTGACTATACTCTTTAAATTTTTTTTATAATATAGCCTCTATACTAGCCTTTTAAATTTTTTAATAATGAATTTACAATTAAAGGTCAAGACTGAATATCAATGAGTCACTGCAAGCTTTTACTTGTGTTCTACACTGGACGAACTATAATAAAGAATTAGACTTCCATTTTTTTTTTGTAATTAACTATTTATACAATAGTAAAATTTAACAAAATATATATAACTGATATTAAATTTGTCATTTTTCAAAATATCAAAGTCATCAATTATATTATTCAAATCATAAAAAGCGTATAAAAGTTGTCAAAAAACTTATTATTTTTACCTTCATCAAGTTGAAATTTTCTTTATCATCGAGCGACAGTTTGATAACCATTATGTACTGGATTCGATGAGATCATTTATAATTTTAATCTTAAATCGCTTATAATAATTAAACTTGTCTTACACTATCATACTTTTAACGCAAAGTTTACATTTATTTCTATTTCAAAATATAGAAAGTCGTATTTACAGACGCTTAATAACGCTTTCAATATTTTTAGTAAAAACTTACCTTAAACCTTCCTTACCTAATCTTAAACCCTTACTTTTCAATTATATAAATAAATATTACATTATAATAAGTAAATAACTCGATAGTGAAAAGTCTATAATTGTAATAGTTTTGTTGTTGTTGTATCATATGCAAGTATCTTATAATAATTTTATATAAACTTGAATATTATTATTTAAAAACAGCTTATGAAAACAAAAAACAATTTTTCTTTGCTTTCCAAAGAAAAAACGTCTTACCTTTAAGGGACTAATTTCAATTTTCTTCTAAGACCGCGAAAATCTTTCTTGATCCCTAAAATCCCTTCACCCCTAATCTAAAAGTTGGACCTTTTCGAGCAAATGTCGCGATATCAGCGCTCCTCAGAGTAAATAACGAGTTGAAAAATGACAGTAATAACTATAGGGATAACGAGTAGGGCGGAATGCCCTGAGGAATACATGGGGTGCCTGAGTGTACCAAATGTTACTATTGCACCGAGGTAGACCAACCTCGCCGCGCTCTTGCAAAATTTATACTTAAAACGAGAGTTAGAGCTAATTACATAGTATTCTATTTCTTCTATTAATTCTATGATTATGTAAGAAAGATCGTTACAAATGGGTTGAAGAAGATGTATTATCAAGCTCGCGAATAAAAGAATATAAATTGGACATAAATGTATCAGAATTATACATTCAAAGTAATAATAATCTGACGTCACGTAAAATGTTATAAAGAAGTAACAATTCAGTGTGAATTTTTATATCTCACACATTTCTTTAAAAAATAGCTTTATATTTAGATTTTCTGCATTGTCGACGAGACACGCTCGACGAATCCTTATCGGAACGCCTCATTTCCACTCAATCCTGTCTAACGCGCCGTCACACAACGAATAATTTCACTTTTTAAAGCAGATGCGAGGGGTGTGTTATTAAAACTCATGTGGTCCTATTAGCAACATCTCAGATTGCCTGAGTTACCAGCATCTTGCGAATAATGGCGCAATATACGCGTCTCGTTGTAATGGCATCATTCCATAGCGTCTTTGAAGCATGTCATTACAAAAGTCACCATGACTACACTGTGCTCACTGAAATGAGATTTGCAAATGATAATGAGTAAGAAAATGTATATATTTCCTGTTTATAATGTTTCATTACAAACATTTTCTTCGAGCCGTAATAATTTGAACAAAATTAAGAGTGTGATTACGGTTTTTATAATAGATAAAGATCTTTCTAAGTTTTAAAGAACATGTAATTAAGTTTAACAGCACTAAATGTTTGTACTAATTTTAAACGAACCTAAAATATAAAATTGTAGTATGAAAAATGTTTTTAATCTAGTTTTACAAAAGAGACGATAAAAAATAAACACAAAGATCTTAACATAGATTCGTTAAAGTAAAGTAATCAACGCAGTTGACTACTTCGTGAAAATTTAGCAACAAAAAAAAAATGTGCAAAATTTCCTTCCATCCCACGGACAGTACAAGTTTACGAAGACACGAAAAACCCAATTAAAATTTGTTTGCGAATGACTGAGTAAACGGAGCAAAAATTGTTACAACGCAAATAAGGACTAGGTAAGCTTCTTCTCAATTTAGGTTCATAATAAGATATTCATAAAGATGTCCCCGTAGAACGACAAAAGAAGGAGACAGGCTCGCTTCCCAACTATAATGTTAAATTAAAAGAACCCAGCCGACTTTATCATGAACACAGTAATAATGATATTCTTGACTTCAAATTCAACTATATATACAAAATGTTTTATAAACATTATGAAAGAATCTCATTCAATACTTAGTTCTATATAAAACAAGCATCCCCCAGTTCTTGGCTTCGCCTAAACTAACTTTCTACGAAGTTAAAGATAGACCTTTTGTAATCAAAATTTCGAAAAATCTCGAGATAGTGAGCCTCTTTAACAAATTAAGGTCTCCTAAAATTTTCAAGCCTAAATTTTTTATTATTTCAGTTATTTAAGAATAGATAATTTAAACCTTGCCGTAATAATGATTTTATTATATCATAAGTTGAAAGGCAATTAATTATATGACAATAATACTAGCCTATTTGATTCTGCTTATTAATATTATTAATTCTTATGTTGATAAATATATTACTACTTGTTAAATATAAATATAATAATTAGACTTTATACAGCTACAGGACTAGACAGCTAAAAGTACAGTAAAGACTGTGATTGTCATCTGTCTTATAATAAAATAAATATTCAATTGGTCTTAGTCTTATCTTAAATTGCAATGTTAACACAGTAATAGCTAGACGATCAGAAATATTCAGATATATTGACATCATTTAATCCTCCCCTCAACGAGCTCGCGACACGAAAATCTACTCATTTGTCTGGTCTCCCCCATAATCTGACCCCGTCAGAGAAACATATCAGATATCACGTAATATTCATATCGTTAAATTTCGTTTAAGGTTTAATTTTTTTTATTATAGTAGTTCAATATTGCAACATATTGAGCCTAATATTAGTTCCCTACTGCACGATAGAAGTTACGTTAATTTTTCTGAATCATTTTTTGTCATAAATTACAAATAAATTAATATTTTAAAGTATACTTACATGTTCTTTCGACTTCAATAATTTCACTGATCCAAGACTCATCAAACGCTATGACCGGCCGACAGGCGACTCAGCTCGCCACTTAGACGGCTTACCTCATCTACCCGGATCACTTGGAATAGAAACCCCCACGACGTATTAATATAATCGCAAGGAAGCTTTATTTTATACTCCCCAAACCCCCTAGGCCTGCAGATGTATGGCAGTTATAAGTCAGCCGAATTAATCCCTATCACTTGACAATAAAATGGAAGTAACATCTCGAGAAGTTAATAGAAATTTATTAATGTCGAGGGATACAGATCTGTGATGATTTTTTATATCAAATCCGAGAATATGCTTAACTTGCAATCTTTATTAAACGAAATTCTACTTTGCAATATTTTAAATGTGTCAAATAAAAATGTACTTCAATAATTCTAATTTTTTTATTTCTGGATTTGTTTAAGAATCCCTTTTCAAAACATCAAATACTCAAATGTGTGTACAAACATGCTAAGGCGTGCTTATCTCAAATTTGTTCCAGATCGTAAAACCTTTTTGCCTATTGTCTAGCTTCATGAATATTTCATTCATCGTGACAAGAAAAACTGTTTTTCCACACTAGAAATAACAGTGCTAACAATCTTATTTTTTGAGACTTCTTTATCAAAATATAGCTGGGAAAATAGTTGTATTAAATACGGATATATATTGAATATATGTATGTTAATATTATAAAATAACATGTCTCAGTTTTTTTTTTATTTGTATGTTATTAAAAAGTTATATATAACTTAAGATTATTGTTTGTATCTAATTTCACTTCGTTTGATAAGCAATGGTCGAGTTAATACAGCTTATCTGTCTATATAATATGTTACTATACAATGATTGGTTTCAAGTTATCCAAATATTCCTAATTCAGTTTAAATCTCATCAAACGCAAGTTCAGTCAAATAATTTTCCGCTATTTCGCCTCCTTATTGCCGGCTGCACCGCGGACCACATTTCAAACAAATTGAAAATCAATTTAACGAAGGGGTCTTCATGGAATAGACAGGCGACGTCAAGAAACAGACCTCTTAGTAACCGAGGGTAGAAATAGGAAAATACATCACCTTAAAGCGAGTAGGGAAGATTCATATCAGACAGGAAATTCGACTCGCGTCCCGACTCAGCTTAGTGGATTTTTTTAAAGAAACGAACTCACCTACTTTCACTTTCACGTATGGAGTACTGATTCATGAGTTTTATCTGCCATGAAATGTGAGCATGTGAGAATTTATTGAATGTTACCGGCTTGTCTTGGGTTAAAATTAATGGTAATACATATGGCTGAAAATAAAATCATTTTACCTTAAAATTGGTTTTTCTTTCGAATATCTTTAAAAGTATGTAATGGATTTGAAAAGGTTATGTTAATTATTACAATAACTTTTAATTGACCTTAGATAAAAAATATAAGAAACTAAAATACTCCTAAAATAAAATTAGTATTGTAAAAAACTAATTAGTTTTACTATTCTTTCCAAATTCTAATAATACTCGATCATAAGTTCTGAACTTTATATTTATAGTAAATATAATTGGTGCACAGTGGCGTGCACTGGGAGAGGCCTATGTTCAACAGTGGACAAAAATAGGCTGTTGATGATGAAATATTCAATAGTTTTTTAAGACAATAATATGATGCTGTTTGAAATCGAAGCAATTTTATCTCGTAAAAAATGCATCCAGCGCGCGATCCGGCGGTGAATAATACTCCCGAGACGTAACTTAATTTTCTGCATAAAAATTGGCATTCTTTTGTAACATTTGTTGATTCACGCACCCCATTGCGATACGAGCGATTATTATTTCGTTCGAAAACCCATCAAAAGTTACAATTGAAAAGTTAAAGTATTCCGGGCGGGACGCTAAGCCTCCCTTAGTATCTACAAATGAGATTGCTGTTGAAATATTCTTTTGTGTACACAACCACCGTCTCACTCCAATAGTGTACTTAATTACTATCACGTAAAATACGTGATTTTTAGTCTTTCTTTTACTCAATACTACAACAAAATTCATTTTCTCGAAATCATTATGACTTTTGAAAATTTTTAAATCATTTTCGATTAAAATGTATTTACATTTAACGAATTCAATAACTACAATGTAACTTTGTTTTAAAAAAATCTCGTGTCCCTGGACATCATCAAACATCTTATATAAAAAAATCAAATTAAAATAAAAAAGCTGTTAATGTTATATGTAAATTTATTAAAGACTTTTTTACGCAAATAAAACAAGCGCCGTCGGATTCGAAGATGCCGCCATAACATGATAAAAATAAACGTGGATATGTTTACATGGCAAAGTTTCGAAAACCCTTAAAATCGATAGGATACTCAACTAGAAACTTATCTCGTTCCGCGCTGCATTCCAAAACAATTTTATTAAACTTTTCTCCCGCCTCAGCTATTGTGGGAGCGGGCGAGATTCTATGCAATACCCTTACTTGAATTCCTTCCTCAATATTTTTTTCAAAAACAAATTACCCTCTACGAACCCACCTTAAAACACGAAAGCACCGCCCTGAATAATTAATACAATGGAAGGTTAAATTCGTCCAAGTGTCAACTTTCCCCTAACTTTTTTAAAATACGACACCATCAAAAGTGCGGTCTGCGTTACCGATGTCTAGACCTTTTATCTCTCTGAGGGTGGTTTATTTAATTTTGCTTATTTTATTGGAATTGACAATGATTTAGAAAAACTTTTCTACCAAAGTGTCGACGCGAACGTTATTTCAAAGATTTTTCTGTAGGGAACGATGTTTGATCCTGATTGACAAATTTATCCCTCCCAAGTAAATAGCGTTCTCTGTGTTGTTTGCGAAGAGATATTTAAGTCTCAAAGCAAATCTCAAAAAGTTAGGGTGAATCTATAATATATGGAAACACGTAACAATCATGTACCACAGTTTGCCAAACTAAAACGGCTTTACCTATAAATATGGTGTCTCCCACACGATATTCTTATGGGTTGAACAATGTTGTGTATTTCATTGATCAAATCAATTATGACCAAAAGAAATAAATCCATGTTTAACAAAATACCAATAACGTTCAAACACCAGTAATACTAGTCCTTGTCTTAAAAAAATATCAAATACATAATAATTTATTAATGTATTCTCAAAATGAATGTAAAATTTTGTATTATCGTTTATTGAATATCTCTATCTAATCGACACTTCACTGTCAAGATTGGGAGTGCAGTCACGTGAACGATATCCGATAGGATTTGCAAATTTCGATTATAAGTGCACTGTTTTTTTATACTTTGACGTAAGCAATGCCCTTTAAAGCCCGACAATAATTTCCCTGGGGAGATTTCGTGGCCTTTGACAGGGGTGTTCCTGGACAGCAAGGGTGACTCAATCCAAGAACATAGCAAAAGGTACTGGGGTCATACCTACCCGTTCATTGTTCCTTGACGTTTATGGTCACTGAAAGGGACCAAACAAAGGTCAGAACTTGCTGGACCCCAAAAGGTAATTTCGCAGCAATTAATATTATACGAAAGGTCTTCAGTTCCATAAAATTAAACGCTTATCTAATAAGTGAATCGATTTTCAATAACTTTCGTAGTATTCACCGAACAAAGGATAAATTTTCAACGTTAATTAAAAATTTATAGAGGTAACAAACGCGTGGATCGACAGGTTTAGTTTTTATTGTCGAATAACGCCTTTGTGATGCTCAGTTAACAATCAATTGTTTATGTATTGAAATTGACGTCATAACGCTAGAGTGCAAACAATCATACAGAAAACCTGTCCAATTTATTGGAAATATTGTTCACTGCAAAGTGGGCTATTTAAATACATCGGTAATCTCTCTATTTTTAACTATACATACAAATATTTAATTCATTATTATAGGTACTCGAAATACTAGGAAAGTAACTTTGTCTGGCTGCCCATCTATTACGCTTCCACGAACCGAATTTAATGAAATTTTCGTATTGTCTTAAATCCAAAGAAAAGACAAGCTTCTTTTTTATTCATAAAACCGGAGGCTTAATCCCGGAACTGCGGATGAAGCCGTTGGTTACAATTAATATACCAATGTAATGTCAAAAGATAATATGTAAAAGAAAGATTACTCGAGAGAAGTAAACAGAATCATGAACGAACAATAATTATCAGGTTACACATTAAAATTTTAAAAACAATTTTAAGATCAACTACATAACAATATAGTAGAAAAACAGAAACTTTTAATAAAAATTAACAAAGATATACATATAGACAAGTAACAATAACTGCAAATGCATAAAAAATGCATTTTGTTTAATAATATGGAAATTCATGAAACATATTACTAAAATTACATTAAAATGACCTTTTATATTTAGCTACTTGCACCATAACTTTGGGTGATATTACAATATGTTTGAAAGAACTCGACTGGCTATCACTTAGGAAAGAATAGATTGCTACTTAGAATGGAATATTTGTAAGTATTTATTTTTAGAATGTCACACTGGGTAGAAACATTTAAATAAAATTAATTATAACGGATGAATCGCGTATATTAATTATTTTTAAACATCCCGACGTTTCGAGCACTTTGCAGTGTTCGTGGTCACGGGTAGACTAAGATGACATTTGTCTATTTGAAGAACAAAGGAAATATTATTTACAACTACCGCCAACGATTTCTCAATTGATGTCTTGAGTAACGTTCCGGTTGCACGCAGAAGGCACTAACTGTATCTTTAGGTCTTGCAGTCTGTTGGATTTGGGATTTTAAATTTTTAATAAGTGGATCCCAGGTGTTAGAAAGTCTCCAACCATCTTCTCTATTGAAGTTCGGATGTTTTTGAATTTCAATAGCCTCGCGTATCATTCTAGGAATGAATCTGTGTTCTCTAGCGAGGATCTGTGGTTTATCAAATCGGATAAAATGGTTAGGTTTATCCAGAGCATGTTCACAGACTGCAGACTTTGAAGAACGCCTATTTTTGACATCTCCTATATGTTCCTTGACCCTGGTACCGATGCTTCTCTTTGTTTGGCCTATGTAAGATAAACCACACTCACATTCGAGTTTATATACTCCTGCAGTTTGTAAAGGGATATTACTCTTGATAGGTCTCAAGAACTGGCTCACTTTCTTATGAGGCTTGTAAACGGTTTTAATCGAAGCTCGCTTCAAGATGTTGCCAATCCTGTCTGTAACTCCTTTCACATACGGTAGAAATGCAGGTTGTCGCTCAACTGTGGGTGGCTTGGTACGGCTTCTGCGATGCTGGCGAGGCACGGGCAGCTTGTTCTGGTGGAGTGCAAGCTTGACCTGACGTAGCTCGTCCTCTAGGTGTTCAGCATCGCAGAGATGGTGGGCTCTCTGAAACAAAGATTTGCCAACGGTAGCTAACTGACTAGGGTGGTGGTGCGAGTCACCATTGAGGTATTTGTTGGTGTGTGTGGGTTTCCTATAAACTGTGTGACTTAATGTATTATCAGGATTCTTGATAATAAGGATATCAAGGAAAGCTAAAGAATTATTTGCCTCTAATTCCATAGTAAATTGAATGTTTTTATTTATAGAATTAAGATGTACTAAAAATGCAGATGTCAGATCACTAGGTAATATTGTGAAAGTGTCATCTACGTACCGTTTATAAAACCTAGGTGTTATTGGTCCGGAGCGAAGAGCCCTCTCCTCCAGGTCTTCCATGAATAAATCGGCGACCACGGGGGATACTGGAGAACCCATGGCTACCCCGTCAACTTGTACATAGAATTCATCATTCCACAATAAATAACCTGATGTGAGGCAGTGATGTAACAGCTCTGCATATTCAATAGGCATGTTGTGTGTCTGTAGCTTCCTCTTAACAATTTCGATGCAGTCTTGTATGGGTAAGCATGTAAACAATGACTGGACATCAAAACTAACCATTTTCTCGTTGTTGGTTAATTTAAGGTCTTTGATTTCACCAACAAACTGGTAAGAATCCTTGACATACGCCGCAGTGTGTCCTCGGAGGGGTGATAATATCCTTGCTATGTGTTGAGCCAATCTATATGTTGGTGTATCGATTTGGCTTACAATAGGACGCAGCGGAGCACCAGTTTTATGGATCTTAGGTAACCCATACAGTTTTGGCGGCTTTGCACATGTAGGCACGAGTGATTTTTTGTCCAGATTTAAGATGTTCCGTGCAACCGGAACGTTACTCAAGACATCAATTGAGAAATCGTTGGCGGTAGTTGTAAATAATATTTCCTTTGTTCTTCAAATAGACAAATGTCATCTTAGTCTACCCGTGACCACGAACACTGCAAAGTGCTCGAAACTTCGGGATGTTTAAAAATAATTAATATACGCGATTCATCCGTTATAATTAATTTTATTTAAATGTGTAATAATCGCGAAAATTTAAGACAACATTATGGGTAGAAACATACCTAATAATTATACCTGTACGCAGCTGTGGCGAGTGGCTAGTCTTAGAAAATTTCCTTTTCGTTTTATTGTATACATATTTTACGAGTGCTTCGAAAAGTTTGTCCGTTCCTTCAAAGTTAGCATTTATTACATAAAGAATTTTAGTTTATACTTTGTTTTAAACCTTAGAATACTGTGAAGTCAAACAAACTCTAACTGATTTTGTCTATAAAAAGAATATTTATGCGTCAAGTAATTAAAGTAAAAAAAAAATGTATGTCCCTAATACACTAACTATCAAAGGAGTGTTCGTACTTTGCAGACATTGACTATTTCGTAGTTCACTGACAACAGCGATGGTTGATTTATTTGCCCGTGCAATTACTTTTCTAGTACACGATATCTTAACACAGTGTCAAAGCAATGCAACGTTTGTGGATCACTACGCCAACTCAAACATGAAGCCAATATTTTCCCGCATGCATGAAATGCAAATACAATTTAAAAGTTTGCATACACTCACACTGAGACTAAGAACAAGCCTATACGCGACTCGCTCTATACTATAAACTGACGCTATTTTAATTTAAATATGCGCAAACGGAAATAAGCTAAAGTATGTTATGGCATCCTTGTTCATTTCAAACTTAATACTAGTTTAAACAGTAAGAATTATGTTCTCTAGTAGCTAGTATTAAAAGTTGTTATATAAACTCGAACAAACCTACTTAAAGTTTGAAATATAAATTGTTTCCCGTGATAGTTCTGTAGGAACTTAAATTAACATCACATTTAGAGTCAACAGAACCACTAGGAACAAATAACTACGCTTTCATTTCATTTTCTTTGCAATAATGAGCCATTAGAACTTTATATAATTATTATCTCGATCTAATCTCGAAGTTATATTCGAAAACGTATAAACATTACACCGTCGCGTCGTCATAAGGCGATCACTTACAATTCAGTTACTTACTAACTTTATCAAAAGGTACCCATCTCGGAAGTTCTCTCCGGTTACGATCGCGTAAAGTGTCTATTCAATGTACAGGATAAATATTCGCGTAACGTCAAAGAATGAGTCTGGGCCAATGTAAAACAAACTTCCCTAGGACGAAGCATAAAATAAGGATTCATAATTCAAATCGAAAAAACTTTCTCGGGCGCGGTAATTTTTCCCATCTTATAGCAAGTTTCGCCCGAGGGGTCGCGAGTCTTGGCTCGAAGAAATCTAAGCGAAGGTTTACATTTTTAGCCTTTCGCCGTGTCCTCCTCTCTACTTTATATCGTCTTTTGATTACTCTCTCAACAAGTTATGCATATTGTAAGACTCTTCGGCGTCTACGGGTGGAAGAATTTGTTAATGTTTTAAAAATTATATTCATAAATCTTTGAAATTGCGAACGAGGACTAAATGTCGAGATACGTTGTAATGTACGTACCTACTTGTAAAGCAGTGCCACATTATATGCGCCGTTAATTCCTCTTAAGACCGATCCACCCTAATAGTCCAGTCAAATTACGGCTAAAAACGGGTTAAATAAACATGAGCGAACACAGTTTGGGCATTTTGAGGATTGAAAGGGGGGTGCACCCTGAGCTTAAATTCCAATTTGAGGGGCTGTAGTGAGGTCAGCTCAAGGTCATTTCGACCGAAACGCGTTTAATTCGATATCTCGAGAATGATCACTGTTAGCCAAAAAATTATAGAGACCTTTTCTTTTCCAAATTAAATTTACCAACTTTTTTATTTAAAACTTTTTTTTCTAACATTAATATTTTTCAACTTATGACTCCCGCAAGGCAAAAATTTCATTTTTTTTCCTATTTTTCGTCGTTTTCTCCCCAACCATTGGATTTTATTGAATTTTACCGATCATCAACGTAAAGATCTTTTAATTATGAACAATTTTGTTCTTAAACTTTTTTCTGTAGTGCCAATACTTTCGTAGTTATATATCATTTTACCGAGCGAATTCCGCGCCATTGTCGCAACGTGTATCCACAGACACACTGTTGCGTGTATTAGTGCAAGTAAGGAACATCTGTCCTCGATTTTTATACCTGGGGTAACCCTCGTCCCATGAAATCTATTTTTAGCCTAAGAAAGGGTCGGGGTAAAGGGGAGTGGAAGTGAGCATAACCGTTCAGTTGTTCAGTGTTTTCTTGGCTTCTACGCAGTGAGGATCAAAAATCGTGTATTTTCGGTTTTAGAATGTTGTGCTGCTGTAAAAAATAAAAATGGAACATTGCTTTATATGCAGCAAAACGTTGAGTGAAGGAGAAGTTATAACGGTGCAAAAAAAACGGATACAAACACTTATAAAAGCCAGCGTGATAAGGGGAAATAAGGAACATGAGCGCATGTTAACCTCTCTATCGAGTATAAGGTAATATTCATTATTTTTTGACCGTTATAAAAATTACTTTTCATCATCACAAAATTTTCCAGTATTTACTCCTGGTATTAATTATTTATTAGGGTGCATTCTTCGTGTCAAAGACATTATGGAGACGAGAGAGCTGCGGCGGCTGTTGTACGGCGAAGTCTGTCGTCAGACTCTTCGTCGTCATCGCGGACACCGACACCTTTACCCGTGCCACATGAAGAGGAATTCGATTTCAAAAACTCGTGCTTTATTTGCACCGAAAAGATTCCGGAAAACGTTCAAGAAACGAACCAACGCGTTCGCCTCAAACAACGAATTCGTATAAGTTCGGTAAAATCATTTTCAGCGGTGAAAAAATCCATATTGTCGATATTGGAGGGCCGAAATGATCAAGTGTCACAGTCGGTGAGTGCGCGTATACGAGAAGTTTCTGATGATGTTGGTGCTGGCGCAAGATACCATCACAAATGCTGGCTCGATTTAAAAGTTAAACCGAAAAGGGGAGTAAAAAGAAGACGCAGTTGTGAAAATATCGAAGACATTGTCGACGCAATATACAATTACATGCTATCGAATGATGATGATTGTCAATTTAAACTTTCCGACATAACCCACCAAATCGAGGGTGCTGAAGAAGTAGACTTCCGTACCATAAAAAAGTACTTAATAAACAAGTACCGCGATAATATCGTGATATTCGAACGACCACGTCTTGGCACATTTATTTGCTTAACGAATGCAGGTGCGAAAATTTTGAGCGATTCGTTTTATAAGGCGAAAAAAGGAAATCCAGCAGAAGAGAGATCACGTGTTGTCGAAGAAGCAGCAGGAATAATACTAGAAGATATTCGAGGCCTTTTGCTGCAAGACGAATTTCCTCCGATCGACGATTTCATGAAAAATATTGAGTCGACAATTCCACAATCGCTCAAAGTTTTTCTTCGCACTTTAATAATGAAATACAAGTGTTCAACGACCAATAAGTGGGAAACTATCTGCACTACCATCGCACATGCCATCATGACTGCAGTTCGACCTCGCCGATTTCATTCTCCCCTGCAATTGGGAGTTGCAACATTTCTGTACAGGAAATTTGCGTCAAAACATCTCATCGACATACTGTCAGCTTTTGGATTTTGCTCTTCCTACAATGAAGTGTTATTATTTGAATCATGCTGTATCCAGAATCATTCTCCAAAAATCGGGGTATATGGTTTTTCCCAGTTTGTCTTCGATAATTCCGATTTCAATGTTAATACAATTGATGGCCACAATACTTTTCATGTAATGGGGGGTATACAGTGCGTTACTCCTTGCGAAGCCGTCTCTTACGAAGCACCTGCCTCGCGGAAATCTACGAAATTAACTGCGGCGGAGATAGCAAAGTTCGGACACATCCCTATCGAGACATACGAAAACCGTTGTGGCCCGAATGAACTTTGTGCCCTCAACATCAATTCCATTCGTCCGATAAATCTGACGATTTCTCCAACGCTTGCCGACTTTTTATGGTTGTATGGCAAGTGGACTGTTCGACCCGATATTGGTGGATGGAATGGCTTCATGCAGCAAGTGATAGCTGAAAGATCATTCAAGAAAACGAGGGTGATTCCATTACCAGTCATCGATGCTCCTCCGTCCAAAGAAGACACTATTTATACCGCGTTACGTTTGGCTACCGAAAAATGCAAAGATGCCGGGCAAAAAGGATGTGTTGTCACTTTCGACCTTCCGCTTTTCATGAAAGCTCACGATATTATATCTGGCGTTGATTCGACTTCACCTGTCGGTAAAATAGTCCTCCGTTTGGGCGGGTTTCATTTATTGATGTCCTTCTTAGGCTCAATAGGAAACATTATGGATGGCAGTGGCCTGACAGAGCTTCTACAGACGATATACGCTGGTAACAGCGTCGTCCATATTTTGTCTGGACATGCATATTCTCGGGCTGTCAGAGGACACACACTGGTTCACCAATCGCTAGCCAAGATGATAATTGACAGCATGGAGAGCGAATTTACGGAAGAAGAGCGAGAAGAACTTGATTCGATTTTATCCGGGCCCGAACGATCCTACATCCTCGCAGAAGCCGAGAATCCTGTTGTTGAAGCCGCGTATAAGAAATTCGAAAATCAACTGAAAGTACTTGAAGAGCTGAGCCCGACCGGAAGACTTTGGATACAATACTTTCGTATGGTTACGCTCATGAAAAACTTCATTGAAGCCGAAAGATCGGGAAATTGGAACTTGCATCTTGACACCATCCAAAAAATGTTGCCATATTTCCACGCTAGTGGCCATTTCTTGTACGCAAAAGCAGCACATATATATCTGCAGAGAATGATGGATTTGCAAGATAAATTTCTTGATTTCGAGCTGCAAGATTTTGTTAATGGCTTCTTTACGATGCACTTTACGGACAAGTCGTGGTCAGGAATTATGTCCGACATGGTAATTGAGCAAAGATTAAATCGACCTATGAAAGTAGCTGGTGGACTAACGCAAGGACGTGGGATAAACTCTCACACAACATCCAGATGGATTCTAGGAATGATCTCAATGCTACACGTTTGTGACGAAGTCGAAAATTTTTGCGGCGTATTCAGCGCAACTACTGAGCAGCATGTTGATGCTAGACCGTCGCGCATTGTGCGAGATAACAGCGACTCAGAAAAACTGGACAACTGGTTGAGTGAGCGCCAACCTTTCATCGAGGCATGCAACTTGCGGTCACTAAGTACTGGTGCCATCGGCGACTCGACAATCAACTGTCATCTTTGCGATGAAGTTGGCGCGAAAATGTTGAACGAGATGATCGGAAGACCATTCGCGACGTACAAGTTTCAACGAAAAAAAAAAGTCCTTCCATTAGCTGCAATTACCAACAGCATCCGCGTGGATGACAATGCGCCAGTTGTTCCAGTTCAGCCGCTGTTATTATTCCAACGAATGACTCTGTCTGAAAATTTGCCAACGGAATTAAAAGAAATCTTAAAACACGAGCTGGCACCTTATCCGATGTCGTTATTCACACAGGAAGGAATGCGCCACGGCACAAAATCTACGTTGTATGATTGCTTCCTGCCGTTAAAAACACCTCCGGACTTAGGGCCGAACCCAAAATTCATTATTGACGGTGGATTTCTTCTACACAGGGTTGTGTGGGGCAGCAACGTTACCTACTCCGATATATGCCAGAAATACGTAGCATACACAAAAAAACACTACGGTACAGACGTAGTAATTGTATTCGATGGCTATCCCGAAGATATTTCCAACTTTGGCACCAAATCTGCCGAACGACTGCGCCGATCCCAGTTGAAGCCATGTGTGGATATAATTTTCACCGACAATATGACCGTCACCGCAACTCAAGATAAGTTTTTAGGCAACGAGAGCAATAAGACCAGATTCATCTCACTACTGAAAACGGTTCTCATCAAATCAGACATAGAGGTGGAGCAAGCCGTAGAGGATGCGGATGGTCTAATTATCAGTACGGCTAAGAGAATTTCGCAGGAGTATAGTGCTGCGGTTGTTATTGGTGAGGACGTGGATTTGCTGGTTTTGCTGACTGCAACAGCCGGCGCGTGCAACAACATTTTCTTGAGAAAACCTGGCCGAGGCAAATCGACGGACGCTACATATAGCCCACACTGCCTCAAACCGATATATGGGCCGAATGCCGCAAAAAACCTATTATTTTTGCACGCCATTAGTGGTTGCGACACAACGTCGGCACCATTCAACCTAGGCAAGCTGAAAACAATGACCGCATTGAAAAAATCTCCGGATTTGGTTTCGTTAACTGAAGTTTTTCTGCAAGACAAAGCAGATAAAACAACTATCGCTTCAAACGGCGAACAATTCATTTTGAATTTGTATCGCAAGGCGGGTGACACGAATTGTACAAATCTCAACGAGCTCCGATATAAGGGATATAAAAAAATGGCAGGCAGTGGGAGGGTTAAATTAGAATCCCTTCCTCCTACCTCTGATGCGGCATTTTTTCACTCGCTGAGGTGTTTCTACCAAGTACAATACTGGCTGGAAAATTATCTGGAACCCGAGGAGTGGGGCTGGCGTCGCACCCCCCGTGGATTGGAGCCAATAACGATGTCATTGCAACCAGCTCCGGATAATTTACTGAGATCGATTGCGTGCAAATGCAAAACCAACTGCGGCAAAGCGTGCGGATGCAGAAAGGCCGGCCTCTTTTGCTCAGTTATTTGCAATAATTGCCAAGAGAACTATTGTTCCAATATGGCCAAGATTACCGACGATGATGATCTTGACGTAATGGACGAGGACGACGTATGCCCCGATACCGCCAGGGCCTTTAATATTCACGAATCACTTCCATCGACCTCGGGTGCTTAACTTTCCGAATTTTATAACCTATTTTTTTTATCAATAAATGTGTGAAACAGTTTTAATTGTTAATTTACTTCTTACCCAAATTAACCGAAAAATTTACCCAAATTAAATACCCTATTTTTAAATAGTTTCATCGATTGACCTTTTTATATTGCGACAGTGGCGCGGATTTCGCTCGGTAAAATGATATATAACTACGAAGGTATTGACACTACAGAAAAAAGTTTAAGAACAAAATTGTTCATAATTAAAAGATCTTTACGTTGATGATCGGTAAAATTCAATAAAATCCAATGGTTGGGGAGAAAACGACGAAAAATAGGA
Source organism: Vanessa cardui (assembly GCF_905220365.1). Taxonomy (NCBI): domain Eukaryota; kingdom Metazoa; phylum Arthropoda; class Insecta; order Lepidoptera; family Nymphalidae; genus Vanessa; species Vanessa cardui. The sequence continues at coordinate 6,752,759 of NC_061137.1, forward strand.
AAAAAAATGAAATTTTTGCCTTGCGGGAGTCATAAGTTGAAAAATATTAATGTTAGAAAAAAAAGTTTTAAATAAAAAAGTTGGTAAATTTAATTTGGAAAAGAAAAGGTCTCTATAATTTTTTGGCTAACAGTGATCATTCTCGAGATATCGAATTAAACGCGTTTCGGTCGAAATGACCTTGAGCTGACCTCACTACAGCCCCTCAAATTGGAATTTAAGCTCAGGGTGCACCCCCCTTTCGATCCTCAAAATGCCCAAACTGTGTTCGCTCATGTTTATTCATTTCGTAATTTGACTGGACTATAATTGTTATCGGGGACCCGTAACCGTGTTTCTAATGCGCCTAATGTATTTTTGGACATTCTGCAGCTTGCCCAGAGCCATTTTTCTGTTTGTATGGACCCTATGCATTGGCTGTCCCCCTAATACTTTGTAACTGTATTATCATCGAATATGTTCCCAATTTCCATTGTCCGGCAATGCATGAGAGTGGCAAAGCAAATGTAATGAACATAAATTTGAGAAATGTATTATTTATTTGTTTGTATTATATATTTTTGCATTAACTATATTGACAATTCCATCAATTTGACCAATTGTAGCTACAGTTTTAACAAAAGCATAGTAGTTTTAATAAGAGTGTTTAGTTAAAGTTTCGACATGTCGTACATAATAGAAAATAATTTTAAAATTATTAAGTATATTTTTACAATGTCTCAGAACTAAAATATTTAATGATATTATAAAACAACTCCAGACATGTTGTCAAAGTCAATAAAACTGTATCGTAGACATAGTACACTCGAGTCAGCTCTCGTAAAACGGTTTCCTATAAACGTAGCAAAGCGGTAAATTAGATTTTATTTTATTTCTTAAACAATTTGCGGCCGGACACAGACAAAGGGCACATAGTTCGATGCCGGTCAGCAATTCAACGGTTTATGCGGGCACGTTTATTACTTACCTACACGTTGGAGTGTGTTGCGACTAAGTGCCTAATATGACCATTTATCGATATCATTAAAAAATAATTAAAAACAGAAACAAACAGCAATATAACTAGCGATTTTATTATTATAAAAAATTTTATTTCATATCATACATATAATTTCTAATTGAAATTATGACATCATATTCAAAGCAAATGTCCATATTATAAAAAAATAAAAAATATGATCCATATCGATAACTGCAACTTTAACGTGACTATTTTATAAATGACAAACAGAAACAACAACAAAGAGATAAAAGGGAACATCCTTGCTCGTGTTTCACGATAACATCTTTAATAAACGAAAACCCAAATATTATTTTCAATGTTATTTTATAAAAGTTTACTTATTTTAAATCAAGATTCATACGAAATAGTGATCTACTAAACTTATTTGAATCGTTTATCTACCATTAGTACGTATAATTTAATTATCCTCAATTCAACAAAAAATAAGAAATAATTAAGTTATGACATTATCGAATTAAATTTTTGGAAAATGGTACATTATAATAACAATTAAAATATTAGATATTATCGACATCGATATCGATTAAAACAGTGGTCAATTAGTGCACGTTCCTACTAGATAACGTGGTAAGTTTGCAATGACCACTGGACCCCTGCGAGCCGGACAATGGCCATGTTCTTGTTCGCATTAAAACGCAGTTAAACGTTCTTTATTGTTTTATCCGTAGCAATAAATGTCCACGACTCCTGGGAAATGTAAGTACGATTCGATTTCGCTACCTACGGTCATTAAAGTCGCCCTTTATTACCGAAATTTGCTGTACTTAAATTACGAGTTCCGCTGTATTAAATAAACAATAAGCGTTTTAGAATTTCATAAGATTATAATAATACTGGTCATTTATAAAAAAAAATCTTTTGTAAATAATTAAGTACAAAAATAATTGTCCCGTGATTCTATCAGCCTGCCCATATCGAGAAAACTCTTAAACCAAACCAAAGTTGAACGGATCAAACGATAGGTACATAAATAAACAGCCATTGGAAACTTCGACCCCTTCTCATACTTGATTGAACTAAATCCCGTTATCCCTTTTCTCGAGGGCTAAAGAGTATTTCTAACGTTTACAGTTTTCAATGTATGGGAATCACGGCAAAGAGAGGATCTCTACTATTCTCGTCACAAATGTCATAAAAAGCGTGGATTTTTAAATATGTAACATAAACAACGGTACAATGAGCGACCACGACGCCATTAGACGCACCCTGATTCGGCTTGATAAAAGATTCAGTGAGCAAAACGGGGAAAACACAAAATCAGATTGTCTCAAAATCACACGACTGACAGAGTTACGTACGTGGCCCGTGCATTTATAATTCAAGCGTCGGGGTCGCGAAATGGAACACACTTTCTTGAGCTTAACCAAAGTCGATCTCTTCTGGTTTTAGTAGCCATTTTTCTTAGTGTAAAATTAACTATTGACTTGATAGATACGAACGTTAATTTTTCAACGATACGTTGATTTGTAATATTTACATACATTGGTTCTGCGTAAAAACGAAAAACGTAATTAACACATTCTTCAAAATGAAAAATACTTTGTTAATCGGACTTATTTAAAAAATATAACTTAACTTGTTAAATAATCATATAAACGATAAAATTTATAAATTCTGTATCACAATCAACGAATAAGATTTTGATCATGTACACAATCTTACATGTTAAAATTTCTTTTAAAACATGGACCTAAAAAATATTAATTAGTATGTACTTATGAAAATATATTTGCGTGATTTCATTATAGAACCAAACGCCTCGACTTTGAAAGGACTTCTGTGCCGACAACTTCTTATATATTAATATTACCAAAAAAAATATCATTTTTAAATAAATCTAATTATAGACATCTCTGCAAATGATGGAATCTACAAACAATTGATATAAATATGTTTTAGCGTGACGTACATGGTGTCACTATGTAATTCGCTTCGGTAATTACAATCGAGAATAGAATCATGGCGACGACCAGTAATTGCTTAATTGAGCTATAGCACGTTCTCGAAATTGGCACCCGTTCACACTTCAATAATTATCGGCGGCAAAGTTTTGCACCTCTGAATGAAGGTTTTAGTCATTACTGCAGCGAAGAGCCGAAGTTAGCCATGCATTCGATTCCAATTGAAACTTTTGACCATCCGGTAATAATTATCGTTTTTTCAATATTCTTAAAATGTTCAATCTTAATGGGACATTATTATAATAATTCAGATGTATAATTATTTTATAAAATCTTAAATGTATGTTGAGTTTGAATATTTAAAATAATGAACGAAAGATTTTTTACTATAAAACCTATCTTTCAACTAGTTTTCCTCATAACAAAAATAACTAAGTACACGTCTAAATGATGAATCGCTTAGTAATTTAATTGTTATTCTGCAAAATTAGGTTGGAATTACAAGAATTGAATTGCGATTCAATGGACTAATGCATACTTGATACTATTTTTATATAAATTAGCTGCAACAGCACTTATTTTCAATTCTTGGTTCTAAAAACTTATTCAAGTCATTTGTTTCAATAATTCTTATACGAATAAATATTTACCATAATAATATTGTATCTGAGTAAACGATGTTGCGACAATCCTTTGTAAATAATACGGTACTGTCAAAAGATCATCCTTATTTACAGGAAGTCGATTCAATTAAAATTTCTAATTTAGCCGCTGACGCTGCATTTAATGTTCTTTAACATCCCCTATGCTGAACACTGAACTTTTCCTAATTAATTGAAAGATTTTAATCATGGTACTGGCATAACGAAATTATTATGGACCGTTTAATTTCCTTGCCCTACGCCCTTCGGCATCTTACTAATGTGTTATAGCGAAATTTTAATCAAGGGCGTGTGGAAATTATTAAATTATGCAAGCTGTCGTATGCACTCGAGGAATATAAATCTCTTGCGTTTGTTTAGGTAATACCTTCTAGTCGTAATTTAGCTACGAACTCTAATAAAATTATAGCTCCGCTCTGTAACATGCCCAGATGGTGTAGCTAATGTCTTATAATACGGTTACCTAAATAGCTTTTGGTTAGAGCAGCTTAGGAAATATGCTAAAACTTTGTAAAATATTGTCAAGAAAATATTGATGTTTAACTAAAGCTTAGTATAGATTACTCTTTAAGTGCATCTGTTATATGTAGTATATAATTGTCGGCGTAATTGAATTGAAACGTAATTGATTTAAACAATTCAACTTTTTTTACGAACTTAGTAGTTTTTAGAATAGAATTGTTAATTTGGAACGAGTTTAGTTTCTTTGACACGAATCGGCACTTTAGCCGTTTGCCAAATGAAATAAGTGTAGGAGCTTAGAGAGACGACAATAAAGTTCGCTTACATGTTTACGTAGTTTCTCTACGAATACACTTCGAACGCTGTGCTCCGAGGTCGCAGTCAAAATATCTGAGTGTAAAAATAAAATCAAATTAAGTCTGTGATCTTGGCGAATGAATTGCGCTGAATCGGACTCGTGTCGGGCCAGATCAAATAATTTTCGTGAAAATGAACCCGGGGTATATTTAATTAACTCAACTTCCCCTATTAAAGTGCACAAGAATTCCCCGGTGAAACAACATTAGCATTCGTCAGGAATTTAATTCGTGCAAATGAAAAATGTTTATTTACACTTTTTCACATTTATTCTATTCTCCCTACCACATGTACATGCATGCCAGAAAGGGAAAGCAATTAATTTTTATTGGATTTTCTTTTCGCTACAAAAGTTTTAATTACTGCGGAGCGGGAGGTGCGTCGACCAGTGCTTTATAAAACCGCGCCTCCTCCCTCGGATCTCTCTTCAACACAAATTATTTCGTGTGGTCACATTATCTCTGATATTCGCTCTCAGTCTCGAATATTTGTCTGTCTCACATACTCAATTTATTATACAATTCGACCTGATAACACTGTAGCAGAAGTAGTAACAATTGCTACATAAATTCCACGAATATTAAACTTTGCATTGGTGTTACGTCGTATTGTTTTGCTCTTACATACTCTATTCTGTCTTTAATTAACCAGATAGAGGAAACAAACAACCGCAGATACGTGATCGACGTTAGGCTTAGACGTAGCAGCTTGTGCGTATAGAAATTAAGGAGGTCGAATCTGAGCTCATCAAACATTAAGCCCTTACCTGGGGCCCACTAAATAAATAACATGGGCAAATGAAAAACACCCACGTCCCACTCGGATCGAACGGTGAGAATTGGAAGGAGGGCAATAATAAATATGCATAGCGCGTCTATGCCACATCCTCTGTGATTAGTAGGTACGTGGGGGCGCGCGACTGATACGGCTAGGTGAGTGATAGCGAGGGGGCAAAGGAACTAAGGTACCCCCTAGCTAATAACGGAACGTGTCTCTCTCTCTATTGTATCGTCGGAATTTCTTGGATATTGCCAATATAGGGTGTTCACGTGTGCGTACTTTTGTTTCTGTCATTGCGCGTGTCACACACCGCTGCGTCTAATAATATTGTCTTTATTGAAGGGATATATTTAATCCAATATTTGCATTGCCATATCCGTCCTGCTAGAAACTTATTACGGCAACTTTAATGACGTTTTTTCAAGATACATATGATAAAGAACATATACCAATTAATAGAGTAAATGTAGACCATAATATAATATTCCCCTGGCTACTTTAAACTTACTTAATTGCCTCTATTTTTATTATATTCATTTTTCGTTTCTAAACATGTTTGGGTCGAACCTTATATCGAAATTGTAAATCAGGTCTACTAAACTGAAAAGTTGAAAATTTTACAAACTCTTTTGTTGCTTGTGACTATATTTTAGTAAGTTTGTTTCGAGCCACATAAAGTGTCATAAAGAAAAAATAGTTCGGTACATTTTTCCTACCAGCTTGTCAACCCATTTTTTTTTGGTAGCCCAAATTATAAATATCTAAAATATGAAAATACATTTCATATTTGTTGATAGGAGTGAAAAAAAATGAAAATATCGACTCCTCTATTTAATTTAAATATATTTGCCATTTGACCTTGAAAAAATATGTCATTGGTAGAACTTCGACCACTGGGCAACCAGTATTATTAAAACAGACTACTCGTACTTGTACTAAGTGTTAAATGTTTCAAGATATTAATCAGAATGTTACACATTAAACCAGGGTTACTGGCTAAAAACTCGGACCAATTAAAATAAGATTACACGCCCAACAATAATACTTGTAGCGTATGCAGTGATTCACCTCCACGGATTATATTTATTGTTATTGCACGCAGATTGCACGAGAGGCGTTGCCATAATCGAATTAGGAGCCCGACACAGTCCTAAACAAATTTCAATTTCCAATTATGAGTTCCAGGAGAGTCCGTTCGTCCCTCGAGGAGGCTGTGACTTATTGCGTGGCCGGTTTGGCGACGGTAACGTATTCTGAATAATTGTGCCCAGTACAGAGACCGATTGAATTTGGCCCCCAGAGGCATAATGAATACGTTCTGTATGAACTACATCTATCTATACGTTATGATGTTGATAACTCGCATTAAAAGCTTCTATAATAACCGTCGTCTAAGATATTAAAAATAATTGTATTTGACTCGACGATCGGAGTGTACCCCATAAGGAAAAGGAAAAATATATATAATGTGAAGACATTATGTGAATGTATAAAGAAACATTGATCTACTAATTTCGTATATAGGAGCAGCTTTCATGGGTTTTATTAAAAGAGACGTCTCAGAAAGCATTTGCAGCGTCACGCTTCTTATTGATTTCATATGGCAATAAAAGAATCGAAGCAACTTTAGCCTCCCCATACACTTTTACCGGTTCAATGAGCGTAAATTGCAATAGGATTCCATGCCATGGATAGACCCAAATTTTTCTTTATGGCAACAAGGAGGTGAAAAAATTACCTGAGCTTATTCCTCTATTGTAAATATTTATAAAAATCGGTTAGCTCCGTTCCTATGGACGGATTACTCGTTACGCTTGGATGAGCACAATCCAAATCAGTATTATTTTATAAAACTTGAGTTCCGTTCCGGGTCATGTCTGACAATCATTTGTTTTGGTCAAAATTAATGCTATTTTTATTATACTTTATAAAATAAAATAAAAAAAAAACATTAATTTCATCAATTTAGAATCATAAAATTGAATATATTTTACAATAAATCTTCAACAATTTAAATAAGATCAATTGAATATTCAATAACATTTGACTTACATGACGTAGGCCATATATAAAAAGTACGAATATTGAGTTAATTTAAATAAATTTCAGTGATAATTTATTTTCCACTTTGTTAAAGTACAGCGTGATTGAAGTAGAAAAATACAGGCATCGTGTCTACTAGACTGGAAGACGATCCTGTGATTGAAGTTTACTCAATTCACTGCGTTTGCTTAAGATTTTATGTAAATTATTTTGGAGCGCTAAGGCTCTTGTAAAAATACACGTTATAAATTTAAAAATCACTCGTCGAGCGTAAAATTACTTACTTTAAAAATAAAACAGCTTTATATAACCTTTTTAGTTAATTAGAATTATTGAATTAAAATAATGAACGTTTTCATCTTAAATAATTAAGATATTTTTGTCCATAATCCGATCTAATTTAAAAAAATACTTTATTAATACTAATTAATTAATTTACAAAAAAAGTTAAAAGAATTCTTTGGTTAGTTCATTTGCTGAACACCGCGTGTGCAAGACAAGCGTTTATCAATATTCAAAATATACGCAATCGAGGCGGTGCGGTTGTGTCAATAAACGCGATGCGCCGAGATAAGGGTGTGTTTTATCGAGATTGATCCCGCTTAAAACACTATCGCCCATACCAACTGTAACTTGAAGTTCAAAAACACATTTGAATATTGCGGCTTTTTTACGAAACAACACAACACTTAAAACACCAAATGGCCAAAACATACATCTTTCTCTACTATTAATGATAACGGTGACGTCATCAGGTCCGATTTCGTGACGACTTCCTCTTATCAATGAAAAACTAGTCAACTGTTGAGAACGTATTTTCATTGCAAATGGGTGTTTAATAAGTACAGGCTCTATTTGTAGGTGGAATCCAACAATGATGGGATAGAGTGCAGGCTCTGAACTGGCTTAAAGTGCTTAACGAGGTATGGAACTGTAAACACTGCCAACTGTAAATAAGTTTTTAATTACCCGACCCGGGATTACGCCTATCATTGCACGAGATCTGTAGCCTTACAAACTTGACACTAACAAAACAACAAAACAAATCATTGCCTAACCTACATATTGGCAAAATAATCTGTGCCCTCTTGGCACAAATAAAAGCCATATATAAAAAAAAAGAAAAAAGAAAACCTACATACAGATCACATCTTATATTTACATTACGCATAATTACATATGTATGTGTAACGAAATAAACGACGTATAATATCATAGAGTACAGAAAAATAAAAAAATATATATTTAAAATGACTACTAATAAATCTCGTTTGCTATCACGGTTTAGTTTTCAGAATAAAAAAACTCGTTTCAGATGACTCTAATCTCGTAAGCACTCTTGGTAACATTTAATGTAAATCTATTAAAGATCGAATGTACGAATAAAATTAAAAATGATTAAGCAAATTTGTGTCGGATGTTTGTTCATTGGATTTTGCCTGATGCTGATCGTCGAGTGCAGTAAAAATAAACACCTCATTTGACTTTGTAATACAAAACGACGACCTCCATGGTCGAGTGGTGTGTACACCGGTTTTCATGGGTACGCCACTCTGAGGTCCCGGGTTCGATTCCCGGCCGAGTCGATGTATATTACCATTAATTTTCTATGTTGTCTTGGGTCTGGGTGTTTGTGGTACCGTCGTTACTTCTGATTTCCATAACACAAGTGCTTCAGCTACTTACATTGGGATCAGAGTAATGTATGTGATGTAGTCTCATATTTATTTATTTATTTTATTTAAAATCTTTTTATTTATTTTCGATTAAGTATTTATAAAGTACAATAATTTATATATGAATCATCGAATCAGTAAAAAGGAAACATAATCACTGAAAGTAGCTATCGAATTCCAAAATTTACCATTAGCAAAGCAAAGAAAATCTGCAGTCCCGGGGGTTTGAAAACCAAACAATACGAGCGTTTGAAATATAATATGCTACCTTATTAATACAAAAATGTCGGATTAAAAAACAATGTAAAACATAAGATACCATACATCTTACCGTCAGCGATGGAGAAACGAAACAGAATGTTTATAGTGAACGTTCTAGGGGGTATTACTTGTAATAAAATTTTATGCACCTTAATATTTTACCGAACGATGAGTTGAGGCGTGTGAAATTATGTAGCTTCAGCGCGGTGCCAAAATTTACAACTTTTCCCCGAGGTGTCAATGTATGGTAAGTGTGTTTCGCTGTATGGAGACAACTGATATTTCTACAAGGTATTGCTGTGTATTTAACAATACTACAATACCTCGTACAATAATTTTGTCAATCCTTTAATATTGTAGGAAAAAATACATTAGCAGTATACTAAGTAATCTTGAAATGTTTGTTATTCTTTGAAAATTTGGAGTACATTAACCCCAATAGAGGTATAACAGCATGTCGCATTACCAGGCGTCCCGAAGGCAGCTTACCTCAGTACGGCGACACCGTTTTTCCTGCGAGATAATTTATGTAAATGAAATTCCCATTACCCTGTTTCTTATTCGAAGCCGTGTACGCGCCCTGACATGTTTTCATAGCACGTTTATTGCCGTGTTTTGTCTTTATTATCTTGTCTTTCCTGTCACTACTTTCAGCCTGTCGGCGTAGCGCTGTATTTCATAATTTTTTGCTACTCTTCGTAAAGCACACATACGTTAATACCATTCGCTGAAAGCCACCTGATATACGTACGCCGCTTATAAAAACAAACATACTATAATTTTAAAACTCATTTTAAATTTAATGGCAGCTTAAATAACTGCAGGTTTTCTTAAACAAAAGCTGTAAAAAATACGTAAAGCGAAATGAAGATTGAAAAAGTTAATGAACTTCGAAAAGCTATTTGAGCAGAATTACTACATCAGTTCTTATATCTTCGATGAACAAAACACTTCAAACACCATACTGTTTTTTCTAAACTATTACCATTTACCATGGATACCCTAATAAAGGCTCTAAAGTTTTAAGAGCGCGTTTGGTAAAAATACGGTGTCGCAAAAGTTTTCTTTATTAGTTTCCCCCTTTAATCCGACCAGGCGTGTCCCAATGTCTTTATGGCGAATTTTCAATCTGAGTCTGGGCGGAAGCCAATAAAAATCAACTATTTGTTCCCTGAATCCCGTGCATCGGTTCGAGGGGAGTCTCACTTCTTTACGACTTCTTTTACGATTGGAGGTGCATTCGGAATTAGTCCGCGCAAACGGGAGAGCCTTTTCGTGTCTGCAAAGATGAATGCTAAAAGGATTACAATGACTAACAGACTAAACTCCTTCCTTATGGTTAAAATATCGAACGAAGTTTTTGAGACGAAACCGAAATCACAAACGGAAAAAACCGCAAGGAAGCGATTTTACAAACCAAGTGCCCGAGTTTATATAATAATGAAAACAAATTATTTCATATAAAATATATATAAAGTATTTCATAATTATATAATTGACGAAACAAAATTATACATACGAAATGAAAAGTTTTAATAATATTTTATCTCCATTAAACAACCTCCATCAAAACGCATAGCTAATATCAAGTAATGTTTATTACATGTTAATATCTCTTTAGAGTTCTTAAGGTTATTAAGTTATCTTAATAAACAGTGAAGGGTGAAATTTCGGCAATCCGTCAGTTTCACTGCTCTTTATAAAGAGCGACATATTAAATAACGAAACCTCGCGCAACTTGTCTCGTCCAGTAATTAAATATTTGACGCTTATTAAATGGAATAATTAATTTTCCTTATACATTTATACATGAAAATTAAAACATCTTATCTATCGTTTCAGTGTTTTGATAATATTAACAGTTCATTTGCTTTTGAATGATCCATAAATTCGAATGTTCTTTTTTTAAAATTTCGAAGTAACTGTTGATTTTTGTTAAAGGCATCCATCAATCAAACAAATACGCTCCTCCATCATACATACACATTGTGATGGGAAAGCATTCCACCAGCCAAAGCAAGTTGATATAAAGTGAAGTTGGCGACCGGACGTATTGTGCTCATCGCCGATTTCCCGCCGATTAATATATTAATGTAATATTTAGTATAATAATATTTTAAATTTGATTGATATGAACACAAAAAAAATTAAAAATAATTACTGCTTTTTGTTTTATATTACGTGTGATCCATATAATGACGACACGGATTAATAAGAAGATTGTTACCAGCATTTCCTGTTGAATCCCAATTCCGATTCTCTTGAAAACGAACCAGCCCATTTGTGTGACCAATGGAGACAATAAAGAGACATATAGTTTTAGAAATATAAAATGTTTAATAACTCATATACGATAATAATGCACTTAAAATGTTGTGGCTCATCAGTTTGTTCATAACATCGTAAGGATGCGTTGTCTTTTAAGTCTCCCTTAATACGCTATAACGGTTCGTACGAGATTACTTGGTTTCATTTTACGAGAATTTTAATCGTAACTTAGTTTCATTGACCTCAGCAAAGGGACGACTTAATGTCAAAAGATACGATTATATAGAAACATCAACTTTAAATTGAAAAAATACTTTATTTTCCATATGATTAAATATTATTTGTAACAACGTAATATTTCAAAAAAGTATCCAACTAAATCTATATCGGAAAAGAAAATTAAAAAAAAAAACTTGTCTATTAACAAAATTTACGTTCAAATAAATTACGATCAGAAATAGACTTTTTTTTTATGTTATAGGTTAGCGGACGAGCATATGGGCCACCTGATGGTAAGTGGTCACCATCACCCATAGACAATGACGCTGTGAGAAATATTAACTATTCCTTACATCGTCACTGCGCCACTAACCTTGGGAACTAAGATGTTATGTTCCTTGTGCCTGTAGTTACACTGGCTCACTCAAAAGCCTTCCAGTAGAATAGTTTATTATTAAGCCATCAAATGTAATGATAAGTTTTCAAATCAGACTGGTAGTTCCCGAGGTTAACGATTTTAAAAAACAAACATGTCAGCTAGCTTATTTATATTAGTATAAATAAAGAAAAAATATTAAATAATTATAGAATTAAGTATAAAGAAAGTATTGATAAATAGTTTAAAACCGTTGAAACATCTACTTGATTACAATAAAAGACGTGTTTAAATTTAATGTTATAGCTTAAACTACTAATACTTAGTCCTTTGTTAAGCGTCTCTTGTACAAATGCACTCAATTGTTCTCAGAGTAAAGCATAAAGCGACACTCATTCTAGTCATTGTTCAGAAGCAGAGCGACAAAATGTTTATCTTTCAAGAGAAAAGTGAACAGTTTTATATGAAAGCGTTAAAGAGTTGTTTTAATTAACACACATATTTGCTAAACTTTGCTAACTCTACTTTTAATGTAAATTTAGATATTTTAAAATATAGTACGTGTTTTTTCTCTATTTCATTTAAGTGTATATACCTACCCTTTTCACGAATAAAATTAATTTTCCTCCTTGATACTGCATCAGACACGCTCATCAGATATTCTACCGCCAAACAGTAGTACCCAGTATTGTTGTGTTCCAGTTCGAAGGTGGAATGAGTCTGTGTATCTACAGGCACAAGGGACGTATCATCTTACTTCCCAAGGTCGGTGGCACATTGGCGATGTAAGGTTAATAATTCTAACATTGTCAATAGTCGGTTATAGATACAAAAAAAAAAAAATATTATGATGCTAATGTCCCCCTGAATGCATAATGCGACCACTTCTAATATTCTTAATGAAGAATTGTCAAACTATCAATAAATATTATACAAGTGTGTCCATAGCATGTTCCAAACGGTCAAGATTTATACAGCAACTATTTTTAATCCATATTTGTACATATTTAAGTAATAATGTTATTAATTCTTATGATCTCTAGTGTGTCCACAAATGCATTCTTTACTCTCTCCCTTAATCCGATGGGACTGGAACGCGATATGACAGGAGAGATTACGCGCAAGACAAGAGCAAGTTTTACGTGCTCTCTCAGAAATGTTCTGTCAAAATATTCCCTGTAGCCGTTACTGGGTATTCCCAGTGTCAAGATATTTCCTGACAGAACATTTCTGTAACTTTTTATCATACCAAGTAAATATTATACTGTCGTTAACAAGCTAAGCGATCTATTTGCCCGTACTTCAATATCTCTTTGTGAGAGTATAATTAATTTTATTGCGAATAACATTTACGAAGATTATAAAATTTACTTAATATAAATTGGTCGTCACGAGTTATGAAGGTACAAGATATTCAATATTGAGCATAAAGTCGATGCAAAGCGCTTCAACGTTTATGCAGTCGGTACATTACATCGACGCGTGTCGCGATTAACTCGCTTAACTCACTTCGACTTGCCGTCTGAGTAACGGTGTATTCAAGGAGATCGTGACTGAAATCTCATATTATAAGCAAGTTAATTTAGTTCTGCGGTAGTCGGAGATGGCGTGCGAATGCTGGCAGTCATTAGTTGTATGAATGAAATGGAAACTACATTTTATTAAACTTGAAATTAATATACATTTTATCTGTTTCAATGTTTTAAGAAATACGATTAAAGTAGACATTATAATTAAAACAAAACTCGCAGATATTACAAAAAAATCACGCACGAAATGAAAAATTAAAATAATAATTGATTATTTATGATCATCAGTTTTTAAATGATTAAAGAACTCACTTATTTCTAAAAACAAAATTATAATGTCGTTTTTGAAGCCATTGTAATAAATTTAATTATCTGTGGATATTAATAGTACAACTTTAACGTTAAAACATTTACATCTGGTAAATTAATAATCCTACTCCGATAAAAAACCCAACGGATTCAGCCATAAAAACGTTCATAGCAAAACGCACAATATTTAATTTAGAGTTTGTCGTGTTATTGTTAAAGACAGAAGCGATAACACGGAACACAAACACCGCGGGGCACGTTCTAAATTAATCCAATCCACGAAATAGGTATTACAGGGCTAATGGGGCAAAGTTTTCATGTAAGCCAATTGTGTGCTGTTAATCTAATCGGTACATTGTACACTGATATCACGACCGTAACAATTGCCAAATGAAAAATACGCGGATATCCTGTTGGTACTAATCGCCTGGTAATCCATCAAAGAAACCTTCCAAGGTGGCGTTTCACGAAATGCTTACAAAGACCCGTTATATGTTTATTCTGCTATTTCAATTAATTAGATTATGTGTTTTTATTTTATTTAAAATTTGAGATTTTGTTTTTTCTGGACACAGAAAGCTTTTTCTACTCTTTAACATTTATACGTTTTTTCCATGTCTTTCTAAATTGTAATAAATTTCATACGCTCGTGCTAATTTGTATTCCAAGATTAATAATATACTATATAGATACAATTATTCAATACCCTAATTTCATTTAGATATATTGCTTTGAAAACATTGTAATCTTTTTTGTCATTAAAATACTAAAGCCTAAAACGCGGCTTCTAGTCTAATCCGTTCAAATGTAATTAAATTATATACAATATCAAAATACATATCAAATACTTTTCTACCACAAATATAACAATTTAAAAAACCTTTTACAATTATTTATGTATAATTATACTTTTGTTAAAATTTAATTGTAAAGACACTCTCAGACATAGTGTTACATTGTTTGTCGCTTTCCAACGAAATTTGTAACGTCCACAATGTAATATATAGCAGGAGTTTGCTTAAACAATCCTTGACCAAAATAGTTTAGCACGATAGCATCTCTCAGAACGTGCGTTGTATAACTTCTTCGACTCCAGCTGTGAGCTTGACCCCATCCTTCTCAGCCACTTGACCAGAGCGACCGAGCTCATGCGATAAAACAATTACCCCGACCGAGTCCGAAACACGAAAATTTACAAATCGGAAGGCCAAAATTATATAATAAGGTTTAATTAAAACTTCTACCTCGTTTATACTGAAGATTAAATCTACTCTATTTCGAAATAAAAAGCAAGAGTTACTATATTTATATTTCTTAATTAATTCACTTTCTGTTAACTGACTAAATTTTGTTATTAATATTTTTTTAATCAAATAGTCTCATATATCAAATTTTAAAGTTTAAACTGTCTATAATAAGCCTGTAACAAAGAAAAATCAACAACAACAACAACAGCCTGTAAATTCCCACTGCTGGGCTAAAGGCCTCCTCTCCCTTTGAGGAGAAGGTTTGGAACATATTCCACCACGCTGTTCCAATGCGGGTTGGTGGAAAGGAAAGGAAAGAAAAAGTAAAATCAATTGTAAATTATTGATACATTAGCCACGCACTCTCAAGTACCTATATACTTTCAGTACAATACATATTTTAGTAAAGGTTTTCCATGGCTGTCAAAGTCTTACATATTTTTCTATACTTCAATAAGGCATTTATTAAAATAATATGACTGAACGCATTGGTCATGTTTTGATAAACGGTTTGCGTGTCGACAAGGCTCATTGGAATCTTGATACGGCGCGGCTACCCGATAATTATACTCCGAATCCTAGCCCTTTGTTAGAACATTAAATAAATAAACTATTTTTATGCAAATCAACTCCAGATAAGATTGAAACGATTGAAGTGGTGAAATAACACAGTTTTATTTAAAATAAACAAGCAAATTAATAGGATTATAAAAAGGCATTTGAAAATTTCGTCAACATAAATAGCTTTTATTGTTATCAAATCTTGATACTGAACCGCCTATAAACTGAACTGAATTCCTAAATGAATTCCTTCGCTTGTATTCCTACAGAATATAATATATTAAAATAAGAACTATAAACTTTACGCAAATGAGTAAAATCACAATAAATAGAAAGTCTTAACGGCAAGAAAATTAAGTAGCAACTAATCTGGTTTACTTAAAAAAATCCTTTTAATCTATCTTTAAAATAAAAAAAATGACATAATGACATGTGGTACGTACTTCATATAATAATCTTAATCGCTCAATTTTCTCTAACAATTTTTATCCTCGAACGTGTACAAAAACGACGTGAGAAAACTTACATAATTGGAAGACGTTCCGAGATGATCCAAGATGCTGCTCTACAGTAACGTGGTGGATTAGGAATCTTCTTGGAATATAACCTCTACACCAATCTATGGAACACATTCAAGTTACTTAAAACGTAAAATACAGTACATTTCGAAACACTTGATTGGTCAATCAATTAAAAAATATATATTGATGACGTATCTGTGGTATCGTCATCAATATATTTTTAATCAAATAATTTTATCAATGCAGCTTCCAAAACTACTTCGATATTTCATGAATTTTTAATATTAGCTACACATACATTCAAATGAAATACAATCGGTATTTTCATAGTACAACTATAGATTACAGATAATATAAATATAGGTGGAAATTACTTCCATAGTTATCGTTAAGTTCGATCGCATGTAATCAAAAACATAAAAATCCATAGTAAATTACATAGAATGGAATATGTTGTACGCGGAACAATTTAATAATACGAGCTATAAGCAAACTCAGAATACAATGTATCATATTTTATAAAAGCACGAAGTTTAACGTAATTCTCGTGTAAGGAGATTGAGTGATGAAAAATGTATCGCCATTGAATACATGATTACGAACACTTGCAGAGATAGCGCAACGCCGTCACATAACTAAAACGTGGTAACTTTAAGTTGTGTTACCGCCGTCGTACTTCAGAAATTTCATAGTGTAAAATTTATTACATTTTCTTGAAAATCTCATGTTAAATTTTAAGGTAAATCTGTTAAAAGTGGCAAAGAGAAATATTTACTTTCTTATAGAAGTTTACATTAATCTACCTACCTATAAAAATCTTATGACGTCATCAAGTATAAAAATCGAATGACGTCACGAAAATTCTGGCGTATGAGAGATTTTATATTAAAAAAACCTATCAAAGAAGATGGTCCGACGTATGTAAAATTCTATCACGTAATACAGTGCTGAAAATTTTCGATATAAATTTGTCTCCTTGGCGTCTTTATGTAACGTCAAAACACTAAATATACACAAATACCGCATCGTCGTATTTCTCGGTAAATAAAATATCGAACACCTCACATATGCAAATTCAGGATACAAGGTTGTCGTCCCAGCGGCGTCGCGAACAGCAATACCGATTCCTGATTTGCACCTGCTCAATTCCCTACCCAATGCACTACCTGTTCTAACTTCATTTACTGTGAAACATTGTCACTTTATCGCGACTATTAATCGAAGTTCCTGCGCCCCGTATTAGCATATTGGAACTTACTTTAACGTTCAAGTACTACCTACGTGTTTTATATTTAAGATACTTTTTGTTTCAAAACGTACTCTCTCGTTAATTCATTTGTCTTAATTAGTTTTTTTTAATTATATATAGAAATCGTATAACTAAACAAGCGTTTTGTTCGATTACACATTAAGATTATTAATCGACATAACGTTAAATATTCATGATAAATATCAAGTATAGAAAAAAATTCTTCTTTACAAATTACATATATAGCTTTTAAATCGAATCAACTCTTAAAATTTTATTTTAAATCTTAAAATAGAATTTAATTACGAAATGAAAGTCAAACGTCAAATTGCTGTCTTCCTTGTAATGTTTTTGTTTTTTTGTTCGTCAATCATATGAGAACAAGAGAACCAATGAGATCGTCAATCGTCGCGGAATCATCTGTAAATTATTACAGTACATTAACTTTTTAAATCTTCCGATAATATTTGAGATCATTGACCCCTTCTTCTTTTTTTATTTAATGCCCAGAGAATCCGCAATTTATAATATGTAGATAACTAATTATTACTTTATTTTATCCTTGATATTATTAGACATACGTTCTATTGAAAAATCTTTGTGTAATAACAAAATCTTAACACGATATTTTACTTTAGAGATTCAAAGTAATAAAACGAAATATTGTGAAGAACGAGTCATGGCTTTAATTTCTTTATTCAACACAAAATGCAGACTTGTGCAGTATAAAAGACAGCGACGGCTAGCTTCGTGAAAAATATATTCCATATAGAGGCGTCCGACAAGCGAATAAGGTGAACACATTGAAAAGTCTTCCGCGCGAGCTAGGCTCGTACACTCGTCAGGCGAGATGTTTTTGGGTTTTTAAACTTCTCGGCGTTATTTAGAAGAGAATTTGTAAAGCTGTATCATACGAATACGAAATTTCTTATATTCAAAACATCAGTGTTTGGAATGTCTTATAATGTTGATTTCAGATATACTATATCAATGTACAAATTTATTCTTAAATATTAAGAAATAATATTTCCCATAATATTTACTTATTATTATATATAAAATGAGACTTCATTTAAAAACTGACATGTCATTTATATGGAGATCACGTGACTTTTACGATTCGTGGTAAATTTGTTTACGATTTCCTATATATTCTTACGACTTGAATCACTATTGGTTGTAAAACTATTGGGTGTTCGGTGCGTGACTTCATCCCCTTTGCCTTCATCCCTAACGTGTTCTATCCTACTTTAATAATAGATAAGCACGAAATAATTGCTTAAATTATACGAAGGCAAAAGTTACTACGAATTTTTAATACATTAAAAATATTATTTATCTATGATTGGTTTCGAATCGAAATCGACTCTTTGATATATTAAATATCATAAATTATATTGACACGCGAACATTAAAGGCTCTTTGATCTGACATATTAACTATGATCGAAACCACCTGCTTCGTCTAATCTGTTCAATTTCATTTTAATATATAGTTGATACATTTGCTTGGCTATCTTTATAAAAAAAAAAAATAACTTCAATAAAAAATAACCGTTCCATCTGCTTTTAATGTACTCGTGTAATTCCAAAACAAAATGTTTTCCACTAATGCTAAACTGTGTTTAACAATTTCTATTGTAAATATATAAAATATAAAATTCATAGCAATATTTCTTTATTTTCAGATCATGTACGGGAATTCTCCTGCGGCACACTCTACTATAGAACCTTCTTTGTGGATTCCAAACGCGATGCGCTCTACGTCGGTGCGATGTAAGTTTCATATTTCGCTATTTGGTACATACACACATGCAGATAATGGATGGATTTAAAACATTCAGTATAGTCGAACTGTCATATTATATTTTTAGAAAAATAACAGCCTGTACCATAACCATAACCATAAGGTTTGTAGTTTTTCTTTACCGTTCGTCTTCAACGTGGACTACAGAATCCACTTAAATCAAGATTAATTATTAATAAGCACATAAAAACGCTTGTTTTAACTATATCATGCATTAAAATTTACATATACATTATCCTCTTCAACTTCTTTTAGCAGATTTATCATAAATTTAATAATACAGATAGTTTAATTGCGCGTTTTTTTCCAAACACAAATATCAGCAAATATTTATTGTAGGCAAAAAAGCAAACACAATTATTTATTAGCTTCGCCCATAAACACTAAAAAGGTTAAAAAATAAAAACTTCTAACACCCTCAATGTATCGGCAATTATGGTCCTCACAAAAGTCTAACCGTACCAATTTTTTTATTATTATATTATCACAATAAATCGATTGGAAGACGTAATATACTTCGCATTTTCAGTCATAAAACGTTTTCAAAATACATAAATTGATGGTCTCACGCAAGCTTTGCGACTTAGTTGAAAGGACTCATTTTTGACAATAAAACGATCATTTAATTCACGTTTTACATCACAAAGAAAGTTAACTTTAAAATAGCTTCGTTGAAATTTACTTTTAGTTCAAATAATTTCATTTTATATTTTATGCATATATATTCTGTTTTTATTAAATTAAACTTATTTTTTTCTCAGGGATCGCCTCTACCGACTTAACATGAACAACATCAGCTCCTCACACTGTGATGTATGTATTAATAACTAAATATGTTTAAAGAACTGTTGTCTTTTTATTAATTAGGTTAATAATATTTACTCTTTGGTCCACAGAGAGATTCCATAAGTCTGGAACCCAGCAATGTTGCTGAATGTGTCTCCAGGGGAAAATCTGAAGTAAGTATTTATTACTTTATTATTTAAATAAATTGGATAATAAAAACTATACGAAATTTAAATATACATTTAATACATTTTATAAATTGATTTGTTTTATATAAAATACATTTATCGACAACAAGTCACTTTAATTGCAGTTAAAACTTCAACATTTCTTGGACGAAAACAACATTGTAAATTCATCCGACTTCTAAAACTGAGAAATAAAATACCGTAGATCTAGTTTCATGATACATTTAGCGCACTTAACCGTAGAGAAGTTGCCATTATTGCCTCATTAAATCAATTGAAACTCCTTTGTTCAGCGCAAAATTGCACACAACTAGCACTATTTCCATCAGGGATTAATCCCATTTTTAACTGAGCGGCGGGCGGCGGCATATTTCATAGCGGGAGCTCAAAGCTACGTTCCACTCGCTATATTAAGGCCGTTAATTTTGATTTACAATCGCGGCGTAAAAGCAATATTTGTTTTATTCCCCGTCTCCGAAGATTGGGTGATTGTTGCGAGTTACCGCACTGCACGATCCACTAATTCGATAATGCGCAAGACGCGAGTGATTTCTGCGCTCGACTGAACCTCTGTTTTAGGGTACTGCAGCATTTGTAATTGATATAACGACTACTTTATAGATGTCGTTGTACCAGCAAACGTTGTTCTATTTATTGGGTTCAGTATATTTTACACACTACTGCGACTGAATGTTTATATAACGCAGTCTACTATTGACTCGTCAATAATAATTTTGATGTTTAAATTATTATTTTTGTAACAAACTGCTACTAGATTATAAAAATACCACCATATACTAATTTAAACATTCTTTGCTCAAATATAAAATAACAATAATTTAACTTCAATAAATTACTGCACAAAAACAATTTAAGAAATGTTTATTGCAATTAGTATTCATTAACATTACTAATTATATTAGTAACTAATTACTAAAATAATTAAGAATGTTAGAGGAAAATACTAACATTTTCCCACACGGCCGTATGTTGAGGAAATAAGTTACGCTACGTAATAGTAATAGTGCGGAAGTAAGGCAATAGACCACATGCTACCCTTCAACTCTTGCTATGAAGAAAAAAGTAAATTTGTTTTATTAGTATTAAAGAGGGCCATAAAAAAGAAATATCCCCGAGTCTATCACCGTGATCGTGGGAGGAACGACTACTCGTGAAAGCTATAATCAAAGTTTCTCGCTGTAGACGAGTTTTCCTTTCTCTAAACACGATGTCGTAACACGAAAGAGGCTGGAAAAACGCCGACGGCGGAATTCTGTAAGCGGTCACAGAACCGACTCGTTTTACCGATTTAAACTCGTTGCTTGCTTTCTTTGTTACATTAACGTGGAAAATAAAATAGATAAAGAACAATTATTTATAATTACAAGTTGCTTCAATTATATAAATACTAAATCGTCTGAGACTGTAGTCTTCATTTTAAATACCGTTTTTTATTATTTCTATTATTAAAGATAAAAAGATGACATAAAACCGTCTAAAATAACAGAATTCAACATTGAATGTAAAGTTACTTAAAGAAGCGTCACCAAGAAAAACAAGTCTAGTATTCGTCGTTAGCAATGCTAATGAAGTTCGTATATCAGCACCAAGAAGCTATTTGATGTTAAAAAAATAAGTACAGTTCAGTGAGAAAACCATTTGTTAAAAAAACGCGAGGAAAAGTAAAGTCCGCCGTAAATCTACTTACGTACAAAGTGGCGAATAATTAACGAAATGGACCAATCGAAAGCATTAGTTCCGAATGAAGTTATGCGAGAGCCCGGCTAAGTGCCGTTAAAAGAAACTTAGACGTGAGCCTGATTGTTCTCCTGCTTAATTCTGATTGTTTCCGAGCGCAAAACACTTCTGTTCACGTCAGTACAACAGCTGAAACGTTCTAAGTATATTAATCCGATAATTACTTTAGAACAATCTCCAGCAAAGTTACCTCTGTGAGGCCGAATCTAAGAGAGTGTGGCATAAGTTTTTACGAAGTAACAAATAACTTGAACTAATCGTTTATTTATGCCGTGCCTATCGTAAAAAGTAGAATAATTCGATTCGCTCTCTACGATAATATGGATATTTGAAATCGCACTTTGTAAACAAAATATAAAAACCACTCGTATGATAACTCTTAAATCAAGCAACGTGACAGCCCGACCGGGACAAAAAGCATTTGTGGTATTTCTATTCCGTCCTGTATTTCGTAAATTTCAAAATCTGACAGAATATCCGTACAATAGTCGTGCTCGTGGACGGCTCTCGTCGTGACGTAGAGAAAATTAGTTTCAATCTCTCGTCCCGCCACGGCTACCGCAGGCCCATCTATTCGTATAACTTACTATATTGCTTTTCAAAATATGTCAAAACAACTGGTGATTTTAATGGCATTTTATAGTTTTGAACGATCTCGGTTTTAGTTTTATTGCATATAAACATTATACGCAACTTTGCTTAAATACTTTGAGGTCATTTTGCAGCAATTTGTTCAAGACAGAGTTATATTAAACAAATAAGTGAACGTAATAATAAGTCAAGCACATATACTATTAAAACAAACTAATAAAAAGGCATCAACGTGAATCAATTTCGTATCGCTTCAATTGTTATATCGAAAGCCATTTGAATCATCTTAAAAGATCTAGTGGTCATATTGAAAGAACTAAACCTAATCCTTCCAATCTAAAGCCTTTGTCCGACAGTAAGTCGCTTTTATGAAAAAAATAATACCGAATGACTAGAACGAAATCGTTTTATTTCATCAAGACCAAATCAGGTGTGTCGTATTGCACAACAATAACAAAACCTAATAAACGCAAACACGGAGCAATCGTTCATTTTGAGCCGCGTTTTATTCACTAAAGCGGTCATCGCATATTCCTGTCGTACGGAATATTAATGTCCCGTTCAATATTTATGTTGGACGCAAATTTGCATAATCACAGCGAGCGAACACTCACCCACACTTGCCCGAATTACTATTATTTCGATAAAATTTTCGATGCACCCAATATGTATTCCTTCATTGCAGTTCATTTATTTATCGTATCGGCTAACCAATTATCCGTATTGCACCAATTTTGATTGAAATGTAAGAGAATGAGTGAATTAACTGTAGTAATTAGCCTCGATTCTGATTTATGCATTAAACTTCAATGGCTCTTTACCTAAATTAACTGCCGATTAGTAGAATTTATAACAATAAATATATTTATTCGTTTATATTACAATTATAAGGTTATAATTGTAAGTATTATATTGAGTACCTATACGTAATGCCGTCGTAAAATTATTAAATATTTGCACGTTAATTATTAACATATATTTCCTCTAAGTAGGAAATATCATAATATTAAAAAACCGCTCTGAACTCGCAGTAGTTTCATAAGCCAGATAGAAATATTATAATGCTCAGCCTTTTCTTTAGAATTGTTTAAAAGGAAAAGAATACAATACTCTACAATATGTATGTCATGTACCTTACTCTAGAAAAACTTCGTCAAAATATTGTATAAAATAAATTAGAGAATATGGAATAGCAGCTTCTAATTAGCGTGAAAATACGAGTACATTATATTAATTAACTACATAGTATGTGTTCGAAATGTTTTTCACATTTCATATTTATAGTAACCAAATAATGAAACGAAATTCATATTATGATTTATTGAGATTGCTAAAATCATAATATACTTTTGGAAACGATAAAAATAAATATTCACTGTAATAATTGCGATTATAATTGTTATCCATACTTCTTTATTCGTGAAAATATATTTTTATTAAAAAAAAAATTAAAAAACAATAAAAGATTTTACTCTTAATCCGTACTTAAATTTCAGTTCAATGTAGAGACTTCATATATATTATTTTATGCAAGTAGATAAACTGTAAGGCAGCTTATGTTTGAACGTTAAATATTTTATATAGCAATCCATATCTAAGCAAAATATTGATAATATTGTCTATGGTCGGATCACGTAGGAACCGATGTATGGGTTTTTATGAACCTCAGTTTAGTGTTTGCTTATAGCCTGAATCGAAATGTATACTCGTAGGATATTCTCTAGAAATAAAGATACCCAGAAGTTAATAAAAAAAGCATTTCTTCAATATCCGAGCAGACAAAAAATCCAACATCGATTAGCGAAAATTGAAACGTTTGTTGCAAATAATTATAGATATACCATAGGCTTATTGTTAATATTCTTTTGCATTCGTTAATATTGTTTTCTGTTACAGCACTTCGATTGCCGAAATCACGTCAGAGTAATCCAGCCAATGGGCGATGGTTCAAGACTGTACGTATGCGGTACGAACGCGCACAGCCCTAAAGATTGGGTTCTCTATGTAAGTATTACCAAATAAAATAATTAATAAATTTATTACATTTTTATTAAAGTATTTCCTTTTTTTAAGTAAAATTTGTCTAAAAATTAAAATCATTATCAAGATTCCGTGCATTAAAATAAATCAAATGATGCACAAGCACTTAAGTCTAACTATAACGAGAACATTTTTTCCCCGGCTTACGAAATTATGAGCAAAACAATTAAATCTCATTTTGGTTTACCTTTGTAAAACAGTTTTCTTTTTTATCCAAACTAACACTTCAACGATTTAAACCTGTATGTGATGTATTTTTACGCGCATTCCAATGACGAATATTTCAAATGATTCACATATTCAATTAAATAAACCTTGGCAACAAAACTACGTTAATTGAATGGACATTACACGAGCTTTAAGTTAAAGCCGTCTATCTTAAGCCGGATATCTTGGCACTATACCATTACAGGCTATTATTATCTTTAGATCCACTTCAAGTTATCCCAACATGAGCCTTGGACACGAGCCAAAGACGCAACAGTTCCTAGGATATCCGCACATGTGTTACATAAATAAAACACAATAATAAATTTCGTTTTATTGCACGTTTTTGCACGATTCGTACTTAAGCCTCCATTCTTCGTGCAAATGCACCCGCAACGTACAGCAATAGCCGCAACGTACAGCAATAGCTTCGCGCCAGGAACCGCGACAAATTTCACGGATACTGATTTCAAATGACGCCATAAGATGAGAGCAGATTTTTCCTTCACGTTGAAGTTTCTAACCGAACGACTCCGTAAAGCTTGCAACCAATGAAAATTTAACGTGGAAATGTATATACGTCCTAAACATTTTGAATGGAAAATTTCCATTCCATATAACCTACCCAGTATTTATGTCGAAGCATCGTACAGTCGTATTTTAACAGGACTCGACCACTCGAGCTGAGCCGGCCCGAGTGTGGCGCGGCGTTAAGTCGAGAAATTTTTATTAAATTATTTTTAAAGTCATAAAAAAAGCCTTTCACAATAGGTATCGAAAGCAGACCGCAATAAATTTCCTGTGCTCTGTTCACCTCTCACTTACCCTGCTCTTGACTTTCATATAATTTTATGATGTATCGGCGGTCGTTTTGACCCTTCACACGTTTTATCGCGTTTCAGGCCGAATGGATAGCAGTTTTTACGATCGTTTTGCAAATTTTCATTTTTAAAGTATGAATACGATAATAGGATATTACAAGCCACGAAAGCGCATCGTTTTTGACGCTGCTAGACCTCAACGGTACTCGCCGATAACGAAAATAATGGTTCCATTTTTCCAACGCGCACTCTTTCCGAAATACGTTTACTGTCAGAATGATAAACGTTATTATTTTTTTAAATTGAAATTGTTACTTTACACTTTATTTATTTTTTTAATAATTCATAATGAACTAATTCTTAATTAAACGTCACAATAACGAAACGTTTATTGCCTCAACTTTTATACGATACATCTAAAACGATAAATCCTATTAAAAGTCGGAAACACAACGCAGTGTGGTTGAAAATTGAAAATATATTAGGTTTGTGGGGAAGGAAACAGTGAATGCGAATGTTGATACTTGCCCGCCAATCTATTCCACAGAGCAAAATACTAATAGAGACAACGTTTGCTATATAATTAATATTTCTCCTTGATTAAAGTTATAAAAATGTTCATTATTTCGATTTGAATGGTTACTGAATAATAAATTAAATTTCCGACTGCAGCAAAAGTTTGCAAAAAACTTGACGATGCTATCAACTTTGGTCTGCTCGTAGTAATTTTATTTTAAATCGCAATCGAACTGTGGTTTATTTAATTTATTCTCAAATGTCATATTATAAATTATAAGGCAAAAATATTACGGTATAATCTGTGGTTTGAGTAATGCGTTCACTCCCTCGCTAAGGGTAAGGGCGCGTCAGTTTCAAAAATTGAGTGAAATCACATGTACGCAATTGATAGGCCAGTAGCGGTGACGCACTTGCTACACGACGATTTCACATACTATTTTATTAAGATACAATCCATACAAAATAATTGATTTATTTCATAATAAAATATTCGCATCAAAATAAATACTTAAATATCAACAGATACGCCCATTTATGCTGTATACATGCACTGCATTTTTAGTGTGGGTGTATCAACAAATAAGTGCTAACTATATTCAATACTAGTAGTCGTCAGTGGCTTTGCTCGCGTTTAAGGTTGTTGGTTGTCATGTGTTAGGCAAAAAAGTGGCTTTTCTTAGTTCAAGTTTGCTTAATGCCAAATCAAATCAAAAACCATCAAATTCGGTTCAGCGGTTTGGTCGTGAAAGACTCACATTTATAATAGTATTTTCACAACTTATCTAATTATTTTGTAGGTCGAAATATTTTAATTATAGCCTTACTTGATACTGTCTCAAAAAGTGTGTGCGTAGCCTTACTGCAACCACCAATTTATATCTATTCTGTTACAAATGGCGGTTTTCGATCGGAGGGACATCGGAAACAAATGACAGGCGCGATTGCATTCCAACCGCTTGATGTTTATTGTTTTATTTTCGTGTTCGGGCGATGATAAAAATACAATTTTTATAATAAATGTCGATTCCATCATGTTAAAATAAACTTATACGCTCCGAAGATACCGTCACAAAATATTAAATTAAATTATTCAACTCTTTGAGCGTCGTTTTTTTAACTCCTCGAACTCAAAGCGAGAAGAAGTTCTATTATTACCTAGAAATCGCATCTCCCTCAGTCCAAGTTATTTCTACAAACTATGTATTGCATATATATAATAAAAGAAGTATAT
This sequence comes from Vanessa cardui, assembly GCF_905220365.1. Taxonomy (NCBI): domain Eukaryota; kingdom Metazoa; phylum Arthropoda; class Insecta; order Lepidoptera; family Nymphalidae; genus Vanessa; species Vanessa cardui. The sequence goes on from NC_061137.1 coordinate 6,780,151, forward strand.
ATAGCATAAAAATAGTTCAAAGTTCAAGATTTAGATTATTATTGAACAAAATAGTTACAAAAAATATCATGATCACGAGCTAATCTGATGAATGTGGTCGATATCTCTTAAAACCTAATGAATTTCGTTTTTCTTTGTTGGCTACGAATTTTAATCCCATAGGAACCTTTTGAATATCACTATTCATGTAAGTGTAAGTCATCATATGCATTATTAAACTATAATAAAGTAAAACCCCAAACTGCCATTGCAATTCCATTTTTGTACACAATTATATAGACCACGGTTGAACAACTTAGTAGTGTCACAAATATTACTTATATTAAATATATATACGTACTAATTAGGGAGGACTGTACCCTTCCATGAGGGTGGCTTCAATTTGCTGCTACTAATTTTCATCAAAATCGTTCCAGTGATTTTGCTATAATATTAATTTATATGGAGACACTAAACATTTATATAATCATTTTAACTTTTAATTATTTCTTCAAATGTTCAAAATAAAGGCTTACAGCACAATATCAGCATAAATAAAACATTAAGTAAACATAGACATAAAAACCTCGCAATGTTGCTTACTGAAAGAGAATAAAAAAACAATGAAATGCAATCGTTATCCTGAAAAGATTAGTCACTGTGAGTAATAAAACGAAAGTGATTCGAAACAAACAAAGGTATCGTTTGTTACCATTAGAACCTGTTTACACATATACGAAGCGACTTTTGAACTAAAAACACCGATTTGTACTTCAATTTCGATTTCGATATTCAAAACATTTCAAATATTGTATTCAAGTTTAGAATTTATTTAAAAAAAAACAATTGCGCACATTTTCAGCCAGTGCTATAAAAATATAGTTTTATTAAAATACTACGTAACGATAATTACAAAATTTGATAGTTTTTAATGTGTTAAAATAATTTCATTAAAAATGATCGCGAGTCTTAAACGTGAACGATCTAATGTAAACGTTCTCTTACATCATTCGCATAACAATAGAACAATTTGTATAGCTAGCAGATTTAAAACACATCGCATTCATCTTGTTCGAATAAAATGCGATAAGCCCCGCTTATTGATTGTTCCCATTTAAATTGAAAACGTTAAATCTGTAGCTCGTCACACGACTGAAATAAAAGTAATAAAGGTATGGTCTTGTTATGCGAAAATATTAAATTGATGATGATTGATATTTCATAAAAGAATTATAAATTGCGCTAAAAGAATACATTGATAAAATTTTAAAAGTATTTTAATAAGCATTGCGATTTTCATTAAGTAATGAAATTTTTAAAATTAATCGCATACAAACGGTAGTAGCGGTGGTGAAATAAGCTACACTGGCGGTATTTTTTCATGCGGAAATTTAAGCGTATATTTTATTTCAATTGGCTGCGGCGATCTACTTGTTTAGTGTCACACGCCGCCATCATTACCACAATTATAACGAGTGTAGGCCGCGACGCCGTCGCCGCGTCGAGAGCACTCTGCAAAATCACTTTATAAGCCATATAGTGCATTCAGCTCGCACGCAGATGCTCTCATATAAACATTTTTCTACTAGAATTTACGCTGGCCGTTAAACTTAATACGAACTACGTCTAAAACAGTAGCTATACAGACGTTATACTCGAACATTTTTATCGTTTTCTCTCATTAAGATTCTAGTGGGTGGATAGCAAACATGAGTTTATGAAGGAAACTTGCTTCAGTGCTCGTACAGTTGTTTTCTTACGGCGAATGCTTCGTTCTCAACTAAGCAATGTTGATATGCGAAACACGGGCTAAAGTTTCTGTGGGAGCGCAGCAAATTGAAGTTTTGCCGAACATCAGTTATGACAAACCTAATATTCGCTTTTAAAGTTATTTATGTACAGATTTTGTAAAGTTACTTCGAAGACGTGAACGTAATCGGAAATCATTTTCAATATTATATTTTTATTTAGCATTTGCATAATGCCAATGTACGTACGAGTATATCCATGAATAGTATAAACAAAATCGCTTTTATTCTCTACTTGTTTCTTCAACTTTTTCGAAACAACTCAACAGATCTTAAAAGAGTTTCCATTCATAGAAATAAATGACCAAGGTTTGTACATTTAATTTACATCTTGTAACACTAGCTTAATCTTAGGAAATATTTCAAAAACAATTGTGTGTGTGGAGATATAATTGTTTTCAAGATATGTGCACCAAAAAAGACATTCACTGTAAAACGAGTGTCCGGATAACTGTATGTCATAACATTTTATCCTTGGCAACTTTTATCTAAAATGATTCAAATATAAGTATAATTAAATTAATATAATTATAAATATAAATATATTCTATAAAGTTTCACAATTAGTATTCATATATCGTATTAGGAGTCACCTAAACCAATAATTAAATGTTATAAATTAAATTATCTATTATTACTATTTTTGTGTACTTTGCGCACTCTTCTACGGAATTCTTAATAACATAAAAAGTAACATTTATGGCTGATTATCCACATTACCATTATCATACCATTAACAACTCTTTCACCAAAAGTTCTTATTACATCATCTACAAAAACTCAGGCCTCAATATTAAAACAATTACTTTTAATCCGCATAAATATATGTCTTTTATAAATATCATCTGGAAATCTTCCAAATGAAAAGCAACAATGAAAATTTTCAATTTAGAATGTTCCAAGACATGTTTCCATGCAAGTATATAGTTTTCGATACACACGTACATGTTTTATATACATGTTTACGGTTAGCATGTACAATCCAAACCCATATTTCACGCGACAACGTAGCTCAGAGCTCAGGTGCAGTATCTATCCCATTCAGAATTAGGAGCCAATATCGCCTGCTGTTACATTCATTGCACGTTGTTTGTGATAGCGCCACATAAAGGTACCATTGTAAACACCGTAATGCTTTGAAATTTGTAGAGCAATTACTATTACAGTTTAAACTTCCTGTTCGAAACTGTTTGCGTTATAGTTTTATTGAAAATGTTATAACGGTTTATTTTTCGAATATTAACAAGCCTTACATTATTATTGTTTTTTTTTCAGTTGATCATCGTTTTAAACAAAGAAACATTTCGTGAAATTGTATATCTTCAAATTCTTTAGTCAAAATGTTCTACTATTGTCTATTATACATGAAAGCATGCATCAGAAATTTTAACCTATTTCTTTCATAGCGTAAATAATAATGACGTTCTTTCCCAAGTTGCACTAGTTATTTAGTTAAAATTTGAACTTATAAGGATCTCGTTTCAATCTTTCTGTACGAATTTGCTTCTCAATAAGAGCCATTTAACAGTTGATGCGTGATTGACACTTAACTTTAAATGAGACAAAATCAATTCAATAAAACGCTTACAATTTTTTTTGTTTGTAATCTTTCGAGCCAATTTAATGACTTTATAATATAACTGAATTTGGCATTTTATTTCAATTAGCTCAATATCACAATTTGAAATCTGGCTAGGTATGTTACAAGCCTTCGATTTTATACATTCTATAACATTCTTGGGATAGTATTTAGTAGGTACGGAAAATAAAGTTGTCCGATGAAATTCTGTCACATAATAGAAACTTTCCAAACACAGCTCTTTAATCAAAATTAATCTTTTAAATATACTGGAAATCATATAGTGTTGTTACAAAAAACAAATTTCCTAAAAATTAAATCGTGTTTTACTCAATTTTAAAGAGACGTATGTAACACCTTTTGTAACTGTTATAATAGATATAACCAGAGTTATGTGAACCAAATATCAATAAATGTAGAGAATCTGAAACAAACATAATATTTCATCGCCATTACGATATACATTTCATATGACAAAGTTCGTTCGATCTCATTATCTGATAGTGACAGAGTTGCCAAAACTTCACCCGCGGCGTCCTATAATTTAAAGATCCTTTGTGTTTCAAAGCCACCCCATCACAATAACGTACGATGACTAAATAATATATGCATATTGTTTCAATCAACACTAAAACATAGCCTTAAACCTAACCTACATATAAGCATAGAGGTGATACAAACTTTCTATAATATGTAATCAATGAACAGAGTACGAATATTTCATTGTTATTGTATATATTGTTTATTGTTGTATGTTTCATTATTAAGAATAAATAAAGCCAGTATACAGACTGAATATAACTGCGTAAAGATGTAATAGTACACAATTGTATGTACGAACATAGACACTCTCTATTGATACTATCTCATTATCTTATGAGAAAACTGGAAGGTATCAAGCTCAAAAGAAACTACGTAACATGATTTTCAATGCAAGGTTTTGCTAACTGAATTACAACTACGGGCTTTATCTTTTTTTACTGCGGAAATTAATAACTTTAAATTTTCGACTCTGAATTCAAATTTAGAATCCTCAGAGAAATAAAACATATGCCACAAGACTAACAATTGATTGTTATTGATTTGTTTTGCTATATACAATTTAAATTATATTTAAAATAATTTGATAACATTCTCTTAAGAAAGAAGAATGGTACAATTAATTACTAGACTTGTAATAAAGGTACGTTTAGATACCTGGTGATAAATGCCGGATCAATACTGTAAAGTAAAGTAAAAGTAACAGCCTGTTAATTTCCCACTGCTGGGATAAGGCCTCCTCTTCCATTAAGAAGAGGGTTTGGAACATATTCCACCACGCTGTTCCGATGCGGATTGGTGGAATACACATATGGCAGAATTTCGATGATATTAGACGCATGCAGATGAATTATAAACACAAATTATCATACGGTACTCGAAGTTAATCCTAATTTGATGTTAACATTTTCTTATTGCAATGTTGACAATACCAGTGAAACATATATTTACCTTATAACTCTCACTCTCATTCATAAATAATAAAAAAATAACTGAGTTATTATAATGAATAACCGATTGTTAATTACTTGAAACGCAAAATGTGACGCGAGATGGTAAGCCACGTTTACAATATTTCATCGATTATTTTATTATTAAATATGTCTTATTATATAGCAATATCTATTTAAATATAAATAACATAAATTGTCGGCGCATTCTGCTTATTACTTAATTGAAGACATTCCTTTATAAAATGAACTAGGCAATTCACACGATTTCACTGCGCGTTAAATATTGCTTCACCTGTGAGAGTCTGCTATCGAATGGTAAAAGATTTTTTCAATCCGGTAGATATATTGATTCTTCTAGGGATAAGCTCATTCAAGCAGAAAAACAAAGAAGTCTTCAACTTATATTAATATACATAGATATGCTTCTAAATTATTTCACTCACCATAGCCCCGACATCAATAGATTGCACATACATAGCTGTCTGTTCTACCCCATAGAATCCAATGCAATATGACACCTGAGTTCGCTTGTTTCATTTTATACGACCTTTCTAAAGTTTTTACTTTTACATCTAAAATTTTTACAGCTTGTTTCACTTTACAACCTCTTTGCACACGATATTACAATAGTCGTCGTAAAATATAAATTTACTCTTTTTTTAAACTTGTTTTAATTAATAAAATTCTTAAAAGTTTTAAATTCACTGTACGATCATAGAAATGAAATTCGTTTCTATTTATTGTTAGTAATATTAACTAAATACATAATACAATACTTGCATATAACTTTCATTCTATGTACCTCCTGTTTGTATAAATAATTTCCAGCAAATGAATATATAAAATTGAGAATAATATTAAAATGTTCCAACGAAAAAACATGCAAATCCCTTTTACAAAGTTTCACTCAATGTGTAATAATTGCCACTGCGGACGATTCCTTTCTGAAGCTCGAAGATGCTAATTTTGTAAACAAACAAAGCAAAGGCCTAATGAAGGTTGCGGGTCTGTCCACAACTTTCTTATTCTACGAAGGAAGGCCCCAAGCTCTTCCGTCCGATTCATTGAGTTGTTTACTCTGGACTTACGCTCACTTAGACGAAGAAAATAATGATGTACCACTCACTATGAATAGAATACTGATGTTTTTATTTTATGTAGTTCAATATTGCAATGGTAACTGTCTTTATTTAATTTCATTTGTAGTCATCATTCGTAATAAAAATAGTATGATAAATACTCGATTGCATTTTTTTTTTGCAAAATCGAACTACAAGTGAAAACTTTTCTTTCGACGACCATATTTAATACAGCTCACGCCTGGTTAGGCGATTATTAAAAACCCTTTTACCTACATAAAGTAAAGGACTTTACATCCACGAATAAAATATATTAGTTAGTGAAAACTGTGATCATATTCGTAATTCGAATTGACACCTTAATTTTTTTTTTTTTTTTTTTTTTTTTTTTTTTTTTTTTTTTTTTTTTTTTTTTTATGGCATAGGTGGCAAACGAGCAGGAGGCTCACCTGATGGAAAGTGACTACCACCGCCCATGGACACCTGCAACACCAGGGGACTTGCAGGTGCGTTGCCGGCCTTTCAAAAAGGAGTAGGCTCTTTTCTTAAAGGTTCCCATGTCGTATCGGTTCGGAAAAACCGCCGGCGAAAGCTGGTTCCACAAAGTGGTTGTGCGAGGCAGAAAATGTCTGAGAAATCGCGCTGTTGTGGATTTTCGGACATCAAGGTGGTGCGGGTGAAACTTAGAATTTTGGCGAGATGTCCGAAGGTGAAATTCAGCAGCCGGGATTAATCCGAACAATTCCTCGGAACATTCCCCGTGAAAAATTCGGTAGAAGATGCAGAGTGATCCGACATCTCTACGCAAAGCCAAAGGATCAAGGAGATCGGAAAGGGCTTGATCGTCGATAACTCGAGCCGCTCTACGTTGGATGCGGTCAAATGGAAGGAGCTGGTACTGGGGAGCACCCGCCCAGAGGTGAGAGCAGTACTCCATGTGAGGCCGAATTTGCGCCTTGTAAAGTTTTAGGCGATGGGCCGACGTGAAATACTGTCTCGCCTTGCTGAGCACACCGAGCTTCTTTGAAGCCAATTTGGCTTTGCCTTCCAATTGACCGCGGAACTGAACGAGGCTCGAAATATCAACGCCAAGTATTCCGATACTACCTGTAGCGGCTATCGGAATGTTCTCAAATCGTGGAGATACGACAAATGGTGTTTTTTTAGCGGTTAACGCGCAAACTTGCGTCTTTTTGGGGTTGAAATGGACTAGATTTAGCCGGCCCCAATTCGAGACTTCGTTTAATGAAGACTCGATTTCAGACACAAGTTTGTTCCGGTTCTCTTCGACGTTTTCCCGAGAAATATTAGCGCGGCCGGTGTATAAGGTGTCAACGGTACTGTCGTCTGCATAGCAATGAATGTTCCCGATTTGCAACAAATCATTGATATGCAGAAGAAACAGAGTGGGTGATAGAACGCAGCCTTGTGGAACACCAGCATTGACGAATTTTAAGTCAGAGCATGCACCGTCGACAACGACCTTGATGCTCCGATCTGCCAAAAAGCTGGTAATCCAATTGCATAATTTCCCGGGAAGCCCATAGGAAGGAAGCTTCGAAAGAAGCGCTTTGTGCCATACACGATCGAAGGCCTTCGCTATGTCCAAGCTGGCTGCTAATGCCTCCCCCTTGCTCTCAACTGCTTCAGCCCACCTGTGAGTAAGGTAAACTAGAAGATCACCGGCTGACCGACCCCGACGGAAACCGTACTGGCGGTCGCTAATCAGCTGGTTCACCTCTAGATACCGCAGGAGCTGGCAGTTTATAAGGGACTCCATTATCTTGGAGAGCAAGGAGGTGATGGCTATAGGCCTATAATTGGACGGGTCTGAGCGGTTGCCTTTTTTAGGGATCGGATGCACCAAAGCTGTCTTCCAGGAATTCGGGACGACGCCTAATGTGTAGGATTGCCGGAAAAGACGCGTTAAGACCGGTGCCAACTCGGGAGCACATGTCCGTAGCACGATTGGAGGGATACCATCGGGTCCGCTCGACTTATGAATGTCCAAGGAAAGAAGTGCTTTACGAACTGCACTTTGCCGGAATTTAACCTCCGGCATCGTGGTATCACATCGCGGAATTGTTGGTGGAGATTTTCCTTGGTCATCCAGAGTCGAGTTCGACGCGAAGAGAGAGCCTAAAAGATCAGCTTTCTCTTTCGCGGTATGGGCCAATGACTCACCGTCTCTGTGCAGAGATGGAAAAGATGGCTGACAGAAATTCCCTAAGACAGCCTTAGCGAGAGACCAGAACGCTCGTGTTCCTGAAGGGAGACGCACCAGTCTCTCGCCAATTCTGCCAATGTACTCCGTCTTCGCCCTAGCAATCACGTTTTTGAGGGACCTAGAGGCAGAGTTGTATTCCTTTTTAAATGCGCTGGTATTTACATCACGAGACGCAGATGCATTAGCCCAGGTTTGATAGCGTTCCCACTTTCGGCGTGATGCCGTTTTGCAGAAGCGACCAAACCAAGGCTGGGATTTGCCACCGATGGGTACTGCAGAGTAAGGAATGAATAGTTCCATACCCTGAAGCACCACATCGGCAACAGAGTCAGCAGCAGCGTTCGGATCATCCGGCGAGAAACAAATCTGCTCCCATGGGTAAGATGCAAAAAAAGACCGCATCCCATCCCAATCTGCTGACTTGTAGTGCCATACTCGGCGGCACCCAACAAAGCGAGGCCGTGAGTACCGCACAACCGGCACTGTACTCCGGACGAGACAGTGGTCAGACGAGCCCAGAGGGGGATCGACGATAACCTGATAGCCATCCGGATGTGAAGTCAGCAGAAGGTCCAACAGGGAAGGTGTATGATCCTCCACATCCGGTATTCGCGTTGGCGAGTTGACCAGTTGTGTCAGATCATATGCTAGAGCGAAGTCCAGAACAGATCTACCCGCATGATCGGTGGTGCGTGAGCCGAGCCATTCTGCGTGGTGAGCATTAAAGTCACCCAGAATAATGATCTCTGCGGATGGAATCTGCTGAAGCACGGAATCTGTAGCCATTTGGACGTGCTCAACCAGCACGTTTCAATTAATTTCAATTAATTATTTAATTGTTTCAAAATCATTGTCATGTAGGTTCGTTAATTTTAGCATTTAATTTAATTAAATAGTATTTACTGGTTCCATTTGAACACGAGATTATCATGATTTATTTTATTATGATGATAAATACACTATATCCTTTGTGTACTTACCCGACTTAAGAGTTGAAAGTAAAGAATAAGGAAAGGCCATTGTGCCTAAGGCGTCCGTCGGGGGCACGTCCTCGCACGGCTAATTTAATCCTCGGCTTATTGAAATAAAAACGACATAGGTTTTCGACAGGTGCCGCGGGCTAAGCGAGGGACGGAGGGGAAGGCGGGTCACAGGTGCCTCCGATGGTCGCAGCGTCGTTAAAATTTACATAAAGTCTCAATCCACCGCGACGGGCCTCGCTGCCCACCCCACGTTTATGCTACATTTAGTAATTTTATGATAATTTCGAAAACCTTACCGCCACCCATCGCATTATACTAATAGAGGAGCTCGGTAGAAAACGCCTATACGATGCTGAAAATATTCGAGCTCCTTTCAAATAATAAGTTTCGGTCAATAAATCGCGTCGGACGTGAAATGGACGTGGATTTTTTGGAAAAATTAGTCGCAGATGTGTTTTCGAGTACGGCCAGTTGGAGGGCGGTGCGCTAGACGCATAAATTCACATGACTTGTTTTTTGCATTGCCTTTGATTAATTGCACATAAAATCGAAGTGTAAAAATATATTTAATTTTTAAATTCGTCGTGTTTAATATAAATTCAGAGTAGTCATTCTGCAAACATTTTCGCTAAGGTCGTATTTAGCACCCACTTTGTTCAAGGGGAGAACAGTTTAGGTGGATATAAAAATAAATGGAGTTGTTTTGTTGCAGTCCAACCTGACGCACCTGCCGCGTCACGAGTACGTGCCGGGCATCGGCATGGGCGTCGCCAAGTGTCCGTACGATCCAGCCGACAACTCCACTGCCTTGTGGGTGGAAAAAGGCAACCCTGGCGCCCTGCCCGCTTTGTACTCGGGAACTAATGCCGAGTTCACTAAAGCAGACACCGTGATCTTCAGAACCGACCTGCATAACTTGACTACGGGCCGTCGGGAGTTTTCTTTTAAGCGGACTTTGAAATACGACTCCAAATGGCTGGACAGTGAGTTTACTATATTATTGTACCATGATAAGCTAGAACCTTACTCGATCCTAATGTAACATTTACATATGGAATAATCCAATCAATGGAACTGCCAAAATTTGTGCACAAATATCAGCTCTATCCCAACTAATTATTATACAAACAACATATGATAGACGCAACCATTGTCCTAGAAAGCTTGATGAATGAATTCGTTAATCAGTGAATCGCTACATCACTGATCAGCAATCAGCTGTAGGTTGCTGGTAATGATTAGAACAATTGATACAAATTATCGGCGCTTACACGAATTAGACTGGAATCGGCCTGTTCGCAACTAAACAATGGAAATTAAACTGTTTTCGCTCTAACGAGCTGTAATGTGCCCCAATCTTTGCCCGTTAATTTGGGTGGCGCAGTTACGAAAATGGAAATGCTGCGACAAATTTTCTTGCCCTATAATTGCTTTACTGTGTATCGTCACTTTATCGTTAAATTCGAGGGCGCAATAAACACTAAATGTATTAAAATCATTGTTATAATCTTTGATCACGTTTAATTTATATCAAGATAAATATAATCACAGACATCGGTTTAAGTTATGAAAATAATTTCATAGAAAACAATAGTGCAATCACGTATAGTTCGCAAAGCAACATCATCTAACTAAATAATGCATGTGACCGATTTTAGTCCCGTATTTGTGGTAACGTGCCATTGTATATTAAAGCCATTCTGATCGTAACGCTTCGATCAAGCGAATATAATTCACCTAGCCTAATTTAGGACTATTGTTTCATAACTAGATAATGTATCGAAAAAAATTAAATGTTACAATATATCAATATATTATAATTAATAACTAATTAATATATTATTCGTTACTAATCATTGTATTAATAGTTATAAATTTATAACATCATTTTAAGGGCTGTTATAATAAGTACAAAATTTATCGTTAAATGAAACAATATCGAAACTGTTAATGACAATTTTAATAATACATTAACGCTAATTCAATATTTTCATTTTATTAATCCTCTCGGAAGCATTTTTTAAAAGCCATTTAATCTCACATATTGAATGTCTTTTCATAAAAAATAGACCGGTTTATCAGCTCTATTAATAGCAATCAAATAATTTATTGCGGCATAAATTTTAAAGGCTTCGAAGCTTATTAAATTTTAATGCTTCTTTAGCTTTATTAAATACGGGATAATCTCACCTATGGAAACAATACAGTATGAATGAGGACTTATACCGCTGTCCTGATGGCGATAGTGTCACGTGTCTTAAATCCTTAACACGCGGCGATTTCATTTCGGCTTCCAACAAATGAGCACGTATTAATGCGAGCAGCAAACGCCTCATATATGACATAATTGACACACGGCTTCATCTAATATTTATTGCATATCACAGAGAATAACAGCAATTTGATACTATGGTATTAACATGGGAACGCTCCGCTGCGAATATATAAAATTTATGTTTGTAATTAAACCAAAATATAATGTTAGCAGTTAAATGTAATGTCATGGCAATGAAACCTTTCGACTTACATTATAATATTTATTGAAATTAACAGTAACGTTAGTGTATTGCCTAATTTATTGATGTTACTTATTAAGTTCTAAATTTAAACATTTAAATAAATTAATTATTTTTGTTTCTTTGTTAGTAGACAGCGATATTATTGTGTACGTGTTTATTGACTATTACTAATGTTTCGAAATGATTGCATTTTATTGGATACATATTAAAAATTATAATGCATGATTAAGGGGTAATAAATAATTTGAAATAATATTTAATTATTTGTGTATTAGAACCAAACTTCGTCGGTTCATTCGACGTTGGAGAGTACGTGCTTTTCTTCTTCCGCGAAACGGCCGTGGAGTACATCAACTGTGGCAAGGCGGTGTACTCGAGAGTGGCACGAGTCTGCAAGCGCGACACTGGCGGGAAGAACATTCTCAACCAGAATTGGGCCACTTACTTAAAGGCTCGTCTCAACTGCAGCATACCAGGAGAATTCCCGTTCTACTTCAATGAGATACGTAAGTAACATAACAAACAGTTTATAAATGTATTATTAGTTTTAATTGCGACAAAGATATTTTACGTTAAATATATCATAACCATTTTTTTTGTATCACACACAATGACACATTATCCCAATACGAATAATGAATGCCGAGATGCCCAGTGGTTAGAACACGTGCATCTTAACCTAGGATTGCGGGTTCAAACCCAGACGAGCACCACTAAATATTCATAGTGCTTAACTTGTATTTATAATTAATCACGTGCTTGAAGGTGAAGGAAAACATCGTGATGAAACCTGAACGTGTCTATTTTCATAGAAATTCTATTATATGTGTATTCCACCAACTCGCATTGGAACAGCGTGGTTGAGTATGTTCCAAACCTTCTCCTTAAAGGGAGAGGAGGCCGTAGCCCAGCAGTGGAAAATTTACAGGCTGTTGTTATTGTTGACAAATATAACACTTCCTCGGCTTACAATGACAAACAATTCCAGTTATTTCTTTCAATCAACAATATTTTGAATAATAAAAGACCTTTCTCAGCCGAAAATATGACGCTACTTTTTTAATTTTTCAAATAACGTCCAATTGAGAAAAAACGTGTGTTATCACTATTTAAATATTCTAATTAAACATAATTATTACCATGATTGGTAGTTCACTGCAATACATAAATCATATATTTTAAGGCACAAAGCAAAAATTCTATCTGTTCCGCAGTTACATACAAAATGTTAAATATTGTAGCAATTTTCTGTACCACTTCAAAGTACGATTCTGTGTATCCAGACTGACTTACCGAAGTTCGACAACTAACTCCGGAGCTGCACCCTAATCCCAAACATGCAAACAGTCACCGTCAATCTCGAGCAAACATTTCACTTCGATTCAATAGTGCATAGGAAGATTTAAAACGACAAAAGTCTAGCCAATTCCTCTCGGAAGCCGGGGCTTGCACTGCGCTCATATAATATTAACATTTACCGCTCAGCCTTCACCACGGTTTTTCACGCGCCCCTATTGCATTCCTGCATAAGTTATGAGGACGTAATAGCTACATTCGAGTGTGTGCTGTGTACATTTACGTTTAAGCGTGATTAGATTCGTAAGCAAACTTCGGATAATCTGACTTCCCTTTGATTAAGCCTACGTTTATGTTGCTGTACATTCTATAGGCCACAGTCGTGTTGAATACGCTTTTGCTTGCAACCTAATGACTTGTGATGGATATACATATTGAGCCTTATGCGCTAATTTTTCTACAAGTATTTTAGATTTTTTAATATATCACATGCTTGTGTAAAATTAGCTTGATGCTCAAATAAACAAATACATTAAGAGTTAAAAAAAAAAATTAATATTTCTTTAAGAATAACATCCTGTATTTCATAAGTAATTTGAATTTTAATAATACGTAAAAAGTATATAAAAACAAGTTACATCCTCTTAATGTCTTATTGTTCGGCTAAGGCCTCTCTGCTCGTTGTAGAAGATTTTCGGAGCCAATTCCTTACTCCACCATGCTGCTCCAATTTGGATTTGTATATTATTTGGTCGTTTATTAGATTTTAAAACAAATTTGCGAAATATGTACCTATGAAACAAATATCATCGTATATTTTTATAAATTATAATTGATCTTGATTTTGTTCTAATTAAAAATAGGTTAACATTATAACATTTAACATAACATGTGTTCCATATATCGCGTATTTAAATAATAAGGCCAAGAGTAATATATTTATAGTCGGCACGCGTCGAGCTTTCGTTTGACAACTGTTTCGTGTTGTGTTTGTAAAATATGTGTTTGCTTTTTTCGCCCAAAACATCGCTTTACGCCTCACCTAAATTTAATACAAGCCTTATTTATGATCTGACAAAACCATTCTTAAGAATATTTTTAATCTTACATAAATAATATGAACGCTGAATATTATGGATATCATTTTGTGTATTAAAATAAATTTTGCAAAGCGGATTGACGGTTATAATTGCTTTACATAGTTTAATATTGTGGCAACGTCTGGTGACATGGAGATATAAAGTTCGGAACCACAATTACAGTAATTTAATAGCGAACTCGGCGAAGTTTTGACAACTGTGCATAGATTAGGTTTGTATTAGCGCTGATAATTTGAATTATTTGAACGGTATTTTGCAGAAATATGACAGCGTTTACGATTAAGTATTTACGTAAATTACATTTTAAATTAACTTTATATTTCAATGTAAAAAAAAAATAATCACTATTCACAATAAACAATCAATATATATTAGGAAACATTTTATATCTATAGACCCAAATAGTAAAATATGTTCAACAATAATAATAGAAGGTTTATCTTGGATCAAATATTTACTCTATTTTCTATTACCTGGTATTAAATACTCTACGCAGTATAACTCACTAAGTTATCGAACAAATTTCAGTTAGAATCTCAAGGGAGGCGTTAAAAGCGCGCTCATTTTACTGAAATATTAACTTTGTACGTAAGGTTATTCTGAATGTAATATATAAGGGCGAATTTGGGATAATGACTAACTAATATTACTGTATTATGACTATTAAGTGTTTTATTGCTAATACGATTTTATTAATTAGCTAACTTTGTGATATCCCTGGAAAATACAGAAGTCCTTTTATTTGTAATCGGAAGAATAAACATCGATGTCAATTATTAACACAAAAAGTTATAGCTTGTCATCATTTATCGATGTCCAGATTTCTAACATCGGGAATTATTAATTTCAATTCAAACTTCCACCACTGAAAATAAAATAAATTCTGAAAATTCCTATCTTAAAGCCCATTTACTTTCTATACTCACTGATGTGTGTTGCATATCAATTAATTATTTAAAAATGTTTTTGTGTGAGTAGGTTTATACAAATTGGATATGTTTTAATATAAATAAACATATTATAAAAAATATTGGAATGACTACACTTCGTATTAACTGTGGCAGTATGTATTTTTATCTTTACCAAATTGAAACCTTTCTCCGGCAGAGAGTATCTACAAGGTACCTGGTGATGACAGCCGTTTTTACGGAGTCTTCACAACAGCGTCGACTGGGCTGATGGGTTCTGCAATTTGTACATTCACAATTGGAGACATTCAGAAAGCATTTGAAGGCAAATTCAAGGAACAAGCGACGTCCAGTTCAGCGTGGCTGCCCGTCATCAGCAGCAGAGTCCCTGAACCAAGACCTGGGACCTGTGTTAATGACACCGCATCTCTGCCTGACACAGTACTTAATTTTATAAGGTAAGTCATTTATGAAAACGTCTTAATAATGATTTTTATTATGTTTTTAGTATTGAAACTTCGTAAATAGATAAAAGAAGCTATGTTTTAAGATTTTACTCTAATTATTTTATCAATCAATAAAATAAATATAAACTGATTTTATTTTAACGCTTCATGACACTGAAGATTAAGCTCGCGTTAAATATTGTCACATTTTGAACACAGTCGCACTAGTCTTTCCGGGTTGCCGCCCTCATTGAAATCCACAGGCACTTTTATCTAGCGACACGTCCTGTTAATTATCCGGCGCTCTCGCCTCGGGAGTGTTCAATTATTTTTTTTCCCACTTTTTACATAATCCTCAGCGTTGAGATTTTAACACTTCACCTGAACCAGTCGGGCGAAAATAATACATAGAGATTTTTATTCGAGCTAGATTGAATTTTTTTAATTAAATGAAGTATGCTGTTGTTGGCGTTGAAGTAACGGCTTTTATCTGCGATGGCGGCACGTTACGCTCGTTGCCCGCTTCGCGTGTGTTGTCCTCGTGTTTCCTGTCTCTTCGATATGTCACTCCTCTGATTATTCATTCTGAAATAAACGTTTTCATTACGTTCACATATTTAATTAGCAGACATATCAATATTAATAATATTTTATAAATAACCATAAATTTAGAACTTGTTTGACATTTCAATGATTTTCACTTACTTATTAATTAATTCAGGTAAATTATATTTTTCAAAAATCAACCGCGTCGGTGGATAGGGGTTTTAAGCTCTTTTTTATGATTAATTTTTGAAATAAAATTCCAGAATAGAAGTGATCTTTTCTATTTGGTTACTATTGGGTGCAAATAAAAATATTGAGATATTAAGGCTGCCAGAATAATGTTAATTTATTTTACTGCTCCATCCTAAATTTCAAAAATATTTATAATTGAATCTGGATTTATAATACAGATAACCTTTTGTAATTGCATAAAACGTAACTTTTATTTATATACATATTTTGTATTCACAGGTCGCATCCCTTGATGGACAGTGCGGTGTCGCACGAACATGAAAAACCAATATATTACAAACGAGACCTGTTCTTTACCCGCCTGGTGGTAGACAGAGTAAAGGTGGACATGTTAGGACACCAGCTCGACTACACAGTCTACTACGCTGGCACTAGTGAGTATATCTATCTCTGTCTCATGTATTGACTTTGTACATATGTCTCGTTCAAACGTGAAAAATATAAAAGTAACGTAATTGTTACCTATAAACGTTGTTTAGTGATTATTAATTAAATGATTCTGTGTCTTGTTCTTTCGTACGTGTAATCAGTGATGACAGAAAGAGAGAATTCAGTAACATAATAAACACTCGTAAATCACTATATTTTCATTAAAACTTTGTTCCGTTTACGCGTTAAAACAATATCAAATTTATCGTAGTGTACGTTTTTCATACATTTATATGTCATTAACGCAATAAACTTCCGAGCTGGATTATTATTTGAATAATATTAGCTGAAAATCTATTAATCCATTCAATCCCCAGAGAACTCGGCTATAAACTGAATACATTACACTTCTCCCGTTCCGCTATCAGGTATAAGTTGCTTTAGTTATTCATAATATCAACATAAATTCTCCGGCGCGAAGGTAATAAATATGAAACAAAGATATTTGAAATATATCCAAAGGTTATAAACATGGATGGTATTATTGAATATGATTTAAAATGACTGACGTAATTCAATGATATTGATTGATAAGGGTTGAAGTGTTCAGTTCAAGCCGTGCATCGCAAACAGCATCACATTCTATATATACTTGTTGTGATTACGCCCCGCGTTGAACATAAACACTTTTATAATAACGTTTCAGTTACAAAGATTTCAAACTTAAGTTATTTAATAAAATTACAAAATTTATTTCAACAAATTATGAGTGTCAGTACGGTATGAAATAAATTAGTAAACCGGCTCTGAGAACAATCAGCGAGGCCCCGAACTAGGGTGACACCGGGAACAATCGCGAGAGGACATAAAATTTCATAAAAGCGTAGGAATTAAAAAATGCCTGCGTACTGGGAAATTAAAAAGTAGCGGCGAGTGAAAGTGACACAAAGGCCATAATTCGTCTCGCCCTGACGGCTGGACGTTCGGATTCTCGTCCGAATGCCATCGCCGCTACCTCCCGGCGCACATTTACCAACGAAACAGGGGGATTTAGTCCAAAACACGGAAAACCGATTATACGTTCATTGTTTGTAGCCAAATAGCGTGTGCAACACCTCTTTAACGTTTTTTGTCAACACTCAATTTATTAACTTTTAAAAGCTTGCACTAAAGCTTTTAAACTGTATGCCCGTTTGGCTAGTTCCCTGGCATTGCAGAGAGAGAATTTCACTTTTAGCGCTTTAAAAATTCTGTTACGGTCTTGTATTGTTCTTTTCATAACTCTGTGTTTCACGACTGTAGAGCCTGTTATGCTGTAGTATAAATTGTGACGGCTGCAAGGCATTTTAGACGCTTATCCTGTAATCGTGAATTTAAAATAAATGTTCCGTATCAATATTTAAAACGATTTCCAAACGGCGTGTCTGCGTTATGTTTGTAAACCAAGCTCCAATCGCGCCGTAGGTATATGTTCCGGCGTACATAACCACATTTTCGTAGTCGTTTGGCGCAATGTAGAGAGCGCTCGCAGGTCGACGTAGACCGCAGAGACCTCACGTCACATTTTCAACGCCATATAAATTCGAACCACCGGTCTAAACAACACCTCCGAGTGGTAATTTTCGCCTATGTTGTTGCAATTTTCACCAATTTTCCTCGAAAATCGTTCTCGAACGAACAGCCCTACCGCGAGACTACGGAATAGATTAAGCTCACGTAGATATCTAACGAAGGGGGAGTTCGTTTACGGAACAACTTTTACGAAAGGAGAGCTACGTTTGAGTTGGCATTTGAAATGCTTGTGTGCGGAATATTAAATTGTTTAAGCGTTACCTTTGACGTTCCCTCTCGTGCTTTAGCCACGTACCGTAATAATTACTCTAACTTAATCTGCATAATGTAACTTTGTTTCTGTGTTCGATAGTTGAGCAAAGCCTTTTGCTGCGTATTAACACATTGTGGTTAACGGTACGTTGATTACAAAGCGCACTGAAACTAACTAGGTCAAAATAAATTCTTTTATCTCAGCTGCTACTGAATGACAAACTTTCGTTTACCTTGTGAGCAAAATAAATACAACTATGAGTATTCAAATTATAGTATAACTCGTAGGTAATATTCAAAAATCTGCATCTCTCTTAGTTCGCTATTATTTACACTCAAGTACCGAATAAGTTGAGCGAAATTCCAACAACACAAAGAGCCTGGAGGCGTCTCGTGTAAAAGGACAGTTTACTCTTTCAATAAAGAGTTCGTTCGTGCCGAGTTGTCTGCCGCAATATTACTTTCCCGCTTAGCCCATTTCGAGTGCTTACCGCGTTATAATATGCATTAAACTGCACCGGAATCGGCGCGGTACCGCTATAGTACCGGCAAAGTTGTAGCGGCGCTCGAGGTGCCGGCAGACAATGAGAAATGAGCGTATGATGCCCCGCAATGCGGGCCCGTCTCGCTCCATTCCATTTGTTTTATCGCGCCTAAATCACTGTTGCCACACAACTCCGAGTCCGTAGGCCTAATGAAAGTTTGACAGTGACTGTCATGTACATAGCCCCCTGTTTGTCAATGGAAGGGAGCCGAGGTATCAAAGACGTTAAGAGTATTTAGAAGTTAACAAAGTTAATTAAATTCCTCGAGTTGACGTCAACACTGAGACTCTTTAGTATCAAGGGCGCCTTTGTAAACAACGAACGCAATATTTATGTTAACATATCACACACAGACAATTTCTCGTGTTAACAACGGTCTCAAAACTTAATTACAACGTTTCGAAACATAAAAGAAAAGTTATTTATAATATGCGCCATACGCAGATTGTTGTGGTTTGGTTCACCAAAAACTGGGAAATCAAATAGTACGCAACTCGCCCTAAGCTAGCTTTGACGTCACATGCGAGATACGGGGCTATTAAAAACGATTTAAAATTCACAGTCGGCTTTACGGTCGAGTCACCACTGGAAATATGATAGCCGTTTGATAACATCATTACACTCGAAGTCGTAAACGCTGATCCTTTGATGGTCCAAAATTCAGTTTTCATATATCGAAGAATTCATTGCCGTATTTCGACAAAGATATGGACCGCTCCATGACGGCACGTAATAATTTAACATTCAAATTTATGTACGCTTGGATCGGTAATTTGCAATCTACTTACCATATACGTATACTAGTATATTATATTTAGCTGTACGATACGATATCGCTTTTATAAGTATCGGAAACCCATTTTGCTGAGTGCATGAAGTCCAAGTTTTACCATAAACATGAAATGCGATTTCGGTAAAATGATATGTGGAGGTGGTTAAATTATCGTATCCTCTCACGCCATATATTGCGATCCTTGTCTGAAATCGAGGAAATATTCTTCCCAAAGCGTCTTGTAGTTACTCTGACGTAGTATCGCTTCGGGGTTCATCAACTTGCAACGCACATAAAACAAATGTGAATAATATTAAATATTAAACTCTTTCAACTTTAATACATCACATTTTAATTAAAATTGATAATTTAATTGCATTTATTTACCCAAATAATTTCGTAGGATATCTAAATCTAAACAGATTTAAAACTTAACAACCAATAAAAAACGATTTCAATTTCAAACAAACACAAACAATTAGTATGTTCGTAATCAGTATTCAAATCCCGTCCAGTGGGAATAAACATTGATTTTTTTATTCCCCCAAAACTGGAGGGTAGGCCGTGGTCGTTGGGATCAGGAATACTAATGCGTTCACTTTTGAACGCTTATTCGCGCCCCGCTAAAGGCGCCCAACGTTTTTTGCATAAAACATCTCATCAAAGGATTGCTTAGGTCCCGCAGTATATTGAATATCAAAAGGTGTACGGGCGAGAAATTTTTTGGGGTGGCGCGGTCGCGGCATCCCTAATGCTTTGGCTACCGAAAACCGTCTTTAAAAATACACCTTTGCAACGTGTTTGGAATAAATTTTCGCTTATTATAAAATAAGAAAAAACAAATACACAGCTTTCTCTCTTTGCAAATATTCATTAAAATTAACAATTGAAAACGAACTTATATTTGATAAATAAAATTTGAAACACAGAAATATGCTTAAAATTTTATTTTACAACCCAACAAATAAATAGCTCTTCGAAGTGAATCGTGTTGTTTTATTGAGTTTTACAAACATTGTACGTTTTATCGATTAGCCTCGTGACTTTGTGTCCTTCAAAAGAAGAATACATCGAATTCAAAACGCTAATAGGCGCGGATGTTTGACACAATACAGAAATTATTCATATCGATCGAATCATAAGTAGTATAAAATCGGTCAAAAGGCTCATTCGATCACATAAAATTTCTAACGACAAATCTCATAAAAGTCAGTGGAGAGCTCGTAGGCAAACGTTAGAAGCCGCGTTTTTCGATTTACGGTGCCTATAAAATACATATTGCAATTCGTGATAAAAGTCCGCACGAATTTGTCGATATCAATCGCGAGTTTATATTATACTGCGTGAATAAAATTACTAATTTTATACTAAGTTGTAAAGTAGTATGTATTCAAAATTCCTTTGAACATAATTGTATGTAATTACAAAATAATAATTCTCTAATCTTTCTTAAACTCAATTATAAACTACATCGTTATGAAAAAAACATTATTTAGTGCCTTGTGAATCTGTTTTATAGAATTCAACCTTAAATTGTTTATGAACGCACATTAGTTCCTGATGTTGAACGATAAAAATGTTACGAGGACGGCTCGTATTGAAACATGAAAAAGTCGATAGGTAAAACCGTCAAGGCGTGAGAGGTGGATTTAAAGGAAAACCTATCCAATTGGCTACTGGAGAATCTATAGGTTAAGCAGGGACTTTTTATGAAAACCAATAAAGATGTTAGAGCTACTTTGTGTTTGGGAATTTATACCACTTCGAGGAATAAAACTTATATTGTTCGGGGGATCGCAAAAAGTTTTCACTTAAGGTCTGTCGAAGCGAAATCTTTATTGGATTGCTGGATTATTTCTTTGAACCTTTATTGAAGGTTCCTTGATCATTGGCCAGGAAAATATAAAAACATAATTACGATCTGCAGCAACCCTTACCTTGCTACGAATACTTCAATTTTATTGAAAATAAACTTATAAGTATACAAGTCTATAAGAATACTGGATTATAAAGAGTTCTACATTTTGTTGTGATTTTTCAACGATTTAGACGAAACATATATTATAACCTTTAACTTTTTGTACCAAATTACGTTTCAACCTTACGTGTTGCGTCATGAAATTGTACGTGAACATTTTCATCTCTTTATAAAAAAAAAAACTTTTTACAGCGCCAGTCAAACACGCACGCGTTTCTGAAAAACCGCAATTTTCTTGTATTGCTGATTGTATGTTTCTCATTTGACGCGGCCCTAAAAGAGTTTACGGTGAGACGTGCCCCGTGTTACCTTATGTACCTAATTCGTTACTAAAGACGAAGATATTCCACAGGGAATCTCCGATCACAACCGATGTGGGATTGTTTAATTATTTTGCTAGACCCGACTGTGATCGGAATTAATGACTATAAGAAAGGGAATTTATAAGCCTTAACATTAGACGGATTACATTCATACAGTATCGATGTTTGAATCTAATTAATTTTCCTTGCTTAAATACGAGTATACCGCGAGGAAGATATTAAATTATCGCTTCAGTCTTTTGTACAATAATCCTATTAACTTCTTCGAGGTTTAATTAAAAAGTCGTATGATGGTAAGAAAAAGCTTGCCTGCTATAAAAACAATATTATTATAAATAATAGTTCAAATAAAAATATAAGGAAATGATATCTATGAAAGTAAAATTAAGAAAATACTTCCAAAAACATAATAATTATAAACCCCGTTTATAATATTGGAGTATTTATATTTATTTCATTAATTTATTTTATCAACTATATTCTAGAACAATTTAATAAAAAAAAAATCTTCATTATATTATATAACAATTTAAATGAAGTTCTTTTCAAGTGCAGAAAAACAACATTGTTTAATCTAGAAAAACACAAACGTTATGTCGCAGGCAGTGTTTTTAAAAATAGTTTTATTTACAATTTCTTTGCTACAGTTAATATTATAGTTTCACGAATAGAAAACACCAGCCACAGACAATATATAACAATAAGGGAAAGTATATACAACTTTACATGTTTTCCCTTGTTTCCTAAATAATAACTTAAATGAGAATCATGTAAGTCAACCTGCGTTGCAATGAATTTATAGTATAACAACGATTTTATAGTATTTTAAACAAACTTATTGTATATAAGCTTAATTCAGGTATAACGCAGTAAAACTCTTTACTTTTTACACTGATACTTTATTCTTCACGTATACATTATTAATTTTGAACTGAATACACAAACATTTCTCATTAGTACTTACAACAATACCAAACGTTAGCGCGATTTCATTTCGGTACAGTGACATCTGGAGACTTTAAACTAAATACTTTTTGCACAGCTTTGATCTGACGTTGTATTTAAAAACTTACTCCTAATGACATAGATCAAACTGTAGCGATTATACACTTATTCATTAAAATCCCACAGAATGTTACCATTGGAGAATTGTTGTTTGTTCACATTACTACATGTCACGTCTTAAAGCTTAAAACGTGTAACAGGGTTGCCATAAACAGATTCGAATTGCGCCTCCTACCCCAAACGAGCTCGCGTATTTACTAACAAATACACTGAACGCTTTCCCTTGTACTCTATTATCGCATCAACTTGATCTTCACATGAAGCAAGGCTTATACATTATGCGAGAAATGTCAATGAAAGTTCCATGTATGTAAAATAGGTAGTTAACAAACTTACAACTAAATTTGAAAGCCTCGTGCCTACTCAGACATTTATTGGAAAATCTGTTCAGATTTGAAATCTAATGTTATCTTAATGTCTACATATATTGTGTCTTGTTCTAATTTTAAACAATCCTACCCTAATATTCTCAAATATTTTTTTATTCATTTTATTAAACAATGGCCGAATGTGTATGTGTTTGAGGTTTTACTCCATACAATGTATTTTCTTGACATAATATTTTGTCATCCATGAGTATCGTTGCTGCGTTTAAATAAGAAACCGTTAGTAAGCAATATTTAATTAATTAACATTCTTTCGTAAACCTTATTTTCAGTTGTTTGAAAACACTAAAACGAACACATTTAATATTAATTTCAGGCTTTTTCCGCAGTTGAGGCGGTGATTAGGGTTGAGCTATGATTAGATCTATACAACGCTAGCGAAGGCCAAATATTAAGGTATCGGGTAATTACCTTCTATGGCAGCTTTACGTTAGCACAATTACCCTGAATATGTTTCTCATTATCCTTTATTATACCCCTATACTAATCACGCATTCAATTGCATATAAAATGACTGTAATTGAATCTCGAAAGTATTTCGGCTTTAATGTTGGCTAAATAATGAGTTTTTTTAAATAGGCAGGCAGATTGGTACATTTAGCACCTTATAATAAATCACCAACGCCAAAACAACAGCTTTGTTAGTAAATGTTACATCGAATTGCTGACAAGGACTCTTAACGAGAACCAAATTAAATAAAAATACATAGCAGTTAGAAATATCGACATAACTAAAATGAAAGACTCCCCCACAGGCGATAAAAATGTTCACAAGAATTTATATGTACTGTATTCATATATACATATATAACAAATCTTACCTTCTGTTTCTGAGACCCTGTTCGGTGTCAAATTAACTAATTTTACTTTGATCTAAATCGTTATTGAGCAATGGCAGCCGATAAAGCATTAAGCGACCAACGAGCGTTCAATATTTAGATTCGCTCAGATTCGTAAGTCTATCTTCGACAAACGCTTCGGAAACTTAAGATTAGAAAACTTCAATGGAAATAATACAAGAATATATAATCGTTTTATCAATATTCGTGCTGTTGGCCCGCTTAAAGTAGATCTTAAGCTCTATCTCAAGCAAAATTACCACTGACATTTCACGGACTAAATGTAAAACCTGCATAGAAAACTATTATTATGATATGAAAGTGCTTGTTTTCTGTGCTGTGTGCTCTTTAAGATTAATTTTTCTTAATTAAAAAAATTGGTTTGGAACCAGTTACCCAATGTTCCATAATGTCTCAGTATACAGTATCCATACACCATAGTTCATAAATGGTCTACCTATAATCTTATTTTCTTCATTTCAAATATTTGTTTGAATCATTGAATTATTTTATTTACAGACTATCTCTACGTAATTTTAAAATTCCTTTATCATTTATGGAATTAATGTTTTATATCTCACAAATGAAAAAAATGTATTATCAAGGTATGGAATATCTTACAATGTTAGCAAAAATAAAACAAGCAAAGCCAACTTCTATGTAATATTAATTAGAACCGTTGTGTTCTAGGACTTCTCATTTCCATTATGATACGCTTAAATTGATTAATAAGGTTTTATTTTGATTACATATATTGTCTGTTAGCTATAGTTCATGAGGTTCACTAAGGACGTTAATCCGCTATGGCCATACCAGGCATAGCATAATTACATATTCTCTCTACAAAGTGATTTACTTGATAGTCGGCAAGACAACGCATTGTAGTATACAGATTCATGTTTAATCATTGTTCCGATTAAAAACGTAACTAGTCAAATGTATTCATTTTCTAAATTTCCCTTAAACCATTCTTGTAACAAAAATATAATTTAAATTGTTATTGACAAGAAAACTAAATTAGTATTTAAATTTAAAAAGGTAAAGTACAATGTCATTATTATTACGTTGGTAATTCAATTTTTAGTTGTACCTTCAGGGCAAAGATTATATCGCCAATAAAACACTTTGTATTTCTATTTGAAAGCAAAGCAATCATCAATTATTAAACATATGTAATTGATTAATTACATATTCGAAGGGCAATTTAATCTGTCAAGCATTTTGCGTACGAAAATTCTATATGTTAACTTACTTCGTGCAGTATTCAAGGAACATAATTGCTAGTGCTTGTTCACGTCAATCTGACTCGTAGTTGGTCCCTTAACTAACGTGACGTCGAACCATTCCTAACTTTAATATATATCAGATTTGTATCACATATAATTTAAACTATATATTTATATGTTAATTAAAAAATTAAAATGAATTATGAGTTTTGTTTTTAAGTAACGTTATAAGGATGATAATATAACTTTGTTGTCACATTGTTACATATATGTATTTGTTTGTTGATATTTCGATTTATACTAATTTCGAACTCAAACATTAATTGCTTCTGAGCCGTAAGCCGCGGTTTTGTTCACCTAAGATATTTTTAAATTACAGATATTATAAAATTGATATCATTGTAAAGTACAGAATATAATCTTGTTATTATTATTTAATATCTATTGATCTAAGTCGGGCATGCACAACACAACCGAGAGTATGCTTCATTACGAACGACCGTAATACAATAACTGATTTATAGCGTAGCTACTATAACTTAACGAACACAATAGCAGTGAAGATTTGGGATGGCAGTGTGAAGTACAAGCACAACAGACGGTACGCTAGGGATGACAGTCTTAATATAAGGAAACGAATATCGTAATTACAAATCAAATAAAGTGGTAATAATGTATCTAATAAGAACAACTTATCAAATATCTGTTAATGATAATAATTGATCGAAATAAATACGACCTGGATTAACACAGAACTCTGAGTCCAGTAATCGCTATATTTAATTTTCATTTAGCAAATTAAACATGCGATACCAATTAATATTAATGAAATTGCAGGAAAAATTATAATTTAATTAATCTAATTATAACATTAATTTAAATATAACAAATTTATTATTATATACTATGAACACAAATACTTATTTTATTTGATAGCATTATAAAATAAAATGGATCCTTTGATTCAAAATGTAACAATTTCATAGAACAAAAATCCAATATTATACTCAACATCTTCAACAAATCCCACTTCAACATTGCAAAGCTGATCACCCTAAGTATGACACGTACCCAGTATATTACTGTTCGCAACTGTGTTAGGTAATTTTGGTACATGTCTAATCCAATTAGCTATTATGATTCGTGGTCCGAATATTAATTTGATGGTCGTTTTGTAAGGCTACATTCTGCGACCTTATGTTAACAATAGAGATGGCACTTACCCTGATCACGTATCAAACACAATTGCTTTCCATACTGTATTTTAATATATAATATCATAAATATCTATTATCATTCGAATATTTACAGTATTGTACCCTAAATCTGTAATCGCTCATTGTAACACGTAAATCTTGAAGATTGCGGGTTTAAAACCGGACGAGATATATGAAATGAAGTATCCGAATTTCGTGGCGATTCTTCTCGGTAGAATCTATGTATATTCCAATCTGTCGTTTTAAACATATCGCGTCATGAAACTGACAGTTCAAAAGTTCTTGAAGCAACGTAATCAAACTCGGTACAATATTTTTGATTCTGATATAAACTCTGACCAACAGTACAAATTTTGTTGTTAATTAGTTCCAAATGATCTGGCTGTCGTTAGAATAAATGGTCAACTATTGTTTTAACAGATTTTGTGGTATCAAGTTCCGTACAGTGCAGTTCGCGGTTGGGGGTCGGCGTGGTTTCAACCATTCGCCAATGTTTAGTAAAAGCAACAAACCAACAATCGCGATTGGTTCGTTGCATGCCTCGTTTAATGGCTTGTGGTTTGTTAAACGCTTCAATGACTGATTCTAAGTAATCGAAAACTGAGTTCATAGCAATATTCGTGCACGCTATCTGCCGCCGCCAGTTCGGCTGTCTGGTCTTTTTTTTTAAGAAATCAGAGATCAATACATTCTCTTATTATAAAAAAAATAAGTAATTTATATTATTTATTGATGTGACTGATTATAAATTTACATAATTGACACATATTACAATCCAATTGTTTTTATTGTTTATATCTAAAACCCGTTCAACTTGGATACAAATGTATCAAAGTAATTGTAAAGTACATAAATATGTACATATTACTTACAATTGATTTCAAATTGACAGACTAGGTAGCTAGGCTCATATGAGTTACATTTCAGATAAACTTCTTTAATAACTCGGCTATAGAACTAATCCTGAGATTAGCACATTCGACTATTCCAACTCTCCAGCTTTACAATATTTGTATAGATCATTTGTTTGACGTTTTATAATAAGACTTAAATAAAATATTATTTATCATGACAATAGCAGAGGTATATTTAATTATCATCGTCGTTGGTTTAATTGCTTCGCTATCTTTAGTCGCTTTGTTTTCTAAACTTCATTGAAAACTTCTAAAACAAAGAAATGCAAAAGTTTAATACGTCTACAAAATTAATTTACTCCGAATGGGTATTTCGAAAGCGAACGTTTCCTGCGTTACTTACGGGCAAAAGGCATAATACACACAATAAACAGTCGCCTTGCAGACTTTACTAATTGATCCCCGATGTAACGAACCATTGTAATTTCTCTTACGGCTAGACGCTGCCTCCACAATTACACAAAACCTAATTACAACGAACGAGCTTATGGGAGAGATGAAAAAGATACAAAGATGCTTTTATATCTAGAACGCAAGGACATCAAAAGGGGTTTAACATTTTAATGTTTCTTATTATAGATGTTATATATTAAACTAAACCACTTTAATATTCTAACTTGTAATTGGTGTTGTACCTAGAATATGATACTTTTATTTTGTAATATTTTTCTTTTATACAAAACTACGAATGTCTGACGAATTTTTATTGAATACAAATAACTTTACTAACAACTATACCCTAAAGTGTATACAGTTATAATAATACATTACGAAAACAAGATGTTTTTGTGTGTTGGTTTTTAAATAAGAATTGTTCCATTTACATTTCTATTACATATTGGTTCTATTACGTAATATCTTCTAAAGAAGAGATTCGAAATTTAAACTTCTTAAAATGATGAATGTTATTAATTAAAAGATATCACGTCGAAAGTATCAAATTACAATTCTCAGTCCTGTTTACGAACAAACGTTATTATTATAAATGCGAAAGTTTGAATGGATGTTTGCTACTAAATCACGCCAGGACGGCTGAACGTGTCGTGAATAAAATTTAGTACTGAGATCGATTATAGTAGCACATAGGTACTTTTTATCCGGAAAATATGTACCGAACACGTGACGTCACAACCCGCAGGCGAAGCCGCGAGCAGAATCTAGGCGTGTTGAAAAACTGCATTTTATTGAACGGTCTTTTAAATTGTACGAGGTTGCATTTCATTTTTTACCAACTTCGCTTTTATTTAAAGTTTAAGAAAATATAATAATAAGTATTTTATCCCAGAAAGTAAACCAGTCTTTTGAAAAAAGCTTTCATTACAAAAACTACTATTAAACTCAATCATGTTAATTGCTAGTAATTATTAGTAATGTTAAAGTACATACGAAATATAATAACTATTTAACAATGACAGTGTAGACATACGTTGTCGTTTTTAAAGACTACCAACGCGATGTGACATTGCTAGCACACAAAATTAAAAACAACGTTTCATAACATTTAAGTGAATTAAGTCAAACGACATTCCAATATATTCATGATTGTTACAGATGAAGGTAAAATTCATAAAATCGTGCAATGGACTCGGAACGGCGACAGCCAGTCAGCTTTACTTGACATCTTCGACGTTACTCCGGGCGAACCAATTCAGGTATGTGAAGAATAAATTGCATTTTAACACCCGCTTTTCACGTATGAACGTGATAAAAATTGAAGCTGAAACTTTAACACTGATGACGAAAATATTTTCGAGTGTTACTCAGCATGTACTCGATTTTTAGTGATTACAGACAACTCGTTACAAAAATTATTAATTGCATTTAGTGTATTAAATATTTTTAACTAGGTTTTGTAACCAGACCGACCCGATATTAAACATTCTAAAATAGTAACACATATTAGAATGTTTAATATTTAGTTTTCCTTTATATAATGCTCTTAAAATTTAGATAACAATTAAACCTCATATATTAGCTCAAATAAAATCATTAAGCACAAAAATTCATACCAATAAATACATTTTTTTTTTAATTTATTAACATCCAACAAACTTACTTTACACAAGTATGTCATACAATGGTATCACAACCTACAACATACCCTTAACAGTATTTGTTTTATGTAAATATGGCAATATGTCAAACTGACTAAATGACGACCTTGTGACTTATTGGCGAAGTAAGGGATGGTTAATATTTCTAACAGCACTAATGTCTATGGGCAGTAGTGACCACTTAACATCGGGCCCGTCGGTCCGCCTACCTATTATATAACAATAAAACTCTCCCGATTGTGTCCGATATGCCATTTATTCACAATAAATAACACAAATGTAATATGCAATATGGCTGACAAATGCTTGACAAAAACAGATAAATCATCGAGTAACTTGTAACAGGCAATGGCGATATCGCGGGTGCACGGGTCCTTGTACGCTGGGTCAGACCGACGAGTGCTACAGCTACGCCTGGCTCTGTGCGCGCGCCGCTACGATGCATGCGTTCGTTGCGCGCGCGATCCCTACTGTGGATGGGACCGGGACGCTGGCGTTTGCCGCGAATATATGCCGGGGTAAGTTTAAATAGGATCACAATAGTTCATAGTCAGAGAATAGTTTATTGATTATTAGCTATCGCCCGCATCTTTACTCACGTTTTAGTTGTCATGTGTTAGGCAAAAAAGTAGCATATGTTTTTCCTTGGAGTTCAAATTTGCTTCATACCAAATTTCATCAAATTCGGTTCAGCGGTTTGGTAGTGACAGACAGACAGAGTTACTTTCACATTTATAGGTAATAATTAGCAAATATTAGTATAGATTATTTTCAAGAGATATTTATTTTTAACTTCAACATACATATAATTATTTCTTTTGTCTGTATCTATTTTCATAAGTGTCATGAATAGTATTTAAATTATATTATGCACGAATAAATCGAAACAAAATATTTGAGCTTAGTAATATCTCATTATATATTCTTGACTTGCTTATAATGTAACAGTTGTAAAAACATTGTATCTCAGTTTAAATTGCCTTTGTTCAATTTAAGCTACTTTTTCGTTTTATAAACTATACATACATTTGTACATATTCAACAAAGCGTAATAAAGCTTGCAACGTGTTACCGTAGAGCAACATGAAATTTAATAATATTATGGTACGTTCTATTAGCTAATCAGACAACACTTTGGACCGTGCTTCATGCATTGAATAAACGGCATCCATTGTAAACACACTCCAATAATGTCCAATTAATTTACAATGTGCAATTCTAGACTGTTATTTTCCCCAATTATTTTTTTAATAAGACTTAAATACATTGAAATTGGGAACGTTTTGTGATTTTGAGTTGCCTGATTGTTGGCCTGAGTGATCTGTTTCTTTACTTTGGTATCGTAAGTAGTCTTTCCCCTTACTAACCGCGGCCTGCTGTAATGTTGCCAAGCTTGGATATTAAGTAGACACTTAGGAGGTACCTGTTAGGTTCCTTATTTCTAAAAAAAACTCAATTATTTTATTTATAAATGTTTTAAAAAATAGAAAATAAGACTATAGTCTAGATCATCGGGCGACAAATGGGCCTACGTAAGTATAGTATTAAACACGTTTCGTTCGACAACTTTATAAACCTATTTTTAGGAAATGTTACTTTGGGAGCAAACATTAGAATTATTTAAAATCTGATTTATGTTGTTTAATTATTTATATATGTATAACTTGGAAGATGTATAATTGTTGTAACTTTTCGTTAATACATTGCTTGTTATTTGTTAATGTAGTTCATGTAGTTGCATGAACAAATTCCAAAGCAGTAAAATCTCCGAAAATATAGAACTAAATGGAAATATCTCATTACATTTCAACCCACAGGTTAATACAAGACGTGGCAAATGAAACAGCAGACATATGTGACTCGTCCATCGCCCGCAAGAGCGTGTCGGCAACTTGGGGTCAAAGCCTGCACCTCGGCAGCTTCGTCAAGATGCCAGAAGTATTGCAACCCAGGGCTGTCACGTGGTTTCACTACTCCAGAGATAAAGGAAGGCATCCTATTACTTTTAAGTAAGTTCATTGGTATATATATATTTAAACATAGCAGAATATATTTATGTACATTAATTTTAGTAATAGCATTACATTATAGCTACTGAACTATAGACTTACCCGTGAGGAATCGTAGATAGACGATATATTGTATATATGGTATATAAATGTCTTTGTAAACTACTTGAAATGAAAAACTTTTTATTCGATACTTTTTTATTATTATTATTTCATTTGATCGATATTTTTCGAAATTCTTCTTAAAATATGTACTATTAAAGAATGTGATTGTAACTTATACATTTAAATTATAAGATTACAAAAAAATCGCCATTCTTATTTAAAGCAATATAGTTCCAAATTCAATAGAAAAATGCTTACTTGTAAGCCTGTTCCCAATTACAACAATTACACGAATTTAAAAAGAACAATAAAATATTAAAAATAACAACAATGAGTTGTGCGAACAAAGTGAACACGCGTGTAACAACATTAATTAAAGTGTTTCCAAAACCACCATTATCGCACTTCCTCTGTAATTAAAATGCAGAGGGAAACTCGAGATTCTGTTACATTCGCCTAGTCCTATCCTTTACGTTTTTAAGCGAGGGTTTATTTCGTTAGCGGAGCTGTAATTATTTCTTAAAACACAGATAATAGGATATCAAATTCGTTAAGGTTAAATACAAAAGGGTTTCGAAAAGACAATTATGTACGAATTGTATTTGTTTATTTCCAGTAAATGTTTACTTATATTACGCACACAACGATCTTATTTATATTTTCATATAATTGAATCCTTCTCCCTTACCCATTTTTAATTTTAGATACCTAATGTTTGGTCAAGTTGGGCAGGAAAACTGTTTTTTATTATCTATGGAATTTTTTTTGTACAAAATTTGGCAAATTGCGTTGTTGGTACCTTGTATGGCTCCAAAAAATGAGGTTTCGGATTCAAAAAAGTACAATTCCATCAAATTCTCATCCCAAAATCAAGTAGGGAAGTGCTGTTTTGGAAACCACTTTTATTCTTTTTTCACACGTCTCACATTCATATTCATCGAACTATAAAAAAAAATGTGATTATAGATTTATACGGTAACTAGTTTTAATTCATATTTGTATATATATATTTAAGCATTTAATGTTGTTAATTCTTATGTTAATAAAAAAATAGGACATTTATTATTATCTCTAGGCTTACCTAATTATGACGTCATAATTCCAATTTAAAAATTTAAGCTTATTGTTCCAATTTGTTAATAGTAAACCAGAGAAGTACATCGAGACATCAGAGCACGGTCTGCTCATCATATCAGTGACGGAGGCTGACGCGGGCCGCTACGACTGCTGGTTGGGCGGCTCGCTGCTCTGCTCCTACAACATCACCGTTGATACACACAGGTACAGATTAATGTAATCTAGGTATTGCTCATATGATAATGTTGACAAAAAAGAAGTACCAGTCTATGTTATCATAGTTACTTTAAATGTGATATGAATATGCTTCGAAGAAACCTTGTAGAATTGAAGAATAAATCAGTCCAAGGTTATTTCTGTCTGTCTATTTACTCTTGAACTCCTTTGAAACATATCACATCTCTCATTCGGATTAAATAAGTATAATTTAATTAGGTAATCCAATTTTATTAATATTATTTATCGAGTAAATCGAAACAAACTTTCATAATGATAGACTGATAACTAAAGTCTTCCTGTAATGAGACAGTTCCACGATAAATAAGAGAAGCCGAAATAATGATGATGAATAATAATAAGAGCATGGTCCATGAATACACGGTTTCTATAATGAACTAATCATGATTGTACAACCGTAACCGATCGCTTTTGAGTTACGAGTAACGAACCGTCAAAATCGTTCCTATACGTCAAATATTTGCGCATTCGAAAATGTGTCACGTTCAATTTTACCATACGTAAGCAATACGTGAGCTGAGATGGCCCAGTGGTTAGAACACGTGCATCTTAACCGATGATTGCGGCTTCAAACCCAGGCAAGCACCGCTGTATATATGTGCTTAATTTGTGTTTACAATTCATCTCGTGCTCGGCGGTGAAGGAAAACGTCATGAGGAAACCTGCATGTGTCTAATTTCATCGAAATTCTGCCACATGTGCATTCCACCAACGCGCATTGGAACAGCGTGGTGGAATATGTTCCAAACCCTCTCATTAATGGAAGAGTAGGCCTTATCCCAGCAGTGGAAAATTTACAGGCTGTTACTTTACTTTGTTATTTTAAGCAATACGAATGTTTTACAGAATATCGGATTTTAATCAACGCGTAAAACTATAATTCATATGTTGTATGTAAGAATTACTAAAGGAATTAATTTACAGATGTTCACCGCCTGAAAAGAGCAACGAATATCAGAAGATCTACTCGAACTGGTGTCACGAATTTGAAAAATACAAGACAGCTATGAAGACTTGGGAGAGAAAACAAGAGGTAGATTAAGGTTTCCATTACCTGAACATTGATTGATTTAATTTTAATAAGGAAAGTTTTGACTGTTGATCACTTATTACGTGGAATTATCGAATTAAAAAAACCTTAACGTTAAAATTATAAATGATTTGTCTGTATATATATAATATATAAAACGATAATGAAACGATCGCCTCCTTGCTATTTCATCTCATATTAAATTGTTTATTTATATAATACATAAGACAAACAAAAAAAAAAAACCCGCTGAGTTTCTTTCGCCGGTTCTTCTCAGGTCAGGGTATTTTCTTTCCGAACCGGTGGTAGTGTTTCAATTGACCATCAATAAGAAAGTGTAATGCTTCTATATTGAATAAAGTTATTTGAGTTTGAGTATAATCTTTATATTAAACTCTATGATCAATAAATATGGATAAAAAATATCACGTTGATTTTCAATTTTCGTTCCTTTTCGTGTAACGTTAAGGCGAAACCATAATATCAGTTCTAGTAGAACTTGTATAAGGAAAGCATACATATAGGATAAACTTTTGCCAATAAATAAAAATACAAAAAAAAATTAACCTAATTTCATATGCATTACCTACGTGAATATGCCTTCAAACTTTTCACTGCTGACCAAAGATTTATCTTAGCTTGAATACGACTTGTATTAACGATGTCTTGTATTCTACCAAAATGAGACCAATTATAAAGATAAAATTAAGCATAGCAAATACATGAACTTACTTTTACTTAACTACGTAACTTTTACGTAACTTGTTTAAGTTTGTATTTTTAAGGTTATTTTATTTTCCAGCAATGCTCGAGGCAGAACGACTCAAATCAGAATACTCATCCAAACGAGATAGTGTGATAGCTTCTGAACATCGCCTATCTCATGTTTCAATCAGTCAACTACTACGCCGGAGCGATACCAGTGCCGTACGTCTCAGCTGGGCTCAAGTACTTCAACATATTCTCGTGAATTATCCACAATTAACAGTGAAGAGCTCAATGACCATAGTGGCACATTAATGCCAAGACTTATAAAAATACAGTGAGAACAAACAATCGAGAACAAAATCCAGCCACGTTTCATAATTATGAGCTCAACATAGTGAACCAAGTGCCCCATATAAAATTAAATAACTAAATGAACTATACTAATTATTTTAAACCAATCTAAGTTAAATAATAATAAAATAGCTCAATACACGGATTTGTTACCGAATCGACCAGACACTGATCCATAAATTGCAATTCAGTATTAATTGGCTTCAAATGTAACTAAAATTTCTCTAAAATCAGTGAATAAAAGCTCAAGTGAATCACAACTTTAGTGTTAAATAGCAGAGAAATTTATAATTAATGGTACAGAATTATTGATCTCGTGAACCTAGTGCCCCATTTGATTCTGTGAACTCTTCGTGATTTGTGACAGAACATTTCCAACAACACAGCATAACATGAGAAGGCGATTGGACAAAAAAAATTATGGACCTCATTTATTAAAATTAAGGACAGTTTCCTAGCGTCGTGCGTTGCTTTGTTGGAATATTGAATGTAAAAAGGATTTATCTAAATCTTAATGTAAGTACGCTTCTTTCGTTGAATAAGTAGAATTCTTAGCAATCAAAATGGAATTAATTTTGTATGTAAACGATAAATTATCACCGCATATTAATTGCTATAAGCCGTATCTGTAGTGAGCGAGTGCTATTTCATAATTATTTACTGTATTTATTCCCCGTTATTTCCTATTCCGCTAGCGATCTGCATATTATTTACCTTTTAAATTAATGTGTTCGGGCGGTAATTAACCGTTAGATTTAATAAGTGAAGTAAAATAAATTCAATAGTTATGAAGCTCGGTTAATGTCCAATGTAATTAACTGCACGGTATATTGAAAGTTTTAGTGCACAACGTCCGATTTTGATATTTGATTAAGGACATGAGTGATTCGAACTGTTTATTGAAATAGTAAAAGTAAAAACAACAAATATTCAAACGATTTTATTGTTTTCCTTCTCAACAACAAACCATGTATCATGATCCAAGTTGTAATTAAGTTTGTTAGTAAATGATCAGGAGGATCTCTCTGCTCCACTAATGGGTGAATAATACGTATCGTTTCGTATTTTCAAATCTCTGAGGGTTGTGGCTCGACTCATTATTTTTCCCTTTTCGTGTAAATAGTTACTAATTCCTTTACTAATGTAAGTGTACTATAGAATGCACGTCCCTAAACGTAATGAATATAATTTAAGCCTGTGATATATAAGAAATTCGTTTAGGTGATATAATTTTTAAGTGTCTACTCAAACATACACTGGTATTATAATCGAGAATATATTATTTAAAATCGAAATTATCAAAAGTATAGATAATAAGGACGTTTTTAAAATAATATTATATGTTTCTAATGTCAGAATACTTTACAACAAACATCACAGATTTAGTGTAGATTAAAATAGATGTCACATTCCTTTGCCACTGCCATTTAAATATAGATATATAAATATGACGGGTTATATTTTATATATAATTCATTCAAAGTTTAAATAAAATGACCCATTGTTCTTAGATGGGAACGAATATAGTGTTTATATTTAACCCATAAACATGTAAAATAGACTATGCGGTACAACCGTATAATTGACGTAATAATACAGCAATAATTTTTACTAAATTTTCAGCAAAGCTTGCTCATTTGAATAATATGTACGCTTACACATACGGAACAAAAACATATTAAACTCCATATCTCATAATACCTTTGAGTACAAAAAACTCAGAGAAAATTAAATAAACATAGTTTACTATGTCATAAACATTTAATATTATAAAGTATATTGTAAAATTTATCTTAAAAAATATACTTGCAAATATTGAATCCGACTGTACTTTGAATGGTACCATATGTTTTTGCGTACATATTTACATCATTAATATTTATTCATATATAAATTGAAAAAATAAAATATTAGCGTAACGTAGCCAGTGTTTAGGAAATACTCTGCATATTTTTGTACAAAAGAATTTAATCTAAATGTGTTTAGATAATTAGTGTGTAATATTTATCACGTATCATTCTCATTGGTACCTTTTTGAAATAATTTGTTCCGTTTACACTTGCGCTTTTTTGTTCTCATAAATTATATAAATATAAATATAACCATGAAAATTATATTATTGTGCTAAAAATTTCATACTGCAAAATCAGATTACTTGAACTAGAAACAGCAATTCAATTCAAAGAACTTAACGAGAGCGCGGAAGTGTAAACGTAGCCATTCGACTTCATATCATTTTTACTACGAGTACATAAGAGCTTGTATCATATTGTACTTACGTCATCAATTTCTATTTATAACGCAGTCGAATAGAATATACAAACGAATTGCATTTTATGAAATCATAAAGATATATTTTCTAGTATTTTATTGAAGTACCTTAGCGTTATCAGCTATATTTATCGTATGTAGTGAAATGATTTAACTTGTATGTTGAGTACCGTGGACACCAATTTATTTGTTCTGATCGTAGTAAAATGAAACTTATACCGGCCATTTTATACAGAGATATCGATTAATTCGTTTATGAAAAATCTTTTATGTATTCTAATAGATAAATCAAAAAGCTCAACTAATAAAATAATCGTTTACGTATTTCCGCCATCTAGTATAATTATTGTAAACTTAGGTGCTTATTATTATCATTGTGTTTGCAAATACGTATATTTTCTGTCATATCATGATGTAAATACGTGAATCGAAATAGTTATAAAATAGAAGTAAATATCTGAGCTTCGTCGTTTATTAAATTATGTATTACCTAAGATATTGTACTTAAGAATTTTAGTTATTATAAAACTAAGGATTTCCCTATCTTCGGGATGATCTTGCGCAATAATTATAGCTAAATACTTACTATTGTCTGTACTATTGGAATAGCTCTGTAAATTTCACATGTTACTACTATGTAAGTTAAATTTCAAATGTAGACTTAAGATTTTATATAATAAATCTATGAAATGTATCTTGCAGTTTGACTTTTATTTATGGCACCGATGTTTTTTTTATATTTTTATTATACAACTAACCGTCTTCGCACGAGTGGACATAAGATTTTTTTACATGTTTATCTTCTATTTATATTATTTTTTGTTTTATTTTTATATATTTTTTAAATACAGTACCACAATATCTATTTATAGTCACAATTCAAATTTGTTCATTGTTTTTTTTATTTAACTCACCTATTTAATCTTAACGCAGAGAGATTGGTTTTTTTTTTCTATTTCTATGACTTATTAAATTCGTAATATCTATTGAATGGAATAGCCGATTTGAACAATTCAAAAGTAATCTTTATGTATTAAACCAGTCTTGAAAACAGTATAATTTATTTGAGGATTTAAATAAATTATACGATATTAGAAGTATGAATAACATGGTCTAATTTTGGTCAGTATTTCTAGTACCTTTTAAAATAGAAAAAATGGTTATTGTGACATAACGATAACAGTTGAACAATGGATATGTGGTATCAAGGTAGAATATTTTTGTAGATATTGAAATGTTCCTTAAAAACGTTGCCGATCGATTTCGGTGACGTGATAATTTTAAGAGACCAGACAACTGCGTGAAACGGATTAAATATAAGTGCATTATCTATTTCCCGCTCTCATAATCCGATAGGAATCCGACGGATTTTATTCAAGTGTAATACTAACACTTACGTGCTTTCCGAGGCACAAGACATTACACATGCCTAACTTGAAGACTCTGGTCTGCTACAAAGATTTTCTACCCTAATAACGGGTGATGGCAAGGGCTTAAAACCAAGACCTCAACGACGTGTATTGCCGCTTTTTAAGTAACCCATAAATTAACTAGGTAGTTTGTAGCTTCGTATAAAAAAAGCAGTCAACCCCGTCACAGATTTTCTAAATGTACCATTTATTATTTTCACAACAGTGTATTTTAGGAATCAAATAAATTACAAGAAAAACGATATTGAGAGGTTCGAGAGGAAGGAGGCATGTTTAAAATAGTGTCAATTCATCAAGCCGCATACCGGGTTGACATTTTCGTCATAACAGCGGTAGGGGCCCACCCCACGGCCGAGGGTCTATAAAAAGTGAGGGCACGTAATTATATAGTGCCACTAAACTAATTTCACGATACATTGCCTACAAAATCTGTGCTTGGCACCGCCTCGCCTGCCAACGAAATGTGATTTCGCCTTCGGACGCCTGATTACTATTGTTATTTGCTATTTCGTATGAATTACTAATATTACATTATGCTAACGCAAATTATTCGCGTCGTATATTATTATTTATGTTTGAAATCACATAGCAATTTCTGTAGTAATAACATAGCGTTATTATATTATTTACAAGAATATATAATTCACCCTTATCACGTCAATAGTCTGAATTTTAAGTGGATGAAACGACTTATGCCAATATTCTACGGTCTAACAGTAATATGTACTTACTGTTGTTGTGTTCCGGTTTGGATGTTGAGTGAGCCAGTGTAACTTCAGGCAAAGGGACATATTTTAGTTTCCAAGGTTGCTGGCGCGTTGGCTATGTATGAAATTTTATGTAAAATAAAAATGTATGAAATAAAAAAAGAATAATTATAATTCCGGAAAGTATGTTTGCATCTTGAAGTACAATCTTATCCCAAAAGTTCTCCTCACATTTTAATGTATGTATAAAATATATTAGTTATAGACTCCATAAGTCTATAATTGTCATAGATAAATTTTCAAAACATTCGTTGTTTCAAACCACAACTGTTCGCATTAAGCATAAAAACTTATAACATAAGACGTAAATGTTATACAATACAATGTAAATTCGAGCGTCGTACGACAACTTAACAGTTCGTCTCAGGATGCAGTCCGAAGATTAGATTGCAAATCGCGTCATAACCGGGGGAAAGTTAGTAAATTTGTCAAGCAACACCACCTAACAACTTTAACTAACATATGACTATTATACGTAACAAACTGCATATTGCCTGGAGTTCTAGTACGTCGTAAGTTATATTACTTCGTGTATGTTCTTTTAACTTCTAAATAATGCAGGGGAATTATTAGTGCGGACGGCAGAAGGCGCGCTGGGTAGAACTATAAACATGCGATTATGTACTCGCCTGTTTCTAATGCAAAAATGTTTTTAAGAATATTATGCAGATATCGGAAACTTTTAATTATTATTGCTGGTTTGTTCGTACATTTCGAATACATTTACATTTTAGCTGTTTTTAACGACTTCGTACGTGGTTTTTAAAAGTCCTAATATCATGAACCATATAAGTAACTTATTATTTCTGATTTAATTCCTACAGATTTTCGGATTTTAATACAAACAATTATTTAGCGGTCAATGAGTTTATCTACCAAATTTAAATGAAGTGTGTTCGTAGTGTACCCCTTCTATCACAATTAATAGATGAAACGATGAGAATACAAAATATTTATCTTGCAAATACTAATTCAGGGCTATATATATGTATTAAAATTAATGTAAATATAATTATTAATTATGTTAATATAATATTTGTGTAACCTTCCAGAGCAACATAATCACCCAAGTGTTTCTTCTGCATTTGAACGTGGATTGCTCGACCGATGGAGCATTATTGTTTAACGATATTTGAATAATATATAAAAGGACTTTATAAACAACTAACGTATCAAGTGTTTTATATAAATAAGAAGAGAGAAAAGATAATGTGAGAATGGCACTGTATTAAGTTCTCCATAACGAATCGCTGTGATCAATGGATGCGAGGCGTGTAATCTTATATTTCACGGCGCGCCCGCTTGCGGACTTCATCTCCATTAAATAATTACTAGCGTCGGAGTAAGGAGTTAGTGATAGCTAACGATTTGACTCCACTTGCTAATAGTAATCGTCAAAATCGATTTCGAGATAATAAAAAATTAATTTACATATATTTAATCAACTGAAATCTCGCTTTATCCAGAATCAAATGATAAAAAAGTCGTGTAAAATTACACGTAAATTATTTATCAGAACAGTATAATTTTCACGAAATATTTGATTCTACGGGTAGATTAAAATTGAAGGCAATTGCGAAATTTGTTCTTACAACATCCTGCCGGCGAGGGTCTTGAAATCTTTATTGGAAATTACTTCCGGCCAATATGTCGCCAGACAAGGGTCCATGTCTTACATTTGACATGAAGAGCTTAACAACAACAAACTTTATCCCATTATTTCTTTAAATAATAAGAAACCTCACGCTCTCAAGATTACATACGATTAACACTACTAATTGAGTGACAAGAGACTTAAAAGTCAGATAGGTTTATTTTCGAGAGATCTCGGCTTCTTTGTTGTAGCAACCCTAAGAAATAAGCAGAAGGCACCGTAGACTGCAGTGCGGTGAGGTCAGGCGTGTAATCCTTTATTACAACGCGGGATATTCCTTGGTGCTGTGGTGTCCCACTCTCGTAAGCGCATTATCCGAATTAACAATTAGTCATGCCTACGTCTGCCGAAGTTTGCACAAATTTACATAACAATAAAGCCCTTTCGTTATGGCGATTTTTAAAATTAATTGGATTGCGAACCGTAGAAAATTTGTATTCCCCTCGCTGTATTCCATAATTTTGTGGTCAGCTTGAAACTCGGGTAAATTCAGTTTTGATAAAAACTCGAAAATATGATAAATCGTTGTTATTTTCAGTTTTATTCATTGTAAATAAATACATATGGACATTGGATTTTGATAATGGTAGATTATACTTTTGTTTGTAACTTGTCTCTAGAGACACAACCTGTGTGTGTTTGTATGTTTGTGTATATTTCACACAAATATACATATATTGAAATACTTGCATTCATATTAAAACTGTGAATATAAGTGTTTAAGAATTACTAAATATACTTTAAAAACCACTAATCACTCAAATTAAATTAATAGTCTATAAACAAACTCACATTTTGTTTACAATGGATGCTTAAGCAATTCCAGCTTATATAGCGTGTTTTGTTTCGATTTCGACATCCTTTTTAGACTCCCCATTGAGAAACACAAACGTATGGAAATGATGTTAATTCCAACTAAGGAAATCATTTTAATCCAATGTGTGACTCCCCTCGCTAGCCACAAAGGGTTAGAGGTAATGGCTTTGATTCTGTATTAACCAACTGCTTAACGCCGCAAGTTTGATAACCTTTAATATCTAGATGATCGAAGTTGACCTTGATCGATATTCAATTGTTACCAAGAAAATGTATAGATAATCGAATTAGTAATATTATTATAATAACTATTCACGTTAAGGATTATGAATGCATACTATGACTAGTTACAAATTTAGTAACTTTTATGTCCAGAACACTTTGGTTTACTAAAAATTTGGGTATTAAAAAATGACTTAAATTGAATTGAGTAGTAAAAGTTTTCAAAAGAAAATACATTGACCTGAGAAGATCAGCGAAATAAACTAATTAGGTATTCTGGCATTTTGCCATAATTCTTTACAATGTTAAATATAACAAAAGTAATATATACGTGACATGTTATGAACACATACATTGAAACCACTGAAGTGAGTGTACGTCGGCGTCGCACCCACTATTCAAATGGATACCGATAAAAGCGCAAAACTAAATCGCGAGCCGAATGAACAAGAACAATGAAAGCTTAAACTGTAGCATTACGTACGAACCGAGTGTGATGAAGAATGGGCTCATTTGCCTCTAATAATATTAACGTCGCGACCCTTATACCATCAGTTTTTGTTTGTTAATCTGCAGGAAAGGGCGTAACTCATTTTGTCAACATGTAATTTAATTTCACTTGAACCCCAGCTACAAGTCGACATTCTAACTTTGGGACAGCACCGGACATTGGTTTAAATAATCCGTTTAATCCCTTAATTAAATGTTTTGTATGCAGATGTCTTTGTAATAGTTTATGTCCTTGCGGGATATTAAAAAAATAAGTAAAGTAAGCCTGTAAATTTCCCACTGCTGGGCTATGGCCTTCTCTCCCATTACGGAGAGGGTTTGGAACATATTCCATCACGCTGTTCCAATGCGGGTTCGTGGAATGCACATGTTGCAGAATTTCAATGAAATTAGACACATGCAGTTTTACTCATGATGTTTTCCTCCACCGCCAGGCACTAGATGAATTA
The DNA here is from genome assembly GCF_905220365.1 of Vanessa cardui. Classification (NCBI taxonomy): domain Eukaryota; kingdom Metazoa; phylum Arthropoda; class Insecta; order Lepidoptera; family Nymphalidae; genus Vanessa; species Vanessa cardui. Next base: position 6,823,514 of record NC_061137.1, read on the forward strand.
TAAACACAAATTAAGCACATATATATATATATAGTGGTGCTTACCTGGGTTTGAACCCGAAATCATCGGTTAAGATGCATGCGTTCTATCCATGACTGGGCTATCTCAGTGCATCAATTAAAATCAATGCAAAAATTTATCCAAGAAACTAAAGAAATTCTTTAATAATTATTACTTATAAATACGAAACTATATTTAAATCTTCTTGAAAGTGTAAGACTAACCAAATGCAATACAACTAATTTATATCAATATAAAAAACTTCAAATGTTAGTAAAGGATATAATTATAATTAGGTTCTTACAAATACCTTCCTACCTTTTTAAGTTGTTATATATATACTTGGCTACACTAAAAATGTAACGGGGTCCCCAACAAAAGGTGATATCGGGTGCACGTTAAAAAATGCTTAAAATGCAATTTTACATGAACAGTTTTATTTATGACCCCCAAAAATGTAAAATACGCACGTTTTATTGCAGGGCATATAAAAATACGAAGAACAAACAATGCTCTTGTATCTTATGATAGGGGATGTCGGACCGTATTTATCCGAACGCAATGCATCAAAAGGGATCCTTGTATTTATTTTCAAGGTACGGAACTCAAGTGTCTGTCAAGGTTTTTCTAAGATGTTTTAAAAAAATACCATTAAGTTTGACAAACATTTAAATTTATAAGAAATTCTAAATTTTTATTTTGTTTCATTTCCTGCAATATTCTCACTGAATGCCAGTGACTTCAAGTTTTTCTGCAGCCTGTTGTAAAAAAACACAATTAAGAAAAAAAAAAATTTAAAATATATGGGCTACATAAATGAGTAAATCAATATACGCTACTGAATACTTGACTGCTATAATGTACATACATGAAACCAAGGAGAGTGTTTATAAATAAAAATATTTAATTAAATCTCGTAAATATTAAAAATGGGATACGAAGCTTCGTTACACCAATGTTAATTGTAACTAATAAAATAAATAGAGACGTTTAAAAGACCCTTTCGAATTAAACGAAGATTCGGATCACTGATAAATTTGATTATTCTTCTTGACAAAGAGATTTCATTTTGATAAATCAACACTCATTGTTAGTGAGATTTGTATGTTTGCTTTTCACTCTTTGTGTGAGATAAATAGAAATTAATAACGCTATTTATAACAAAACGACAAACATAATAATATTTATATTAAAATATTTTTGCTTGTTATATAAAAAAAAATGTAAATGATTCGAACAATTGCGAAATTGTGTGAAATATTGTATAGAACGATTATATAATAATATACTTATTAAAACAAAATAAGCTCTCTTGTATGTATACAATATTATGACGGGTAATTTGCCTCCTTTATGTAAAGTGATAGCAACATTATTCTCGCGGCGCGAAGCTAAGTGGTGAAAAATGTGAAATATTTAAGATGCAAGAATTTATAATAAGGATCGCTGAGATTACACCTTGATCTCATCTATTTTAAATGCAGCGGCTGGAAGTGGGACATTTTTATTGCCCCCGAGCTCTAGATTAGTTTTGTTCTGTGAATTTGATGCATATACAATGAGCTCGATTATTCAACGCCCCGTGCAACTTGCTTAGTATTGTAATATAAATTTAAAATGCCATATGACACTACAGTTGCTGAGAATACTACAGTTGCCCTCTGATTTTAACATTTTTTTTTTTCATACAATATTACTGCTACACAAATACTATCGTATAAAATATAGTAAAATCTAAATGATTTCTACTGTCATAAGTATGTGTGATCTATGCTGTTTAATTTAATGGTAAATATATTTTGGTAATAGCTTCAATAACTCCATTTAAGACAACGGCGGTCGTAAAAATCGCCATATTTCATAAATTGCTTTCCAAACTTATCCATTTCAATTTATCCACACAATTTAAGTCAAGCTAGCGAAGTTGAATTTGAAATGCGAAGAACAAATCGGACCCGCGACAGGAGTGACATTCTGTATCGAATGCGAGTACAAAAGTGCGAATATGAACATGTGCAAAAAATATCTCGCGTATGCATTTGGGAATTTCGCGTGACAGAGAATTTAATACGAGGGGAGTCTAATATTAAACCTCGGGGACCCATCACTTTTAATATCTGGCCGGCGTCCTCGAGGACTTCTAAATTATTTACCAAATGGAAAGGTAATGGTCGCGGAAGAGTGCGAATGAAGGTATGCAAATTTTATAAACATGTATTGTTGCCCATAAAACCTGTTAGCCCCACTACGGAGTAATGAAGGATGTGAACTCGTCAAAATGCTCAAACAAGTAATGTTCGAGCCGACAGGAGCGAATTTCGTCGTACTTTGTAATTATGAATCACGGACTTTCGGTAAACAACGGTCGTTTAATTCACTCATACGGTGTTTAGCAGTTGGAAATTATCCAAGTTGCTTTTATGAATAAATTTTATATTGCTTTCAAACTCAAATTAATTTGATCGTTAATTCTAATTATTTTTCTTTTAGTTTACATTTGGTAGTAAGATTAAAAATGTAAATTTCTCTCTTAAATCTTTTTGCCATCGCCCCTATAATTGGATTCAGAATTCAATCAAAACTGAACATTCGACAGTGCGATGGCAACTGGGAATAAATGGAGAAAAATCACTATTAATCCTACACGTGTCTGCGTTTAGGGCGAAGGGTTGAGCGAGTCACGGACCATAAACAGTCACGCTCGGCGCTCAGCTAATGACGAGTCGCGACCGCGACGAGTCGCGCGAGCTACGGATATACGATATTACAGCAGTAACTCTAAATATTATTGTCCTGCTCGATTTGGGTACGGCGGCCATTGTCATGGGGCGTCTAGCGAAATGTGCTGGGCAAATTATAGTACAGCATCTATAGAAATACAAGTGAATTGCATTGCTGCATTGTAATAATCAGATAAGACAAATCCAAAAGACTACGCGCAGAACAAATTATATTTCACGTAGATACTTGATGAGGCACAGAACTAATAAGAAGCCAACTTCATACATCCGGACTGCTACTGGGATTTTTTCGACTGACTTTAATAAGCCATTAAAGCCCTACCCGGGAATTTACGTCGAAATCTGAAACTCTGATTGACTGACTCCCACATTATAAAAATAAATATATATGTGAAATATTTTTAAACAATTAATTTGTTGTCTAATTTCATTTTCATGTAATTATCAATTACACAATGTTTAAATTTGAATAATACAATACCTATTTTATAAAGCTATTAAAATGTTTGATCGTATTTATTAAAGATTCGCTACTAGTTCAGACTTCACTCAGGTACTTAGAAATTACAGATTCCGTCGTTAGTAACTCATTCGAAACTTTTACCGTTTACATAACGTAAGGTCTATAAGGAATAATTTTCCCCCGTTTTTGCAACATTTTTCATGAACACTTTGTTCTTATAAGTGGTAGCAAGATGGTATACAGCTTATAAACTTTCCCGATAAATGGGGTATCCAACAATGGGTTATGAAGGTTTTTTAAAACGGACCAGTAGTTCCTGAGATTAGCACGTCCAACCAAACAAACAAACTTTATATTAATAATATTAGCATAGATTAATTTCTATTTGATTGATTACTATTGATTTTATCAACTTTTTTCTATGATTGTATATCTAAAAACATAGAACGCACACGCACACTTATCAAATAAAAGACGCACTTACCTAATCAAATAAAAATAAATCAAAGAGATTAGTTCAAACGAAAACCTTGTATTATAATTTTGATTTATATTCACAAATTTCGTAATACAATCCCTATTGATGAAACATTGTACCCGGGCTGTTGTGTTACAAAATTCTGTCAGAAATGTGTCTTATAAAATTCCACCAACCAAACATTTAAGATCCTTTTCGTTTTTTATAAATTATTCAAATGGTACCTTAACTTCCTTCTTATGTCAAATCATAAAACGAATCTTCATGAATATAGTATGCGCTGTCTTGTACGCCGTCAAATTTCGCAAAGAAGTATTGTTGCGTCTAAGCCGCTACTTAAAGACTCATGTTTCTATGCGTTTCATTTTATAAAAAAAAAGAAACTTACTGTTTAAGCTTAAGAGCGACTCAACAGACGATTGGGTAACTTTATATGAGACTGGGCTTTAATATTAGATGATATATAATAATAATATTGCATTGTAAGCTTAAGTACGCATATGCAAATTGCATTTTTTTTTATAATCATCAATCTTTAAATTTGAATTGTATTATCGACTTGAAACTACGAAAAAAAAAAACTACGAAAAGCTGATAATTTGTTTTAATAATAACCCAAACAAGATTGATACTTTGATGAAAATTGTTGTTATAAAGTATTCAAATAAAAAAAGTAAAAACAACTAAAAATTTAAAACTACACAATATTTCAAACGTTACCCTAAAAAGTCATAGCGAGAGACTGAATCAAATAAAAACAAGGAGCGAATTGGTGTACGTAATTCGATTATCATACATTGTTCATCTTGTATAGAGTTCGTTAATCAGCGGACAAGGGTTACATTCTGTTTTCAATGTAGCGATTTAGTCAAAAGCAACGAACGGGAAACTCACAATACAAAATAATCAAATCAAACAATAAATTTTATAATAGAGTTTAACTTGAAATTATATATATTTTTATTTACAAGAAGAAAAACAACAAATGGAAACAAATTTTAGTATATGTCATGGACATGTCACTCTCATGGTATAATTTTTACGTATATCGGTTTAGCCGCTACAAAAAACAACTATTCAATCATTTATATAGATTCTAACTAAGTATAGTAACGACTTCGACGACGAGATGGCCGAGTGGTTAGAATGCGTGCATCTTAATCTATGATTGCCGATTCAATCCCAGGCAAACACCACTCAATTTCTATGTACTTAGTGCTTATAATTCATGCTCGGCGATTGTGAATATCCTGCCACGTATGTACCCAACAACCGTGATGGAATTAGCTCTAAGCAAAGGAAGAGGAGTTCTTAACCCAACAGTGAGAGATTTACAGATTACTTATACTTTTTTCTTACTTTAGTTTCAGAATAAATTACAAAAGTTTATTCGAAATTACACGTTTTAAAATTTCGTTCTTCAGCAACATATCATTTTAAATTATACTTAAACAGTAATGGCGACGGTTTAAAGTTTATTTAATCAGCTTAGTATCAATCAAGATTTAAATCCAAGGGGATAGTTGCTTAAGTGAAGTGTCACCAACAATGTTTCAATCACTGTATATTTCTCTTTTTATATTGATTTAATTGATTTAATATAATAGAGTCAAAACGGCAATATGTAGGTGTACCTCATTGTATCTCTAACTTCATAATAGTAAGTTAAATATTGAGAATTAAAAATAATTTTTCCATAATAAGTAAACCTGTATATTAAAAAATATATATCTACTAATATCAGTAAAAAGGTGGGATGTCACATCTGTGCAGCGTATCTACGCTCAAAGAAATATTGCAAAATGTAATGTTCGTTTGAAGATACAATTTTTATTATTAACTCAAATTGCGCAAAAAAAAATTATAATGTCAACTTGTCCACCATAAAATGACTAACGTCAAATTATTGCCGCCGAAAGAAGCACTGGTTACAGTATAAAAAGCCACAGATAAAAAATAAATAACATGATATTGAATGATCAACCTAATTTTACCGAAGCCTTAAGTCTATCATTGTAATTAATGTATGTATCCTACACTATGCAATGCAAAATTACACAGTTGCAGGTGTCCCTATATACAGTTGATTTGTTTCCAATGGTGCATATGCGATCGGATTATGGTTAAAGCAAGGAGACATAAAGCCACAGTTATATAATATTCAAGCGGATTGTGTCCGCTCAGCCTTGTCATAGGGGATTAGTGTGTTTAAACACCAATAGATTGTAATAAAAATTATTTGCAATTGTTATTTGCTGTTTTGTACAATAAAATTAACGACGAGAAATGTTTGAATTATTTTTTGTCTGTGAGTGTAGTTGTCACTTAACTAAAGGTCCTTCTTCACAGAATATTTATTATACATGAAATTTTAATTGATAATCATTAGTTCTGTAGTGTGATACAATAACAAAGTTTTTTTTTTCTTGTTAAGATATAAACAATATTCGTTAAAGCAGTATGACATTTAGAATTTAAATTCACGTGCATTAATGTTTCTAGAAGTCAAGATAATAATGTGCATTTTTAGATATTCTTGTATTTGTAAGTTTATTGTGGTTTCTGGCTGTTTTGGTCCAGTTTGGCAAACTCGATATTATCGCTTTAATCTCAAAGATCCGGATTGTCGTACATCAAAAGAAAAAAGAATTTAATGGTCAAAATATTGTGACATAAATTTCATTAAAATCTTCGAAACCTATGTAACGTTATTCCGAAAAGTAGTTGTTTTGAATTTTGCCCTTTTTCATGTACGAAAACTTGCCTAATAAAAACGTAGTTCATAATTTTAACTATAACTTTTTAAGCATTCTCATTACGATTTATTAAATTCTTATTTTATTTAAAAGTAAAATATCTGAAAATAACGTATTCATATATTTAGACTGTGTTTAGGATATACGTGGTGATTGATTTTGATATGAATTAATAAAAATAATACACTTTAGTTATGAGGTCGATATACCATCTAACATTCCATAATTATGTTAGACGCAGGCATACATTGCACGGGATGCGTTTCAGACAGGTGTTTGGTTACGATTGTGGTTGTTACGCGATGTTCACCGCTGACCGCACATACCACACGACCATCCCTTGTGGCGTAATATTATGTGACACGACGACGACACGACTCAAAATTAGATTATCATCTAATTAATTTATAATAAATTATGAGGAGATCACAAAATAAATTAAAGATAGAACACAAGTCGTAGATTGAATGCACTCGTTATTAACGATTTCAATGATATGTACATACATATATCTCGTGTTGTTTTGTTTAACTTTTTTTAATTCTTGGAATAGATATTATTTTTTATTTATTCTACTCCATAATAGTATCTATGTATGCAATAACATTATAAAAAAGTCTCGATATATACCCATTGTAAATACAGAAACATGCATCGTATATCGCATCTGAATCGTCGCGTGTTGTATTAAAGCAAAAACCAATATACGTTGGACGCAGAGTATTCTGAATCAATGCCATTAGGTGATTCACACGACATTAGTCCGAGAATAGAACCCCTTCGTTTCGATTACAGTAATTGAAGCTTTTCGATCTTAACTATTATTCTGTATTACATAACGAAATAATCACTTTTATTTTTTTATTAATGATCAATACTAAACTCGAAACTTCATTTTCAGTTATTACAAATTAGTCGAATCGCCAATTTAAAATATAACACGTAATTAAAAGCAATACTTGATGCTAATATCACCGGTTATGATATTATTGTTATATTGGTAATACAATCCATTAACAATATAGTTATAAATGTTATTCATTCGAAATTGATGACAAATTCACAGATTAGCATATAATTATTTATATAATCATACAAAAAATATTATCAAAACAATATGTCAAACTGCATTAGCTTTTTCAAACGAATTAAATAGACTTATCATGTAAAGTGTGAATAAAATTAAATCATATCTCGAAGGCTTAAGTTACGAGTAAATATGGACGCGATCGCAGTAAACCAGCGAAAACCAAAACAATTTGTGATACATTCACATAAGATTAAAAGCTCCTTACATTTCCTACATTTCGAGTGCGGTATTAAAAAGCATTTCGAAATGTTTGCTAATTCTCCGCAGAAAAGAACAATCGCGGCGCGTGAGTGCTATGTGTTCTGCATTATCGTTGTTGCGTGGTGCGGTTCACGTGATTAACGCTATTTAAACCATTTACATTAATCACATACAAAATATCCTTCTAATTTGTACACAATAAACAAGTTTTATTATATAGAGTATATAAAATAATTAGTAAGAAATTAATTTATTGTTTTCGATTGCTGAGCTGCACTGTAATTAAAACCTTATAATTTATTAGCTGTGATGCTTTTTAAATTAAACAATCGAACATCGAAATCGTCTTAGTGATAAAACGTACTAAATATACATTGTGCTTAGAGTGAAATTGGATGGAAATTGTTTAAAAATAATAAACACAAAAATACGACTACCTCACGTAACTTAGAGCGAACAATGGCTCGGCCGAGATTAGGGAGAAGAGACCGGTATACAAAACATGAGCCAGGCTCTCCACTACAGCTTTGTCCATTATTAACTTCCTCTATACACCTGCATTTAAAGACGGGTATGTTTTATTTTATTTCCTTTCTCCGAGTATTGCAGCGTTTGAACACAAACGGGAACGCTGCGCCGCGAATTTTCCTCTAAGTGCACGCTCTAAGCCAATGCTATAATAAAACTTAACTTTTATAAAGGCGTATACAATCTAAAACTCTTGCATATTTGTTTTATAAACAATTTCATAGAATATAGTGAATATAGAAACAAATCTTACTTATTCCTAAATATGATTTTCGGGGAGAATAGGAAATCTTAAGAGTTTTAAGAACCTTATAAAGTTATGAGTGTTCTAATCACTGGGTCATCTTGACTCAAATATATATGAATAATGGAAGATATTGCATATAATAATATGAAAACAGTCTACGAGTTTCATTTTTAATAAAAAAAAAACAAAGCAACCACAGAACAAAAAGAAAAAATATATAAGAAAAATGTAAAATAGAAAATATTTATGAAATTAATTAAAAACAAAAATAGGTGTAGGTATAAAATGAAAAGCCTACCTAAATCAACTGGATATAAATTATAGTCCGTTAAGCCTGACAGTGAAGTTCTATCAGAAGTGAATGTCATTTCCCGTCCCTATGCGGGTGTTTATCTGATGGAGCGTGGACAGCGTCATTGAGATGTTTACTGTGAAGATAAGCATGACCAATTTGAGTTAAATGCATCATCGGAAGTGCTAAGATATGTTATGTACTATATACCTATAAATAGTATTAAATATAGTCGCTTTTTGATTCTGTCTGTATCTTCACTTTCACAAATCACTCAATGGATGTTAATACGATTTTCAATGAAAAAAAGTTTGAAGAACAAGAATGGTTTTTATTTTTAATTCGTAAATGTGTTGTATAAAATGCCTAAACTATGTATACACATTATTAAAAATAACGTTTTTGTATGCTTTCATGGTGAAAGCTAGTTAGAAAATACATCGAAACAGTTCACAAAAAAATCGAGGGTTATAAAAAGATGTACATAAAAATATATTAATCTGAAGAATAATTAACAATTAATGGAAGAAATGGCTTCGCAAATAATCTATTGTTTTTTTACTAATTTGTAATAGGTATGTAGATATAATAATTATACCTAAAAGCTGGTAGGCAGAATCATTTGATTGACGGAATAGTAAATATTTCCAAGAAGTTTATCTAAGTCTAACTAACAGCCTAGTCGTATCATTCACTTTTTAATATAATTAACAAAATATACCACATATCAAAATCGTAAAGATCTTAATTTAAGATTAAAACTAGTTCGTGCTGATATTGGGTTTTGCCATTTTAACATATGTCCCATTTTGTATCCTTATCTAAATCACTTGTTGATAATAATTTACATTTTTAAAAATCAATTTCCGTTTCGAAATATTACAATTCAATTTTCAAATATTATTTATTCTACCAGCAATATATCCTACTTAGTGTTAATTTTTCAAAGAGTGAAATCTTTTAAATGCCGCATTTAAATTATTTTATACCTATAATAGTTTTTTTTTTACTATCATTGCATTGCATTGCTTGCAACGTAAACGACTTACGACTAGAAATGTCTCCCTCGGTCATCTATTGACCTAGGCCGGGCTCCTTACCGTCATTACTCATTGAAAACTATTCCGCTCTAAGTGGTTACCCGGGTAATGTCCAGTCATGCGAGAACTGCACCAACTTCCTTGTGGGATATACTGGGAAGGGACGTTTTGAATTTCGGATGTCGGAAGTCGTTCCGGGGCAAACTAAACGCACAGCAGATGATATACTCACTATTTGAGTAGTTTAATGTGTTTTTATTAGTACGTTTTTATTCCTTTTTTTTTAATGGTAACATTTAGATTATATACATATATACCTTATCCAAAGATCTCGTTTATATCCAAGCAAGCAATATTTAATTTATTATTTTCGAACTCTGTGTTTCATCTCGTATTCAACACTAAAATAAAACTTGCTGAGGAAAAATGCATAAATCTGAAAACGTATGAGATATCTATATCCCTTACCCACAGTGCAGCCTCATGTTGGATTAAGCTTCATATTCTACTTAACAGTTGAAGGATTTTTGTTTCGAAACGTATCATTTTTTTAGAGTATTTTTGTTATTTCGTTGATAATTATTTTTTAATATTTTATATTCATATTTTATGTTCGATAAAATGACACTCACATATTAATAAATTGAATATGACATTACAGAAATTATCACGCACATGTTCAGAAAAGACCCTATTATGCAATCGATAAATTGGCCTCCGTGGAGTCTATTACTTACTTAACTGAAAGACATGGCCACAAACTTAGTTCTGTACTTCAAACAGGCAACATAGAACGTCAAAACAATTTATCATCATTCATTAGTAACCCCCCGATATATCAAGCGCGTGTCTCCTGTGACCGGATTTGCAAAGGGTTTAAGTTCAAGGGATACAATGAGTAACTTCCAAAGCCTCAGCCGTTATCTGTTATAAAACTTATGACATTATTACGTTTGAGAAAGAAAGAATATTTCAACCTTTAAATAAGGTTCGTTATAATTTGTCATATCATTTAATGCACTATAAATTCATATAAATATAATTTAATATTATTTACTCTTATTTGTAACTGTATTGGTGCTATCTATAAATGAATACCATCGTCTCGATACATAATAAACTTTGAAAAAAGGTTTTATATCCAAATTTATATTCTCAATGTCTTGTATGATGTAGAAATTACGTAAAATTCTTATCACTATTATTACTAAATTTAAGGATAATAAAGCTACAGGAAGCAACATAGAAGCATATATCAAAATTTATTCAGAAATAAATTAGTCATTTAAATATTGATAATCAACTTTGTAAGACTTCCTTGTCAAAATCTTCCCGTTTTAAACTAAATAAGTACGGATATATAGTTACATGATTATGACGTCATAAATAATTAAATCAAGCAACATCAGCGCTAATGCCATACACGCAAGTCGATATGCCTTTAATTTAACTTCGCTAATGGGTCTGGTTTTGAAACATAGAGATCGGCCAAATAGTAATATTCCTATGGGTAAATGTGCAGGAGAAAAAATATAATTAATAAAATTATTTTATTTTATTTATAACAACATAGTGCGAGTAAAATACTCAGAGAAATTATTGCACAGACGAAATAATGGCAAATAAATATTGTTTAAAATGATAGTGTATCAATTTTAAAAAAATACGCCATACTAAAGTCAATATTTTAATTACATACAATTAAGAGAGTTATGAAGTGAAGCTTATTAGCGTCTTTTTTACTGTTCCAATATTTTTTACTCGAAATATTCAATTTATATGCAATACTGTTTACGAGCTACACGCACATATACATCTATATGTTGTGTACACATGTATAAAGCAACATGCCATCTACCATGTATAATGTGAAGCAAATTGTTTACGACAACCCAGTTTCCATAGGAAACTATTTAATTCAGTTGCCGTCGGAACTAAGTTGGCGAGACAAGTGGAAGCACTCACGGGAGACCAGAGACACAGTTCTGAACCCCTCTTAGCACTGATTTCCCTATATTATAACTGAATTATTAACAAATTAGGTTTGTTAATATAATAACATTACATGAATAAGATATTAAAAATATGCGTTAAGCACAATTCATAATTAAATAAACAAATTCGAAACAGTTCAGTATTTTTTTTCATCCTATATTTATCAATCGATGTTCTTTTTTTGTTCAGTAGCCATCGTGAGACTTCAGTGTTGTCATTTAAAAAAATAATAATAAGGAACTTAATTTTAAATAACATATATTTTGTTTTAGATAAAATCGTAAAATAATTATGACCAAATTTTGAACATTCAACGAATTCTAGTAATTAAGATTTTTTTAGTTTATTAAAAAGCACCGTTGTAAATCAAACTTTCAGAGCATTCGAAATAATAACATAAAATCGCAGACGCAAAAACCAGAAGGGGCGGCCGGCGCTCGATTGATGTTTTTAACTGTCGCGTGATGCTAAATCCGGATGAATACTTAACCGGCTGGACATTTAGGCAGTTCGACCACTGAAAACTTGTTTAAATCAGCCAGACATCAGTTAAACCCAAAGCTTTTACGCTACCTAATGTCATTTTTACAATGTAATTCTGAAAGGACTTAGTTTACTTACAATTTATATAATATTTTGTAATACCACAGACATAATGAGATTGCTACTCTGCAGAGAATAAAATAACCTGCATTGGTTATACTGCTTTGCAAAATAATTCTATTGATACATTTAATTAAATATTTTAATCTTCAAGCTACTTTATTGCTAGTGGCCAGCAAATGAGGCTACTTATTACGTAGAATTATACATTCCTTTGTTAAAACCACGTGGAACTGTTGGTACTGCGTCTAATCTTTCCGCTGTGTCAATATACCGTCTTATCAGATCAATGATGATAATGAAAGATGCCGAAATTTAGTCCAAACTATAAATTATTAGTCTATTATATATCGAATACGACTGTACGACGTTGATGGAAACGTTTCAGCAAGTGCCAACAACTGCTATAGAAACTTTAAACTGAATCGGATAAATATTGCGTAAATTAATATTTTTTTACATACAATGCGTAAAATTGCAGACTGGTGGAAACGATACTTTAAGTTTATGAATTAATGTATACTGAATTATTATTATTTGTATTGTTTATATATATTATGATAAAGGTTGACGGATGACCAAATTGGCCAAATGATTGTAAGTGGTCACCACCAGTTAGAAATATTAACCGTTTCTTACATCGCCAATACGCCACCAACCTTGGGGACTATGACGTGTCTGTAGTTAAGCTGGCTCACTCACCCCTCAAGCCGGAAAACAACATTATTGAGTTCTTACTTCTATTCGGCGGTTCAATATCTTATGACTGGGTGCTAAATACCCAAACACGGTTTCACAAAGCCTTACCACCAATTAAAATCATTAATGTAAGAAAGAAACATTATAAACTTGTTATATGTCTCTTTGGTTTCGGTAATTAAATTCCATTGGATAATGTTTGAATACGACTTAATATTTATATTTCTTTTATAAACTTAAATCTCCTAGAATAACGATACAAGTAATGTAAGTAGTCTATTAAGTCGGTAAGTTAAGTCAGTAACGCGAAATATCGTGTCGAATGTGCGATCGTGTCGTATTATGTGGGCGATAAGCCTTAACTGCCACGTAATTGCAGTAACAAGGGTGCTCTAACGTTATTTAGTTCGGCGACGTTAATGTCCGCGACCGTGTCACGTTCGTTACATTTAAATAAAATTATTTTTCAATCGTTTTTTCACGTACTTGAATACGTACGCCTAGTTAAAGTTTTTAATGAATTAGCACCATTTAAATTCCGTAAATATATTAATAAACAACCTACAGCGACATCATAATACTGCCTACGTGTTTATTAAAATTATACTTTTATTTATTACAATTATGGGTCAATATGATTTATGGGTTTTATTTTATTATCATATCTATGATACGATCTAACGGGAATTAAAAATTATTACTATAAGCATTTCCATGTATGTATATAAGATAAGTTTTTATCATTACCTTTGACATTGACCTACTTAGGATTTAACAACTGAGTGAATCTTCATTGAATCAGTAAATTAAGTAAATAATTTATTTTGTAATTATAAAAACATGTTTATAAAATAAACCTCGCAATAAATGTTAATGCTCCATGGCGTGGCGTATTTTCGGCCTGCATATCTCCCCGCGACAAAATCAGAGAATATGTATATTTTTTTGCAGACGTGGAGTGTCAAAATCGTCAACAAAATATCGTTGTCTGACTCAATTATCCCCTGAGCCGTCAGTCACATGCCATGGGATCGATACAGTTATGTGTAAACTATGGGTAAGCCCGGGTTCACGTCGGGATAATCTTTGCAGCGACAACGCTAGCACGCACGATATCGCTTCTATCATATATATAATGTAACACTGTATCTATTTAAGCCATAAGGAACAAAGAAGTATTCGGTATAACTTTAAACTATGCCAAGTTCGTCAAATAATCTTAAAATTCAATAAATTTTGTGACAACTTTTTTATAATTCAATAAAATTGATTAAAGAGGAACGATAGATATTTTTCATATTATTATTGAAGACACAAAACCACTAGCGTTTAACAAAATTTATAATACTTAAAGTCATAATTCTATAATAACTGTCATATCCATATTGGGCGATATTATAAATTTTACAAGTTAAGTGCTTTTAGATGCACCTCATAAAACGGTAATGGAAGAGGTAAAAGAATTTAATCCTCTAATGGACATCCTTTTAACACATTAATACGTTTAAATTTCCTAAAGTGTTGATGACGGAAAACGGCCTTCATACAGAAAATATACCAAAACCCTTTCGAAAAGCGATGCGAATTTGATCCGAAATCTGTTCGACCATATGTAGATTTTTATACGAGTTTAAAACAAAAGTTTGACCATTCAATATAGTTTGGCCAATTTTTTTATTTCAATTTTATATATAACTATAAATCTGGTTGGTTGCTTTCAATCTATCCTTCGGGACTGCATTTAGAAGATTATGTAGGAATGTTTTATACATATTAACTAACTTAATGAAATTTAAGTTTTTTTCTTAATCTGAACAAGTTCTTCTTATAATAGAAGTTCAACGATATTGTATGACGTGGTTGTTGAGAATCAAAGTTTGTTAATCCGAACCCCAAAATCAACTACTGTTACGTCAATGAAGTGTCTCCATGTACCGATCGTGTATCGCATTGCGTTGATCCTCACAGCCTCTTGACATCGTGCAGTCGTAGTCATCTCGAGTCGATATCGAGTATCGAGTAATCCGTGCAAGTATCGAACTAAACTCGAGCGCACCAGTAACATGAACGCATACTTGGAAGAGCGAAATTCGATTAATGCCTAAGCTCACCACTACTCAATGCATTTCCAGATGTCGACCGATCGCCGAATACTATTTTGGCTCGACTATTATAGAATCTTACGTATGTTACAAAATCCAAACCAAAATAATAGGAATACCTAATAAATACTGTAGCAAATTATATACTTAATTTTATAAAAGAACATTACATATATGTAGTTACGACATTCGTTCCTGATACTAAAATAACGATATAAAGAATCGATTCCAAAAGTTGATATTGTATAATTAAATTACGAATATACATATAAATGACGCAGATTAAAAACCGTCTGAGAATATGTTTAGGAAATAATTATTTTCACTTAAAAGCGATGAAGGTGTAAACAAAGTACTCGTAAGCGCACTAGTTAACACTAGGGTTGGTAATGGGTTCGCATGCGGCACGGGCCGACGCCACCTAACAGCGGCGCCAATTAGAATCAGCACGTAAGCCAGCGTCATCATTGCCACATTGCGAACTCTGACGCATAAAACGAATTAAACGGAAAGACGACACATAAAATGTATTTTGTGAAAAATATCGTTACGATTATTTTAAAAATAAAACATGAACATCAACAAATTGCTTTAAATTAACAAATTTTGATTGTGAGATCTTTATTAAAATATGGCCCGGCCCATGAATAATGGATTGGTTCTTAAATGTATTTCAGCATTTAACACAAACGTCACTTTTATTTTTTTTAAATGTAAAATGTAAATATATATGTAATCGATGTGACATTTTAGCCCCGCGAGTCCAGTCGGTCGCTAAAAATTTTATCGAATAAATTAGTCATAGAGCGTAAATTTAATTAGCGCGATAATTGGCGCACAGGGCGGGTTTTAATCGCCAAGTAGAGCAATGTACGCCCCTATTAAAACTCTGGCTTGCTTAAAGAAATGTCTTTAGCTGACTATGGAACGCATAGCTATTTTTAAAGTTAAATGCCATAAATTTAGATAACTTCAATCCACTTTTAATTGTTAGAAATAGTTTGTGATACGACAGCTTGTATAAAAATGTGCTACTCTACAAGTTATTCTATGTATTCAATAATAATATTTCTCTATATATGATTTGTATTATGATTTTCAGTTTTTAATAGATGGAAATGAATTATTCGTGAATTTTCATTATCATACTGTTCTTCAATACGGTGAACCTTCTATTGATTTAAAATTTCCTTTTAAGTTTTTAACATATCATATTGAAATAAAATATTAAGATTACAGTTAGAATATATCAATGTATAAGATCTTTATAACAAAATAGCATACAATGTTATAAAAAAAAATAAAGTGAAATAGACCGCAGATTGCTTTTACTTGAAAATTGTTGCCAGTTGTAGTAAACGTTTAAAAGATTTTATGGTAAAATTTTATTCGTATTTATGTATTCTGTCCGAATAATCAATAAACGAGAAAGCGCTGAACAGTACTGGTCGCTCTTTAAAAAATCATTGATACACAGCTCTGCACTCCTACTGCATGAATATCGTAACAACCAGTCTTTATTACGACTTAGGCACGTTGCCCACTAAACTATTTTTGTTTTGAAGTTTCCACATCTTGGAGAAAATTGGCTTTAAGTTATTGGTAATCGTGTAATACAAAATTTGTATGTATCGTTATTAAGGACCTCTGTTTAGAATAAAATTTTTATATATATACTAATTTACTATTGCATGCTACTCAATCATTATTTATTATTATTGTTGTAAATTGAAATTTTGTCAAGGGAATAAAAAGTTAATTATTAATTATTGAAAGGCATCATAAAAAATATAAAATATACTTTGAAGAAATATTATCATAGTTTCTTAACATTAATGAAGAAACATGAAGAAACCTTTACACTCATGTAAAACAGTAAAATAAATTAGGGTTCCATTTTCGAGATCGTTTTCTATGGCAATCTCTGACTGTTCTTACCGTACGTTTCTAGAACTTTGTTCCTGTATATATATTATTTAATAAAATAGCAAAAAATGTCTAAAAAACTTAAGTAAAACATTTCTTCAATTTTGTTGTTATTTGTATTCCACTGGCTTTCAATCGCCATTGTTTTCTCAGTTTCGAAGGTTTTTTTTTTCGAAATGATGACAGATTTCTGGCAAAGAATAAGCAAGTACACACCCTCTTCTGTATACATTTAAGATTTTGACTTAGACTTTGACTGTGATGTCGTTTGAAATTGTTTTGATCCGTCAACATATATTTATTTGGATATTAATCGTTCATTAGCTAAATTAAACAACCCTAAAGTTTTCAGTTAAAAAAATATTTAATGAATTGCTTGATTTGACAATTATGAGTAAGTCTTTAAAAAAAAACATGAAAATATAGCAATCTTCGTTTTAATTAAAAAATTACGATAAAATGTATTCGATGAGTATCCACGACAATGAAAGTTAAAAGTCGTTCAAGCGCGATTAACACAAAATTGCGCAATTCATATGAATAATGCTTTTCAATCAATCATTTAATAAATTATTATCAAATATTTTCATTCAACGTTCATTTCAAATTCCTCAAGTTACTCGTCTATGTCACCGCTAGTTCATTACAGATCGATATCAAAATTGATAACGTGCTGTTCAAATTGCGTCCCGGCGGACGTCATGATCGTATCGATAGCTTAGTTCTATACACCTCTAGCTTTCGCTAACATACCCGCCTTCAAGACAGCCTCAGCCGACGCCAATCAAGCCTCATTGTACTTTCGTCATTCAGATATATTGGACATGAGAGACTAAACATTCCCTGGACTGGCCGGACTAGATATGTACTGATTTAGTGTTTACATACTAGTCTTAGAGTACTGAATGGTTTCTAAAACTACTACCGTTTCCACCGTACATTTACTTTAGTTTTGTTTAATCTTTAAATATGATGTACATATAATAATATTGATGTACAGTTGAAACTGAAAATGAAATTAGAAGAAATAAAATAAATTGAAGCATTTTACTTTTTATAAAAATTTACGAAAAATATTTTATACGAAATAATTTCAGCTTTCTAACATAATAGTTAGAGATATTTTATTCACAATCGAAATGACACTAAGACAAGTAAATAAAAGGTAAGAAAAAAAACATAATATAACATTGGCTAACCTATTTTGCCAGTTAGTCCGCTCAGTAGTCCATAAGGGTCTTTAAATAATTCCGAATTTGCATATCGATGTATATTGAACGAAAGTGCTAAATGAATTTAAAAATTTAATACAAAATGTATTTGAGTGTAACAAATAAATAGTTTTGTCATACTCCATATTATTTCAATTTTATTTCAATTTTTTTAGAAATCATCCCCTTCAACAGATATATTTCGCAAAACGAACTGCCGAAAAGTAAAGGTCAAACAGTCAAAACGATTTGTTTCATAATTGACTTCCTTAAAAAGCAAAATAAATCAAACGAAACAAATTTATTTATTTATTGATACTTTATTTGTATTTAACATGGTACGTCCCCTTCATCAGATACTCTGACAAAACAAACTGCCGAAAAGCAAAGTTCAAACTGTCAAAACGATTCGTTATACATTATTGACTTCCTTAAAAATCAAAATAAATCAAATGCAACAAATTATTTACAAATTGATACTTTATTTGAAATAAAAATAATTGATTGCTGTATATATAATAAAAAGCAAATTAAAAAAGTTAAAGTTAAAGACGTTTTTTTTTTAATATGAATCGTTCGAAGATAATCTGTCATTGGTTAATGATAACAATAGGCTATTTGATTGGTTTTTAAAAATATTTTTTTAAGCGACTTCTAAAATGGGGTGTTCTCAATTCAACCGCATATTTTCTTTTTTGCTTCTTCGCCGATTACTTCGCCATTTATGAACCGATTTTGGGTTTTTTTTAGTTATATAGAAGATACTACTGGAATTATACCATGGTAAGGATATCAGGGTTTGATAGGGAGAGGGAGAGAGGGAGAGGGGTTTCTCCAGGGATCCTGGAGAAATTGAGGGGAACGCTCAAATTTTATAGCTACATTTACCGCGTTTTACATATTTTCTGAAGTTATATTGGCATTTGCTGCTGGCAATTATAAGGTTATGCTGCTGAGCTGATGATGAAATGGGTGTAATTCTTCAATTATATTAGGAGTTATGAAATAGCTCTTTCAACATTCATATATGGATTTATACTCCTCTTTGTAGCATGTAGTATTTTTTTTTGTTATGTTATTGTTTGGTATATCATGCTCCAGAAGTGGTCCCATATAATTTATATCGAAATAGGTTCAGCGCTTTTTAAAAAAAATCAACAAATATCCATTTTTTATATAAAGACTTAAAATTTCTATTTTGAGAAAATAACACTAAAAAGAGTAAAATATTTTTTTTTTATCTAAAAAATAACACTACCGACTTCAAATTGATCACTAAGAAGTAATAAAATAATTTGATTTAAACACGTATTATTGAAGTTGGCCGATCGTATGGTGGGCAGGCAAGGTTTTACAAGCAAGTGACTTCATTATAAGCCCGGCCAATCAGAGGCGTTTTGTGTAACGTGACAAACCTTTAAAAAATGTATTTTTATTTATGGATTTTTGAATAAATTAAGTATTACTGTCAACTATCGTTAATAAATAATCATTTTTAAACTCATAATATATGCTAATTACAATAATTGACACTTTATTTTTCGCATTGTCAAATAGCCTGTTATACTTTATTGTGTAAAGCAAATTAAAATAGATGCTAATCGGAGATAGCGATCTATACGTAAACTTAGATTGCTTATTGGAGTCGGGAATGTTTGAGAGATCATGTTATGAAGACAGTAAAGCGGTTCGACTTCTAAATGGTAGTTTGATTGACACTCCCTTGTGTGAATTATGGGGCACTGAATCATTGTTTGCGTTCTCAAAGCAAATGGCAGTCACATAAAATAAACATTTTTTAACCTTGAGTTAACTAGATTGAATAACAACATAATACATTGAAAGAACGGTAAATAAAATTTATTTTAGCAATAAATGAAAGTTCGCATTGTAAATAAAAATACATGTATGTTTTTAATTTTTAGTTGAATTGTTTCATGGATATTAAAGAAAATATATAAAACCAAGCATTCCACCCACATCACTTTTTAAACGGAAAATATTCGTAAATTGAAAATGCGTACAGAATATAGGTACGGGTAAATTTAAAAAAAGAATAACAAGATCAAATATTCTGTGTGTACTGTAATTGGCTGCTTACGAAAAATACAGGCCAAATTTTGTGTTTTATAAAGTTATATATATAACCTTATAATTTTACAACTTAAATGTTATATTTTTTTTTATTTACTTTATATCATTTTTTTCGATTACTAAAACTTTTTGTTATTTATTTTTTCCCTGTAACTTGGACGGCAGACATTAAAAAACTCATCTTGTTTCTTAAAATAAATTTTACGAACATAATAAAAACGAAACAAACATTGAGCTCTTCCGATGCTTATCTTTCGATTATCAAATACCTATCTATGTACTCAGGAGTCACGAGTATTTTTTTTGCAGCTGGTTTTAATATGTCATTCTGCATTGCAGAAACCTATTAACTATTATTTAAACATAATCAATTGTTTAATCACATAGAGTTTGACGACAGTATCATTTCAATTACGAAAATATTTAATCCGCGGATTTATACTAGCATTACAAAATTCTAGGTAAGTGTCGTTATAATAAATTATGAAACATTTAGGTAATCCCAAATCAGATATTTAATCTTTGATTGTATTATTTTTAAAACCAAATTCGTATTATTAATGATCTATTTAACGTAGTAATTAAGATAATACTTGTTATGCAGATATGTGATTTTATTTATGTAAACTTGTCATTGAATTGTATTTTGCGTGAATATTTTTTTATTCGGTCTATTATTAATTCAGGCAAATGTAAGAAAATATTTCAGCTTAATAACATTATCGATACAATATTTCTCTAACCGATAGTTTTATTAACAGAAAATAGAGCTCTATTGCATTAAATTTAATTTACAATATTATTAGTTTTCATTCGTATTATCATCTTATTTACTAAGCTGTTTATTTATCGCTTTTATCTGTTTAATTATTTTTCTAATCAAAGAATTATCTAAAGGGGCCAAGGTATATAAAGGATGTTGTATTACTCAAAGGGACCCAGTTACTCCTTCCACAATGAAACTAGCAGTGCTTCTTGTGTCTTTCATCGCTTACGTTTCAGCCAAGTCATTCCCCCAGGACTTGTCTGACGTAAACCCCGTCTATGGGTACTTAACAAAATATGGTATCCCCGAAGGTGAAAGAATTCAAAAGGCTGAAGAAGAATTCTTAAGAACACCATCCGCGAAAATTGTTGGAGGATCTCCCGCTGCTTTAGGACAATTCAAATATCAGGTAGTGTTTTAATCTTTATAAAAGTATTCATTAATTTAGGTACGTTATGTTAACCTGCGTAATATAATGAATATGTTTTGTGCGTTAAATAGGCCGGTTTGATTACCGATATAATCGGCATCAATGGCAGAGGTGTGTGTGGCGGTTCCCTTATCACCCCCAATCGCGTCTTGACCGCGGCTCACTGCTGGTTTGATGGCAGAAACCAAGCTTGGAGAGTAACCGTTGTTCTGGATTCTATCCTCCTCTTCAGCGGTGGTACAAGGATTGAGAGTACTGATGTCCAATTGCACCCTCAGTGGTTCCCGCTACTCATTATAAATGACATTGCTGTGATCCGGCTGCCCGTAAATGTACAATTATCGGGTATGTTATTTAATAATTTTTTCTAGTTTAATATCCGAGGCAAGAAGTGAGCTTTCCTTTAATTTAAGTTATTCGCTACCTCTAAAAACAAGTCTTTTTTACATTTTTGTGCCGTTTCAAACACATTTATATTGTTTTTAACTGTTTTTTAATCCAAAAATAAATATATTTTAGAGACCGTCGGAACTATTGCTTTGCCTACTGGATCTCTTAGTACCGAAGACTTTGTCGGAGAAGCTGCGATTGCTTCAGGTTTTGGAATAACTAGAGATGGTGAGAGAATTTACAATATATGTGGTTAATAATAGAGTATGTTATAAAGATACCATTCAATCGAATGATAATATTTTATAAAGATATTTTATATAGATATAAAACTCTCAAAAAGTTTTGGGCTTCTAAGCCAATTTACGGACAAAAGTATATTTTTTACACATGTTTTATATCAGTAAATAATTTTCAGGTGGTGGTATTTCTGATGATCAGTTCTTGAGTCATGTCACCATGGATGTCATTCCAAATTCATTGTGCTCACTGGCTTTCCCAACGGCTATCCGTCCATCAAACATTTGCACCAGAACTATCGGAGGCACTAGTACCTGCAGAGGAGACTCTGGTGGTCCTCTCGTTGTTAATAGGAACGATGAACCAGTATTGGTGAGTTTGCATTTCATAATTTAAAATATTTAAAAGTACAAAAGAAGTAGTAATGCACTTAAATTACTAATTACTGATTTAACCTTTTTTTATTATTAGTTTTGAAGTAAGACAACATTTTTTTCTACAGTAAAAATGGCTATTTTTATACTTGGTAAGGTTAACAATAATGTTTCGTTTGATGCTTAAACTTTTTTCTAGATTGGTATAACTTCTTTCGGATCTGCTTTCGGCTGTGAAATTGGTTTCCCCGCTGCATTCGTCAGAGTGTCCTCGTTCCTCGATTTCATCAACCAAAGTCTTTAAGATATTACGGATAAGTTTTAATAAAATGCCTAACAATTAATAAAAAGATTTATTTTATTTTAAACATTTATCCATCCATGAAAATAAAAAATACACAATATATTCATAATATAAATTGTACTGTTTTACAAATCTACGTGTTCAAATTATCATTATAATCATTCAACGAACGCGAATCAGAACTACATAGCTCAAGTATATCTTCAATTACTTGCGGCAAACTTGATTAGTGTTTTGTTCATCCCCAAAGTAGATCATTTTGGAGGAATATATTTATTTTAATAATAATATAAATAATAATAAAGTATTAATTTGTTTAACGATTTTCCGCATTCACCTTCAGCCTTTTTAGTGATGTACCCTTTTTATTTGTATTTCGTCTTTCTTCCTAAGTATTTTTGGTATCGGTTGCATTCCATTGAGTAAATTGCGTCACGATGCTTTATGCTTGCTTTATATGAATATGTCTGACAATTTATTCCAGTATAGTATAAATTCATATGAAATTTATGAATCGTAAATATCTTTCCTCTCGCTTTCCTGCAATCTGTAGAAGTAGATTCGTGGAAAGGGACGGAAATGTGTAACATTTATCAACAGAAGCTATTTGATTTGACCAATTGATTAATCAGTAATAAATACAAATATTTATTACAAATTATTTAGAAATTATGGACACAAATCTTCTTCGTTAATGGCTCTTTCTAAACTCTGTATTGAAATCAGTAAAGTGATTAAATGTAAGTAATCGGAGATAAAGACAGAAGCAAAGAGCAAATCTTAGTTTATAGCATTTAACAATTTATTAATAATAAATAAAGAAAATATACATAAGATAATCATTATAGAGTTTTCAGTTATTTATTCTTGGATAATTCTACAATCCATTTTGAAATACCAATGACAATTATTAAACGAACCTGAAAAAAACAATAGATATATTGTTTCCATTTTTAATTAAAAAAGGCCATTTTATTAAAACTGAGCAGACCCAATTTGACAATAACTTTCGGTTTTTTAAATAGTTTAATATTAGGTTGGGGAAAAAGTCTTTTCGCATATAGTATGTATGAACTTGTAATAAAATCTCCATTTGTATCTGGCTGGTTTTGGTATCATTAAAAAGTTTTAATTTTAAAGAAGGCACTTCCAAATTCAAATTATGAATTTGTGTGATTTTCATTTGTTGTAGTTGTTGTTAAAATGAGTGAATCTAAAGAAGAAATTCGATACATTTTAAAATTTTACTATAAAAAAGGTAAAAATGCAACTCAAGCCGCGAAAAAAATTTGTGATGTTTATGGACCTAATGCAGTATCTGTGAGAGTAGCGCAAGTTTGGTTTAAGCGTTTTCAAGCCGGAAATTTTGATATCAAAGATGCATCTCGCTCTGGTCGCCCTGTTACGGACAAAATTGATGCCATTTTTGAAAAAGTGGAGCAAGATCGGCATATTAGTAGTTACGATGTAGCTGAAGAACTGGCAATTGACCACAAAACGGTTTTGACTCATTTGAATAAAGCTGGGTACACAAAAAAGCTCGATATATGGGTGCCTCATGAACTCACTGAAAGAAACCTAATGAACCGTGTACTCATTTGTGATTCTTTATTACGACGTAATGAAACTGAACCATTTTTGAAGAAGCTGATAACTGGTGATGAAAAGTGGATCACATACGACAAGAACGTGCGAAAAAGATCGTGGTCAAAGGCCGGTCAAGCTTCACAGACTGTGGCAAAACCCGGATTAACTCGCAACAAGATAATGCTGTGTGTATGGTGGGATTGGAAGGGCATCATTCATTATGAGCTGTTACCGCCCGGCAGGACAATCGATTCAGAACTGTATTGCGAACAATTGATGAGATTGAAGCAAGAAATTGAGAGAAAGCGGCCAGAATTGATCAACAAAAGGGGTTTTTCACCATGACAACGCTAGACCTCACACATCTTTAGCCACTCAACAAAAATTACGAGAGTTTGGCTGGGAGGTATTAATGCATCCGCCGTATAGTCCTGACCTTGCACCTTCAGATTTTCATCTGTTTCGGTCTCTGCAGAATTCATTAGGCAGTGTCAGGTTAACATCACGAGAGGACTGCCAAAACCACTTGTCGCAGTTTTTCGATCAGAAGCCCCAAAATTTTTACAGCAATGGGTACATGTCACTACCAACAAGATGGCAAAAAGTTATGGAAGAAAATGGCACCTACTTACTTTAGTCAAATGTAAATAAACTATAAAAAAACTTTATGAATTTTCATATAAAACACGAAGAAACTTTTTCCCCAACCTATTACTTAAATTGCTTTGAAGATTATACAAAGTAATGCATCGATATTTTTTTTTGCAAATATAGCAAGCATTTATATTAATGGCGTTTTTAAAAATTGGAACCACTTTTGTTGTTCTTCAATCTAAAAGTTGTATATGGACCCTAATTGTACTCGCCAGACCAATTAGGGTCATGAGGCCAGAGTAGAATCGAGAATAACATTTTTTTTAAAGAAACTGCGATATTCACTTTCTGTATTCACTCGAAGAGTGAGGGTTAAATTATAATATCTACGGATCGACTCCACAAAGTCAATAGATTTTGATTGAGGACGGTAGTCGTTTCCATGACCGTAGCCAGGATTTCATTTCGGGGAGGGTTCGAGCTCCAGAAATAAAAAGTACCAGGTTTATTTCAAAATGAGCATAAATATATCAAAATGTTACATAATTTATAGAAATTTATTTAAAATACAACCGACGGATTTTTTTTTATTTTATGGATAGTGATTACCACTGCCTATAAACATTTTCAACACCGGGGAGTTTGTAGGTGCGTTGCCGGCCTTTAAGGAAGAAGTACGCTCTTTTTTTAAGGTTCCAAAGTCGTATCGGTTCGGAAATACTGCCGGCGAAGCTGGTTCCACAGAATGGTTGTGCGAGTCAGAAAAAGTCTTAAAAATCGCGCAAAATGTCTTAAAAAAGCGATATTGTAGATTTTCGGACATCAAGGTGGTGCAGGTGACACTTTAATTTTTGAAAATATGTCCGAAGGTGAAATTCAGTAGATTAATCCGAACTTTCCCCGTGAAAAAATCTGTAGAAGGTGCAGAGTGATCGCACATATCTACGTACAATGAAAGGATCAAGCAGGTCGGAAAGGGCTCGATCGGAAGGGTCAAATGGAAGAAGCTGGTACTGAGGAGCACAAGGGTGAGAGCAGTATTCCATGTGGGGCAGAATTTGCACCTTGTATAGTCTTAGTCGATGGGCTGACATGAAATACTGTCTTGCCTTGCTGAGCACATCGAGCTTTTTTTATGCCAATTTGGCTTTGCGTTTCAATTGACTGCGGAACTGAAAGAGGCTCGAAATATCTACACCAAGTATTCAGATATTAGCGGTGGCGGCTATCGGAATATTCAAAAATCGTAAAGATACGACAAAACGTATTTTTTTAGAGGTTAACGTGCAAATTTGCAATGTTTTGGGATTAAAGTGGTCTAAGTTTAGCCGGCCCCAGTCCGAGACTTTGTTTAATGGAGACAAGATTTCAGACACAATTTTTTACGTATTTCTTCGACGTTTTCCGGAGAAATATTAGCCCGGCCGGTGTATGAGGTATCTACGGTGTTCTCGTCTGCATAGCAGTGAATGTTACCGATTTGCAACAAGTCATTGAAATGCAGAAAAAACAGAGTTGGTGATAGAACGCAGGCTTGTGGAACACCAACATTGACGAATTTTGAATCAGAACATGCACCATAGATTACGTATTTAATGCTCTGGTCTGCTAAAAAGCTGGTGATCCAATTGCATAATTTCCCGGAAATCCCGTAGGAAGGGAACTTTGTGTCATACGCAATCGAAAGCCTTGACTATGTCCAAACTGGCCACCAATGCCTCCCCCTTGCTCTCAACTGCTTCCGCCCATCTGTGAGTAAGGTAAGCTAGAAGATCACGGGCTGACAGACCCCTACGGTACCGCAGAAGCTGGCAGTTTATAATTGGCTCCACTTGGAGAACAAGGAGGTGATGGCTATATAAGCCTATAATTGGAGGGGCCTGTGCGATTGCCCCATTTAGGGAACAGATGCACCAAAGCAGTCTCCCAGGACTTCGGCTGCTTTCGTAGTCGGCGACTATTCGGCAAAGAGAGCCTACTATTCGGTTTCTAACTTTATATATATACTCAATAAAATATATACAGAATGTATCAGAAATTTTGCAATCTGTCTTTCACACATTTCAAAATGTAACGGCTTATGGCACTCTGTAAAAGGTTTATCATCTTAAGTATCTAAAATTACTAACATGACATTCTGACATCAAAAAATAGTATCATAATAAAATGTAAAACCTTTCTTAAAAACCTTTATGTTCATGTTAAAATTATGAAAAAATATGTACTGGCAACAAATATTAACCGCCGGACTTGATAATATTCTATTATTAATAATTACTGTAAAAAATATCATTCCCCCATCTTAAAATGATCACGTTCACCGGCTAAAATAAACCATAGATAATATTTTAACTAAGTATTCAGTTAACAGTAAACAATAAATTATCTATTTTCTCAATAGATCTATTATATATAGTCTGTGACAGATTTAACAGAAAATTATCTGTGGGTATAATGACTATTGACAGTAACACCATGACGGCGTAATATTTTGACAATTAAAATATATCTGCTGTAAAGTCAAAACTCAAAACACTATTCGATTTCGTTGGTCCAGAGTAGTTAATAATAAAATGGAAGAGATTGGCATCGTACTCCCTGAAAAGGTATATAGCAATATTGAAAAGTATATCGTGTAACGCGTAGTGTATATCGTGTAATTTCAATATTATTTTTGTAGGATGACCAAGTCACCGACACAAAAGGACTTTCATTTGCTGGCCCCCAATCCTTTGAAGAATTGGAATCCGAAGATCTATATACTAAATATAAGGTAACTTAGTAATTTTGAATAGAATCAATTGCCTCTTTTGTGTTATTAAAATGAAATTAATTCTATGTCTTATTATATCTATTCTAATTCATCCTGAGTGTTAATATTAAAGAAGTAAAATAACTACAAAAAATAACAACTTAATAATACACATAATAATGTAAAAATAAGACTTACAGAAATATTTTTATTATTATACTATATCATACACGACTTTACGATGTTGTTACTTATTCGTCTTGTTAAATATTAATTATATTGATGGATTGCAGAAATTGCAACGCATGTTAGAGTTTTTGGAAGTACAAGAAGAATACATAAAAGATGAACAAAGGAATCTGAAAAAAGAATATCTACATGCCCAAGAGGAGGTCAAAAGAATTCAATCTGTTCCACTTGTGATTGGACAGTTCCTTGAAGCAGTCGATCAAAATACTGGAATTGGTACATTCACTTTTAAATATATATTTTTTTCTTTTTCCCAAACTATAAGCTTTTCTTAGTAGTACAGCTTGATGAAAGCCTGTCTGGGTAGGTAGTATTGTTGTGTTTTTTAAGGCTTTTATTTTCTCTATGGTAATAGCCTCAAATACAGTCCAAATGTTACCTTATAATTTTCTCTTTCACTATTTATTACTAATTTAACATTAGAAGTTGTAACTGCAAAACTTTTGGACAGTCCAAAATAATATTTTGATCTGTAATTTCAAATCATATATAACATGGGATATTTAATGTATCTTGTAGTGTAACATTCTTAAATATGTTTTTACATTATAATTATTTTTTACAGTTGGAAGTACCACCGGTTCAAATTACTATGTCCGGATTCTGTCTACAATAGACAGAGAATTGTTAAAGCCTTCGGCATCAGTGGCTCTGCACAAACATTCCAATGCACTGGTAGATGTCTTGCCTCCAGAAGCCGATAGCTCCATTTCTATGCTGCAAGCAGGTATGTATTCCATTAATAATAATGAGAAAGTCTTAAGACACAAGCACAGTTACAATAATATAAAATGAAGAATATATCTATATCTTCTTTGTTTAAGCTATTATTATAATTTACAAAGATGAACAATTTAACAATAAACTTCCAATTTTTTTCACAAAGATTATTTCAAATTATCAATAATTGTTTTAAATACAAATTTCTTAATTGTAAATATTTGTAATTTATAGATGAGAAACCAGATGTCCAGTACTCAGATATTGGAGGTATGGACACTCAAAAGCAGGAAATCCGTGAGGCTGTTGAACTGCCGCTTACTCACGTAGAGCTTTACAGGCAAATTGGTATTGAGCCACCCCGGGGTGTTCTCATGTACGGTCCTCCAGGATGTGGTAAAACCATGTTAGCAAAGGCTGTTGCTCATCACACTACAGGTAACTACTACTAATCTTCTAGTACATAATGTCATTCACACACAAAATCAAACATATCAGTTCAAAATACTTAATATGCTTTAAAACATAATAATCATTATGAAATTTTATAATACTAATTATTAATTTATTGATTTTAATTGTCTTACAAGACAGAAATAATATTGCTAAAATACTTCATATTAATTTATGCTTTCTTTCTACTTACTTTTAAATGTAGCGGTAAAACATAAATGATCAATTGTTATATGTTAATGATGATTTTTACGCAAATAAATATTACTTAGCTGCATATTCTTACCCTTCTTTGTGATGTCATTCCTTCATAATCAAATAACTGCTTTACTTGATATTTCTCTAGTAAAACTTTCTATATTCTTTTTTACAGCTGCATTCATACGTGTGGTAGGATCTGAGTTTGTACAGAAATATTTAGGCGAGGGTCCGCGTATGGTACGTGACGTATTCCGTCTCGCAAAGGAAAACAGCCCTGCTATCATTTTCATTGATGAAATTGATGCCATTGCTACTAAGAGGTAGATTAATTTGTAATTGTTGACACAGTAAAACAGTATGCATTACATGATGTTATAATTCTACATCATAATTCTTCCAGATTTGATGCACAGACTGGTGCTGACAGGGAAGTTCAAAGAATCTTGCTGGAGTTACTTAATCAAATGGATGGTTTTGACCAAACTACTAATGTCAAAGTGAGTTGAATCTCGGAAAAATCAAAACTATAAGATAATATTTGCTATATATTTTTTTAAATATTCAGGTTATCATGGCTACCAATCGTGCTGACACTCTAGATCCAGCCCTGCTCAGACCTGGTCGTCTTGATAGGAAAATTGAATTTCCTCTCCCTGACAGGTATTAAACATTATTTATATCAAAACTTTTTAAAAATTATACATCACTTAATCAGAAAACAATCTTTAAACTACATTATTGTTATCAGGCGTCAGAAACGTCTAATTTTCTCAACTATAACGGCCAAGATGAATCTGTCTGAAGAAGTAGACTTAGAGGAGTTTGTGGCGCGTCCGGAACGTGTGTCAGGTGCCGACATCAACGCGATCTGCCAGGAGGCCGGTATGCACGCCGTAAGGGAAAACAGGTACATGTTATTTCTAATGCTTTTATCAAATGAAAAGTTAATATTTTATTAATTTCACAATATTTATTTTGTTTTTATTAGTAGTCAAACCTGGTTGTCTCTTTACAATCATCACTTTTATTTTTGAAATTAATTTTATGCTCTGTATAATGTTTATAACATATGTCATATGATATAATGATTATGATATTTATACATAGTGGAATGTTGATTGGATCCTCATATTCTGTGATTTTAATCATTACTAGGATGTTCTAGGATGTTAATTCCAAATTCTTGGCCTACCTTCCTGGTGGTGCTTTAAATGTTGAGCAGATATCTCAAAGAATACAGTAACAGCTACAAGTTTCAGATGCCTTTCTATTGATAGCATATTAAGCCTTGCTATCAAATAAGAAGAGCAAAGAAACAGAGAATGCAGCTGTTATTGTACATGCAACATCTTTGACGTAGTGATTGATTAATTAGTTTTAAACAAGAACACAGCATATTCCCTATCTGTAGAACTTTTAATTTTTTGTTTTATTACATATTGTTAAAACTTGTATTAATTCTAATTAATGTAATATCATGTTTGTTCTAGATACATTGTGCTTCCGAAGGACTTTGAAAAGGGTTATAAGAACAATATCAAGAAAGATGAGTGTGAATATGAATTCTACAAATAAGTATTTAATTGTAATATTTTGATGTAATTGATTAAAAAATAAACTTGTAATATTATGTTTATACTTTTATTTAACCCTTTCACCGCCAGACTTTTTATCAATTGGTGTGCCCCAGCGCCCGGCAAATTTAACAATAAATAATACCTACAACAAATAGAGTTGTAGGTAAATTTTTCGATGTCGATGTCGATATTTCGCTATAATTATTTATATTGTATTTACGAGCTTGGTTAACCAACAACTACATACATACTTACCTACTATAGTATACTCCACTACAGAATGAAAATTTAAAAAATGATACATTACAATTATTATTATATTTTTTATACAACTAAGTCAACAAACAAGCGTAGGGCTCACCTGATGGTAAGTGACAACCGTAGCTTTTAACACTAAAAACTAAAAGAACCTCAAGCGCATTGCCGAACACCCCTACCTCAGTTGAAATAAGACAAAAAAAATTAATAAAAATTATAATTACTATGCATCAATATTAAAATCTTCGTTTGACACAAATTCGTCATCGTCATCACCTTCGTTTCGAAATTTCGAATCCGTATTAATTATTCAGCTGTCGTCATGGTAATTAAAGCAGGAATATAAAACTATTACAAAAACACGCGCAACACTAATTGAAAGTTCCATACGGTTCAACTCGGTTGTGACGTCATGAACGGTCGTGTTTATCCGACACAGGCGCTGGCTTTATTAGCAAAATGAACACAGTATAGGGATGGGAATTTGCATTTATAGTTGTCCATACAGAAATAACTAAATCGCTAATTGCTTAGAAAAATATACATTTACAGAGAGTAAAAACAACACGTTATTAAATAACAATAACTTAATATGCTTTTTTATTAAATAACTTGGTATTTAATACAATATTTTTGTTAATAAATATTCCATATCTTATAAATTCTAACATTATGTTTCATCACTACGGTCGGATAAATACGACACAGGCGTTGGAAGTCAATGCATTTTCTCCTAATTAATATTAGCAAATTTACCACAATGAAATATTATTTTATTTTGTTTCTTGATATAGTAAATGTGAATTATAAGACTAAAGTTCACAATCCATACTTCAGGTAACGCCAAAACAATACTGTAACCAAATCTAATAGGAATTATTCAAAGAGCTCTTGTTAAGTCACCCAGATCACAACAGAAAATAACTATTTCTCCAGAATGAATGTTTGCGTTAATTATACCTAACAACCTGCAGGTACTCTTTCTTGATTTAATGATTTTGAGCATATGAGATATAAAATAAATAAATCTCCTAGGCATTTTCCCATGAATGAAAATAAAATGTAGGGTATCCATGTAATAATTTTGAGAAATAATAGTCACTTATATAAAAATCTAAAACTATAAATTTGTCGGCTTTAAGTTAAAACACATTTATTTGCTGAACTTGGGCATATTTTTTATTTATATTTTATTGTAGTTATTATGTGATGTAAATATAAATATAAGAATACTTTTACATAATCATTTAAATAGTAGTAAGTAATAAAATACAACAAAAGTTTTTCAAAATCTTTATTTTGTAACAGTTCTTATTTAACGATGTGATAATACAATATATTTGGCATATACCTTATGAAAATTGATACACATAGTTATGAATAATTAGTCTTCTAATTTGTCACTTGAGAATGATGAAAGTAGTTTGTGATGAAACAATAAACGCTCCAACTACTGAATGTTGTAAACGTTTCATTAAATTGAATTTTAAGTCGTTTTTTTTTTCGATTTGGTTTCATATTTACAACTGTAGCATTCGCTAGACATAATTTAATAATGTTTTAATGTCAACTACGATAATTGTCAAAAATCGCATACCAATCTCTATATTTATGTTGAAAATGAATAATAATTATTATTATACATTGTAATCATAAACTTTTGTCACCAATTATCTTTCTTACAATGTCTATGATTGATTTATTTTCAAGAGACATTATATGTTCGATACATCACACTTTAAGACATCTATATTATTAAATAACAAACAACAAGTGCAATACGTGCTTATAATGAACTATTTAGGCTTTGTTAAGGCACTTATATCTACTTAAGGCAACAAAAACAATGTCTAAAACATTCTTGTCGGCACTGAGGTACTAGTAAGGTGTAGAAATTCTAAATTTTTTTTTTCAGTTTTTAATATGTATCTCGTTATATCTTATGCATATATTAAATAGAATATTTTTGAAATGCATTGCAATTTTATGAAATTGTTGATATAAATGAAGGCGGATTGAGGTTGAACAACAAGTATGCCACATTTAAGTACAAATAAAAATAATAATTACTACATCTAGCTGCCTACTTTAACGTTATCTATAAAGAAAACTTTCGAATGCATCTTCATTGTATAATGTTTCAAAATATTATCTCATATAATATGCAATGTGTTAAAGAAAGAAAATTTAAATGGTACTTTACATTATTCAATGCTCTATAGAAAGACAACTATAAATGTATTATAATATTGATTTTATTACGATACAATATAGAAAGTCATATCAGTGAGACAATTAGTATGTGATAAAAACAAACACACACAAGGCATATTGTATGGGATAAAACTTTATCCTAAACTAAAGTATGAGAGAACATGAGTTTTATTTGTAATAAGACTTACATTTCATACATTTATGTGTAGTAGTTTTGTGACCACTGTGCCTAGATCATAGAGATATCAACACAAGAGCTTTTTTATCTTCTAATAAATCAAAACAATGTTTTAGATTTATTTCCTTCCGATAAAAACAATACAAATGCTCTAGCATAATCTCATAGAATTTTTTCTTAATATCAAATTAAATATATATATGGCATGAAATATTTTCAGTAACAAAGCAATAATGGTGCACAATCATATCCACACAATTGTATTCAATTGTTTATACAATCTTCAGTCTGTGTCAGATATCATGGAATGTTTAGTTGTAACGAAAATGATTAATATACATTAATAACAACTTAATTTTAAATATTTGCACTACAATTGATAATAATATTTAACCCACATACACCATTTTATAATGTCGATTATCAATTCATAAGATTTAACATCAGTATAATAAAAGTCAAATAAGTACAAATTTATTAGCCAATTTTAATTGGATATAATACTGTCATAACATATTTTATTTAAGCTCTGATTCAGTCACCATACTACAATCATTCAAACATACAATATGATTAAATACTTAATTTATAATTACAGGGTAAAAGTGTAAATTGATTTTGTTAATATAATTTGTATGCATTGTACTATAATGTATACAAAATAGTTACTTATGGACGGGGTGGAAAGATATGATTATCACTAACATTAAAGGCAATAAGTTACACTAGCGATAATATTAATCAACCATACAAGGAAAATATTAGTTACTATAGCGCTAAGAGGTGGAATGACTGTCACTGGGGTAAATTCAACATACCTTTTGTCTATCGTTTTTGGAATGACACATCATATATCATGCAACTATTTAAAAGATAAAAGTCTTGCATAAAATACTCCTCTCATTCGTTCTACAAATTTCGTTTTCTTCGTATAAATTTCGAGATAATATAATCTTGTCAAAATCTGTATCCTGAAAAAAAATTAATTTAATATTTAGTTATATAAACTACAGATTATTTTTGAAAAAATCAGAAAAAAAGACAATAACAAAAAAAATGACATAGCAGATACAGAGCATGTTTCATAGGTAATAAAACCTAACCTAACCTAAGACAAGATTTATTTATTGGGAAATAATCAGAAAAAAGACAATAACAAAAAAAATGACACAGCAGATACAGAGCATATTTCATAGGTAATGAAACCTAACCTAACCTAACCTTTTTTTTTTTTTTCTCGCTGGAAAAACGCATTATGCGCTTCCCCCACGTGATGGAAAGTGGGGGGGTGTGTGGGACTCCCCGGAGCCCTGAACGGCTCAAGCACACCGGGTTTACCCACTAAAAAACCAGCGGTACCCTCTCCGTCTTTCGGCGGACGCCACGGGATCGCTTACGCATGCTACCGTGACGCCCTGACGGTCGGCATTCTTTTCCCGCTCTCGCTCCGCTGCTTCTTTCTGCGACATGACACTTTCGCAGAAGGAGCGCATCTCCGACCAGCACATCTCGCTACCGAGCATGGTGTTGATAACGCTCGGCAGCGAGAGGTCTCCGCCCATAGTCGCCGTAAGGGTGTGCCTCTGGGGCCCCCACGCAGCACACTCGTACAGGGTGTGGTACGCCGTGTCCACTGGCGCACCACACTCGTGGCAGGAGGGTGACTCCTCCCGCCGCGCTATCCCGTGCAGGTACTTACCGAAGCACCCGTGTCCGGTAAGTACCTGCGTCATTCTGTACGACAGTGTGCCGTGCTTCCTCTCGACCCAGCGACTCAAGTGGGGACGGATCGCCCCCACTGTCACCAGGCCCGCCGTGGGAGACCCCAGATCCTCCTGCCATCGGGCGATCAGGGCTTGCTGGGCTAGAGCCCTGATCCGCCCGATCTCCGCCGACCCTGGACGGTCGCCGCGGTCCCTCGCCTCGACCCGGAACCGGTACACTTCCGCGAGCACCTCCGCCTGGAGCTCCCAGGGCGGATCACCCGCGAGAAGTGTCGCCGCAGTCCACGACACCGTACGGTACCCTCTGATGCCTCTCACCGCTATGACCCTCTGCGGCTTTCGCAGCAGGGCCTGATTTTTAGCGGTGAGGGCGTCTATCCAGATCGGGGCATCAGACCCCGGCCCCCCCATATTCGGAAGGAGGCGACCAAGAGCGGCGGCGGCGTTGATGAGCCTCGGGCCGAGATGAACAAAATGCTGCCCGAAGCTCCATCGTCCGTCCAGGATCAGGCCCAAATACTTCATCTGGGCCTGCACCTTGATCACCGTCCCCTGGACGGTGATACTCGCCCCTCGTGGGGGACCTTTCCGTGGACCATGAAAGAGGAGGGCCTCCGTTTTGGATATGGAGACCCTCAAGCCCATCAAGGCCATCTGCGGAGGGACGTGCTCGCCTGGATGGGGGAAGAGTTCCCCAACCAGGCGAAGGAGGAGTTCCGGCGGCATCGTCTCGGTGACGGGGGCGCCTTGGGTGCGGAACTTCCCGCGTACACCGCGGTACGGGCGCCCACGGGTCTCGATTGAGACCCGCCAGAAGCTCCTCCCTGGCCTTCTTCTTGGCCTTGCGTATCGCCAGCTGCAGCTCTTTTTTCAACTGGCGATAAGCGTCCAGCAACTGTCCCTCCAGATCCCTGTCAAGGCCGTTGCGTATTCGACAGCGGACGTAGGCTCTCCGTGCCCGACAGCACGTCGCCCGAAGGTCGGCGATTTCGGGCGACCACCAGTATACGTGCCGGCGCGGAACTCTGCGCCGGGTCCGAGGCATGGCCGCATCGCAGACTTCCTTGAGAGAACTGCGTATGCGGCCTGCCAGCTCCTCTGCGCTGGCGCCCTCCCTCCTCCCTGCGGAACCCCACCGCTGCACGATTGCGGCCTCCGTTACCAGCTCTCGATCGACCTGGCCGAGAGACCACCTCGGCAGCGTGATCGGCACCCTCTGGGGTTCCGCCGGCCTGTGAGAGGTAGAGATCTCAAATCGGATGTACCGGTGATCCGATAGAGTCTCCACCTCCTCCTCCACTCTCCAGTCAACCACTCTGCGTGCTACGACAGGAGTGGCGAACGATACGTCCACCACAGAACCCCCGTGATGGCGAACGCAGGTGAGAACCTGTCCCCTGTTGAGAAGGGACAGGTTGGAGAGCAGGGCCCACACCTGGACGGCCCTCCCTCGCGGATTCGTGACAGGGTTAGGGTCAGGGACTTCGCGTTTAAGTCGCCGAGAACCATTAACGGTTTCGGCGACTGCCTGGCCACCGCAGCTCTGACCAAGCCGAGATAGGTCTCGAACTCAGCCAGGCTGCAATTAGGGGAGAAGTACGTCCCGACGACGACGTACTCCCCCCACCCCACGAAACCTAACCTAACCTAACCTAAGACAAGATTTATTTATTGGGAAAAAATCAGGGAAAAAAAAAAAAAAAAAAAAATGACATAGCAGATACAGAGCATGTTTCATTGGTACTGAAATGCTATACGTACGTGTAGCGAGTGCGCGGTCAGTCGGAGCGCGGCATGAGCGGCACGAGCAGCGCGGGCGGGCCGGCGCGGCGCAGGAAGGGGTGGTGCAGCAGGCGCGCCGCCGAGTGGCGCTGCGCCGGATCGCGCACCAGCGCGCACTCCAGGAACGACAGCAGGTCGGGCGGGCAGCGCGCCGCGCCGCGCGGCCGCGGCGGCGGCATGTCGCGGATGCGCCGCATGGCCTGCACAAGCACATATCACAATTAGGGCTCCCGTTCCAAGGAGTCGATATTGCGACAAATATTTTTTAAATCTTAATTTTTGTTTTCGTCCAACTCATCCTGACTAAGTGACCTAAAAAGTCGTGAGGAAACCTACATGTCCAATGAAAAGTGCTCCCGTTCTAAGGAGTCGATATTGCGACAAATATTTTTTAAAGCTTAATTTTTGTTTTCCTCCAACTCATCCTGAATAAAAAAGTCGTGAGGAAACCTACATGTCTAATGTAAAGTTTCACTAAAGTACTGTCACGTTTGAAACCAACCAACATTGAACTAATGCAGCGGAACAAGCTGCAGCCTTCTCTAAGGTAGAGGAGATCTATTCCCGGAGGACATTTAGAGGCTAATTTACTTTCTGCTCGACATGTTTCCTTTTTTAAATAAAACTAGTTATTACGGATTTAGCGTTCGTGGTCACGGGTAGTCTACCTGTGACCACGAACGCTGTAAAGTGCTCGAAACGTCGGGATGTCCAAAATAATTAATATAAGCGATTAAAATCCGTAATAACTAGTTTTATTTAAATGTAGTAATAATCGCGTATATTTAAGAGAACATTATTTTTCCTTTTTATTTTAGCACCTGACAATCTAAATCAATACATACCTGTAGCGGTGGTTCGTTGAAGAATGGTGGTTCACCATCCACCATTTCTATTAGCATTATTCCGAGAGACCAAATGTCGACTTCGGGACCATAGGGCAGACGTAGTACCACCTCGGGAGACATCCAGTACGGTGTACCGACTAACGATTTACGTTTTGGTAACTCCTGAAATTGTAAAAGAATAATTGCTTTACATCAGAAACTTTAATAACCTATGTTTACTTATCTTTAGCTAAAAGTATTTAAGACTGCTTATTACTACTGAACTATTTGAAGGAATTTTTCAGCAACTGACTGCAATATTAAGAATCCTACTATATTTGAACAACTTTATAGATGATTATCACTAGTCAACTATTCATCATTCATATATCAAATCAAATATTTAAAAATATTTACAAATATTTACTTAATAACTACCTTTTATACATTGGACCTATATTCTTATCATATACAATTGATCATGGCTTGATTGAATTAAATTAAAATACATATATAATTCAAATAGAGCAAAACAGTAGTTACTGAGTTTGTAAAATATTGTTAGAACAATAATATTTATTAAAATAATTTCTTGATTGATGGTCACATTTACATATTTGTCAATATAAATTTCTTATATACATTATTAGATTATTAAATCTAATAAAATATTGATATAAGTATTATTATATAAGAGATTTCTAGGTTAAAAAACATTTTGTACCTGTGATACTTGAGCACAGAAGCCAAAGTCAGACAACTTCACTCTTCCATCTTCGGTCATGAGTATTGAATCCGATTTGATATCCCGATGAATGACACCTTGACTGTGCAAGAATGCCAATGCCTGCAAAAGAAATATTGAATAAAATTATTAAACTAAAATAGTCTGAACATACAAAAATCTTTCCTATGGAGTTACTATGTTAAGAAAAATTCAAAACTCACATTAGAACTCAATCGTAAAACATTAGAAACTAGCTGTGCCCGCGAACTTTTACGCGTTGTAATTGTAGCCTAAGTTACTCATTAGTATATCAGTTATCTGTCAGTAAAAGTCCCATCAAAATCAGTCTAGCCTTTCCAGAGATTAGCCGGAACAAACAGGCAGACAGACAAAAATTGTAAAAAATGTTATTTTGGTATAAGTACAGTGTATACATTCATATGCATAGAGTTACAAACAGACACTCCAATTTTATTATTTTTTATTAGATTGGTAATATGATACATCAACTTTAATTTGGTAAATATCATCTTAAAGAGCCTTCTTGATCTAAAGAGGTAGGTTATGCTTACCTTCAAGCACTGTTTGCAGACAGTGGCTATCTGTTCTGGATCCATCCTTGCGTGTGTCACTATCTGTGTAAGTGAGGCTCCAGCCATGTATTCCATAACTACCCACAGTTCATCCCCCACTAAGTAAGACGCGTGCGTCTCCACTATATTCGGATGTGGATAATCTCGCATAATAACCTGTTTAAATTAATAACGTTTTATACATAGAATTTTTATTTTTTTAAGGTACTTTAGTCAAAAGTATTAGTAGTAATATATTTATGCTCCTAATCATGATGTACTTTTTATTTATAATTTATGTAGAGTCGAGAATGTGTGAATGTACCCTTAAGTTCTGTCTAGTGAACATCTTCATAGTGCAAATTCATAGATACTCCAGCTATACTAAATTTTAAGTAGATCATAACCACATTTTTATTCGATGAGTCAGTTACTAAATATTTTATTTATATGAACAGTTTTCTGCAAGTAAAAAACTATTTTTAAATTTACATTTCATAGACAATGTTCAATGACCCAGTGGGATGGCCCAGTGGTTAGAACAAGCGCATCTTAACTGATGATTGCGGGTTCAAATCTTGAGGAAACCTGCATGTGTCTTATTTTCATCGAAATTATGCCACATGTGCAATCCACCAACACGCATTGGAACAACGTGGTGGAATATATTCCAAAACCCTCTCCTTAATGGAAGAGGAGGCCTTATCCCAGCAGTGGGAAAATTTACAGGCTGTTACTAGACAATGTCCAAATGATGAAGATGTATTGAAATAAAACTAGTTATAACGGATTTTAAATTTAATTTAATAGGGTGACCACGAACGCTGTAAAGTGCTCGAAACGTCGGGATGACAAAAAATAATTAATATACGCGATTAAAATCCGTTATAACTAGTTTTATTTCCATGTATAATAATCGCGCAAATATAAGACAACATTATGTGTTGGAGATGTACTTACTACTTCATTGAATAGAAGTTCTCTTCGATGTTGGTTCGTGAGGTTCATCATCTTGACTGCAACCCTTCGTCGTGTTCTCGTGTCCGTAGCGGCGCAGACAACTCCTGTACTGCCTTTACCGATCTTACTGAAGCCGGTCAGCGTTTCCCGAGGGTCACCTTCACTCACCACAAGGCGAAGGGCAGCTCGGAACTATATGAGACAGAATAATGTAAAGTTATTATATATTTTTATATAAGTATTTATTTTTTTCTAATAATAAACAGGAATATGAAATACATATGTAAAATACAGCTTCTTTCACAAAAACGGTTTTTATACACGATATAGAGCGACCTAAGGATCAACGAGGTCACGATCTATAGCCCCGGGAGTTCTATCATAAAGAAAGTTTTCAGGACGGAGCTTCAAAGAGAATATGTCAATGTACTTCACATTTGTCCTAGTTCATCTTTAACATTTTGCATTTCGGAAAAAAATATATAACGTCAAACCGTACCATGATACATGAAAACAAATGATTTCGTATTTACTCCAAATATGTATTACTAGCGACAATGCTGATACTAAATATTCTAAAGAATTTGTCTATTTATGACATCATATTACAAACTTCAAAAAATATCAGTATTTCTTTATCTTATTGTACATATTATATGCAAAGATCATCCTCTCGAATCACTCAATATATTAAAAAAAGCCGCATCAAAATCCGTTGAGTAATTGTAAGATCTAAAATATGCTTAGATCTTTAAAAGACAAATAAGGGACAGACAGCTATTTTGTTTTGTACTATGTAAAGATATTAGTATTTATATTCTGCCAAGATAAGACAGCATTGTACTACGTTATCGCAACACGAATATTTCTGGTTTTGATTTTTTTTAGTACATTTCAGCTGAGATAACGTTTAAAGACCGCAAAAGGGTCAAGACATGTCATTCAATGAAAAAATTCAAACGATAAATTACTTTATACCTTATCATAACATTCTAGCACATACAGAAAATAAGTTATTGAACAAATTATGTGTATTGATATTCCTTTATTCTTATGCATGGCCTAAAGATTTATGAAAGCATTTTCACTTTTAGAAAATATTATATTTACTAATATTATAAACGTGAAAGTAACTCTGTTTGTCACTCTTTCACTACCAAACCACTGAACCAAATTTGATGAAATTCGGTATGAAGCAAACTTCGACCCCAATAACACACATAGGCTACTTATTTGCCTAACACATGACAACCAATCCCTAAAATACGAGCGAATCCGCGGGTAACAAATAGTTAACAATAAATTCGCAAATATACTGTTTTGTGCAATATTATCAATTTTTATTACACATTTAAATGTTCAGTGTAGTCAGTCAAACAATTAAAGCAATTAAATTAATCGTTCGAGTACATGGAAAACATAAATTAATCATTACCTGTTCATGCGTTAAACGCAATTCGTGCTTCGATTCGGTGATGGGTACATGCGGCGTGACTAATGGGCCCGGCTGTTGGTGTCGTACCGTATTTGGATATGTGTCACCTGAAAACAAAAAAAAAAAAAACTTATTCGTGATCTGCTGTACTGCATATATTATGAGCTTTTAAATTAGATTAAGATATTTATTTATCAAGACTTACTTTCATAACTTAAATACAAATAAGATATAATATACATAGTTTAAGAATTTTAGCATGAAATTTTTTATATAAAATTAAGTATGCCATTACCTTTCAAATGTGGTTTTGAGTCCACAAACTGTTCTATATTTGAAATTAAATAGTTTGTTAATATGTCTATCTATGATGAGCCATGTTTAAACCGTAAGGTATGTATATGTAATATGTAGATGAAAATTTATACAACAGCATATTAAGATTATCATAAGTTTATAACTTGCTTAGCATACTGTGAGTCATATTGAATAATTAACATATATTTGAAGATTTATCTCATTATTAACATTTTTAAAGTATATTAATTATCGCACAATATAACAACTTCAATGATTACGTTAGGATTAAAAAAATCCATAATAGGCTATTTGACAATGCGAAAAATAAAATTGTAAATTTTTGTAATCAGTGTATATTATGAGTTAAAAATGGTTATTTACTAACAATAGTTGAAAATAATACTTAATTTATTCAAAAATCCATAAATAAAAATGCATTTATTCAAACATTTGTCACATGACACAAAACGCTTCTGATTGACCGGGCTTATGATGAAGTCACTTTCTTGTAAACAATGCTTTTCTACTATATGTACCACACATTAAAATACAGGAAAGTGACGTCACCAACCACATTGCAGCGCCATATTGTCCAAGTAGCGTTTTTACTAGCTTTTTAAATATGGAATTTTGAATATGTTATTTTTCAGCAAATATCTTCTACTAAATAATATAAAATGGATTCTAAAAAACAGTCAAATAGCCTATTGTAAGTGGGATACAATGTATCATTTGAAACATACTTGTATTGTTAATTAGTAAGTTTGTTATATATTGTATCTATTATGTTATTTGCATGATTATTTTTAAATACTAAGCACAATAAGGTTGCTTAAATCCTTATCTTTTCCACATAAAATATGCCCTCATTTTAAAGAAGCCTTTACATGTTTTCTATATATATTAGAATTTAAAAAAATTGTCTGTAACTCACCAACATTGTTATTTCCATTCATACCATGCTGCATGCCTTGAACCATTTGGGGTTGAGGGTGATTGTGTTGATATGGTCCATTAGCGTTCTGTATATTTTGGTACGTCATAGCTGCCAGTTGATTGTCATTTATTTCAGTCACTGGTCTCACAGTGGCTTCGTGTGAGTGAGACCACTCAACAGGCGAGTCAGAGACAGGCTTATTCAAGGCATAATTACTTTGTTCCCGTCTTAGAGTTGGGTACTGTTGAGGAGCTGGAGGGACAGGAGGAGACTCTTCTGGCACTGATGGAGGAATGTTTGGCTGATTACGGAGATCTCTCCTAATTCTTGGTGGGCTCATGCTCCTGAGTGAATTTGATCTAGCAACATTAGATGTTTTCGGCAAAACAACACCATTTTGTGTTAATGGGTTTGCAGAAACAGGCCTTGACAAAGCAGCTACTGAGGATGAGCGATGTTCACCCCTTACAATAGTCTTCAAATCTAATATCTCGGTGGGTGTAATCTCGGAGGGGTCAACTAAAGGCAGTGGCCTATTCGTGGATTTTAATATCTAAACAGAAATGATAGGCAAAGGTTAATAATGTCAGGAATACAAGAACGAAGTATTTAGTTTTTTTTAAGTATAATTAAGATAATAATATAATATTTCATGACTTCAGAACAATTTCTGCAACATTCCTCACAGATGATTGGCAAACAAAATAGATACAGTTCAATTAATACAAAAATGCATTATTTTTATATAAAATAGACCTGTATATTTAAGAATTAAAACTAGTTTTATTATAATAAAATAAATGAAGTCATCTTATATAGCTTTTTTTATTCATTCTGAGCTGGGATAAAACTTATAGAATATTTTCTTACAAGAGTTGGTTATTACTACTAGGTTTACCTGATTATTGCCAACGAGGGAAGCCCATTGAAGTGGGAGACCAACAAACTTTCCTTCTCTTTTGTCAAATCCTGTATGAACTCGGTGTTCAAAATTACTTGGTGGAGAAATTAGTGGCTTCTTCTTTTTCTTGGAAAACATAATGCATACAATTTATCTATAACAAAACAAAACAAAAGATATGCTGCAATTATAGGCTTTGGTAAAAATATTATTATGTTATTATACCTTGTACAATTCTAATTTGACGGAATATAATATCGTTACAAGATGTAAGTACGAGCATGAACTTAAAATGACAACAACAACCACAACGAAAGGAAAGTGAATTCTAAGTCAAATACCATGCATAATCATTGGATTAAAATTGTTTATGCACATTACACGCTTTATAGAAAGTTCTATATAAAAAAGTAAAAGCCAATACAAATCACTAAGTAGCTACCTTGCACTGCTCCAAACACACCTTGTTAATTTAATTTC
This sequence comes from Vanessa cardui, assembly GCF_905220365.1. Classification (NCBI taxonomy): domain Eukaryota; kingdom Metazoa; phylum Arthropoda; class Insecta; order Lepidoptera; family Nymphalidae; genus Vanessa; species Vanessa cardui. The sequence goes on from NC_061137.1 coordinate 6,867,912, forward strand.
ACTTCCATGAAATTATTAGCAGCCATGTCAAATACACAATATTACCAAATTAAACAAATCACTTAAACAAACTCGTATGTATCAATACTTCCAAAAAATTCAAACTCTAACCCAGAAAATTTACTTAATACAACTAGTGAAAATTTTGTTTTACAAACACATCACCTCACCCAAATGAATACCATACAAAACTATTCAAGTATTCAAGAATGCAATCGGGAACAGAATACTAAAATATTGTAAATTCCATCCTACACAAGTGGTGCCATCAATAAAACTACGTTCCATTCAAGAAAGGAAAAAAAGCACGACAATTTTGACTGTTGATAGTGTGAAAAGTCATAGATTTTTTTTTATTCTATAGTTTCGTTATATGTTAAGAAAACTAAAATATATCCTGTATTGCCCCACTCTATGGACTATGGATTACGTATAAATAATTATAAGAATAACTGCGTTTTAGATTTGAGGTTTGACATGGTGTAATACCTTTGCCTTATCCCTCTAAGGAAAGAAAAAAGCGAAAAAAAAATTGAGGTTTGACATCTGTCATTTACTAATGTTTATTTCGTTTACTGTTTAATCTGGAGTCTGAGTAGCTGGTGCTGTACTCTTGTCTCTTAATTAAAATAAACTTATTGTACAAACACAATCTGCAGCTTTTGTATATATTAAGGAAATAGTTTTATTGCAAATATCTCAACTTTTGAAAAAAAATATGAAAGACAAGCGTCATAAAAAAAAGCACAAAAAATCCTCAAAACATGAAAGTAATGTCAGTAAAAAAAGAAGTAAAAAAAGGAGTGTAAGTATAATAATTTAACCAAATTAATAATTTTATTACATTTCTAAATTATTTTATAACCTTGTCATTCAGTCTTCAGAATGTTCTGAATCTTCATCTGAATGGGTTGAAAAGGAAACAATATCAAAAAATTCTATGGGTGACCGTGAAGAATGGATGTCGATGACTGGAATGCTAAAGACATATACAAAAGATGATATCAGACCAAAACAAGAATTAAAGGAAAAGAAAAATATTGATTCATATAATCCATCCACAAGTAGTAGAGAACTTAATCCATATTGGAAAGATGGTGGTTCTGGTGTACCATTAACTGCAGAAAATTATCAAAAAACCAGGCAGTTTATGAAACCATCATCTGATGATGATTTTTATTCAAGATCCAGTTCATACAGTAAAAGCAGTCTGGATACTTCAAAAAATTATAATTCCAATCAAAGTAAATCCTTTAATTGGCGATCAGGATCAAAAAACCAAAAAGAATTCATAGAAGAAAAAAGCACAAGTAAAACTAGTGAGGCTTCAACTAGTTATAACTTAGAAAAAAGAAAAGAAAAAAACTCTTCACCCCCTAGAGATAAATTCAAAGGCAAGGATAGTTTATATCTTTCAGATGAAAAAATGAATAAACTTGCTTCAAAGATTGTTAAGGCAGAAATAATGGGTGATATGAAAGTAGTTGAAGAATTAAAGGCAAAATTAGAAGCAGCCAGAGAGTACAGGAAGAATAATCCTGATGCTGCAAAGGTTGAGGAAGATGATAGAATTCTTCTAATGTCAACAAGCAGCAGTGGAAATAGTAGACCACTAATGAATTATCAAGGAGATCCACGAAGCAAAGGTGGCAAACGTAAGGCTGAAACACATGATGGAAGCGGAAGAATTAAATACTTTGGAAATGATGATAAATATAATTTAGCACAAATGGTGAGTTTCAATGAAAAAAACAATTTAATCTTAATCACAATTAAATACTTTAACAACATTTTAACTTTGTTATTTTCAGTTTGAACAAGAAAAGTATGGTTCAAACTATGACGAGGATGCTGAGTTAGCCAGAATAGCAAGCAAATCTAAAAATCCAAATGATGATCTGGAAGATATATTTTTGGATGATATATCAAAGAATAAAAATATGGCAAAGGAAAGTGAAAAGGAAAAACAGCGTGCTATCAACCAAAGTGTTAAATTAGAGAGGTCGTTGGAAGGCTGTAACTATTGCTTCGACTCCAAAAATATGTTAAAACATCTCATTGTCAGTTGTGGGAATAAAATATACATGGCTTTACCACCTACCAAATCACTGATTACGGGACATTGCATTTTAAGCACTATACAACATACTACGTGTGTAACTGGTGTGGATGAAGATATTTGGAATGAAATACTGGTAAACTGTTTGTTCTATCTCTATATCATATATGTTATAAGATAATTGATGAAGAATAATCTGAATGCTTAATATTGTTTTATTATTCCAGGATTACAGGAAAATGATCACTCAGTTTTTTAATGCTCAGAATAAGGATGTAGTATTTTATGAAACAGCCACAAGATTACATAGATGTCCACACATGGTATTAAATTGTGTTCCATTGCCACGAGATGTAGGTGACATGGCATCTATTTATTTTAAGAAAGCTCTCTTGGAATGTGAGGCTGAATGGTCTATGAATAAGAAAGTTGTTGATTTGAAGGGAAAAAATATTAGAAAAGGTATTCCAAAAGGATTGCCATATTTCTGGATTGATTTTGGAATGGATCCAGGGTTTGCTCATGTCATAGAAGACCAACAGCTCTTTCCAAAAACATTTGCTGAGGTAAATATAATAATACTACTAATTAAACCAAACATAAAAATTGTGTGTGAATTATTTAGTACATTTTTTTTCTAATTAATTTCATTTATATTATATCAAAGATATCACTGTATTACTTATGGTGCTTATATATTATGGATGGTGGATGGTGGTGCTTATATAACAAAGCCTTAAATGTAATAAAAAGCTTATAGAATTTTATGTTCAATTTTTTGCTAAACAGTATTTTCCTTCTCGTTATGCTTAAACTGCTGAATTTATTTTGATGAAACTTTATACAGCGATAGTTTATAGCCCTGTGGAAGGACAGGCTATTTTATTTGAAATTATGCTTAATGGTCTGTTTGTTTGGGTAAAGACAATACTTAAATTTTCCTTTCTTCTTTTAGTTATGACTCTGATTCTCAGCTATTAACATAAATAATAACACCACATTATTGTTGATTGTCTGTGTTCTAGAAATAGTAGAAAATTTAACACTGTTTACATATATATATATTTTTAGGAAATTATTGGTGGTATGTTGGACTTGGATCATACTTTATGGAAGAACCCTCAAAGGGAATATGGAGATCTACAGAGGAAGAAAGTTGTGGAATTCCTAAAAGATTGGAAGCCTTTTGAGAAATCTTTTAAATCTCAAAACTAGAAGAATATTCCATTTGCATGTATATATTATGAGCAAAAATATATGATAAATAAACAATCCAATGAGATGTTCCATTTTATAATAACAATGCTTATATTAATAGAACTATGGTATTAACTTAAAATAAAATAAAAACATAACAATATTTTTAATTTTTTCGTACTATTTATTCAAATTTTCTTGCTGGTCTTCTTTCATCATTTCTTCTATTAATCGCTGCCTTTCTGCAGCCTGTCGCATTTTCGTTAAAACCATTGATTCATAGTCTCTATCTGATACCAGAGAACTAACATTTGCAGCCTTTTTCATACTTAAAATTTGTTTATCATTAACCCACTTTAATATGAGAGGGTTATCTGGCAGACCTAAAAAAAATACATATTATGTTAAATAATTGCTTTTAAATATAATCATCTAATAATATTAATAACCTTTACCATAGGCATAGTTGAAGTTGAAGTGCTTATATTTTTGAAGTATTGTTTGAATTATATGTATTAAAATTTACACCACCTTACCTTTTTCAAATTCAATAGCCATTTCAGATGCTTCTTTAGATGAAAACTCCACAAGAGCACTGCCTTTCTTTTTTGGTGACATAATTAGAGCTGTGATATTGCCATACTTTTTAAAAAACCTTTTTAAATTAATTTCATTGTACCCTCCATTATCAGGATCATTTTTATCAACTTTCCAACTTATTTTAATTCTATTCAAACTAGAATCCCATACAGGTTCATTAAGGTTCTTCATAGTTTTTTTAATTTCTTCTTTCATCTTTTGTTGTTCCTCCTGTAAAAGCCTACTTCCTTCTTTTTGTAATCTTTTAATTTCAGCAGCAAGTTTTTGTTCATCGGTTAAGTTAATATTTGAGCCACCTGAAAAAGCTTCACGTTCACGTCTTTCTAAATCCTCTTTGAGTTTTTGTCGTTTACTATCTAACTCTTGGTGTCGTAGTTTAGCAGCTGCTTTAGCTTTTAATACCTTGTCGTAAGCAGCTTTAGCTGCTTTATCAGTCAATATTTCCAAAGCTCGAGATAGTTCATGAAAGGTTTCTGCGGCTTTTGGATCGTCGGGATTTTTATCTGGATGGCATTGTAAAGCCTTTTTTCTATACGCTTTTTTTATCTGTAAGAAATATGATTTACACAGTTTATATGATTATTTATAATATGAGTTTATTGTAAACTGCTTTTTTTTTAAGAAAATATACTTAAATATTCCAAAACCTAAATATTTCACAATCAATATACCTCGGCTTCTGTGGCTGTTATCTGAATATCAAGTAATCCATATAGATCTACATCTTCTATATTTGCCTTAGCCATTTTACTTAGGAACTACAACGTCCTGAAAATAAGTGAAATTTATAAAAAGTTAAATTAAAATACTAATATTGTGATACTTGTCAACTTGACAAACTTCAAAACTTCATTGGCAATTTGGCAGTATAGTTTATTTGTTGCTAGTAAAAATAAATATATTTTTAATACTTAAATACATAATATTCGTTAAAATATATTTTCTTACCAGAGAAATATTATAGAAATATATAAATCATCTATTATTTTTTTATATTTAGAACATAATACCTTTTATTTCTGGTTAGTTTTAACTGTGCGACGAAGTTTATACAACATAATTCCCTAATATATTAGACACACAACGATTGAAAGGAACGCTCCTAAAGTAATTATCACTTTGTACTTGTTCTGTTTAACAAATTTCTTTCATTTAGATTTAAAATAAAATACAATTTTTTTCCCAAATATTAACTGGACATATCGAGGTTAATCACCGGAAATGTTGAGCAGATTTTTTATGAACTGACATTTGTGGTTTCTTTCAAGTTTCAGTGTCGATTTGAACTGTCAATTTGTCATGTGGATATTATTTGTGAATTGATTTTGTGTTAATTGTTAATTAAAAAGCAGTATCTTAATTGGATTTCATTATGATTCGAAGATGTTTAAGTATGTAAAACAAATAGATACATAAATTTACCATTGACCTTTTTAAAACCATAACAATTGTCCTTCTAGTTAAGCCGCTGAGGAATGGTATAACAGTCTGCCGTAACAATTCAACTGCCGCAGCAGAACAAGTGGATTCCACACAAGAAAGTGAGTTGACATACAATTTTAAATTAAATATTTTTATTTAACAAATATATATAAAGAAGCAAAAAGGAAACAGTCAAACCATCAAACCATCTTTTATTTTTGATTACCCAATTCTTAGATCAATCTATCAAGCACAGAACTAAATTGAATATTTTGGACTGTAGTAAATGCTTCATAGAGCATAAATAATGTATTCATTACTATAATAGTGGTTTGTGACATAATATTTTATTATATGTGTATTTTGTTATATATTTCCTTTCTTAATTTCAGGCAATACAGCAGCAAAAAATCCACTTGATCATCCAGACTACTTTCAAGTGCATAACCTCTTTACTGTAAAAGATCTATTCGATGCAAGAGTTCATTTTGGACATAAAGAAGGATCATTAAATGAATTTATGACACCTTATATTTATGGTTCAAGGCAGGGACATCTGATATTTGATTTAGATATAACTGCAGAACATTTGCGCAAAGCCCTTAATTTTACAGCCCATATTGCATACAGAGGAGGAATTGTCTGCTTTTTTAATAGAAATGCATTAAATGCTCACTTAGTAGAAAAAACAGCACTGGAATGTGGTGAATATGCTCATACAAGGTTTTGGAGAGGAGGAATCTTTACAAATGCAAATCACCAGTTTGGTGCAATTACTAGATTACCTGATCTCTGTATATTTTTGAATACCCAGAATAATATTCTCAATCAGCATACTGCAGTAAGGGATAGTGCAAAATTATTAATACCTACTATTGGGATAGTGGATTCAAACTGTAATCCAAATTTGATAACCTACCCTGTTCCTGGAAACGATGACACTCCAGTAGCCATAGAATTATACTGTAAACTTTTTAAAGCTGCTATTACGAGAGGAAAAGAGGCAAGAATGAAATTTTTGCAGGAAAACAATTAACAGTGATAATTTCATAAAACATTTATTATAAACAACAATTGAAATGTATAGAATAGGAAAATAATTTGTTTTGTAAACAATAACATTAGATAATATTTCTTAACTAACAAAGATTACATCTTTTATTCTAAAAATGGTCCCTTATAATATATTTTACGGGTTTTAAATACAAAATGTTAATTTTTATTATTTCAAATATGCATATTGATTTACAAAAAATATTTTAGCCCAAGAGAACTTTTCTCATTAAATGAGAAGGGGCATTGCTATCTACTTCACGACTTTCCCAGCTGCCTGTGATGCATTTAGAGCTGCATAGATATTGTAGTAGGGGAATACGGTATCTACCACAAAAGTCCACAAACTTGATGTGTTCAACGCGATTGTCGAAAAATACACCTAAAATTTACAAAAGTACACTTTAGTGTGAATTAACTTTTCCTAAAAAAAATATATATGTATATATTAAGTGAAAAAATTATGACACACTTATTCAATAAATAAATCTATTATCCCTGTAAAATTTACCTTTGCATTTTGGGTTGACACAGCATTGTGCTGATTTTAAATATTTGATCAATGTAATAGGAATATCACCAGGTTCAATTGGAATATTGTGAAGTTTGATGGTACGGGCAGCCAATTCAAGCAGTGAAGCTGGCTGCAATGACATGTCCCTCACAAACCTCACAACAAGAGGATTGTCACGAAGACTTAACTGTAAAAAACGTTTACATTACTTTTACTTCTATAAATTTATTTACTACTTTTAGTT